>NC_063332.1:44601649-44630978 GCF_021869965.1 Rhincodon typus | reverse complement strand
CTGCTGAGCTTTTCCAGCAACTTTGTTTTTGTTCCAAAACTACTATTATGTAGTGTTAGGAAACTCAAAACTGCTAAATTTGCAACTGCCTTACAAATGAGAATGATGATGTATCAGTTAACCTTCAAACAGGAGTTGACCATTGAACCCTTGAAGTTTGTTTTGATTCTCAGTTAGGTCATGGTTGACCTAGGTCTTAAGTCCATCGCATTTTCCTGGTTTTTCTCCATATACTTTGAAACCCTCACCTAACTAAAATATATCAGTTTCAATCTTGCACATTTAAACCAGCAGCTACTGCCTGTTAGGGCAGAGCATGTTAGATTTCTATTGCCCCTAAAACGAAAAAGTGCTTCCTGATTTTGCTTCTAAATGCTTCAGCTCTAATTATAAGATGTTCTACTACTCTGTGTAGATAACCTCTGAAGAGATACAATGGTTTCTGATAGCTTGCCAAAGAAAATTCTGATTTCTAGCACAAAAATTCAGCATGTTTTGTCCTCTCATTACTGCTTTCAGCAATGTCACATTGTAACATATCAAGCAGAGTAAAAATAGAATTCATATACAAATATTCAAAAAAAATCATGTTTAAACTTAGCAAGAGTAGCTGTTTAAACCATGCAATATTAGAAAAAACTCAAACATTTAATAGTGTTTCTTTCCTTGCAACATATTGAGCCACTGGAATGTGTTGTCATTTTGTATGAAGGTTGCTGATACCCTCCGTACTATCAAGCTTAACTTTCTTGACTGTGCCAGAATCACATCATGTAGAAATTAAGTGTCATTATAGACATTGTTTTGTTCAAGTGATCTCCTGAATTAGCTTTGATCACCTGAGGGGTATGCAGAAGAATCTTCCAAAGTATTTTTCTTCACATAAGAAAGACCATTAGATATAAGAGCAGAATTAGGTCATTTGGGCTATCACATCATGTTTATTTCCTTTTGTTTCTAATGCCTCTCACATGGCTGCTGTGCTAATTGTTAGGTTGTGGCGGGGGTAGTGGCATGTGTGTCAGGGAGGTGGGAGAAGTGTTTTTCACAAAATATTGGCCATCAAGCTCATTGTACCTGGTCACACAAATAGATTTGATGAGCCAATTGTTTACTGTCCATCAGTTCCATATGTTTGTAACAGAAGCCACCTCTATGTTTAATAGTCCAATTAATTTCACACATACGCTTGGTACTGATACACAGAAGTCTGTGGATAACAATACAAGTCTAGAACTAGACAGAATTTGTACTGTATGAAAATGAAAGTACATTTCTGTCAGAAAACTTAATTAACACCAATTAATGAACAAGAGTTTTATTGGGCAGACCCAGCAAGACAACAGCAGTTAATGTTTTTTGGGAGAAGCAATACACACAGCCTAGTTTTCTATACTTTTAAAGTATTGGTCAACAAATCAGAGAATGTGTTCCAGAAATGTTTTCATACCCTTAATGACCGTCCTTACCTGGGAGTCCCCCGTGAGAGAATGGCATGTTTTCTGTTCTTTAATTACAAATACAATGAGAAATTCAATAATTTACGACTATGTACAAGCCTACCTATTAGACTGTGAAAAATATGGTTGAATCTGATGCCCATGTACATGCATTTCTAACAGGTGTCAATGGGTTAGACTTCTAAGTTATAATAATGGCATGAGCTAGTGTCTTTCTGTGACAGGAACTGCAATGGGGAAAGGGTAAAATGGCATTTGTTTTACTTGTAACCAGTTAGATTGCATGATTAGACCGTCAAATAGCTTGTCACAAAACCGGAATGTTAATAAAAAAAAGTAATCTTTTATTACATCTCATAGTGCTGAAGCAACATAGTGTCGATGAATCTGACAAATAATATTGTTAATGCTGCAATTAAGACACAGTATCCTTATTGGGGGCCTTCAATAGGCTCAACTGAAGAATAATATAGAATTACAATAGTATGATTTTCTGTATGGATTTCTTTAACTAAGTTTCTTTAATCATTGTCATTTGATTATATTTAAATGTGATTCCAGTTTTCCCAATCATAACAGATTCTCTGAAGCCGTCCCTTAAGTTCTCAGATATAAGACCGTTGATTGAATTTTAGTTTAAGAAATTGGTCCTGGTGGATCAGTTGCAATTGTTAATAGTATTTAGCATAATCTCCTTTAACTTTTAGCTCTTATTACATTCCAACATGCCTTTATATTTTGAAACTATACATTTAGCTTTTGCAGTGATTACTTGAAGACTGAACCCATTAGTAGCTTGCTTTTGTAAATTTGAATGGCATTCAATGCGTTGGTGAATTCATGGTATATATGGAGTTAGAAAAGACTTTTATTAGGCCATTATGGGAATCAATCAGGCACACGATGGACAGCAAAACTTTCAGGATCAGAATCTAGTGCTTCCAGATACATTAGTTTAAGATTGGACAAAACTTTCTCAATGTGGCCTGACTAACCAATTCGCTTCAACTCAGAATGAGCATCTCTTACTCCAGAAATATGACATTTCCCTTTTCCGTACAACAATTTTGATCTTCTCCCAGAGCATCATTGCCTGTATAGTACACATTAGTATTGTTGGTATTTTTGTGCAGGAGTCTCATGTCTACAATGAATTGGGATGCAACTAGGTAAAACTATTTTACTTATGAACCCTGCAGCCAGCACAGACAGGAGGATCGTTTCTTTATATTCCGATTCTGGGTTGAATTCAAACCAAGATCTTAAAATCGCTCAGCATTAACTATTTTTGGGGGCAAATGAAGTCTGAATATTTAGAAAAATGTTGATTTTATATATATTCCATCCTCCCTATATCCTTTAATGGCACATTAGTTAAAAGTTCTAAACTTCTATTTTTATAAATATATAATTGGAGTTTCTCTGCTATAGTGTTCACTTGTAACTAGTTATGTTGATTATTGTCTAATTTTCATTTAATATTAATAGCACTGGAGTATCAAAAATTAAACATAGCATTTAAAGCATTCATAAGCTAGCTAAGGTACTTTTAACAAATTTTAAAAGTTAGTTGAGTATTTTGTTTTCAAAAGTTAGTTATATTAAGGTCCAAAGGATGTTACACAGTGGTGGAACAATTAATGGTAATTGCACACATTAAGCTCAATTACAAATGCATCTGTCCTAAGTGAGATAATACACGACCCGGTTTCCTGGAAAATGATTTGAAATAGACTTTATGCCATTAGCTTGCTGAAACTGACAAGATCTCACCTTCCATCCTCTCCATATGGTTCGTACATCAAATTACCAGGCAGAACTCCAATTACTTGAAATTAGACTTTTCAAATATTTGAATACTAAACAAATACATATGGCATTCTTTCATCGACTGTTTTTTTGGAGGTGTTAAATTGTCTGTCATATTTGATTTCAAGGCACGTGAAATCAAGTACTTTGTGAGACATTGCGCAATGGGTAAGAATGTAACCAGCACCAAATGTAAATTGATAGGTGCTTAGATATATCCTCCCCACAAAAACGAGTGGCAAAAATCACCAACAGAGAGGCATCAATTTTCTATTCTGTATTTACTGTATGAGGAACAGCTCAGATGCTTGAAAAATATACCTACCTGTAGAATAAATGCAGTCTGCAACGTGCTATGTAGAGTGTTAAATAGGGGCTTTGGTGATCGTATCATGTATCTTTAACTAAAGTGCTGTTGAATCAAGTGACTTCACCTTAAACTAAAGAACAGTGAAAGCAGCTTTTCACTGCAGGAGATTAGCATAGCCTCTATACACATTACACCTAGTTATCAGCAAAATGGGTGCCACAACTGTATGCACTTTATGTGCTACTACAGCTGTATTGTTGATAGTCATCACCTTCAACAACAATGTTCAGACTTAGTATGAGGAGAGAAAGTTATTTGCATGGGTCAAGTGAATTCAATCTTTTATCTATGTTGTGTCAGAAACAACTTGGCGGTACTAATAACAACATCACTACAGAGCAGTAGTGTAGATGCTTCCATAATTTAAAGAGTAAAATAAAAAACAATAAATTAAAAATACTTGTAAGAGTTCTCAGTACTGTGATCTTAATAAGAAAATTGTGTTACAAATATTCTTCCTTCCAGAAATCCTTAACTGAGCTCTACAGTTAAACTGTAGGTTTTTGCAAAGATTGGTAGCTCAGGTTGTGAGTGAGGTTGTTGACTTGCCCGAGCTGGCTTGTTTTTGTTCAGACATTTTGTCACTATGCTAGGTAAAATCATCAGTGGAGCCTCCGATGAAGCGATGTTGTTCTACTCCATTTGGAATTTATACTGTCCGGCCTATTATGGTAAGATATGTTATTTCCAGTTCTGTTCTGTATGGGTTTGCATTTAGGGTCCAATTCTACACGTTTGTTGATTACATTATGGGTCTAGGAATTCCTGTGCATGTCTATACCCCATACTCATGACATGCAGAACCAATGTAGTTTACAAAATACCATGCAATGACTGCCACACACTGCAAGGACAGACAGGAAGGAAACTAGCCATTAGAATACATGGTCATCGGCTACCAGCAAAATGACACAACAAACTTTCCCTAATTTCAGTACATTCAGACAATGAAAGCCATCAGCTTAACTGGGACAACGTAACCATAGTAGCCTAAGCCAAGCATAGACACACATGGAAATTCCTGGAGGCATGGTTCTCAACCTATAATGCAATCAACAAACGTGTAGAATTGGACACCATATACAAACCCATACAGAACAGAACCGGAAATAACACATCCCACTATAATAGACTGGACAATATAAATTCCAAATGGAGTAGAACAACATCGCTTCATCGGAGGCCTCACTGATGATGTTACCTAGCATGGTGACAAAACGTCTGAACGAAAACAAGCCAGCTCGGCAAGCAAGTCAACAACCTCAGTTAAACATGAGCAAAGAGAAACTCTCCAGCTAATCGTCATTGCAAATGTTGATATAAGTGGCCTGTTTACAAGTTGTTTATGTTTACAATCACACTCTGCTATAATTTGCAAATACCTACACAAACTGTCAAACTAAATGGTCTACAAATAACAATAACTTGCATTTATATAGAGCCTTTATTTTTGTAAAGTATCCCAAGAAGCGTTATTGAGCCATATGATGTGATAAAATACAGGATAGAGCCAGAGGTGACGAAGCTTTGGGAAGGAATTCAGATCTTAAGACCTAGGTAGTCTATGAGTTATTCAACTAGCCATAGAAAAAGTGCATTAAATTGTCTGTGGCTATTGAATGCACTGAAGAAGTGTTCTGAAAAAGGGTTACTGGATCTGAATCATTAACTCTGTTTTAGAACATAGAACATAGAACAGTACAGCACAGTACAGGCCCTTTGGCCCATGATGTTGTGCCGAACTTTTACCCTAAACCTAAGGTCTATCTAACCTCCACCGCTACCTTATACTATCATCCATATGTCTATCTAATAGCCGCTTAAATGACCCTAATGAGGCTGACTCCACTACCCTCTCCGGCAATGCATTCCATGCCCCTACCACTCTCTGAGTAAAGAACCTATCTCTGACATCTCCCCGATATCTACCTCTTTTCACTTTAAAACTATGTCCCCTTGTAAAAGCTACCTCCACCCTAGAAAAAAGTCTCTAGCTGTCTACTCTATCTATACCTCTGATCATTTTGTACACCTCTATCAAGTCACCTCTCATCCTTCATCGTTCTAAAGAGAAAAAGTCCTAGCTCTCTCAATCTTTCCTCGTAAGACCTTCCCTCCATTCCAGGCAACATCCTGGTAAATCTCCTCTGCACCTTTTCTAATACTTCCACATCTTTCCTGTAATGAGGTGACCAGAACTGGACACAATACTCCAGATGTGGTCGAACCAGGCTTTTGTATAGCTGGAGCATAACTTCACAGCTCTTGAACTCAATCCCTCTATTAATCAAAGCTAACACACCATACGCCTTCTGAACAACTCTATCCACCTGGGTGGCAGCTCTCGGGGAACTGTGAACATGAACCCCAAGTTCCCTCTGCTCCTCCACACTGCCAAGAATCTTTCTGTTAACCCTGTATTCTGCTTTCAAGTTTGTCCTTCCAAAATGAATCACCTCACACACTTTTCAGGGTTAAACTCCATCTGCCACTTCTCAGCCGAGCTCTGCATTCTATCAATGTCCGTTTGTAACCTAGAACAGCCCTCCGCACTGTCCACAACGTGACCCACCTTCGTATCGTCCGCGAACTTGCTAATCCACCCTTTCATCTAAATCATTTACAAAAATCACAAACAGAAGAGGACCCAGAACAGATCCTTGTGGTACACCACTCGTAACTGAGCACCATGTTGAATATTTTCCGTCCACTACCACCCTTTGTCTTCTAAGGGTCAGCCAATTCTGAATCCAATGTGCCACATTTCCCCCTATCCCATGCCTCCTTACCTTCTGCATGAGCCTACCATGGGGAACCTTATCAAACGCCTTACTTAAATCCATGTATACCATATCCACTGCTCTACCTTCATCCACGTGTTTGGTCACCTCTTCAAAGAATTCAATAAGGTTTGTGAAGCATGATCTACCCCTCACAAAGCCATGCTGACTATCACGAATCAAACTGTGCCTTTCCAAGTGATCATAAATCCTGTCTCTCAGAGCCCTTTCCAATAATTTGCCCACCACTGACGTAAGACTAACTGGCCTGTAATTTCCGGGGTTATCCCTGTTCCCTTTTTTGAACAAGGGAATGACATTTGCCTCTCTCCAATCTTCCGGCACTATACCCGTGGACAGTGAGGACGAAAAGATCATTGCCAAAGGCCCTGCGATCTTGTCCCTCGCTTCCCATAGAATCCTTGGATAAATCCCATCAAGCCCGGGGGACTTATCTATCTTCAACTTCCTCAGAATTCCTAGGACATCTTCTTTACCAACATCAACCTCCTCTAGCCTACCTGCCTGTTTCATAACATCCTCCTCTACAACTCGGTCCCTCTCAGTTGTGAATACTGACGAAAAGTATTCATTATCCCCTATCTCTTTAGCCTCTGTGCACAAATTCCCTTTACAATCCTTTTTCGGCCCTACCCTTTCTCTGGTCATTCTCTTGTTCTGCACATACGTGTAAAAAGCCTTGGAGTTTTCCTTGATCCTATCTGCCAAGGTTTTCTCATGCCCCCTTATAGCTCTCCTAAGCCCTTTCTTCAGCTCCTTCCTGGCTAACTTGTATCCCTCTAGAGCCTTTTCCGTTCCTCTTTTCCTAAACCTTACATAAGCCTCCTTCTTCCTATTAACCAGTCGTTCGACCTCTCTCGAGAACCATGGCTCCCTCACTCAACTGCATCTTCTCTGCCTGCCAGGGACAAACATATCGAGCACATGCAGTATGCATTCCTTAAACAATCTCCACATTTCTTTGGTGCTCTTCTCTCCACAGATAGTTTTCTCTCCACACATGCTGAGTTTTTTTTTCCCAGCAATTTCTGTTTTGGTTGCTATTGAATGCACCCCCCAGTTGTCTAATTAATGTCCTCCAAATATTTGAGAAGCTGACTTGAAGGAAGACAGGGACCTGTGGAGAGAAAACAGATATCCTCTTGAAGTTAGTATTCAATATGCTGAATTGATTTTGCCCCTTCTAACAGAAAGTGATCATGGCAATGTGGTAATATCAATAGATTAAAAATCCAGAGTCACAGTCTGATCACGTGATTTCAAATACCATGGCATCCAGTGGAATTTAAATTTGAAGTTAATTTTAGTAACAATGACCATGGGCAGAATGTAACAGTGACCTGAGCAATGTGGGTTATGATGAAATTTGTGACAAAATCAAGGCGACAACTGCAGCAAAGGCCCATCTTGATGTCAAAACCATCTCGTACCATTATTTATATTTTTCACAAATGTGATGGTCAACATCTCATTAGACTGCAGAAAGTTGCATATGGATGGGGTCATTGCTTGTTCAACACTTTGCTTGTTTCATTAATTTTCAGCCACACATCATACCAAACTTACTAAACAGTCTTGATGTCAGGAAATCTCGGTAAAGAAACCAGAGCAAGCACTTGGCTGGGTCAGCTTGTCACTTGCTTTAAATGACCTCCACATTGGAAACCAAGCACCAACATCTCAGGGGATGCTCTAAGGGTACAAGCTATTCATGCCCTACATTCATGGACATTGGCATTCAATATGTGCCAGTTTCTAGAAACCCTCATGGCACATCCCAATTCACTTAGGCCATGCTTCAGCACTTCAATGCTTCACTGGCACCTATCAAGGACACTGTGCACACAGGGACACAAACTCAACTCATGGACTGGACAAGTTGCATCTAAGGGCTCTTTGCTCGTTGTCATAGCACTCACTCACTCTGAGCTTAGATGGATGCGCACAGCATCCCTGCCTTTTGTTGTCTTGTCTACACTTTTTCTGCTTTGCCCCTCAGCAGGAAATACGAGGTTCGTATTATTTCTGTCTTGCTGTGTTGTTAGCATAGACACAAAGCCATGAAACGGTCTGAGTTGTCAGCATGCCTTAGTCAAATCAAAGGGGGATAGCCTTCACTCAAGGGTTCCCAACTGAATAAGTCAAGAACAGTTTCCAATTTCAGTCCAGGCACTGCTTGGGGTATCAGAGTTAAGATCATCTTCTCATAAGTTAACTTGAACTTAGCCATAAAAAAAAATTCAGCCCCATGAAACCATTAATGTAAAAATCCATCTGGTTCACCATAGTGATTGGAGCCAGGTGGACCTCAATAACTACGAGGTTCTTGATTGGAGTTATTAACCTGAGCTAGTCAGGAAAGCTGACCAATATAACCGGGAGATTAGAATCTCCTCAGTTGACGACTGACTCCGAGCTGGCTGGCCACATCCAGTGTACTGTGCACTCATAAATAAAGGGAGACTTGATATCGGCACACCGGCCTCTACACAGTTATTTCATTCATTAATGTCCTTTAGGTAAGGAAATGCCATCCTTGCCTGGTATAGTCTACATGTGACTCTAGAGCCACAGCTTAATTGACCTCTGAAATGGCTAGCAAGCCACTCTGGTCACAAGTAATTAGGGATGGGGTACGATGATACACACATCGCATGAAAGAATTAAAAAAAAAGTCTTCAAACAGAAATGCTTGTATTATTTCATCTGAAATGTTAGGAAGTACTCTTCATAGAATAATATCCTAATCCAAGAAAAACATGCTAAATGAACTGTATCAGGAAAAAGACTCATATGTTTATTGGTACAGTAATTCAATGCACAACAAACTTGCAGATATTATTTGCCATTGTTCGGTCTCAAAAAAGCATCACAATATGTAACGCTCTGTGTGCATCTGCTCTCTGTGCCATATCTGTAGCTGTTGCATTTGGAATCTCAGAATCTAACAAGCTATTTCTCTCACTGATCTCTTTTGTCTTAGAACTGGAGGAATTGGGAAAGTGTACAATTCAGAATGTTTGGACGATGAATGGAGATTTAAACAACATAAAAATTCATTTATCTGGAAATACCTATTTTAGCGTACACAAGTATTTCATTAAAGTGTATTTATCAGAAATACTCTCTTTTAGCACACAGCAGTACTTTACTTTAAAATGCTGTCTTTGTTTAAAGAGTAATATTTGTACCTTTTTCCCCTTTGACCAGCTTTCAGTAAAATCTGTGAGGACCTCAAAGCCATGAGACCTCAGCATGAGAACTCATTTGCTTTCATCCTGAAAACCTTTCTGTCACATTAGCTCACTCCACAGCAAAGAGATTTGAAGGACCACTGTTTCAAAAGGTCATGGAAAGATATGCTGCAAGAGTGCGTCATGCTGTGGAAGATTTGTTTCTTTGAATTTATTCCCTTCCTAACTTACCACCCTCCCTCTCTATCCTTTTCCTGTGCCAAGTTCTTACTCCAAAGTGAAATTTCCTGCTGCCTATCTAGTCTCAGCAAAGGTCACGTTGAATGGCAAGCTCTGATCTTTTACATGCTCCCTAATCATTCCAGCAGCAGGGAAGAGATGGAATAACATCTCACCCACTGCTCTGAGAGATGGGACCACTCTACATTTGCACTCTGCTAACACAAGAACAGTATGCTGTATGTTTCCATGGCAGCTTGCAACTCCGTCCTGTACTCACCAGCACCACCCCATCCCCAAAACCGCACCTACCCCACATGCTCTCTTTCACTCTTTATAGTTCACACTCAACCAGGTTAACTTTTAGTTTAGCAAATTGCCGTGAGGGAACTAAATGCAACCTTAATGAATACCAGGATTTATCACCTAGAAACCACTTAATGAAATATAGTACTGCAATCAGTTCTAATGTTCCTTTCATATCTCTATTAAATTAACTGATGTTGACTAACAATACATGACACCCATACAACGAACTGCAAAATAACGTTCAGCATATAGTGTGCAAAATGTTGAAGTAGAATAGAGAAATATCAGAGGCTGCATACCGGGGACATCGTGGGGCCAAGGCCCAGAGCGATGGGTAGCCGTGAGAGCTCTTCAGCAGGAGGGGGCTTCGATGGGCTCCGGAGCAGCGGCGCTGAGTCGGTCAGTCGGCCTGTGAGGCCTGGAACGGGGTTTCTCATTTTCCAGGTGGATTAGGCCCCCGACAGCAGCATGGTCTGGACTGGTGTAGCCCAGAGCAGGACACTCTCGGCAGCGTAGCATGGGCTGGAAAGCCCGGAGTGGGGCTCTGGCGGTGGTATAGCAGCGAAGAAAGAAAGTTGGACTCTCTTTAAGTTTTCTTTCTTTATTTGATTCTGTGATTGGCACTTATGTACAAACAACAGTGCACACTTCTCACTGCAATTTATTTTGAATGTATGTGACAATAAAGGATATTCAATAATGTTTCTCATTGGCATTATGCAGCCAATAAACTATCAATAACTCTTCATTTCATCTGCCCTATTATTTCCACATATCACCCTGACATCTCCTCGGCTATGATTCCTTGTTAGTCACTTACTCTCTGGTGCTAAAAGGCCAGCCAATTGAGGGCTCAGATAAAAGCCTGAACAACAAGCATCAGCAAGCTGACTGTAAAATCCTTGTTGCTCAAATTCCCAGCTTCAATTATGTTAGTGGATGACAAAAAAGTGCCAACTGAAAGGGAAAGAGCACCCAGCACTTTTAATTCAACAAACATTTCAATGTCAGTGAGAGTCTGGTGGGCAAGAATAAGGTGACAGTCCTGTTTAAACTTTGTGACTTCATATTTGGATCTATTTTCTTGACCTCGTGAGTAAATGAGAGTAAACAAAGGAGTGTCACAGATGTGTTGCTATCCCACTAGCCATGAAAGTTCTTTTAATTTTGTTAATATTTCTGGTGGTCAGTAACATATCAAATAAATGGCTTGCAACTGAAAATCTTTCAGCTAAGATTCATCCAATGTGGGTTGTCATACGGGTCAATCTAACAGCTAATTCAAACACTATTAACAGTATCTGAGAGGAGGTCAGCTGCTCTCACAAAATCTATATCTGTTACACAAGGAAGGGCAGAAATAGGGGGCTTCTAAATGGAACAAATAATAGTAACACTGGCAGAGTACTAAACTCCATAACAGGACAATGGGCAGTTTTGTTCTCCTTATCCAAGGAAGGATGTTCTTGGAATACAGCAAGAGTTAACCAGGCTGATTCCTGGGATTGTGGGACTGATGTATGAGGAAATGTTGAATCAGTTAGAATTATATTTGCTGGAGTTCAGAAGAAGGTGTGGGACAAAACTCATGAGAACCTATAAAAACCTAACAGGACCATACAGTATGAACATAGGAAGGATGTTCCCAATGACTGGACAGTGCAGAATCAGGGGTCACAGGCAAACGATATAGGGTAAACAATTTAGGACTGAGATGAGGAGACTTTTTTTTCACTCAGTAAGTGCTGAGTCTGACGAAATTACTTCCACAGAAAGCAGTCTAGGTCAAACATTGTATGATATCAAGAAGGAGGTTGGTAATGGCATTTGGAGCTAAAGGGATCAAAGAATATGGGGAAAAGTGTGAACAGGCTATTGAATTGGATGATAAACCATGATCATAATGAATGGTGGAACAGGCTCAAAGGGCCGAATGGCCTTCTCCTGTTCCTATTTTCTATGTTTTAATGACTCAGGCTTCAGCCTACAATGCTGAGGTTGGGTCACCTCTGAAAGATATTTCTCGTGTTGGAGAGTTTCCAGCAGTGATGCCTCTGCAGGATACTCAGCCAAGTGAGAAGGCAGGCGATCAAACTGCAGTCTCCTCAGCAAAGCCAATACCTCCAGCACCATACCCATAACCATTCAAAATCAGCTCTGAGGGTCTGGACACCATATTCACATGTCGAATAATGGGCTATTGAAACAAATTCTCTTTTTGCAACTCAAGGAAGGCAAATAATCTCAAGGAGTTTGGAGAAAATATTTTACAAAGGTCCAAAAATGGATAAATTTTATGTTGGAGCTTGGAAGGAGCATGACACAGACCATGTCATGTGGTAGCACCTTATTTAACAAGCCACTTCACAATTTTAAACTGACTGCATAAGCTCTGCTGCAGAGAAGTGGTGAAAGCAAAAGGCAAGAGAGCAGATCCCTGGCTCAAGGACCCCCTTCCTTAGAGGGACTAATGTCCTCGAAGATCAAAAGGACCTGTGCTCCAGGATTGTCTGGCTGAGTCACCGAAGATAGACAAATCACGAAGCCTGGCAGACATCCTCTTCCTTTTGAGGTGCTGACAATGAGGAGAAATGAAAGTTGCTACATCAATGCACATTCCTTCAGTCTTTACTTGTGCACAGCCATTCGAGCTGAAAAGGTTATCAGATTTTGTCATTATGGAAATCAACTTGACGAGTTTTAGGAAGAAAACCTCAATGTCAGTAGGCTGTGTTTCCTTGCAGCTTGGCGCACACACACAGGATCCCAATGCCAACAGTATTGAACTGAAAATCATGAACTTTAATGCAGTGAAGAAACATCACATGAAAGGTTCTCACAGCTTCACTGCAAATTGCAAAATCCAAAGGAATGACCACACATCCAACTCAGTGTCTGACAGAGGTGTGGTAGCAAATGACTGTAGAAAGGAAGATAGTGACACTGTGCCTGGTAGAAATGTCTCGCCTTGACAAGTTTCTTGAAAGCCTGCGCACAAGGTTTGCTATCTGTTAGGATGGAAGAACAATGCTTCGACTGCACAGTGTATGAGGAGAATTGCTTGATAGATGCGGCAGGAAACAGCGCTTCAAGTTCACATGGCAACCAAGTGATTTGATGACAGCAGACACAGAAGCCTGAACATACGCAAGAGCAGGTTCAGGAACAGCTTCTTCCTGGCTGTTATTAGACTGATGAATAGCCTAAAATAACGCTGATTTTACTAACATTGTTCCCTCCTAATGCACGCCTTATGCAATGTAACCTGTATGCCTCTAAATCTTTTTGACCTGTACTTCCTTGCTTACTATGATCTGCCTGTACTGCTCGTAAACAAAGCTTTCCACTGTACTTCGGTATGCATGACAATGAAACCAATCAATCAATTAACAACCCAAAATACTGCCAATGCAGGAAATCTGAAATAAAAACAGGAAGTGCTGGACCTATCAATTTGCAAACAAGGAGCCAGGAGTAGACCCTTCATCCCCTTGAAGCTGGTCTGCAATTTAATATAATCGTGGCTGCTCTGATGGTATTCTCAAATCCACAATCCCACCCATTCTTGACAACCCCAGGAGAAATTAAGCAGGCCTGGCAGCATCGGTGAAGAGAGAAACAAAATTAACACTTGGATGCCAAATGAGTTGTTTGATTTGTCAACTGCACAGTTTGCTTTTTGCTGTAGCACTCAATATCACTGAAACTCCCTTTGTGTCTTTAAGAGAAATGATAGGCTATGATCGTCTACTGTGAGCACAGCATCTTGAGGCTGAGTAAAGTCTCTTAGATTTTCAAGGCCATCAAATTTCCATTGTAACTGAGCAGGTTTGTCTTTGGGAGTTTCATTACAGAGGTTGCACAGTCCTATGTTTGCATTAGCCTTGAAGGGTCTAACCTTCCCACTATAACCTGGGAATGCTGGATCAAAGATGTCATCATATTTCTGATGGAGTGTGTGGAACTGAGAAGGTTTGTGCTGAAGTTGGGTCTGGATCCGGTAAAATAGATTCTGTAAAGAGCTGATGGTGCTCACTTTTGTGTTATGTGGTAAGCAACTGTGATATGACAGCCTAAGAAGACTGAGAATCTTGCTTATTGAATGGGAAGATATATTTAACATGACAGGACTTGAGGTTTGAAGAAGGAGATCATGATCTGACTCTTGACAGCAACACTCATTAACACTACGAAGAGGAGGTGAAGTGATGGATGGCTTCGAACACTTTCACACTTTGGTCTTGAAGGAAGAGGCAAACAGTTCAAATGCAAATATTGTGAGGGCCACAGGATCGTAAGGCAGGATCATGTCAGTGAAACCCCCGGTCAGATTGTTGTTGACTTTGAGGCAGAATGAAGTAAATGGGCTTCTCTCACTCTGCATGGCTGGAGAAAGGCTAGCATCCGTAAACATAGTTGGTGGAGATATCTATTAGCATGAGGCATTTGATTGGTCAAATTGACACAACATTAATTTCCACAAATGGAGTGCCTGCAAGTACCTCAACATCAAGATTCTCTATGACCAAAGGCAAGACAATGATTGTTTCTGGACAGAGCAAAGTATGTTTCACCAACAATATGGTGCACAATTTACATAAAATTCGGCATCTGATTGGCTAAGGTGCTGCTGGGCAATTTGCTCTCATTGATTTTATCTCCCCTCTGGCAAGACCAGCTGAAGGTAGGATCTATTAGCCCATCACAGTCAACCCTTTAAACCCATCTCTGGGGACGAGCAAGATTCCACCTGATAACATAGAAACATAGACAATAGAAGCAGGAGTAGGCCATTTGGTCCATCAAGCCTGCCCTGCCATTCAGTATAATCATGACAGATCATCCAAACCTATAACCTGTTCCCGCTTTCTCCCCATATGCTGATTCTTTTAGGCATTAAAAAAAACTAATTCTTTTCTAAAAACATTCAACGTTCTGCTTTCAACTGCTTTCTGTGGCAGAAAATTTCACAGGTTCACCCATTCTCTGGGTGAAGTAATTTCTCCTCATCTCAGTCCTAAATGGCCTATCCGTATACTTAGAGTGTGATCCTTGGTTCTAGACTCCCTGGGAACATCCTTCCTGCATTTATCTTGTCTCATTCTGTCAGAATTTTATAGATTTCTGTGAGATCCAACCCATTTTTTACAAAGTTCAGCGAATATAATCCAAACCAATCCAATCTCTCTTCATGGGTAAGTCCTGCCATCCCAGGAAGCAGTCTGGTAAATCTTGGTTCCACTCCCTCCATATCCAGAGCATCATTCCTTAGATAAGGAGGCCAAAACCACACGAGATTCCAGGTGTACTCTGACCAAAGCCCTGTATAATTGCAGCTAGCCAACCCTGCTGCTGTACTCAAATCTTCTGACAATGAAGGCCAACATACCATTAGTTTGCTTCTCTGCTTGCTGTGTCTCCATGCTACTTTCAGTGACTAGGTGTACAAAGACACACAGGGCTCTTTGCACCTCCCCCTTTCTCGATCAATTTCAGTCAGATCTGCCTTCCTGTTTTTGCAATGGAAGTGGATAACCTCACATTTATCCATGTTATACCTCATCTGCCATGCATCTGCCCACTCATTCAGTTTGTCCAAATCACATGGAAGATTCTGTGCACCCTCCCATCTAGCTTTATGTCATTTGCAAATCTGGAGATATTTCATTTTGTTCCCTCAGTTTAGGAGCTGGGGTCCAAGCACTGATCCCTGAGGTACCCATTAGTTAGTGGCTGCCAAATGGAAAGTGACCCATTATTCTAATTCTTTGTTTCCTGTCTCATTAGGTTTTCAGTTGTATGCCTTGCGCAACTCCAGGTTACAATCCTCTGGTGGCTGGGAGACAAAGCCACCTTGTCTCAATGTGCTGTGCTGTCATTTCACGGCTGCATTAATGTTTGATGTTGCTACCTAACATTGTTAGCATTGTTATCCTGTGTATACACCAGCCTGAAGAAAATCACCACCTACTAGTGCGGTGACATCATCAGAACATTTTCACACACTTCTTCAAAATAAACTGTGATGTTTATTTAGCACTAATACCTGAGTAGTGACCTCTGTTTAATCTAAAACATTGCAGTAGTGTAACAGCAGAAACTATGGCAGCCACACTTTGAACACTGGAGCAGAGGTGCTTAGGGAAGATCGTGACAGTCAATTCATTTAAGCATTGATGTCAGAAGCTATTTTACACACTGATGTTTCATTCTCACATTCCTCCGTGAGGATTTCATACAGGAGAAGAAAAAGAAACATCTTTATAGATTCCATGGCACAGAAGGTGAAGAGGCATCTGCAGGACTCACTGTCCAACAAAAAAATTGATTTATTAGACCTGATTCTCAGGCAGATAATGAATTATAATCGCCTGTTATAACATGCAGCTCCATAGTTGAAGTATCTACATCACCTGCTCCAATATCCATGGGTGCCCACCCCTTAGACCTGGCCGATTTCAGAATGTAATCAATTGAGAGGTAAGACGTAAGGTGGCTTCCTTTGGGGGTAACTTCTTTCAGAAACATGGGCTCAGTTATGACAGGATATCTCTTAAAGTGGATGATGAGATGTTACCTTTGTAGAGAACATAGTGATCTTATGTTGGAGACAACTCACCAATCCTAATCTACCATGTCTCGTGAAGCAGATGTGTGACACTGAAATCAAGTCAGCCATCAAACCAGAGATCATCCAAGCCTGTAGTAGAAGGGGTTAAGCTGGTTGTGTTTGCTGCCACTAAAAACCACAAGGGTCACACTCAACACATGCAGTCACATCCCTCGGAGTTCCTGCCAATAACACTGCAGGTAACTGCCTTCATCAAACAGGATCATCTGAAATACTGAGCAACCTAAACATATTTTCACAGGTGTAGCACCAATAAAATGTGTCTTTTTCAAATGTTCATCTATGTGTGGAGTCTTAAATGTGTGTTCTCACTCTGACAATCAAATGCCATGGTTAGGGAGTGCTTGACACAGAGTGCTGATCTTCAAACACCAATTGAAAATCCTGGGATTGTGACTGCAATTGTAATCTGTCCAAGACCCTGCTCTATGATTTTCTAGCTGCCTGGCTCCTGACCCTTCACTACCTTCCTCCTGTTCACTGCCCTGCAAGCTTACAGGCTTATGACCTCTGCGAGGTGACGGAATAAGGCAGCGGAGGTGGCATGAGTGGGGGATACGGGGAGTTCGTGAGGCAGTGAATGGGGAGGAGAGCAGGATGGTGCATAATGAAGATGGCAGCGGCAGCAGATATGTACCTACAGGCAGAGTCAGTGCTGACTTTCTGTTTCAGCAAATAATGGTCACATCAGCAGCACCAAGCACTGGCTGGAGGTACAGCGGGTTAGGTTTGATTCTTTGAAATGTGAGACGCAGTAGACATTGCAGGAAGAGATGCTATGCAACATGATTCATCTATTTCTTGCAGCCTCATGACAAGATGAAGCCACAGTAAGATGTTTCTTAAGTAGAAAGAATGCCTTTCTTACCTTAGGAGGCTTTGTAAATATTCTTTAACATCACAATTAGACCAAGAATACCCCCGAAGGTGGGCTCAGGTCCCTGAAATGGCTCTGCACTAAAATGAATAAAATAAGCCGAAATTCTCATAATTTGTCTCGGACAGTCTTTGAAGCTGCAATATGTGTGTTCCAAAATGACATTGGCGCCAGGTTTGTTTGGTGGCAATCACATTTTGGAACATCAATTTAACTGCTATGGGAATCGCTTGACTTATTTAGAACAGCCTCACAATGATTGACGTACAGGATCGACGGAAACAAATGTCAAGATATCCTTGCTCCTGATTTACAGCATCTTGACGTTGCTTGAATCTTGAGAATCAAGTTTCCCCAGAACTAGCAGCATTTCAGACACCTTGAGCTGCAGACTGCTCCCATTTTCTCTCTAACATGAGTTCCCAGATTCCAAGTAATTATTTGGGGCAGTTGGAAAATGGCACAGGGGGCCTGAAAAAAAATGAGTTTTCCCTCGACCTCTCTCACCAGCTGAGTGACCTTGATTTGAGAGCTACCCTCCCGGCTTCAGCAGTGACAGTCACATTCTGAGGTGGCAGTGAAATATAGAGGAACCATCAGCAAAGCTGCTGTGCTGACAGCCATCCATCACCGAGCGGCGGTCAGCCCATAATGGTCTCCGTAATGAGGCTCTCTTCCTGAGAGCACCTGCCTGCAAATTGTCATGTACCAGGGAAGTGTGAAAGCATATGAAACGAAAACACAGGGTAAAGGTTCATCTGTACCAGACTACACAGAGGGCTCCAGAACTAATTAATCTGCAGATTATTTTCTCCGTGCCGCTGTTCCAAATCACTCCTCTTTACTTAACCTGAGAATCTCCAGGTTAATAAGTCAAGAGGTCAATAAGTTGCCACATCTATACACCAGGTGCATCTGTTATGGTTTGGAATTTGACTCACAGCTAACTATTCCGCTGAAAATGTTTAGAGTGATTTAATCCGAGAGAACAAAATGTCCGGACTACCAATAACTCAATGCGATCATTTCTTCACTCAACCAATTTAGCAGCATAACAGAGAAGATATTGTCAATATAATGCTGTAGCTGTGGCTTTGAGTATCAATACAGGCTGACTAAAATAAAAATTGAATATTAAGCTGTCTTAAGTATTAGTTATTTCTGACAGTATGGTGTTTTGAGTCCAAATATTTAATTAATAACCATGTGTTAAAACTTTGAAAGATGGAAATTTTATTTGTACCATTCATATAGTCAACACTTCCACTTTATCCTCTTCGCTTTAGCGGAGTCCATAATTTATTCTGTTTTTGTACTGCCACCTTTGCTGATTGAGTGATGCAAGTCACCCTCTCACCCAAGAACACATTTGAAGAAGGTAAAACAAACAGGGGACACCCTCAAAAGATAGGATCCATGTTCTTCAAGTTAACATTGTTTTCCAATTAGCTTTTGTTCTAGCAATGATGCGTCAAGACAACATCAAGCCTTTAGTGTTTCTGATTTCCCCCTATAGGGAAAAGCAGTTCAACAATATTCTTCAAAAGAACATAAAATCATTTTTTTTAAAAAAAATTATCCCTGCTCCAAAACACATGGCAGAGGGAAAAAAAAAACCGTAAAGCATTTTCAGTTTAGTTTTTTTTTCAAAGATAAAAGCTTAGAGTATGAACAAGATGCAAAGATTTTTTTGAACAAAGCAAGAAAGCTAATGAATTTAAAAATTAGTCAGACAGGAAATGGAAAAGGGAAATTTAAGAAAGCAGATTCAAACTACTTTCTTTTTACAATTATTTTAATAGTTTCATTACTAGTCTATCATTAATACAACAAAGTAATGTACTCACAATTGAATTGCTTTATTATTATAATACTAAAATTCATTTTAGTTTCACAGCATTTGATCTGGTAAAAGTCAGCCAACCTAGGAATTGATCCTTACCCCAGATCTGCCAGCAATCCAAGGTTAAATAGTGCAGAAAAAGAACACTTGATTTCCTTTGTGGGAGGAATAGATTGGGTAAGGCTGTCGTGGACAAGCAAATCAAAACCTCTGATAATTTTGATTCTGCTACAAATCAAGTTACCTTGTTTTCTCCATTGCTCTTGTCTCTTGTATTACACAGAATTACATAGAACAAAGCGTATGGAGACAGGGCAGTCATCCCCAGTTCCTTCTTTTCCCCATAAGTCTTCTATTTGTTTTTCCCTGTGTATACATTGAGCTTCCCTTCAAATGGATCAATGCCAATCATCTCACTTACATCTGGGGTAATGATTTCAATTCTTGCCACTGAGGCTTCTGTGTTCTTTATACCAAATACTTAAAATTAATTGTTTGTAGTTTACCAGCAATTTTCTGAAAGGAAACACTTTACACTGTTATACTGAATAAAGAGGGGAAAAGGCACTGTGACGGGCAGTAATGCCAATTGTAAACAGGGTGAGCTATGACAGAAAATGGAATAAACCAAATCTTTGCAGTCCAGAAAGAAGAGAGCAAAATGGCAGGAGAGACCTCCATAAAATGCATCTTGGAAATTGGAAATAAAAAAAAGATTGAAATGCTCAGCATCATCTAGTGAAGAGAGAAACAAAGTCAATATTTCAAGATCTTTCATTAGACATGCAAATGGTAGGCAGTGCACCAGGCACATGGTGTGATGTGTGTGCTGAATGAGACCTTTATCCATACACACACAGCAGACTACATTACAAAGTAGCATCATTTCAGGGATTCAGGCAATACAATAATCCATGAGTGGAGTACATATTTGCTACACTGTTGAATATTTGATGTGTATAAATCTGTGAATGAGGCAGGAAGAGTTGTATAAACTGTTAAAAAAGCATATGGGATCCTTGGGTTTATTAATCAAGCATGTGGCATAAAACCAAGGAAGCCATCTTAAACATTTATAAAACACTGGTTGGGCTTCAGCTGGAGTACTATGCTAGATTTTGAAAACCACAGTTTAGGAAAGACATCAAAACCTAAAAATGGATGCTAAATAAATCTGCCAGAATGGATAAGGGACACCAGGGCTGTGTAGACACTGAAAAACCAGGAATCCTTCTTATCAGAGCAAGGAAGCTTAATCAGAAATTAGATAGAGCTGCTCAAGCTTAAGGACAAACAGTGACAGCAATGTCTGTAATCATTGGATACAGATTGAAGGTGATTGGTGTTAATAGTTTCATTACTAGTCTGTTATTAATATAGCAAAGAAGGAGCAGTGGAAGCATCAATTTTCAGTGATGGGGAAATCACAGCCTAAAAAGGTGATGGAAGCAGATTTAATTGTAACTTTCAAAAGCAAGTTGGTTAAATACTTGAGAAACAATTTACAGGGCTTTGGGGAAAGGGTTGGTAAGTGTGATAAATTGTCTTGCTCTATCATTGAGCTAATACAGGCATCATGGGTTGAATGACCTCCTTTTATGCAGTATGAATGCATAACACTTTAATTCTATGTTTCAATTGTTTTGATGCAGACAATCTATTTCATCCTGTGTAATCCAGAATAAGAAGTCAAAATCTTAAAATTAAAGACATTTAAGAGTGAGATCAGGAAACATTTTTCCATGTAAACAGTAATGGAAACCTATGCAATGTTTCCCTGAAGAGCTGGTACAGATCTATCACAAATGACATTAATAATAGAATAGGTTGAAGCATCTCAATGGTCTATTTTTGTCCCTACGTTCCTATGTGTTTTATATAAAATAAACCAATTTGTTGTTTCATTTCAACAGAATGCTTTTCATACTGTCACCTGTAAAAGGGGTGGAATTTGTGATATTACTATATCTGGAGCAATAATTATTGGACACTAAAATATGAACTTTAGATCATGGGGAACACAAGGTTTACACACATGAATGAGTGTTGATGTAGACCCCAGGAGGGCATCCAGCATTAAACTCTGAAATATGTGATTTAGGTATACATTAGCATCATAGATATTGATTGAGATTTTTCAACCTCCATTAATACTCAAACTGTAGATTTACTTTAAAGTTAAAAAAAGGGTAGGAATGAGTTCATGGTCATAGCAAAATCTCAGGATTCAGTCAATAAGCATTAGTATCATTTTGGTTTCAATTGTTATTGAATCTGCTGAATAAAGTCACCCTCTTAAGATTTGTAGTAAAATTACAATGAAGAATAACATGCACTCTAAACAAGTTTCAGATAATAGTAATAAAATTGAAACCCCTTTATGAAATCTGAACCTTTGTTTATATTATTATCTTGTTATCATGCCAGGTATCCATTACTTTCTATGCAATTCCCCCTTTTCCAATATATTTTTCCACTGCAGCTGAACAACATCTGCTGAGCGATACCTTCATTATGATATTTAATAGCTCCTCTGATAAAGTAACAGCTTGCTCATTGCATCATAAAGAAGCTTAACTGCCCTCCTTGCAAGTTTCTTAACATAAACATTGTTTTAATAGAATAGAACACTGTTTTGTCTCTAATTTTTACCTGTCTTATCAACTCAATACACAATGCACTATCACAGGAAGCTGTGTGCTGTAACTGAGAAGGATGGTCACCTAGATCAAATTCTGACAAGTGGGATCTGATCTCCTGAAGGAAACAGGTTCACACTTCTTCTGCTTAAGCTGACTGCAATAAATTTACAAGAACAAAGCAAACTTTTTAAAAATTTCATGCTTAATGTCGGTGATAAGTTAATTATATATTAAAAATAGAACTGCTTTATCTACTGGCCAGAAAGCAGTACAAGAATGTATAATTCATTATTGCTATCTCTGTCCCAATCGAAGAATTACAAGCACCAAATCAATACCTACAGTATTGCAATACTATTAGATCATTACTCTTGTGACTTTCTTATTTGTGAAATGATGTGTCTATGTCCCTGTTGATGATTGTCTTGGGGGTCACCGGGCTGTCAAGGATCCCATTGTTGTGCAAAAGCAAAATATGGACTAAGTAACAAATTGCACACATTAAGACATTAAAAATTGGCATGTATGACTAATGGTTGATATGAATGCAACTTTCTAACCAAGTGCCACACAGAGAGTATTTGACCTTGTACAAAAAATGAATGTTGATGTCCACCCACTCGTAACAAATGTTTTGATCATTGCTGGGACAGTTTGTGAATGTTTCCTTCCTTACAATGCAGGCTATTCTAACTTTATATACATAACAAATCACCCTGATCATACACAAAGGCTACAGATAAAGGAAGACATTGGGGAAAAGAGAGGTTTGAGTGTTAGTTTTTTTTTTGTGACATGTTGCAGTTGTCATTAGGTGCGATTGAATGATGTTGGCGTGGGAGTGGTGTCTTTGTTAAGTTGGTAGTAGGGCATGTAGTGAATTTTCAGCAAACAATTACTGTATGACATTAAGTACGAAATCTCTATCAAAGAAGGGTTGATTAAGAATAATAGCTGGACAAAGGATTCACTAGGGTCCACTTCAAAGAGTTCCAAAGACAAGTCATTGGATTCTGAATCATATGCTAAATCCTATTTTGTTTGGTTAAGTGCCAGTTGGGTCAAGTTTTTTTTTAGGGTTTTTCACTGTGAGGCCTTGTGAGATTTCTCACTGTATCTCAGCAATCTCACCTCATTAACTCTATGCTCTGCATCAATGACAACCCTATTGCCTGATTTGTAACCACATGTTGTTTCCAGAATAACTCATCAGCCACTGGATATCTGCCAAAAGACTGGCATCTCTTGCAGCCACTCCATCTTTAAAAAGCAGTTGTGCACATTGATGAGCATTGGCAATTGGTGATGCCCCTCACCAGCAATGTAATGGTACAACAGCAACAAAGATATTGGGCTCACGGTACATAGTTGGCATGGATAACCCTCTCTTACTCATACAACCCCATCCTTTCACCATCGCCACTGTGCAACCATCAGGCCACACAGCTTACCTTTCCTTAGATACATCCTGTCCAAACACCCTCTCTTAGTCACTGCTACTGTATCCTAGTGGCCACTTGAGACTGTCACTGTCCATGATGGGAACATCACATACAGGCAAGTCATAGAATCAGAGCATTTAAACAGATCCTTCGGTCCAACTCGTCTGAGCCTAAACTGATCTAGTCCCATTTGCCAGCATTTAGCTCATATCCCTCTAAACCCTTCCTATTCATGTACCCATCCAGATACCTTTTAAATATTGTAATGGTACGAGCCTCCACCACTTCCTCTGGCAGCTCATTCCATTCATACACCATCCTCTGTGTGAAAAAGTTGCCCCTCGGGTCACTTTTAAATCTTTCACCTCTCATCTTAAACCTATACCCTCTAGTTTTGGGCTCCCCGTCTCTGTGAAAAAGACCTTGGCTATTCTCCCTATCCATGCCCCTCATGATTTTATAAATCTCTATACGTTCACCCCTCAGTAATCAGACAATTATAAACATATAATTGTGAAATATTCACAGCCGCCAAAAGCGAAGAAAAACATAATGAAAAGAGGCCGTAATTTGCCTCATAACACAAACCAAATGCTGGTGTCATCATCATTAATGACCACATTTTATTCAATGATCCTGTGCAGCACCCACTTCTCATTTACTGGAACCTGGTGTCAGTCAGGTCCTCTCTGGCTTCTAGTACCTGATACACCTGATCTCTGTCAATGACCTGCCCTGATTGGAGTTGATTGCACAATGTTCAATGCCAATTGCAACTCCTTAGATACTGAAGTTAAAATACCGTGGCTACAACAGTAGGTCAGAGACTAGGTATTCTGTGGTCAGTAACTCACCTCCTGACTCTCTAGTGTCTATCCACCATCTATAAAGCACAAGTTAGGAGTTTGATGGAATCCTTTCCATTTATCTGAGTGATTGTAACTCCATCAATATGCAAGAAGATCAGCCCAATTCAGGACAAAACAGCCTACTTGGCTGACAACCCATCTAATACCTACAAGATTCACTCCCCCTACCACCAGGAGATAGTGACAGATGTGATTCACCAAGGCTCCTTTTACAGCTTGTCCATCGAGAGGATGTGGGGACACAACCACTTACAAATTCCCCTCCAAGCCATACAAATCGTTTTGCCTTTGAACGTGCATTTGGAATATTGTGTTCAATTCTGGTTGCCACACTACCAGGAGAATGTGGTGGCTTTGGAGAGGGTACAGAAAAGACTTACCAGGATGTTGCCTGGTATGGAGGGCATTAGCCATCAGGAGAGGTTGGAGAAACTTGGATTATTCTCACTGGAACGACGGAGGTTGAGGGGTGACCTGATAGAGGTCTACAAGATTATGAAGGACATGGACAGAGTGGACAGTCAGAAGCTTTTTCCCAGGGTGGAAGAGACAGTTACTAGGGGGCATAGGTTTAAGGTGCGAGGGGCAAGGTTTAAAGGTGATGTACAAGGCAAGTTTTTTTATACAGAGGGTGGTGAGTGCCTGGAACTCGCTGCCGGGGGAGGTAGTGGAAGCAGATACAATGGTGACTTTTAAAGGGCGTCTTGACAAATACATGAATAGGATGGGAATAGAGGGTTACGGTTCCTGGAAGGGTATGGGGTTTTAGTTGTGATGGGCAGCATGTCGGTGCAGGCTTAGATGGCCGAAGGACCTGTTCTCCTGTGCTATAATTTTCTTTGTTTTTGTTCTATATATCATTGTTGCTCCACTGTCACTGGATTAAAATCTTGCAATTCCCTCTCCAACAAGACTGTCAGTGTACCCTCTGATATTTGTTGTAGCTGTACCATTTGGGATATTTTGTTCACTGCAACCAATCCTTCCCACTGGTTTTAGTCTAAGTTACTGATGCTAAGTGAAGAAGGGAGTCCACACAAAGCCTTACGCCCAAGACAGGCTTGAGTTAATAAATGGAGTAAGTACGTTACATTGGACTTTACAGCTAGTTACATTACATTTGAGTTACATGATAGTCTTCTGTGAGATTTGAGGCTAGACTTAACAGTAAGTTCACATTATTGTTTAGCTACATAGAACTTATAACTGGTCTTGCAACTGCTCAGCTCTTTTCCGGAACTGTCCCCTAGACCTTGATGGATCATGAGCTTATCTCATGATTTCAGACAACACTTTGAGAGACTAACTGTTGTGTAAAACAGCTATACAACATGGATTGCAGTAGTTAAAAAGGGTGATCACCACCATCTTTTCACGAGGATGCCCACATCCTATGAATAAATAAAGGGAGGAGAGAAGTGATGTCAATCGGCCATCCAGAGCTGAAAAGCCCAAAACGCCAGGCAGAGTTGTACTACCAATGCAACAGGTCCACAGAGGATGCCATTTCCCTAGCCCTGGAACACATGGACTGAGAGAACACCTACATCAGACCCCTGCTCATTGACGACAGCTCTGCCTCCAACACCATTATCCCCTCCAGACTGATCTCAAAACCCTGAGACCTAGGTCTCAGCTCCGCCCTCTGCAAGTGGATCCTCAGATTTCTGACCCACTGACACGGGCGGCACGGTGGCTCAGTGGTTAGCACTGCTGTCTCACAGTGCCAGGACACCAGGTTCGATTCCACCCTTGGCTGACTGTCGGTGTGGAGTCTGCATATTCTCCCGGTGTCTGTGTGGGTTTCCTCTGGGTGCTCCGGTTTCCTCCCACAGTCCGAAGATGTGTAAATTGGGTGGATTGGCCATGCTAAATTACCCATAGTGTTCAAGGGATACCTAGATTAGGGTGGGTTAAAAGGGGATGGATATGGGTGGTATGCTCTGAGGGTCGGTGTGCACTTGTTGGGTCAAAGGGCCTGTTTCCACACTGTAGGGATTCTATGATTCTACAGCAATCAGCGAACATAGACAACTGCACCTCCTCCACAATAACACTCAATCACTGGAGCCCTCCAGGGAGGTGTCCTCAGCCCCCTACTATAATCCCTGTAAACCCACAACTGTGTAGCCAAATTCCAAATGAATGCCATCTACAGGCTTGCTGACAACACCACCCTGTTAGGATGGATACGTAACAACAAGTCAAATCAATACAGAAGGGAGATAGAGAGTTTAGTGACATGGTGCAGTGAGAACAACCTCTCTCTTAAGGTTGGCAAAACTAAAGAACTGATCATTGACTTCAGAAAGAAAGGAAGAGAACATGTCCCAATCTACATCAGTGAAGCTGAGGTTGAGAGGATGGAGAGTGTCAAATTTCTAGGAGTGACGATAACCGACAACCTGTCCTGGACGTCCCATGTAGATGTGACAGTCAAGATGGCACAAACAATGCCTCTTCTTCCTCAGGCAGCTCAGGAAATTTGGCATCTCCATAAGGTCCCTCATCAACATCTACAGATGCACCATTGAAAGCATACTGTCCGAGTGCATAATAGCCTGGTATGGCAACTGCTCTGCCCAGGACCGTAAGAAACTACAGAAAGTTGTGCACACAGCCCAGACCATCACGGGAGCCAACCTTCCATATACAGACTGCATTTACACAGCTCATTGCCATAGAAAGGCTGCCAACATCATCAAAGACCCGTTCCACCCCAGTAATGCTCTCTTACAACCTCTTCCGTCAGGTAGAAAATATGAAGTGTGAACACACACACACCAACAGGTTCAGGAACAGCTTCTTCCCAGCCATTATTAGACTAATAAATGAACTCTCCAACTTCAAATGATGCCGATATTGCTAACGCTAATCTTGCCTAGCGCACGCCCTGTGCGAATTAACCTGAATGCCTTTGTCTAAGCTTTATTTCACCTTATGATCTGTATGTCCTTGCTTACTATGATCTGCCTGTACTGCAGTATTTTGTAAGTTTCAATTAGGTACCCCCTCATCCTTCTAAACTCCATTGGGTGTAGACCCAGAGTCCTCAAACATTTCTCAGATGTTAAGCTTTTCATCCCTGGGACCATTCTTGTGAACCTCCTCTGAGCTCGCTCCAGGGCCAGTACATCTTTCCTGAGATATGGGGCCTAAAACTGCGCACAATATTCCAAATGTGGCCTGACCAGAGCCTTATAGAGCCTCAGAAGTACATTCCTGCTTTTATATTCAAATCCTCTCAAAATAAATGCCAAAGTTGCATATGCCTTCCTGACTACTGACTTGACTGCAAGTTTACCTTGAAAGAATCCTGGACTCGAACTCCCAACTCTCTTTGAACTTCAGACTTCTGAATTTTCTCCCCATTTAGAAAATAGTCCATGCTTCTATTCTTCTTACCAAAATGCCTGACCTCACACTTTCCCACATTCTACTCCATCTGCCACTTCTTCTCCCACTCTCCTAACCTGTCCTAATCCTTCTGCAGGCTCCCCATCTCCTCAATACTATCTGTCCCTCTACCTTTCTTTGTACCGCCTGCAAACTTAGCCAGAATGCCCTCAGTTCCTTCATCTAGATCATTAATGTATAAAATGAAAAGTTGTGGTCCCAACACTGACCCTTGTGGAACATCACTTTTCACCGGCTGCCATCCTGAGAAAGACCTTTTTAACCCCACTCTCTGCTTTCTGCCAGAGAGCCACTGTGTGTGAAAGCAACATCAGTTAATAAAATGTTAATGTCTGTTGTTAGTAATTCTCATATCTTGGTCTAAACTCTCAGGAATATCCACTTAAGACATTTAAGTGAATAAATCAGTAATTTGATGCAGGTACATGCATACAGTTACATATCCCGTTTTTATGTTCTCTTTACACAAATTTATGGGGATTCAATCATACGTCATTCCACGGTATTTAATGGCAAGCGCAGAACCTGCCACAAAATATAGGGAGATAATCTATCGATTCCTCCTGTAGTCAGTTACCCGACCTAGATTGCAGATGTATTGAATTGAAGGTAGAAACCTATATCCTGAAAATCTCACCATATTCCATGACGAATTTCAATCTTGGAACTACTACTTTATTTATTACTTCAAAGGAGAATGAAAAGGTAAAAGAAATGTATCTTGCTAATGTTATCTTTATATAAAAAACAGGATTCATTGTCATTGAAAATGTTTGACAATCCTTGCCTGCCAAATGCACAATATGTCATCATAATTCACCTCAAAACATTTCATTATACTGAAAATTGTCACTTGGCTCTTCATCCTCTACAAAATGCCAAACATTCCCCTTTCAACCTTGCTGTTAACAATGTTCATATTTATCTCCCTATGAAGTACTCCAAACAAAGAAATCTGAACTGTAGAATAAACTGCAGAAACAAGGAGTCTAAGCTCAACTGTCACTTTCATTTTCACTCATAGTAATTATGTTCTGAGTCAGATCATTGTTACAGTGGTGACTCTACCATTGTGAGTCATGGACATTAACTAAACTGGCAGTTTATTAGGCCCTGGGTATGATCATTTCTGTATCATTTCTTTAGGAGGCAATAATTTTTCAGAAAATGCAACCTCATATTGTCCCAAAGCATGACAATCTGCTTTGTCGATAATCAAGCATTTTATGAAGTAACTCGTTAAATTATTACATCAACCCAAGTGTTGTCTTCTTGACCACTCCATTTTTGCTCCAAGTTTGCTATTTTGATAGTTTTATTCTTTCTTTTCTTGAACTAAAAGCCTCTGATCAGACCTAGCTTGGCTGCATTTACTCAGCCCCAAACTGGCCTTTCTTTTACCCAAATGATAAAAATAAACTGGGTTATAGCCACAGAGATAGTAGG
>NC_063332.1:44577418-44596649 GCF_021869965.1 Rhincodon typus | reverse complement strand
GGAGAATCTGAGATAACAAGGTGTAGAGCTGGATGAATACAGCAGGAGAAGGGTCTAGGCCCAAAACATCAGCCTTCCTGCTCCTCTGATGCTGCTTGGCCTGCTGTGTTCATCCAGCTCTACACCTTGTTATCTCAGATTCTCCAGCATCTACAGTTCCTACTATCTCTGAGCCAATTTATTACTGTCTAGTTTGCGCTATTGCTGAAGACAAAACACACCCCAAAGTGTCAGTGACTAGCAGATAGCAAGAACTGCAGATACTTTAAGTCAGAATCTATACAGTCTGGAGCTGGAGGAACACAGCAGGTCAGGCAGCATCAGTGAACAGGAAATTATTCCTGATTAAGGGTCTCAACCTGAAACGTTAACGTTCCTGTTCCTCCGATACTGCCTGACCTGCTGTGTTCCTCTGGCTCCACACTGTATTGACTCCAAAGTATCAGTGTTGCAATCATGGTAAAGAGTGAGCAGAAAGGAAGGTCGGTTTACAGCCAAGTCTAATTAGAATGTGTTCCTTCTTATTATCCATTATCCCAGAATTGTAATGCTGCAATTTGGACCATCATGTCTCTACTGGTTCTATTATCAAATGCTATTTTTTTTCCTCATAACCCTGCACACTATTTCTATCCAAATAATCATCCAACTCCCTTTTGAATGCCTCACTTGGACCTGCCTCCACCATATTTCCAGGTAGTGCATTCGCGACCCTAACTATTCACAATGTGAAAACGCTTTTCTGCACATCACCTTTTCTTTGTTTACACATCACTTTAACTCTATGCCCTCTCCTCTTTTCTATAATGAGTAGGAACAACTTCTCTCTATCTACTCTATCCAGCTCGTTCATGATTTTGAAAACCTCAATCAAATATCCTCTCAATCTCCTTGTTCCCAAAAAAAAATTCCCAACTTCTTCAATCTATCCTCATAACTGAAGTTTCTCATATTTCAATAGGATTAATTGAACCTAGATCAAAGGAGAAGGTCAGGGTGGTCTAATTTTTTTCCTGTGCAGCCCAGTTAGGTTAATGCCTATCTGCAAGGCCATCAGCAAATTCAACTTAGACTCAGCCAAGGAGTAAGCCTGAAACTTCCAGTTGTGTGCCTGCAGCAGTTTTGTAATGAACACTACATTTACTCATTGGGCTATCAAACAGCAAAGTTTTCTCCTCATCGAGTATTATTTTTTCTAACATTCTTTTGATTCATAGAAAGCAGCAGAAAACCGATGCAACAACTAACTTTGAGAAATTTGCCACTGAACACTATTTCCAACAGGCGTACCAGAAACACTGCAACAAAAGTTATAATTCTATTATTTTTCAGCTGAATGTGAAGAATTAAAATATGAAATTAATTAATTCAATTTAATTTTACAGCCAGTGCAAATACTTTTCCAATAATTATTACAATGATAGCACCATTCAGATAGAAAATGTGTACAAGAACAACAGGCAGAATCTTACCAGATACTGATTAATGTGTGCATTGACAAGGAAGTTGGGAAAATCACGTGAGATGAGGAGTGAGGATCTTCTCGATGACAAAAGAACAAAGTCCAATTTTCCAATGAAATGTTGAATGGCAAGATGAGAATCTCACTAGTGAGTGGTGAGGGTTCATTTGGCATGTATTAGCACATATTAATATCTCATTATTTCTTAACTTTGTATCATTTACAGTCAGTTTCTTATTCTCCTAGCTGCTGGATAGAAATTAGACTGCAAATCCTCTGATGCTCTGTCATGGAGAGTAGTCACCAATATCTCAGGACACGCTGCATGGGCAGTAAACACCCACACCCTACAGTTCATGGATGTTGGCATCATCAGACGTGTACTAGTCTCACCATACCCTCATGGCACACTTCCTACTCAACTACAATATGGTTCTACACTTCAATACTACATTTCAGAGCAAACTGACACCTAACATGGTAATGCTGCTGCAAGGAAGGTTGGTGAAATAATGGTAAACTGGATTATTTTGAAAGTCAGCCAAAGGATAATATTTTGAAAACAGATCTGTCAATCAATGTATATATAAAGCACAACACTCAGCAATTATACCAGTTTATTGATCAATTTATTTTAGCTAAATACTGGCTCTAAGATGTATCATCATAGGCTGAAATGCAAATATGCACAAACTCTGCAGCAATAAGAGAACATACTTTATTGAATGGGTTACAATTCAAAGCTGAGGAGCTCACGCTGGTTCTTTTCCATTTTTATACTCTTGATCTCTTGAAGCAACTTTCATGTTTCTTGTAGTGACTGAATTGGTTAATTGCATTCGTGTTATCGGCAGTGGTAACCACATAAATCTTGCCTGGGCTATCATTTTCAATGCAATATTTTCCAAACTCATACAATAAAGTCATAAAGTAATTCACTGATTTTCCAAAAAAATTGTTGAAAATGTTATGAAATTTTTTTTTAAAAGTACATATGCTAGGATTTAAGGTCCTTCTCAGCTCAGGCCTCACTCATTCCCAGCCATGATGGATCCCTAAACTGTATGTATTTATGAGTGTGTCTCCTTCTGCAATCTGAAATACATTTGTAGGTTATAGGGTGTGCAACACATCAGCTTACTGTCATGTCCACCAATTCTGCTGAATAAAAATCAGTTTGTCCAACTGAAAAGTTTGGATTAAGAAAGTAGATAAAATTTGAAACAAATCCAAATATGGATTTAAAAGGTCAGTTGATCAATTTTCAGCTTAATTTTTTTGCAGGTCCAGGTTTTTAACATAGAGATGGACAAGCAATCATAAGTCACACCAAGAGAATGTGAAGAATGCAATCATCGCACCTTATTTTGATGATCTTCAAGAATTTGATAAAATACCTGAATGACATTAATAAAAGGGAGAGGGTCTATTCATTTATTTTAGTTTAGAATCGTCTCAAACAGCTGCTGTTCAACTTCAAGGTCAAACTTAATACAACTTTTAATTATTTTCTTTTGAGATAATTTCCATCTTTCAGTGTTTAAAGTGGAATTTGATAAGATTGGGTGCTATGACCTTCCTTTAGCAGTGTTACTACAGTGTTGAGCTGTCAATCATGGATCAGTTGGTGTTTCTAACCCCTCTGAATAGGAATATTAAGCTGCAAGTTCCAGTCCAGAGACCTGATCATAAATATGTAAAAATCTACTGTTGTAGCAAGAGAGTCATCATCATTGGCAATCACTTGCTAATGCATATGATTTTCCACCTAGGAAATTCCATGTCACTGGTCAGGGGCTCTGTGTGTCCTTGTGTGGCTGATGAGCCCAACCCTAGACCCACATCTCCAGCCACATTTTGGTAGATGTTGCCGGGAGGTGGACTTGGTCCTTAGCCTTGAGATCACCAGTATTCCTTTCTCCAGTTAATTTTCTCTACCTCCTCTTGCTGACGGATGATCTCTAGGAATTGTGGTCCTTCAAACAGGAGCTTCCTCTAAGTCAGTTTCTTCTGAATGAATGTCTCCTATAACATTGACATCTATGTTGCATTTCTTGAGGGAAGCCATTAGGGAGTCTTTGAAACACTCTTTGTCCTGCGCTCGTTTGAGTGCCTTCATTGAGCTGAGCAAAGAAGAGACAGAGTCCTGTACTATTGGAGGTGCTGCCTTTGAGATGAGACCTGAGGCTGAGGTTCTTTGTATGTTCCATGGGGAGAATTCAAAAGATCCCACTGTACTTGCTTGAAGACGTTTAAGGGATTTGTCCTGGTGGCCTGGGAAATATTTATCCCACAATCAGCATCACAGTAACAATTCTGAAGAAGGATCACTGGACCCAAAACATTAACTCTGCTTTCTCTCCCAGGTGCTGCCAGACCCACTGAGTTTTCAAGCAAATCTTGTTTTCATCATAGTAACAGTTACTTGATCATGATCATAAAGCTGCTTGTGAGAGGTTGTTTGTACAAATTTTCTCCCAAAAATATGCTCAACTACCTTAGCTCTTTAAAAACCGAAAGAACTGTGGCTGTTGTAAATGAGGAACAAAAACAGAAGTTGCTGGAAAAGCTCAGCAGGTCTGGCAGCATCTGTGAAGAAAAATCAGAGTTAACGTTTCAGGTCCGGTGACCCTTCCTCAGAACTCAGAACTGTTCTAAGGAAGGGTCACTGGACCCGACATGTAAACTCTGATTTTTCCTTCACAGATGCTGCCAGACCTGCTGAACTTTTCCAGCAACTTCTGTTTTGTTCCTCAGCTCCTTCCTAGCTAAGGCCATCTTCTCATGAGTCTCCATGCTTGGCACGGTTTTGCAGCTCTGATAGGCCTCAGATTGAATACTTCAGAAAAAGCCAGGATCTTTTGTTCTTTTATTTTGGACCTTAAGACACAGGAGCAAAAACAGGCCATTTACCCTATTAAGTCTGCTCTATCACTCAGAGATCACGGTTACTTTCATAATCCTCAACTTCGTTTACCTGCTTTTTCTCCATACCTCTTAATTTCCTGACTGGCTTAAAATCTGAATACCTCAGCCTCGAATATTCTTAATGACCCAGCCTCAACCACCTTAAGTGGTGAAGAATTCCACAGATTTACTACCCCTGAAGGAATAAATTCCTCCTCATCTCTGTCTTAAACTGACGACTCATTAATTTGCGATTATGTCCTCTGGTCCTAGACTCCCCCAGGAGAGGAAAAACCTCTCTAAAGCTATACTGCCAATCCCTTTAAGAATCTTATATGTTACAAAAAAGTTGCTTCTCATTCCTCTAAACTCCAATTAGTACAGAGCTAACCATATTATATTCATGGTGCTGAATTGAAGATATACACTTCCAACTCAGGTAACTCTTCCTAACACTTTCAAGTTCAAATAGCATTCTTACAATGCCAGATCCTATTGGGACTAATGGCTACTGGCTAGCCATTTACAATATCTAAAATGCATAATCTATCCACTAACGTACAACTGTCTCATTATGATGTCTCCAGACACACTTGCCGTATATAGTCTAACATTTTCCTACTCTGAAAGGTTTTAAATGACCATTGACCATAAGAGAATAAAATGTAGGAGTAGAATTAGGTTGTTTAGCCCATTGGGTATGCTATACTGTTTAATGAGATCATGGCTGATCTGATAATCCTTAACTCTACTTTCCTGCTTTTTCCGTATAACCCTTGATTACCTTAACCAATTAAAAAAAAAATCTATCTGGCTCAGTCTTGAATATACTTAATGACCCACCCTCAACAGACGTCTGCAGTAAAGAATTCTACTGATTCACTACCATCTACGACCCTTTCTTCTGAAATTATGTCCTCTTGTCCTCAACTCTCCCTCAAGAGGGCACAATCTTTCTGCACTTACCCTGTCAAGTCCCTAAATAATATTGTATGTTTCTTCAAAATTCCAATGAGTACAGACCTAACCTCCTCATAAGACAGTCCCCCCATACCTGGTATCAGTCTGGAGAACATTCTTTGAGCTGCCTCCAGTACTAGTATATCTTTCCTAAGCATTGTGGCTGTGATCTGAATAGGCCTTATATATTTTTAGCAAATTTTCCTACATTTATTCTCCATTCCCTTTGAAATAAAGTCCAACATTCCATTTGCCTTCCCTATAATCTGCTGAATTTGGTGCAAGCATTTCATGATTCATGGATGAGATTTTCCCAAATCCTCTTTGAGCAGCTTTCTGCAGTTCCCTCCATTTAAATAATAGTCGGTTTTGCTATAATGTGATAGTTGTGTTCCTGCACAACACCGTGTTATCGAACATTGCTCTACAGTAATAACGGGGCCTATGGGCAGACCACCAAAAAAATCACTTAAAATCATTCAAAAACACTCAAAAGCATAACGCAAAGGATAGCACCATTTGAATTAACGTTTAATTCGTATCTAATAATGAAATAAAATTAAATTTAACACCTTATCTTGAAAAAATGTCAAGATGACTTGATGGGGGAGGAGTTTTTGAGGTTGTTCTGTTGTTAATGCAGTGGCTGAGCATCATCATCATCATCACCATCAGGTGTGGTTGTGGTTGCAGGGTTAGGGTGAAAAATAGTTAATCCAGGGTGGATGGCTGTGGTTCATTGTCTTCAGACTGTTTCTTGGGGGTGGGTTTAAAAAAGACATCCAGTTTTTGCTGCATTTCCCTTTTTCTTCTTTCATGAAGAAGTTGTTCATAGGGTGATCTATGATCTAAGATCTTCCTCCATGAACTGCTACCCTGCTGTGTTTTGCATTGTAATTGTTGTCCTCTAAGAGCTGCAACTGCTTCTCAATTTCCCTCAGAATAGAAGACAAAACAGAAGTGGAAAGCTCTCATGGTGCTGCATCCTGGACTTCATCTTCTTCATCTCCAGCTTCCACTTCCACCCCCCTCAGCGACAAGTTGTTGTAGATCAGCTGTAGAGAGGTCTTCACAGTGGGTCTCAAGCAGCTCTTCAACATCCTCACTCTCAACTTTTTCAAATCCAACACAGAAGTTGCTGGAAAAGTTCAGCAGGTCTGGCAGCATCTGTGAAGGAGAAAACAGAGTTAACATTTCGGGTCTGGTGACCTTTCCTCAGAACTGAGGAAGGGTCACTGGACCCGAAACGTTAAATCTGATTTTTTTCTTCACAGATGCTGCCAGACCTGCTGAGCTTTTCCAGCAACTTCTGTTTATGCTCCTGATTTACAGCATCTGTAGTTCTTTCTTTTCATTTTGTTTTTATTTTCTTCAAATCCAACTTGCTTTCTAAGATCAGCACAGTGTTCTTTGATTCTTGGGAGCTCCTCTGATGGATCAAATGTTTTAAAATTTTTTAAAAAATCTGGGAGAAGGTTCCATCAAACTGCATGCAAGCTGTCCTTACAGACACAGCCTGCAAAATGATCATATGACATCAACATATACTCCTCCATGCATCAACGGAATTGCATTATAGCCAACACATGTTCACATTTTAGTACTAGCATTCCCCTATTCATCAGTCGTGTTATAGTCAATTCGTGTTGAGGGAACACGCGTTGTAGCAGAACTGACTATATTCAGCATCTCTATTCTTCCTGCTAAAGTGCATGACCTCACATTTTCCCACATTATATTACATCTGCGGAGCTTTTGCCCATTCATTCAAACTGTCTATGTCCCTGTGAAGGTTGTGTTATTGTCATCACCTGCCTTCCCACCTACTTCTATGTCGACCATTGTCAACCTTGACAATAATCTATTCACTTTCCTTGTCCAAGTCATTAATACATATGACAAATAATTGTCACCCCAACATTTAAGCCTTGGTACTCCATTAGTGACAAGTAGTGATCCTGAAAATGCTCCCTCTATCCCAGCTCTCGGTCTTGTATTACTTAGCCAATCTTGCATCCATGCTCATGTACTACTCTTGACATCTGGGCTCTTATCTTGTTGATACATCATCAAACAACTTTTTGGAAAGCCAAATACATTACATCTACTGTTTCCCCTTTATTTATCTTGCTCATTACTTTCTCCAAAGTGTCTAATCAACTTTTTAGGCAAAGTTTCCTTTTTTTGAAGCCATACTGATGCTACTTTAATATATCTTGGTTTTATAAATCTTCTATTTCTGCTATAACATCCTTGGAAATAGACATTAGGAAAATCAACATGCTCCTATGATAGATATTAAGCTAACTGACCTCTTGTTAGCTGTTTTTTGCCTCCCACTGTTTCTGAATAAAGGTGTTACATTGGTAGTTTTCTAATTTTCTGGGATTTTTTTTTCCAGAATCTAAGGACTTTTGGAAGATAGCTCCGAGTACATCCACAATGTCTGCAGCTAATCCCTTTAGTAATCAGATAGAACCCTCTGGATCCAAGGGACTTATTGTCCTTTAGCACCAATAGTTTCCTGTAATTTTTTTTCTACGTTTCGTTATTATATTTATTTTCTCCTCACTTTATGCCTTCTGATTTAGCACTTTTGGAATGTTATTATTCTCTAGCATGAGGAGTAATACAAAGTATATATTTAACAATCTAACCAATTTTGGTTCCTCACTATAACTTCCCCAACCTCATTCTCTAAAGGGCCTGTGTTTACTTTGGCCCTTCTCTTCCTTCTCATATAGCCAAGGAAATTTTTGCAGTCCATCTTGAAATTATTTGCTAGTTTCCCCTCAATGTTTATTTTCTGCCTATTTACTTTTGATTACTTCTTAAATACATTTTGGTCATCTTTTGTTGGGTTTTCCAATTCCCTGGTTTGCCACTAATCTTTGCCCCATTGTATGTTTTCTCTTTCTACTTGATACTATTCTGACCTTCCTTGGTTAAAAACATAGAAATGAGCAGAGTATGACATTACACGATCTCACGACATATTGTTCTAGGACACTGTCCCGAATACACTCTCTGAATTCTTCTTCATGGTTACCTCTCCCAATCTGAGTTTTCTAATCTACATGATGATTAAATCACCATGATTAATGTGCTGTCTTTTCATCTAATGTGAAACACGATGTAGCTACTACAGACTACTCCTACCAGTGTTGTCTTCTTTTCATTATTTCTTACTTCCTCTCATATGGATCCTATATCTTTTGATACAAAATCATTTCTTGCTTTACCAACACAACCACCTCACTATCCTATCTTTCATGCCTATCCTTTTGAAAAGTCATGTGCCTCCGAACATAGAGTTCCCAGCTTTGAGCTTCCAGTAACAAAGTCTCGTAATGGATGTAATACCATATGCATTAACGTCTATTTCTGCTGTTAATTTGTTTATTTTGTTTGAATACAATATGCATTTAATTAAACAGCCATTAATTTTGCCTTTTTGCCTTTTTGCCACTTTAGCCCTGTTTTCTACTTTTGTTGAATTCATATACACTTTGTCCCTTCTTGTCTCATACTGGGTACCATTATCTAAATATCTGCCCAGCATTGCTACCATATCCTTTTGCTTTGTAAGCCTACATATCCCCTCTCCAGAAGCGTCCCTTTCTCTAATTTGTTTAAAGCCTTACCTACAGGTGTGGTTATTCAATTTGCTATGATAAGCCATCTCTGACTGACCCCCTTGCTGATTACACACAGTCCTTTTTTTAATCTTTTTATCCTGCTCACAGAGCACTGACATACTTCAGCATTTTATGAAAAATCATAATTACAGAATAAATGAGATGCCACATATAAATGTTATTTGTGTCTATTATCAAATAATTTCTTCTACTTTACATAGATTAATTTTGCCAATGCTCTCATTCATAAATATTCAAAATTATATTGTAATTTTGTGTATTCTTTAATCTAATTTTCAAATTATTAAGCAATTTAAATTCCTGCATACATTAATGATAACATACATTAAACTGTATTTATTTTGATATAACATTATCTTCTTGTTAATGGTGAGAAAAATGTGCCTGACACATTAAGACATTCAATAATATGTATTGTACTGCTGCCTTTACGAAAAAGCAAATGATCTAACCTTTGGGTTTTATAAATGGGGTAGAGAGCACAACCATAGAGCAGCATTGGTCTGAATTCTCTGCAGTAGTGATGATGGAAAATGTTGTTATTTCTCTGAAACTGTCAGCTACTTCTGGAGTCAGCATACATACAGTTACACATGGAAATCCAGAACAAAAGCAAAATACCACAGAGGCTGGAAATCTGAAATAAAAACAGAATGTGCTCTGGAACCAATGAAGGGTCATACTGACTCTGTTACCCTCTCCACAGATGATGCCAGATCTGCTGAGTTTTTCAAGCACATTCTGTTTTAATTAAGGAAACCCAGAGGTTGTCAGTTGTTTAACATTTCTCCAAAGGGTTTCTCCCATAAAACACTTAATTAGATATTATCAAACTAATAAGAAGTTTTACTCTTATAGGATCAGTTTCACTGTACAAATTTTTGAAAAAGTTCCAGTTTGCTAAATGTGGCACACCTGTGGTTTTAAAAGCATACAAAGTTCATAATCTCTGCTAAGTAAGCTCTCTGGCCCTTAATGAGGAATTCTGTATTTGGGGAATGCCAATTATTTCTTTTGTGAGAAATATTTCATATTCTTTTTATATAATTCTGTTTATGATCCCATCATAAATTTAATCACAATCATAAATTTAAATTAAAAATGAAGGGATTCATTCCTTTTTAAATTCCAGTTTTGCTATGTGAATACATCATTGTGATTAGTGTACCCTGCTTGATGACATCACTGTTACCTGATGTCTTGCAAGCTTCTTAACTTGACACCAAATTCAAACTGACCTCAGAAACAGAGAAATGTATGCCACAGAAAGAATTAGTTCTTTGCCATAAGTTTTCTTTGAGATCACTGAAATGTACCAACGTTTTGTTGCTGACCACATAATTCAGCATTAATTTTGCTTTCGTAAAATACCTGTTGAGATATAGACCACAGTATGCAGTTTTTGGCATCCTATTAAAGAAAGGACATTGAAGTTATAGGAACATAGAAAAACAGGTGGATGCTTGTGTCTTTTCTACCCTTTAGACAATGGTTGAACACAACAAAATTTTTACCTGTGTTTTTCCATATCCTTTGCTACTCTGGACTAACAAAAAGTTATTAATTGCAGTTTTTGAAATTGTAATTGACTTAGCATCTACAATCTTTTTGGTGAGTGAATTATAGAGATCTTCTATAGAGATTTCTATGAAAACTAATTCCTAATTATACTACAAATTGGTCAGGCTCTAATTTTAAGAATTATGTCAACTTGTTCATACTTATTTCACCAGAACCTTCTCAGAATAAATTTCTCTCAACTTTGAACTTTGATTTCTTAATGACAATTTAAGATTGAGTATCTTTCACCAAGACATTTACCTCATCTGTTCTACCAAAGTTCTATCATACCTTTAAAAACTTAAATCATTTCTTTGATGTTTCTGCTCCTGTAAAAGTCACTCCAGTTTCTTAAAGTTCTCTTTGTAACTATCTTTAGTTTCCCATTTTTGGCCTCACCTTGGTGACACTAAGTGTTTTAATGTCTTTTCTGTAAGCCCCAGGCTGTATGCATATCCATGTTTGAACAGTGTGCTGCAGAAATTTGCCATTAGTCTTATGTCCTGTTTAAAAATACCCAAAGTAATTTTTGCTCTTTTTATGGCTTTATCTATCCACATCTATCTTTGGATTCTTAAAACACAAACCACAAAATGTTCAACCCCAGCCTCCTGTGTTGTTCCACTGAATGCATCATACTGAGTTAAGTTTTATTTCAAATTATGATTTCTAAGAATTTTCCCACTATGAAAATGAGATATAGAGGAAAGCAGACTTGGTGAAGATATGGTTAACACTTGCAAAATAATGCGGTGATCGAGTTCAGTCTGATTAACTAGGCTACATGAGATGGATAGAGATAGTAGGTCACAGTCATTTTCTGCACTTTTTCCACATATAATTCAGTTTGCAGAAACTCGCGCATAAAGTTAAAGAAAACAGGAGCACTTGCATTTTCATTGTTCTTTAAGGTAACATTTTTAAAAATCAGTTCTGACAAAAATGGATGCAAAGGAAAAGAAGAGGGGCTGAGCAAAACATTTTCATTTTTAAGACAAATCTTAAAGTGAAAGTGGAGGGGTTTAGGAAAGTGATTCCAGAACATGGTGCCAAAGCAATTGTTAATGCGGCTTTCAATGATGGAGGTTGAAAGGAAGGCAGATACATATGGGACCACCATTGTAAGAGGGCATGTTATAGTGCCACAAGAGTTGGCAACAACAGAGGAGGGGGAGTAAAATGACTTGAATACACTTTAAACTTGAGGTGTTGAGGTTTTGCAGTGGTATGCTTGCAGTTTACTGCCACACTAGAAAGAGGCATAAGCCTTTAAGTGGCTCAGACCTCCATCTGACAAGAAAGCAGTCAACTTGTGTGTGCCTTCTTTCCTCCAAAAAGCAAGCCTAGCCCTCATATGGGCATATTTGGCAGCAAATTACAGTTAAAAATATCAGTTCTGTGTGTATAAATCAACCTCCATTGTTTTCAAGGCAAGAATACAAACGCAGAAACAGATCTGACATCACAGTGGGCCAAAAGTGTGTTAATGCAGTTGAGCTTGCAAATCAGATTATTTTTAATGATAGCTCATTACCATTCCAGGCTTGGCTAACAAAATGAGCTTACATAGTTTACCCACACTGTGATATTTTCAATAAAATTATAACACTCTTGCAAATCTTTGATAACATAACGTTAATCCAGATAATAACCTGTCCAGAGGAAGATCTCATTTTATAATCATATAATTGTATCCATTCTCACTCGTAGAACTGGCAATTACCTAAATCAGCAAATTTGCACTGTACTTCTTGGCTTGGCAAATCTGTAAGAAGCCAACAATTTTTGCAATACTTTATTCAAAGTAATTTCTTATTCTACATGTAGACAGGAGATGCATTATTCAGTAATATTTAACATTTAGTAAAAGGTGGCACATATTCTAGAGGCATGAATACTTCAGTCAGGCCTAATGAGAGATTTTTCAAACTTCTAACTGTTCTGTATTACTGGTGCATTTTACACATATAGGCATTGAATATATTCAAGGTGTTAAGAGAACAGTGTATTCTAATTAAAAATTCAAAACCTCATTGTTAAAAATAGTTCAAATGGTGCTTTAGTGATATAAACTACACATGTTCCTTCTAAATAAGACACAATAAAGAATTAAATGCTAGCCTTGTCTGCTCTGAATAAATAGACATCTCACCAAAAAAGAACTGCAATACAAGAATAGAATTTCAATGTTTCAATAAATAGATAAAGAGAAGCTAGGAGCAGCAGTAGGTCATTTGGTCCTTTGAGTCTGCCCTGCTATTCAATACAATCATAGCTGGACCTCTATCTCAATGCCTTATTCCCCTTATGCCTCATATCCCTTGATGACTTTTAAATCTACAAATGTATTTGTCGCTTGAATATATTCACTGATTTGGCTTCTGCAGTTTTCTGCAGTAGAGAATTCCACAGGTTCACTACCTTTTGAGTTCACAAATATTTCCTCATCTCAGTCTTAAAGACTTCATCCCACATCCTGAGAATCTGTCTCCTGGTTCTCGACTCCATCCAGACGCCAGATACATTCTCCCTGCATCCAGTCTGCACCAGGCTTGTTGGAATTTTATATGTTTCAACCAGATCCCATCTCACCCTTCTAAACTCTCATGAATACAGGCCCAGCTGAAACAATCACTCCTCATTGGACAATGCCGGTATCAGCCTAGTGAATATCTGCTGCACTCCAACTATGGCAAGCATATCTTTTCTTAGGTAGGGAGACCAAAACTGCAGGCAATACATCAGGTGTGGTCTTTCCAAGGCCCTATATAACTGCAGTAAGATAGTCCTTTTGTTGAGCTCAAATGGCCTTGCAACGAAAGCCAATACACCACTTGCTTTCTTTATAGCTTGCTGCACTTGCCTTTCTACTTTGATTGTTGGTGTACAAGGACACCCAGATCCCTTTGTACATCCACACTTTCCAATATATCACCATTTAAATAATTTTCTTTCTGTTTTTCACACTGAAATGTATAACTTCACACTTAGCCATTCTCCTTAAAACTCACAATTCTGCCCAGTTTTATGTCATCATCAAACTTGGAAATGTTTCATTTGATTCCCTCATCCAGATCTTTTATATATTATAAATAGCTGTTGCCTAAACACTGATCTTCACGGTTTTCTACGAGTCACTGCCTGCCATTTGGAAAAAAAGATCCACTCATTCCCATTGTCTGTTTCCTGCTTGTCTACCAAGTCTTGATCCATACCAACATTCTACCCCGCTATCCCATGTGCTTTAATTTTGTCCTCTAACTCCTTATGGGGAACCTTATGAAAAATCTTGTGAATATCAATTGGTGCTCCCTTATCTATTCTACTAGTTACATGATCAAAATAATCCAGTAGATTTGTTAATTGGCCTTCATAAACTCATGTTGACATTGTCGAATCCTGTTAATGCTTCCACATGTTCTGTTATCATGTCTTTTAGAATAGACTGTACTGTTTTCCCCACTATAGACATCAAACTAATTAGTTCATAATACTCTGTTTTTTCTCTCCCTTTTTAAATAGTGGGTTTACATTTGATGCATTCCAATCTGTAGAAACTGTTCCAGAGTCTTTAGAATGTTGGAAGATACCCACCAGTGGATCCAATATCTCAAAGGCCACTTCCCTTAGTACTCTTGGATGGAGATTATCAAGACCTCGTGAATTATCAGCCTACAATCCCATTAATTTCCCCAGCACCATTTTCTTACTAATACTGATTTACTTCAATTCCACCCTCTCATTAGACCCATGGATTCCCAACATTTCTGGGAAGCTTTTTGTGCCCCCTTTTGTGGAGACACAACTAAAGTACGTTCTCAATTCTTCTGCCATTTCTTTCTTCCTCATTGTTAGTTCCCTGGCTTCTGACTGTAAGGGACCTACATTTGTATGTACTAATCTTTTTCTCTTCACACATTTTTGGAAGCACATCATTTTGTATTGCACTGGAATTGCTCAATACTAAAGTACAAATTCCTCCTTCAGTCAGAAACTGTGGTACAACTGTCCAGCTTTTATTGCACTTATCAATACAAATAACTGCAAACTCGATTTTCAAGAGTTATGTTTTTATTCATTTACTATTATTAGAAAACAAAGTTTGATGTGAGTATGAAGTAGGTTTCTTACTTTCTTACTGACATTAGCAAACAGCAGGAAATAGATTACCCAACCACCTTTTTTGCAAATGTGGATTTTTATTTTGTGCTTTCTCGTTTTTTTTCCTAAGTTGTTTGATGGATAATTAAACAGATTGAAGCACAAAGGCCATCAAATTTGCATTTACTGTCTATAGTTTGTTTAACTAGAGCATATTTCTTGACAAACCAATTATATTTGTATAAGAATTTAGGAATTCAGATGGAATTGGAAAGCCTTTTCCATCTTTTCTGTTTAATTGCAGCTAAGTGATGAGTTCTAGAATATTACATTTTTTTCCAACAGGGTCCCAAGTAGAGTCAACAGTTTTTGCGTATTAATACCAGATATGCATTCAAAATAATTTTTTTTCTCATCTAATAACATGCCATATATAGCCTTATAATCTGCATGGGTCAGTGGTTGCCAGCTAACATACAAGGCTTCATGCTGGCTGTCATTTATCTACTGTCAGTTGAAAGAAATATTTTTTTCAATAGTCCATTTATCAGAACTTAATGAAGCATGGAATAACAGATTACTTCATAACAAAAGAGAAGCAGATGCATTAATGTTTGGTTCAGTAGGAGAGAGGGCAATGCTCATTTCTGATATCAGTGATGTCACCTCGAGTTTTAATCTGCAAATACTAACAGTAAAGTATAACCTTTATTAAGAGCATGTTAAAGTATCTAAATGGTGCTCCTGAAGTTCAGATCAACAAGTAAAGAATGAGAATTAGATGGAAACCTTTCACACTGTGAGGAATATTGTGTAGGCCGGAGTATCGTCAAATACTGCAGCGTACCAAAAATTACAAAGATTTCTATTTGTACAAATCTCTGTTGTGTATACCTTGCTTTTAAGAGAGTTTGCTAGCAATGACTCTGTGTACTGTGTGCATACAATGTTGTGAATCTGGCAGTTAGTTTGCTTTATGTTTGCACAGACACAAATTGGTTGCTTTTGCTGTAATCTCTGCTCCCTAATGTGACATGTGTTTTATTATTTTAGATAAGCTAACCCATGAAATTATTCAATCCCCAACAAGTGATTCAATAGCAGATTATTAAAATTCATATGACATGGTGGCAGCAGTGGGATAATATCGTGCTGATAGGCCTATTGTCCTACAACAGTCAGCAAGCAAGTTAATCTGCAGGTAGAACATCATGTTTGACAGTATTAAAGCGCATGAGGCAACCCTCTTGTTGAGCCTGATCAACGTTATGTGTGATTTGTTCCATATTTTCATCAAGTTGTGAGCTGCATGGAGCCATCTGCTAAATGTGGGTCAATCTAGATAGGACAGGGTGAAATTGAATCATTAACAAAGCTACAGGAGCTTGTAGACTGGTGTAGCTCAATAATATGGATCAAAAAGAAGGATGGATCTTTGACAGTCTATTTTGGTCTTTTATCTATTATGATTGGTTTATTTAATGTTAGGACAGTCATGGGAGCACTGGTGAGTCAGTCAGGTTGCAAGCTTGTTCAGACTGGTTTCTAGTTTTTACAGAGTGCACAGCTACGAATAAAAACCTCTCCATTGGGTGCAGCAATTGATGAGTATGTATATTCTTCAGTTCTGACTGGAACCTAGTCACTGTCCTGTATAGAATATGATCCATGATGCCTGAATGCAGCTTTGAAACAGTGCCCTTGCAGACACGTATTTTGTTTTGATAAGAAGAACAAAGTGAGACTACAATCTGCACTGATTCATACAAGATGCATGTAATAACGGAATGATGATTAATAGTCACAATCAAGGTGTCAGAGAACAACTTTATCAGTTCTATTTATTCCATTGTGGGTATACATCCTGAACTTAGTTAAATAGAGGACATAAAAGCCATGTAAACTCCTTTAGACAAGGACCATGTATTCAATAATGCCCAGGCCTCCTTAATTTTTGTTCCTATGCATTCCCAATTTCAGTCAAAAGTCTTCATTGTTAAGGGAATTATTGAGAAAGGACACATCTTTCCTATAGCCTGAGGGCCACTTGGGCTCTTAAAAGCACGGAAACAATTACTATCAGAAAAATCAAACTTGCAAATCTATGACTGCCCTGGAGATAGACGCATCACAGAAACGTCCTGGAGCACACTGACTACAAAGTGCAAACAAATTGCACTTACTTCTAGAACTCTGTAGCGCAGTCCAACTGTTGAAGCATTGAACAGAAAACATGAACTTTAGGTTTTGGAATTATGTGTTTTCATGCTTATTTGTTAGGCAAAAGAATTTTGTGGTTGAAATAGACCACAAAATACTGCAGATGATTGAGCTGAAAACCATAATCCAGGGCAGGCCCATGTTTTCATCATGAAGATCCAAGATCAGGACTGTGTGATTAGGTACAAGCCAGGAAACCTGTTGCTCACTTCAAGTGCACTTAACAGGCCACCCACCCCAATGGAAATAGAAGACTAAAACTTGAATCTGCAAGCTGAGTTCATTGATATTGAACTTGGAGATGTTCTCTAAATTGGTCTCATACATTACATTAAATACAAATGCCAGCAGCTCAGGAAAACTCAGCAAAAGATTTCACACTACAGTATGGGGAAAAAACTCTTTAAAAGGATGATCTGATTTGATTCAGCTTGCCTGTGAACAATATAGATTAGTCTATTTGGATGAGCTGGGCATCTCCTGAGGAGTTATTTTTAAAGGAAGGCAGATTATCATAGTAGAATATTTTTGACCTGATATTCTTCAACAATTTCATCATTCCCAAATGGATAATGATTGGATGAGGAAACTTTCAAGAGACCCAATATATTGGCCAAATATCAGTAGTAACATTGAAATCATTGTTAAGAACTATGATGCATGTCAAAACCAAATGCCAAGTCAGTGTAAAGAATTATTGATCCACTGAAGTCCCTGCCCATCCTCATTCCAAAATTACCTCCTTTTTCATGCCCATGGAAATGACTATGTCACTATCATCGACTATTTTGTTTGTTACAAAGTGCCTAAACATTCATTAATTGCACAATAAATCAAGTACACATATTGCATGCATCCTAAGCTCCATTTTTAGTTGATTCAGCATCCCAGAGAGATCGTAATGGATAATGATCTGCAACTTATTGGAATGTCATTTTGGGACACTACTTCAGCTCCCAGCTCCAATGGTCCAGCTGAGTGCATGATTTCCACAGTTAAAACTCTCTTTTTTTAAATTTACTCATGGGATATGGGTGTGGCTGGCTGACCAGTATTTATTGCCTTCCATAGTTGCACTTGAGAAGGTGGTGGCGAGCTGCCTCTTCATCTGCTGCAGTCCATGAGCTATAGGTTGACCCACAATGCCCTCAGTGAGAGAATTGCCCCAGCAACAGTGAAGGAATGGCGATATATTTTCAAGTCAGGGTAGTGCGTGGCTTGGAGGGGATCTTGCAGGTGGCAGTGTTCCATGTATCTGCTGCCCTTATCATTCAAATGTAAGTGATTGTGGTTTTGGAAGGTACTGTCTAAGAATCTTTGGCAAATTTCTGCAATGCATCATGGAGACTCTGGTGCTCCTAAACATCAGTGGTGGAGGGAATGGATCCTTGTGGATGTGATGCCAGTCAAGCGGGCTGCTTTGTCCTTGATGGTGTCAAGCTTCTTGAGTGTTGTTGGAGCTGCACCCATCCAGACAAGTGGGGAGTACATCATCTCTTGACTTGTGCCTTGTATATGGTGGACAGATTCTGGGAAGTGAGTGACTTGCTGCAGTATTCCTAGCCTTTGACCTGCTCTTGTATGTAAACAGACCAAGCAAAATTTACACATTGCAACGTTACTTTTGAGAGTAACACCTCTCAATGCAATCATCTCATCATTGGAGGGGCCTACATTTGGCAAACCATGCATACCAGTTTACTAGACAACAAGGTGCAGGGCTGGATGAACACAGCAGGCCAAGCAGCATCATAGGAGCAGAGACGCTGACGTTTCGGGCCTAGACCCTTCATCAGAAAAGGGGGAGGGGAAGGGGGTTGTGAAATAAATAGGGAGAGAGTGGGAGGCGGATAGAAGAGGGATAGCGGAGAGGAAACAAACAGGTCGAGAGGCGAGGATGGAGCCAGTAAAGGTGAGTGTAGGTAGGGAGTTAGGAAGGGGATAGGTCAGTCCAGGGAGGACAGACAGGTCAAGGGGGCAGGATGAGGTTGGTCGGTAGGAGATGGAGGTGCGGCTTGAGGTGGGAGGAGGGGATAAGTGGGAGGAAGAACAGGTTAGGGAGGCAGGGACGAGCTGGACTGGTTTTGGGATGCGGTAGGGGGAGGGGAGATTTTGAAACTTGTGAAATCCACATTGATACCATTGGGCTGCAGGGTTCCCAAGCGGAATATGAGTTGCTGTTCCTGCAACCTTCGGGTGGCATCGTTGTGGCACTGCAGGAGGCCCAGGATGGACATGTCGTCTGAGGAATGGGAGGGGGAGTTGAAATGGTTCGCGACTGGGAGGTGCAGTTGTTTATTGCGAACCGAGCGTAGGTGTTCTGCAAAGCGGTCCCCGAGTCTCCGCTTGGTTTCCCCGATGT
>NC_063332.1:44549411-44577018 GCF_021869965.1 Rhincodon typus | reverse complement strand
ACCTTGTTGTCTCGGATTCTCCAGCATCTGCAGTTCCTACTATCTCTCATACGAGTTTACTAACTTGATACCCAAAGTTCTCTTTTTGAAATTTGAGAGCAATTTGTAAAACTGCCAGAGAAGATGACTGGCATGCTTGACAAAAATATGGGTACAGAATTGCCAAAGTTACAAGTGGGACAATAATTTCATGTTCAGGATTTCACAGAATTACAATACAACCAGACAAAGTGACAAGAATATGCTGAGAACTGAGATGCTATGATTAGTGTGTGTCTGCAACCTGTGAACCAAAGCAAACTAATTGCAAGGCTTAGTTGCAAGATTTTATAGACACAATAAATACATGGAATCCTTAAATGTGAACTCTCTTGAGGTCAAGTTACACAAAGAGCCTCCCTCTCATTTCCAAAACTTTACAATAGCAACTGAGCCTCAGAGTCTTTATAAGCAGCTGATAATTTACTAATCTATCCAGATCCTGTGATGGTAACTTGCCTCAATCTGACATTAGCTCTGTGCTATATCTCTTTCATAACTTGCAAAATGTATTATGGTTTTAAATAAACTAATCCATGGAGTTTATCAATCTCTGAAAAGCAATTGATTATTCAAATATTATCACTAACATGAAATTCTATGAGGTACACAGGCACTGAGCCATGCTTGAAGTGAACATAGAACATAGAACAGTACAACACAGTACAGGCCCTTCGGCCCACGATGTTGTGCCGAACTTTTACCCTAATCCTAAGGTCTATCTAACCTCCACCGCTACCTTATACTATCATTGATATGCCTATCTAATAGCTGCTTAAATGACCCTAATGGCTCTTGAACTCAATCCCTCTATTAATCAAAGCTAACGTACCATACGCCTTCTGAACAACTCTATCCACCTGGGTGGAGCTTTCAGGGAACTGTGGACATGAACCCCGAGATCCCTCTGCTCCTCCACACTGCCAAGAATCTTTCCGTTAACCCTGTATTCTGCTTTCAAGTTTGTCCTTCCAAAATGAATCACCTCACACTTTTCAGGGTTAAACTCCATCTGCCACTTCTCAGCCCAGCTCTGCATCCTATCAATGTCCCTTTGTAACCTAGAACAGCCCTCCGCACTGTGCACAACATAACCCACCTTCGTATCATCCGCGAACTTACTAATCTAGCCTTCCACTCCTTCATCTAAATCATTTACAAAAATCACAAATAGAAGAGGACCCAGGACAGATCCTTGTGGTACACCACTCGTAACTGAGCATCATGTTGAATATTTTCTGTCCACTACCACCTTTTGTCTTCTAAGGGTCAGCCAATTCTGAATCCAATCTGCCACATTTCTCCCTATCCCATGCCTCCTTACCTTCTGCATGAGCCTACCATGGGGAACCTTAGCAAACACCTTACTTAAATCCATGTATACCATATCCACTGCTCTACCGTCATCTACGTGTTTGGTCACCTCTTCAAAGAATTCAATAAGGTTTGTGAGGCGTGATCTACCTCCCACAAGTCCATGCTGACTATCACGAATCAAACTGTGCCTTTCCAAGTGATCATTAATCCTGTCTCTCAGGGCCCTTTCCAATAATTTGCTCATCACTGACATAAGACTAACTAGCCTGTAATTTCCGGGGTTATCCCTATTCCCTTTTTTGAACAAGGGAATGACGTTTGCCTCTCTCCAATCTTCCGGCACTATACCCGTGGACAGTGAGGACGAAAAGACCTTTGCCAAAGGTCCTGCGATCTCTTCCCTCGCTTCCCATAGAATCCTTGGATAAATCCCATCGGGCCCGGGGGACTTATCTATCTTCAAGTTCCTCAAAATTCCTAGCACATCTTCCTTACTAACATCGACCTCCTCTAGCCTACCAGCCTGTTTCACACTGTCCTCCTCTACAACTAGGTCCCTGTCAGTTGTGAATACCGAAAAAAAGTCTTCATTAAGGACATCTCCGATCTCTTTAGGCTCCGTGCACAAATTCCTTTTACAATCCTTGATCGGCCCTACCCTTTCTCTGGTCATTGTCTTCTTCCTCACGTACGAGTAAAAAGCCTTGGAGTTTTTCTTGATCCTATCTGCCAAGGTTTTCTCATGGCCCCTTATAGCTCTCCTAAGCACTTTCTTCAGCTCCTTCCTGACTAACTTGTATCCCTCTAGAGCTTTTTCCATTCCTTGTTTCCTAAAGCTTTTTTAAGCATCCTTCTTCCTCTTAACCAGTCGTTCAATCTCTCTTGAGAACCAAGAACATTGGGCACAGACAGGGCTACAGCCCTATAGCTCCAATTCTGAAATTGGTGCCATTTGACTGTACTTTGATACTGGACAGATGATATTATTCAATTTACCATCTTACATAAAAATGCTGTTCAAAGTCGAGGACAGTTTTTTTTCTGTTTTTCTTTTTCATACTTATAGTAAAGTCAAAACATGATGTGGGGTTAAAATGTAGGGCGGAATCTTATCAGGGTCTAAGCAACACAGGCTATGGTAAGATTTGTGGCCTCTGGATGAGGAGACCAGCAAGACCTTTCTTGATGTTGAAAGCATCTGGCTCCATTTTCTGTGCTTTTCACAAGAGGCATGGTGAGTTTCTCACTCGGCAGTGGCATTGCTTGTTAAGTGCCTTGTTAATCGCTTAAACTCACCTTATTAATATTCAGCATTCTTTCTTAGCAACTCCCCAAAAGAATTAGACATGGAGAAAACTCACCATGGAAACCTGTGTGGATATTTGCAAATTCAGCTCACTATTTGCTCTAAAAGATCTTTGTCTTAGACACCAGACATCAACCACAGACATTAATATTTGACAAGGTGCCAGCCTCTAAAAATCCTCATGGTCCATCTCTGATCCACTTCTAGTAGAGTTCTGTACTTCAGCTGCACTGCAACTATCAATGTAATATGGCAACAAGCACACTGCGCACTCAAGGACATGCATCTAGTTCATGGATTGGACCAGGCTACGTCTTGGGGCTTTTCATTTGCTGTCATACAGCACACTCACCCTGAGCCTACTTGAATGTTTACAGCATCCCTGCCCTGCCTTGATTTTTGTGCTTTGTCCAGAGATACCAGGTTGATATTACTTCCGTCTTGCCTTGTCATTTAACACAGACACAAAACCAGGGAGTTTGTCGTGGTTGTCAGCTGGTATAATTGAAGTCAAGTGAGATATGGCCTTTGCTCAGTCACAGTAAAACAAGGGCAGCCAACAAGCTTAGTCTAAGGGCTTGGAAATAGTCAGTCAGCCACTTGGGGCAGAAAGAGTAAGGATGCTCTCCACTTGATGAGTGAGGAATGATGGGCAGTCTACCACCTGTCTCAAGCATTATTTTTATTCATCTGAGACTTGAGAGTTGTTGGCTGATTAATATTTATTGTCCGTCCCTGATTACCCTTAAGGTGGTGGTGGTGAGCTCCTTCTTGAACCTCTGCAGTCCATGTGCTGTACATTGACCCACAATGTCCTTAGGGAGAGATTTCCAAGACCTTGACTTAGTGACAGTGAGGGAACAGTGATATATTTCCAGTCAGGCTTGGAGGGGAATGTGCAGGTCATTATATTCCTATGTATCTGCTGTCCTTGTCCTTCCAGATGGAAGGGGGTTTGGAATGTGCTGTCTAAGGATCTTTGAGTTTCTGAATTGCTGATCTGGAGTACTGATCTCCCCACATCTGCCATGCCCAGGGCAAAGGTCAGGAAACTTGCAGGGCAGCTCTGGTTGACAGTGCTTATCCAGGTGAATGACAGGCTTTTAAAGACGGTGTAGGTGCAAGGCTGCTGGGGATTTCTGGGATAACCAATGAGAAGCCATGGGGAATGGTGCATGCATGTCAAGATGGAACTGGAATTGAGAATGAAAAACAGCATAGGAGTGGGATAAGTATGAAGCGAACTTGGTAAGATACAATGAGAAAACTATATTGGCCTCACAGCAGAAAGCCCTCCAGCAACTCCACATGACTTCGTTCAGGATTCAGTCCATAGCTCCTTAATTTAGAAAGTTATTTGCATGTTATGTGGTTTTTGATCAGATCAGTAAATATTTCCAATAAATTGAAAATGGTGATTAAAATAATTTAATTTCTATGGTTTTGGCACATCATCCAACAAATTCCATACTTACATTGGGAACATCTCGCTTTTCAAAGCAGCTGTGTTTCACAAAGGAAGTAATTTCGATCCTTTCTGAACAACGTGCACTAAAACTGTTGGATTTGGGCACAAAGGACAGAAAGGAGTGGTGGGTTTTGCATTTATCAAATCTAGATCTGGGCTGAATCTACCAAAATATTTGCAACTGGTCTAATTGTATCGAGGCATCAAGATGCTTCCCATATTGAGCGTGTTGCTGGTAACTCACTACAGCAACTGAGTTAAGTCATGTGTCAACAGCTGGTGCTGCCTAGAGTTGTGGATATATAAGATAGATGTGAACAGTTAGAGAAATTGCTGCATAATGAAAAAAGCATTTTGCTGAAAAATCTATAAATATTGTGGATGCACGTTTCAACGTTTCCAAAATACAAAAGAAATCCTAATGTCCAGTGATTGATCATTAACCATGAAGACGGGGAATAGAGAATAGATGGATGGGTCAACCAGCTGCTTATATGTGCAGGCAACACTTTGACTGATGGTGCAGATAAAGTCTACATTAGATAAGAAGGAGAAGCATTCAATGTCACGCTGGAAAAGTCAAAAAGAAAATCAGCTAAGCGTGCTGAATACCGTGTGGGAAAAAAAGTGTTCTTGAATCAATAGTTGTGGTGTTGATGGACAAAGTGTTGAATCATAGTCCTGAGTAGAAGATATATGCTTCTAAATCAGTTAACTCTTCCTAACACTCTCAAACTCTAATAACGTTCTTACAATGCCAGATCCTATTGGGCCTAATGACTACTGATCAGCCAATATCTAAAATGCATAATCTAGCTAATAATGTATAATTGTCTCATTATGATGTCTCCAGACATACATACCATATAGTGTCTAACATGCTTCCACTCTGAAAGGCTTTAAGTGACCATTGCATTGTGCCACAGTTGATACAGCTGCCTATTATGTGCCTTCATTCATTACTAATTATGTAGAAAACACTGAATCTTTTGACCAAGATAATAAAGCCTGCAATGCAGTCAATTGCCTGGGATGATGTCATAAAAGATATAAAATGATGGCTTTTTACTCTCTTCCCATTACCCATAATTTTTGCTAATGTATAATGGTCTTTGTAAATGGGATCTCAGTTAATGGCAGTTCAAAGTAGCACTGAAGTACAGAGTAAAGACTAAAAAGTTATAAGGATATCATCATTACCGGTTAATGATCCACAGGATACTATACCGCAGAAAATAACTGCTGTGATTGAATCAGTTCCCAAAATCAAAGCATGTATAACCATTCTTCTTCTACCACACTATTTTATCAAATATACATTTACCACTGTGGTCAATGTTCCTTCACTCTTTCCCTTATTGCTCCATCTAAACTCCAACTATTCAAGCATTTTATCTGCTACCTATAATCTAATTGTGTGGTGATTATGATTCACTGGGGGTGAAATTCCAACTGAGAAACAGGGTAATGATGAATTACAGCTGCCTTTTTACTGTGTCAATTTTCTTTCCATTGAAGTCCACAGATCATTGTTCAATCCCTTACTGGAAACTTGCTTTCAAGACTTTATAGTTTTACTTGGTTTAAAGTTAAAAATCTTCACAAGATTTGCCAAGTTAATGGAGGCCAATTTCACTCCCATTTTTGTGCACTTTTGCTTCTTTCACAGGATTTGATAGTCTGGAAATTACCTCCCTCACTTTTTTCTTCTGACAATTTACAATCCTTTCAAAAACTAATCAAAGCTTGGTATTGTGTAATTGTTGTCAGTTTTATGTCAATTCAGAGGATGATGCCAACTCAGAATTTGCGAGTTACTGTCATGGGTCTTCATCATACTGAACAGGCTGATTTGTGAAGTGTAGATCTTTGAGAATATGGGGCACCACATCCCACAAGTTAGTGGGATCTGGAGTGCATGATTTGCTTCCTTTCCTTCCTTCACTGCCACTGCTATGCCTCATCATGAAGATATTTGAGCTCAAAGAATGACACAGCTATATGGCCAAGTTGTCACTATTCTGAATTATTAATAGCAAGCTCCTTCCAGTCATTAATGTTAATGTTGCTGCACTTCAAGGAGTGTTTCAGAATGTCCCTGAAGCACTTTCTTTGTCCTCCCCGAAACAACAGCCTTTGGACTGCTCAGAAAACAGAATGTGGCTTTTCAGCAATCGGGACGCAATATCCTGTCCATTACCTTCATTGATCAATATTGATCACTCTGCTTAATGAGGCTTTTGTTTTCAATGTTCATACTTCTAAACTGTTCTGCATTACTGGTACATTTCACATATATATGCTTAGAAAACATTCAGAGTGTTAAAGACTTTCTGATTAAAAAATTAATCCTTGTTTGTTGAGAATTTTGTTGCAAGCTATTGTTAAAGAGGACTTCATTGATATGAACTACACAGATTCTTGGTATATGGGGCAAAATTAAGAAGTAAATGTTAACTGTCTGCTGTAGATATACAAACAATACACCTAAACAGAACTGTCATACAAGAATAGAATTCAAATGCTCTAAATCATTCCCTTAGTTGGGAAAGGCAACCTCTATGCCTGCAGGTACTTATCCTCAGAGACAACTGAGAAATCAAAGTAGCTCCATGGCAATGACCCTTAACAGACAAAAAGAAATATTTTTTGACTACAGCTTGAGATTTGTGGTCATTATCGGGCAATTGAGATTTTCAAAAATTAATTATCTTTTCTCTCTCTGCTGTGAGGACTGTTTTGGAGACCAACGAGCTGCAAGACTTATACTGAATGGAAACCCAAGGGTGACCTGGGAATTATGTTGTAGAATCTACTCAAAATCTTGAGAAGACAGTGGGTGAAATAACTCGACGGCAGCTGGTACCCCGTCACAAGTCACCCTTTATTTGCATGTGGAAAGTCCTTGACATGGGTCCAGCTCTCTCAGAGGCAGTTCTTAGAGTGTCAGAATATCTGACATTTCTCTTTTTATCTGTCAGCCAGGGTTCCCTGATTGGACTAGATCAACAGCCCCAATCAGGGAACTCATTCTATTAGGTCCGCCTGGCTGACCCTGTTACAATCTCTACAGTGGAAAGCTATGGAAGACCTTCCCAGTGATCCCACAATTGATTTGTTCCAATTTTGTGGAAGAGTGCAGAGCTCCTCTGTCTTCACCCTCCCCTTCACAATGGAAAAACCAATTGTTCTCTTAACCAAACATAAAATTTTGGAACTTGACTTGTTTTTATTAAGGTTATTACATACAGAAAATACAATATTTCAAGTTTCGTAAAGTTATATGATAGTAACTGTGAATGGGAATACCGGTGTCAGTAACACTTGAAAAACAAAGCAATTTACTCTGACTCTGACATTGGACCAATATCATTAATATTCAAATCAGCCAACAGCAAAATATGGCATACTGAAGAATATACAACTTTACCGCTGCTCTAGTCCAGCAGAGAACAAAAATCCTGTTGCCCCAAAGCACGCTTTGGAGTCTCAGAAATATACAGCATGGAAACAGACCCTCAGTCCACCTCGTCCATGCCGACCAGATATCCTCAATGAATCTAGCCCCATTTGCCAGCATTTGGTCCATATCCCTCTGAACCCTTCCTATTCATATATCCATCTAGATACCTTTTAAATGTTGTAATTGTACCAGCCTCCACTACTTTCTCTGGCAGCTCATTCCATACACGCTCTGCCCTCTGTGTGAAAATGTTGCCCCTTAGGTCCCTTTTAAATCTTTCTCTTCTCACCTCAAACCTACGCCCTCTAGTTTTGGACTCCCCCAACCTAGGGAAAAGACCTTGTCTATTAACCCATCCATGCCCCTCATAATTTTATCAACCTCTATAAGGTCACCCCTCAGCTTCCGACATCCCAAGGAAAATAGCCCCAGCCTATTCAGCTCATCCCTAGAAGTCAAACTTTCCAACCCGTTCTGAGACTATGATATATATCATATGTTAACTTTGAAACATACAAAATTCTTAGTAGTTAATTATTCAAAGGAGACATTTTGAAAGCTGCTTGTCACTTGATGTAGGAATTGAAAATCTAAACCCAGACGCATACTACGAAACAGAAAGACAGATTGGAAATATATTTATGAGAGAGGATTGAAATTGCAGGCTTCTTCTCCTTGGACTCCTTTGTTAAGCACTATGTTAGGCCTTCATGATAACAGGAAATCTAGCCAATTGGAAAATAGGAGAAATAAATGAAGGTTGAGACCTCTAGATAATCTGGAAAAGCAATACGTACAAAGGTTGTCATAGTCTCATTACTTGTGATAATTGCTCAGAGAACTTAAAAGATTTTCCAGCATTTAAATTCTGTAGAAATTCTTATTTTCATTTTAGTGTGTAAAACAAATATTCAGCTCTATAGCACATGGAGATACCATGAAATTGTTCACATCAGTCATGAGCCCCTAATGAAATAATTATGCGAGATGTTACCACAAGCTACCATATCTACAAACATTTATTGCCATCCTGATGCCTTGAAATATTTTGAAAAATGGCTTCAAACCATTTTCTTCAACAAACCCAGTTTTAGTCAGTAAAATATCCACCTATATATTTAACGTAACTCCTTCAATGTCTTTACAGAGTACTGCTGTGAGGGGCACATTTCATGCTGTCTTTTAAAATTACTTAATGATTTCTCTAGAGAACTTAACTTAAGAATAGTGAAGAGCTTTAGGAATAGCAGAAATAAAGCTTCTTAGTGTATAACCTTCTTTATCTCTTTGTTTGAATATCTCTCAGTGTATTATTCTTTATAACTCTAGTAATCCATTTACTAACCTTCTAAATCTATCCAAACAGACAGAGATCGCTAGTTAAGTTAATTGACTTTTCTACACACAGAACAGACCAAAAATGACAATTAGATCTTTGGAATAAGTGCACTGCGCCTTTAAATGGAAAACAGGTATCATAATAAAACTGAAGGCAGGTGTCATTACAGGTGAGAAAATACAATGGTCCTCAGCTGAGTTTTTGATTTAATGCATCCTTGCCTCAGAAATTGAACAACAATAAACAAAATAAAGTCAGCATCAGACTTGGAGCAACAAAGACAACTACCTCCTCTGCTCTCACTGTCCGCAGGCTTCACCTGGATCGGTCTGTTCATCTGTGAATACAAAGAAGAAGCAAAGATCATTTCTAGTCACTTGACTGAAGATTAGATGTAGTAAAGACATAGTACTCAGAAAGTAATAAGTATTAAGAAGTTATGTCAGAGAGCAAATGCAGTACTTTTATGGCATGGAATAACAATTGCAGCAGCATTTAAAAATAAAATCAGGATTCTAAATCAAAATTAAAAGAATGTTTTATTCTGAGTCCAAAGTGTTATATCATATAATTCATACCTTACAAGGAGGCTAATCTAAGAGCCCAGTCCCTGTAGCTCTACAAGTGTATTCCTTCAAGTGGCTAGCCTGTTTCCTTTTGAAATCATTGATTGTTTTAGCTTTCACCAACACTCGTGAGCTGCAAATTCCATGTTTCCACTCACAATGCACAGAAGTTTATCCTCGCATTTCCCCTCTGTCACTTGCCCAAAATCTTAAAACTGTGTCCCCTAATTCTTGCACAATTAGCTGATGGACAGAGATTTTCCATGTTTATCTCACCCAGAGTCTATCATAAGCTTATAACACCTTCATCAAATCTCCCTCCAATCTCCTTTGCTTCATGCAGGGCAATGCCAACATTTCCAATCTAATCTTCTAGCAAAGCCACCCCTATCCCCCATTCCTGGAGCCCTTTGTGTAACTCTCCTCTGTATTCTTCCAAAGATCTTGACATCCTTTCCAAAATATAGTGACCAAAATTGGATGCAAGATTTTGTTTGGTGCCTAACTTGAGTTTTATACAGGTTCAGCATAAGTTAATTTTGTACTCAATAAAACTATTTATAAAGTACAAAATGTCACATGTTTTGCTTAATCACATTCTCAATATTTTCTACATATTGATGCACACACCCACAGGTCCCTCTTTTCCTGCAAACCTTTTCAGAATTGTGCCATTAAGTCCATATAGTACTTTTTTTCCCCTTTCCTTCTTTCAAAATGCATCACCCCCTCACTCCTCTATATTAAAGTTCATCAGCCACTTGTCTGCCCATCCTACTAACCTATCCATTTCCTGTTGTCGGCAACTTGTATCATCCTAAATATTTGCCACTCCTCCAGGTTTAGTAGTCTGCAAATTTTGAAATTTTACCCCATATTACAAAATGCCAATTGTTTATACAAAGCTAAAAAGCTAGTGGACCTATTACTGGCTTCTGGGAAATCTCATTATTTACCATCCTCACTAAGAAACAACAATCTACGGTGACTGAGATAGCAAGAACTGCAGAGTCAGAGATAACAAAGTGTGAGGCTTGAGGAACACAGCAGGCCAGGCAGCATCAGAGGAGCAGGAAAGCTGACGTTTCGGGTCAGGACCCTTCTTCAGAAATGGGGAAGAGGGTGGGAAGCTCAGAAATAACTGGAGAGAGGAGGGGTGGGGCTGGGGAAGGTAGGTGAGATAGTGATAGATGAGTGCAGGTAGGCAATAGTCGGGATTGGTCAGTGAGGTGGGAGGGGCAGATAGGTGGGAGAGAAGATGGACAGGTTGTGTCAGGTCAAGGAGATGGGGATGAGAGGGGGGTTGGTCTTGGAAGGAGGCCGGGGAAGGGAGATTTTGAAACTAGTAGGATCCACATTTAGACCATTGGGCTGTAGGCTCCCGAGGCAGAATATGAGGTGCTGCTCCTCTAGTTTGCATGTGGCATCATTGTGACACTGGAGGAGACCCAGGATGGACATGTCACCCAAGGAGTGGGACAGGGAGTTAAAATGTGTCACAATGACCTAACACAACCCGTCCATCTTCTTGCCCACCTGTCTGCCACTCCCATCTCACTGACAAATCCCGACTATTCCTACCTGCAATCACCTATCACCATCCCACCTACCTTCCCCAGCCCCATCCCTCCTCTCTCTATTTATTTCTGAGCTTCTTTCCCCCTCCCCATTTCTGAAGTAGGGTCCCGACCTGAAACGTCAGCTTTCCTGCTCCTCTGATGCTGCCTTGACTGTTGTGTTCCTCCAGCTTCACACTTTGTTGTTTCATAATCTACTTTGACTTGCTACTTTCTGTCTTTAACCCAATTTTTTTTAATACAATTGGACATTGATTTTCCTATTCCTCAAATCTCACATTTTGTTAACAAGCCTTTTATGTGATACCCTGTGAAATCTTTTCTTCAAATCCATATTGTCAAAGTCTACCACATTCCTTGCATCAACCATGCTCAACGTTACTTCATCAAAGAATTCAATTTATATTAATCAAGCACGATCTACATTACAAATCGACATAGGCCTTACCTAACTAATTCCAAGAATCTCTTAGTGCCTGTTGATTTTTTGCTCCGATTAAGGATTTACCTCTGATGCTAAACTAACTGGCCTGTAGCTGTTTGAACTGTCCATGCACCCATGCTTGAATATCATTTGCCATTTTCCAATCCTCTAGCACCTCTCCCATATCTAAAAAGTGAAATGTTAATGGAAACACTTCTGCTTCCTTCATTTTACATCCTTTAGCAACGTCATTTGCAAGCCATCTGGATCAGCAACTCTTAAGCTTAGACAGACTTTCCAGTATCTCCACCTTTTCAATTTCATATTATCCATCGTTCCAATTGTCCAATAATTTGTCAGATTCCTTTATTTTAATAAACACCAGTACACAGACCTTATTAGGTAACCCATCCTTACCCTGTGCTTCTAAGCATGTATCCCCATGCGACCATCCCCTCCCACTTTCCCCGCACCCCTCTCCCATTATCTGTGAGGACCCTCTCCAGCTCTTACTACCTGCTTTCTATTAACATGCTGTGGGATTTACATTCTACATCATAGATTACATTTAAATTAATAATTATGAAAATAAAAAGTAGCTTTGAATTTTAAATTGAATTGTTATAAAACAAAGGATGCAGGAGATTTCTCCACGATGCTATCCATTCTCAATTTTTGTAGTCACCTCAATGAATATTTCTCAATGAATATAAGGTTTACATTATAGTGCTGGTTCAATAGAAATGCCGTGTCGAGGGCTACTGCATCCGTACAGCACATTGGAGGATATAACTCAACAGCCACAATGTCACACATGTTATGGAAAGTTTTTCCCAATTCACTGTAGGGGTTGGCATGGTGACTCCGTGGTTCGTACTGCTTCCTCACAGGACCAGGAACCCAGGTTCAATTCCACCCTTGGGCGACTATCTGTGTGGAGTTTGCACATTTTCCCTGTGTCTGCGTGGGTTTCCTCCGGGTACTCTGGTTTCCTCCCACAGTCCAAAGATGTGCAGGTTAGGTGGATTGGCCATGCTAAATTGCCTGTAGTGGTGTTCAGGGATGTGTAGATTAGGATGGGTCTGGGTGGGATGCTGTCAGGGTCGGTGTGCCTTGTTGGGCAGAAGGGCCTGTTTCCACACTGTAGGGATTCTATGATTATTTGAAGCGAGGTCACAAATAGCAAACAAGGAAGAGCTTTAACCTTTAATCTTTAACAAGGAAGATCTGAAACAAAAGCACAAATTGCTGGAAAAACTCAGTAGTTAAAGTGACAAACTGAAGATTTTGAAGAAGAGTCACTGGACCTCAACGGCTAACTCGGCTTTCTCTCCACAGATGCTGCCAGACTCTGCTGAGATTTTCCAGCAATTTTTGTTTTTGTTTCAGATTTCCAGCATCCGCAGTTCTTTAGTTTATTTTTGGTTAGATCTTTAAACAGGAAGGGGGTATTGATCTTGGTTGAGCCATAACCCACAGCACAGAAATCAAAGTATTTCCCCAAAGAAACAGCTGAAATGTCCACACAAAAGTCAATGTGGACTCAGTAACTGTCTCTAACATTCTCATACGAAACAGTTTTTTAGCTCTGCTTTCAGCCAAGGTTGTAGAGGAAGGGAAGAAAATTATACTCAAAAAATAGATGACAATCTTTGCAGCTTTTTCTATAGCAAGTCTAAAAGATTGCCATGTCCATGTAAATAAACAATCCTGGCTTCTATTAAGAACAGTGGGACACTAGATTTGCAGCAATTATTACATTTTTGATTTCTAGTACAATAATGGAGGGTCCAAAATGCAGGATTTTAATAGCAAACAGTATTGTATCAATGCCAGCAAAGATTTCAATCCTGTAAGTTATTTCGGCCCTCTGTCATGCCTGCCAACTTCTGGCTTGTGCAGAAATGAGAACTATGTGTATATTTTCTCGTTGAAAGACAAAAATGGTGGTCTCACAACTGGTGTTTTATTCATACTTGCCCTGAACGTATAAGAACAGAGAACCTGACAACATCAATGACAACTTATGCTTTTAAGATGGCATTGGGGAGTTGGGTGTTGGGGGAGCTGGATAGTCAATAGTCCTGCTTCAGCCTGTTACTAATGGTGGTATTAAATAGTTAACAAGAGGAGGCTCCACATGTATCCCCACGCGTAATGATGGGGGAGACCAACACATCTGTGCAAAGGACAATACTGAATGATTTGAACTGATCTTCAGCGAGAAGAGTTGAGTGGACAATCCAACTGGGCCTCCTCCTGAGTTCTTCAGCTGCAAACCTTCAGCCAATTCAATTAATTCCACATGATTTCAAAGAACAGCTGAAGACACTAGATACTGCAAAGGCTATGGACCCTGACAGCTTTCCTCTAATAGTCCTGAAGAAATATGTACTAGACTGAGCAGTGGGAGTGACTGCCCTTGACATAAAAGCAGCACTCAACTGAATGAAGCATCAAGGAGCCCCAATGAAACCGTTGGTGTGTATCAGAAAAACGCGCCTTTTGAACTGTTCCTAGCACAAAGGAAGATCAGAAGTCACACAACAGCAGATGATAATCCAACAGGTTTATTTGAAATCACATGCTTTTGTACTCCTGCTCCTTCATCCAGTGAACTTCACCTGATGAAGGAGCAATGCTCCAAAAGCTTGTGACTTCAAATAAACCTGTTGGACTATAACCTACTGTCGTGTGACTTCTGATTTTGTCCACCCCAGTCCAACACTGGCACCTTCACATCAAAGGAAGATAGTTGTGACTGCTGGAGGCCAATCAGCTCCAGAAATTCCTCAAGGTAATGTCCCAGACCTGACTATCTTCAGCTGCTTCATTAATGGCCTCATATGGACAGAAGTGAGGATGTTCATTGCTTCTGGTTATTTGTTCATTCAATTTGGGCTTTTTTGGATAGGCTGGCATGTATTGTTCATCCCTAATCGATTTGAAGACAGGAGTCAGCCACATTGCTGTGGGGGACTTTAGCCACATGTAAGCTAGACCAGGATGGCAGATTTCCTTCCCTTAAAGGCTTTCATGAATGAGATGGGTTTTTACAGCAATCGACAGCGATGTAGTGCTCACCATTAGGTTACCATTTAATTCTACTTAATTCAATTGAAATTCCACCATCTGTCAAGACAGAATTCAAACCCATGTCCCTAGAGCATTAAACAGGGGTTCTGGATTACGAGGCCAGTGCCATTATGCCACCAATCAAATCCAGGATTTGTCTCTTCTATTTTAGGCTAAGAATAAAGTAGAATAATAATTTATTGTCACTTGTTTTTTTAAGAAGAAAAATACACTGAAAAATTTTTAAGATACCACGGCATCTACATTAATAACTGAAGGCATAGATAAGAAAAAATAAAATTAAAAATAAATTAAGACAAATTCCATCTTAGTTCACTGGGTTTGGGAAAGACAGTACAGGTTTCTTTATCCATTCTACTTATGTGCCATTCTCATACAGTATCGGTGGCAGATAACTGAGCCAATGCCGACTTTAGATGAAGCCCAGCGGGGACCCCCAGCCTCGAGGTGAAGCCCAGCGGGGACCCCCAGCCTCGAGATGAAACCCAGCGGGGACCCCTAGCCTCGAGGTGAAACACAGCAGGGACCCCCAGCCTCAAGGTGAAACCCAGCAGGGATCCCCAGCCTCGAGGTGAAACCCAATGTGTACTCCCGGCCTCGAGGTAAAGCCCGGCATGGACTCGTTTGCTCTGTCTATTTTTATTTTTTTCCCCCTCTCTTTCTCTGCTTTAGAAGGACTGTAATGTTGATTTTTTTAAACTTTATTTTTCTAATTTATACATAAGATTTTGTACCTCGGCACTTTATACTTTAGATGCCGCTGGAAGTGGTGACTTTGTACACTTTTCACTATACTCATGTATCCCTGTACTTGAGTACATGTGACAATAAAACCTACTTCTAATTCTTTACCCTAGGTAGGGGGAGATCAAAACTAGGGGGCACTTTTTAAAGGTGAGAAGAGGAAGATTTAAAAGGGACCATGAGGGGCAACTTTTGATACAGACAATGGTTCATATGCGGACCGAACCACCAGAGGAACTGGTGGATGTAGGTTGCAACATTTGAAAGACATTTGGACAGGTACATGAATAGGAATGGTTTAGAGAAATAGGGGTCAAACGCAGGCAAGATAAGTTTAGTTTGGGAAACATGGTCGGCATGGATGAGTTAGACCGAAGGGTCTGTTTCCGTGCTGTACTCTGACTCTTGACAAATCGACAGTAAGAAAATGAAACCACAGGGAATGGTTGGAGTGCATAGTTTAGATGAATATAAAGGAATATTAGCCAGGTAAATGAGGGAGAAGGAAATAGACAGCTCTGATGGTAGGTGAGAAAACAAGGAAGGTAGCTCAAGTGACCATGAAATCAGCATGGAAGAGTTGTACCAAATGACCTGTTTTTGTGTTGTATAGTGATTAACTAGGCGGACATTACAGCAGATGATCAAAAGCTTGGACATTTCAAGGGAATTTCTTGAAAAGTGATTTCAACAGGCAGAGATGTTTAAGGAGGGAATTCAAGAGCTTGGGAGCTTGGCAATTGATGTTATCATCACCAATGGTGAAGCAATTAAAATGAGAAGTGTTAAAAATGCCTGAATTAGAAGAGCATAAATACCTTGGAGATGTGGTATTGGAGATCATAGCAGAAATGGAGAGATGAAAAAAGTTGGAAAGATTTGGAAGGGTTATGACCAGGTGAGGAGGAGGAATTGGCTCCTGTCTTTTTAACCCCTCTTGATTTGTTGTACAATATTTTTTATTTTTGTTTTAGCGTGCACCTATCACAATTCCAATAAAACTGGGTTAACCAAATAATATGAGAGGCCAATTCCAAAGATTTTTCAAGCAAAAGGAGGAAGTGCTTTTTTTTCCTACTAACTCTGCTGGTGTATGTGCGTGTGCATGTTGACATGTTTTAAGAACATAAGACATAGGAGCAGAAATTAGGCCATTTGGCCCATCGAGTCTGCTCCGCCATTCGATCATGGCTGATAAGTTCCTCAACCCCATTCTCCCGCTTTCTCCCCGTAACCCTTGATCCCCTTGATAATCAAGAACCTATCTATCTCAGTCTTAAATGTACTCAATGACCTGGCCTCCACAGCCTTCTGTGGCAGTGAATTCCATAGATTCACCACTCTCTAGCTGAAGAAGTTTCTCCTTATCTCCGTTCTATTATTATTTCTCAACAATTGTAATATTAGAAAGGGATGCGTCCAGGTGTATCATAGCTTGGTACGGCAACTGCTCTGCCCAGGACCATAAGAATCTACAGAGGATTGTGAACATAGCACAGTCCATCACACAAGCCACCCTTCCATCCATTGACTCCATCTATACTTCTTGCTGGTGATCCTTCCTCTGAGGAAGGGTCACCAGACCTGAAATATTAACTCCAATTTCTCATCACAGATGTTGCCAGACCTGCTGAGCATTTCCAGCAACTTCTATTTTTGTTTCTGATTTACAGCATCTGCAGTTCTTTTGGTTTTTATAGGCAAAGACCACCCCCACCTCGGTTATAATTTCTTCCAACCCCTTCTTGTCAGGCAGAAAGTACAAAAGTACAAAACACACATAGCAACAAGCTCAAAAACAGCTTCTTTCCCACTGTTATTAATCTTCTGATTGGACCTCTAAAGTTTTAAATTTAATGTTGATCTCGCTGTACCTAGGTACATGTGACAATAATAAATCAAATTAAAATCAAAAAACGGGAAGAAGTCTCAAATAAACAGGAAGCTAAAAGCAGATGCAGCTTAAATTTCTTTGAGTTGTGAGATTGTAAAGTAAGTCTACAGCTCCTTAACCGCTACACCTTTTCCTCAGAATTTGTAAAATTTGTAGAATTCACATGTTCTCCATGAATTGTTAATTTTCCAAGTTACTCTTTCACCAGGTATATATTTTGAGGGGGGATAAGCCACAGAGATGGAGACGGAGAGAAAACAAACTTCCTGGTCCTATTATTATAAATCTATTTTTTCTTCTCTCTCCAGTCTGCTATGCAAGCTACTGAAATTTGGTTCATTTGTATATTCCCAAGCATAGCTCCATTGTCTTTGCAAGTTGAGTACTCCATGGGCAACTTTTTATCTCTCAACATTGAACTTGCTTCATTCTGTGGTCAGATGATCTCAGACATTTTAAGTCAGTATTTTTCCTTTTTAAAAAAATTATTTTGGTCTATGAAGGTGTGGGTAGAATGTCTGTCTGTCACTTTCTCCTTAGTAGCAAGGTGGCATGAAAGAAGGAAGATGATAAGCATGCCATCCCTTGCCTTCTCATGCTATATTTCTGCCACCGACTTGCCTGATCCAACTCATTTCTAGACGTCTGATAAAATTCAGCCCAACGATTCCTCCAGAAATCGCGATTTTTCATTTTGACATTTCTGTAAATGACAATGTCAAAAAGATGCCAGAAACTTCCACACAAAAACTGAACTAAAATAGGGCTGTGGGGGGTTACTTTCATGAATCTTCTCAAGCTATACAGGCAGATTTTATTTTTCCTAACACGATTTGTCTATCCCTTTTAGCGGGTCAACTGGGAGAGGAAGGAAAGACTAATAGCAATTGTTATTAAAAAAAATTTAAAAAGTCCAACTGAAACATTACTGCACAGAATAGCTGCTTCATGTGAATACAAATTAAAAGATAAACAATATTTCATAACTGCACTTACTTTTCATTGCCATGACCTCAATACTTTAAATTGTGAATTTCTATTCAATTAATATTTTTCTATTATTTGTGCGTTACACATTCACAGCACAAATTACATATATGTCATGTTCTGAATCTTGTTCTGCACTGATGATGAAAGAAGTGCTTTTTTATTACTGCAACCATTAGGTTACCATGGTGATGTGATTTTTCAGTATGGCTTGGTATTTCAGCGTTATGAGTAACAAGTTAAAGAAAAAAAAAAATCTGATGTTACGAAGGCCTCTGAAAATGCAATCCTCCTGCAAGTGTCACAGTATCACTGTAACAACACGAGAGATTTTTCTCAGCTCTAAGCAGTGAATGTTAGAATGTTAGGAAGGAAAACTGTGCAGGATCATGCACTCTGACGTGCCTGATTTTCCCATGTCTGCTGTGCCTAAGTGATCCGGTGCAACATGCGCAGATTCCAGGAAATGTCCCTTTTCATGTCTCCAAAATACTGGGGAGCAAGGTTTGATAATCTCCCAGAGCAGTTAGTGTGAAACTTGCAAAATGCTACCTCCAAGGGACCAGCAATAAACTTGTTGAGTGTGGGAACCAAGTTTCTGCAAGCTAGGTAGCAACTTGTAAAAGGAGAAGTATATTTTGGCTGTAAATGATGCAGGAACTGTTTATGTAAGAGAGTCTGAGCAGAAATGAGAGTAAGTTAAATTTGTTACGAATAGGTGAGCAGGGATAACTCCTTTTTAATTATCTCTCGGTCGTTTTTGTTTTATTCTGCTTATCATGCAGCTATCACACTTCAATTAAAGTAATTTCAATTAATTTAAAATAAAGTACTAGACTAAATTAAGGGCCAATTACAAGAATATCTAAAAAAAAAATTTATTACATACTGGCACAAAGAAAACTATAAAACGTGACATCAAACACATAAAAACACAGATATAAAGTTTAAAAAGTTGTAAGTGTCTAGTACAGATGGAGAATAAAGGTTATGCAATTTGAAAAACAGTCCTTAAGGTGTTAGACTGTAATTTAAAACTACTGGTTGACTTAAATCCTTAATAGTAGCAAAATAGCAGTTCTCAGAAGATGTTTATATCTCCAACTCACTTTTTCACATTGTTTGAAATGGTGATGAAAAAAGAGAGAGAGAGGGAGACTTCCAATCCTTTGGGTAACCAATCCATATTTCTTTCTGTCTTATGCTGCTCAAGAGTATAGAATTAGATGTCATTTGTGTATTCCTGAGTTTGACTGCATTGTCTCTCCAGCTGGATTCTTTGCAGGCAACCTTTCATCTTCAATATGTACTGTCAGGCATATGCAAACTTAAACAGGAGATTCCAGTTTTTTGATATCTGCCTCAGTTTTGACACTGGTTTCAATGACCTTATTGAAACATACTAGACTCTTAGAGGTCTTGATGGGGTAAGTGTAGAAAGGTTGTTTCTCCTTGTGGGAGAGTCTAGGATCAAAGGGCATAATCTCAGAATAAGAGGATGCACATTTAAGACAGAGACAGGGAGGAATTTCTTCTCTTAGAGAGTAGTAAATGAGTGGAATTCTTTATGACCTCAATGGTCTATTGAGGATGGGTCATTAAGTGCTTTCAAGGTTGAAGTAGACAGATTTTTAACCAGTAAGAGAATCAAGAGTCATTGATAAAAGGCAGGAAAGTGGAGTTGAGGATTATCTAATCAACCACAACATCATTGAATGGGGAAGCATATTCAACGGGTTGAATGGCCTACTTCTGTTCCTGTGTCTTATGGTTTTCTGAAATTCGTGCACTTTATCCTTGGTTATCTGGTTACTGCAGCCATTTTAAGTCCGGGTTATCCTTTTAAAACCATTTTAGTCCATGAAAGGTCTCAGATATTAAAATCAGATAATGGAGGTTGAAAATCAATTGTCCACATTTATCACTGCCATCACATCTATTTTTGTACATTTAAAGAATATGGGCATTACTGACTAGGCAAGCATTTATTATCCATTCTTAATTGTCCTGGTGAGGGAGGAAGTGAGATAACTTCTTGAACCATTGCTACCTCTGGATGTAAGGGCACTCACAGTGCTGTTGGGAAGGGACTTCCAAGATTTGACACTGTGAGACTGAAGGCATGGCGATAAAGTTCTAAGTCAAGGTGTTGTATCCATTGGTGTTCCCGTGCATCAGACCTTGACCTTCTAGCTGGCAGAGGTTGCGTGCTTGGAAGGTACCATCAGAAGAGTTTCTGCTGTGCATCTTAAACTATGCTGCCACTGTGCACAGTGATGGGTTGAGTGCATGTTGAAGACAGTGGATGTGGTGCCAATCAAGTGGGCTGCTTTGTCCTAGGTAGTATCAAGCATCTTGAGTGTTGTTAGAGCTGTACTCATCCAGCTAAGTAGGGATTATTATTTCACACTGCTAACCTGTGTCTTGTAGATGGGTACAGGGAGATCAGGAGTGAGACATTGACCACAGAATTCCTAGCCTCTGACTTATCCTTGCACCTATAGTATTTCTATGGTTAGTCCAGTTCAGTATTTGGTAAGCCCTAGAATGTTATCATTGGGGATTCAGTGATGGTAATTCCATTAAATGTCAATAGCTAGATTCTTTTTTGTTGGAGACAATTATTGCCTGGCACTTGTCTTGTGTGACCATTACTTGACACAATTATTATATATTAGTTATTGACCGTTAATTATTTCCCAAATTATTATTTCTAAAAACTTTCACACACCAAGTTAAACTGAATGGCCTGTGGTTGTCAGGTTAATCTTTAACTCCTTTTTGACCAAGTGTGTAACATTTGCAATTCGCCAGTCAATTGGTGCCACTCCTGTGTCTAAGGCAGATTTGCAGATTATGACCACAACTTCTGTACATTCCACCCTTGCTTTGCACTGCATCTTCAGAAATAATGATGGTCTGGATAGAGTAGTTGGGGAGAAACTTGTCCCAAGAGTGGAAAGATCAAGAACAGATGGACACAGATTTAAGTAATTGGAAAAAGAATTAATGACAGCATAAGGAAAAACTTCACACTGTGAGTGGGTATAATTGGAATACATGGGCTGAAAGTGTGGTGGGTACACAGTCATTGAGGATTTAAAGAACAATTGGATCATTGTCAGAAAAGGGAAAAAAAAATAGGATTGCAGTAATGAGGCATTTAGTGAATTGTTCCATCAGGGAAATAGCACAGACTTGATAGAATAAATGACCTCCAGTGTTGCAACCATTCTATGATTCTAGGCACCTCATCTGGCCTTGATGACATCGACTTTAGATGCAGTGTGTATCTTATTCAGTGTCTCAACTATATTTGCTTACATCAAGGCAGCGTCTTCTTCGTTGCTAATTAAAATTTTCTAAGGTATGGAGACTCAATGTTCATCTTGTCAGAATCATTCAGGATCCTATTTACTTGAATCAGCACCCCATGCACTTCTAAAATCTACCAAAAACATATCCAAACTGTTTAACCTTATAAGAGAATACACTCATCCGGGTATCAAGCTAGTAAACCTCCTCTGCACTATCTCCAACACATTTACATCCTTCCTTACATAATACTGCACTCATTCACTGTGAGGACAAAAATGCACTCACTAAAATGACTTCCAATACAGTTCATGCCAAAACTATGTAGATGCAGCAAGGATGCCATTGTGGAGCTAAAACAAATGGGCTTTAAGCACCGGAACTTTGTGGACTTTGTGAATTGTTAGTGACATCTAGTGGATTTTGCCAGGGTATGTGCTCATTTTTTGTTTGATTATGCTATAACAGGAGTAGGCTACTTGGTGCCTTGAAGTTACACTGCTGTTTGATAACATCATGGTTGATCTGAGAATGTCTGCAACTCCATTTTTCTTCCTGCCCCCAATACCCTTTGAGCCCCTTTTTAATCAAGACAGGGCACATGTTTGACGTCTCCCTGGACCTCCATCAACTGACTGGAATGTGGCAGATGTGACATCCTTGTTCAAGCAAGGATATATGCACAGTCTAAGTAATTACAAGTTGGTCAATCTAAGAGCAAAGGTGGATAAAACCTCTGAAACAATAATCAAGAAGAAGAAAAATCACTAAGCATTTGGGCAGATTTGCATTATTTGGGGAGAATCAACATGGAGTGTTATAGAGGGCGGATTGCGTTTAATTAATTGAATTTTTTTGATGATGTAACAGAAAAGGTTGATCAAGGGCATGCGATAGATGTTCTCCAAACTAAAGATATGGCAAACAATAAGGATAATACCAACTGTCTGTAACAGAACACAAGTTGGCTAGCAGAATAGGCAATAAGTCATAGATAGGAGTTGATACACGTGTGGTGTGATGCACTTTTCCAGAAGAGATAGGAAGAAGCAATATATACTTAATGTTACGGTTCAAAGAGTGTTCAAGGACAGGGGAACACAGGGCTTCAGGTACATAGATCTTTGAAGATGGCAGGACATACTGTAGGAAAAATTAGCAAAGCTTTTGGAAGTTTGGGCTTCAGAATAGAGGTGCTAAGTGCAAAAGCAGGGAATTATTTTGATATCTTTATAAACCTTTGATTAGACCACAACCAGAAATTGTGTCCAGTTCTGGTCATGATACCTATGAAAGATGTGAAGATCCTTCAGAGAGTACTGAGGAGATTTACCAGAATAGTTGCAGGGGTTGGGAAATTTGGCTACACATTCGGTTGGAGAGTTGGTTTTGTTTTCTCCCTGGAAAAGGTGAGATCTAGCCAAGGTACACAAGATTATGATGGGTTTAGAAAAGGCAGATGAGCAGAGGCTAAGATAGAGGCTGTTCCCAGTAGATGATGATAAAAGGCAAGAGGACAAAGACTTAAGATTTTTGACAGGAGGTATGGGAGGGATGTGAGGAAGATTTTTATTTCACAGATAATGGTAATGACATGCAACTCACTGTCTATGAAGGTGGTGGAAGCACAGACAATCAATTTCCAAAATGAAATTGGATGGACTAATGAGGGAAATAAATTTAAATGCCTAATGGTGATAAAATAAGGAAAATGGAACTGATTGGATTGCTGGGCAGAGAGCTGGCATGTCCTCCATGGACCAAATAGATTTCTTCTGTACCGTTCTGGCTCTATGACCTCATAGTGTAAGAACTTGGCGACAGGCAGCGCTCTCTGAATTTTTTTTCTCCTAATCCAGATTCATGTACATACCAAATCTCTTTTCAACTGCACAGAGATTCTGTGGAAATAAAGCTGCCAGCTTATTGCATGGCATAACAAAACCTTAAGAGTAATTGCTTCTTCAAGCTGAAAGAGAGGATCACTGCCAAAAATGCAAAACCCTGATGTTTACGCAATTGTGATATAAAACAAAGTGGTGCTCACATCAAAATGACAGGCTTGGCCACTGCTACTGCAGCTTTTATATACCATGTGAATAAGTACAAGAATGATTAGGTATAATTACCTTTATAAAACTGATAGGCACGTTGATTATTTCACTTGCTGATAATTATGTTGTGAGACAGATTCTGTTAAGTAATGAATTCTAATTGTAGTCTGAAACAATCATTGAAATGACAGTTTTTAACTCTTCAAGGTGTTGTTGGGAAAAATCCTGTAGGTGTTCTAAAAGTGCCTGTTCTCTAAAGCTTTTATTTGGTCAGTGTTAAGAATCCCATTTTGCACTGAGAGACACAAGTCCAGTTAGTCTTACTGCCTGTGTGAGAGCATAGTGTTTTAATTGGGGTCAGTCAGCAGAAATTATTGCCCATTGCCAATTTTGTCTTTTACAAAATGGTTCAGCGGTAAGCATCACTAAAACTGATTACAGCTCTGTCAGTCGAAAACAAAGGTTCAGAATTTTTTTTTCCTGCATTGTGATTGGATTAAAGAAAATTGTATGTCCCTCCTCCCCAAAAGAATCATCCTGCTGGATCCTAAACAACAAAACAATTCATTTACCACTGTCAATGGAATATTATCCTCTCAGTGTTGAAAGCAACACTCATTGCACCATCTTCTACTCCAGCTTATTATAGCCAACAGCTGAAACTGTGGATCTCATCAACTGCTTCATTCCTCATAATATCCATGGCATTTTAAAACCTAAATCTGGAATTGCTTAATGTCCCTTTTTTTTTTAAATTCTGAAACATTGATGGTGTCCTGCATCATTGATCATCACCCATGCCTCTTCGGCTGTAATCCTCTGAATTGAAGATGACATCCATTATGAGTCAGGAGTTTCTGCTGTGAATTTCCACATGACTGATCTGGTCAATTCTTGACCCTCAGATCATTGAGACTGCACCTCTCAGAAGTTGGTTGGATCCGAGTGGAGGGTTTGTATCTTATTCTTTTCTTCACTGCCCTCAGCATTAAGACCTTGTGACTCAGTGGGCGATACAACTTGATGACTAAGTTACCACAATTCTGAACAAGTAGGAACAAGCTCCTCTCGGTTATTGATCTCATTGCTTCGGTGGTTCAAGGACAGCTTCAGAGTGTTTTTGAAGCTTTCCTTTTTATCCTCCCCAGAGAATGTTGCCGATGTTGAGGGTTGAAGAAGCAGGACCCGGCAGAGGAGACACTTTTCCACTGTCCAGGCAGTGTTCAGTAGCAGATTTTATTTGATCTTAAAAGAATTTTAACGGACAACGTAGACCCAGCTTCAAAAAGGACAGTCGTATTTGTTCACTGGTCCCCCACTGAACGCAGATATGTAGGGCACGTGCTGATAGAATTTCTCCAGTACTCTTACATGTCATTGAAATACAGTCCAAATCTCAACGCAGTACAGAAGTGTGGTGACAACAACTACTCGATGTACCAGGGCTTTTGTTGACTGAGGTTTTAGACATGCTTGCCGAGCTAGTGTGTTTGGTTGCAACAGTTTCATCACCCTGCTAGGTATCATTGTCAGTGCACCTCTGGTGAAGTGTTGGTGTTATGTCCCGCTTGTTATTTATATGCCTCGGCTTTCAGTTGTTTCAGCGGCGGGAGTCCGGGAGGAAGCGCGAGGGCAGCCTGGGAAGGTGAGCTTTTCGGTTATAAAAGTCTTACCTCGCGTGACTGCGGCCTTTCAGTTGTTTCAGCGGCGGGAGTCCGGGAGGAAGCGCAAGGGCAGCCTGGGAAGGTGAGCTTTTCGGTTATAAAAGTCTTACCTCGCGTGACTCCATTTTTGGAGTAAGTGAGGTAATATATTTTGGGCGGTTGCTTTACCCGAAACACTACCGAGGTAGTGTCTCCCACCCATCCTCCTCCTCTAACCAAAAATAAAAGGTTCTGAGCGCTGATTTGGTAAGGCTATGAGTAGATATTTTTTCAATTTGTCTGTTTGGGAATTCAGAACAGTGGGAATGGATGTTAGGGCAGTTGTATGCTCCTCCTGCAGAATGTGGGAGGTAAGGGTCACCACTAGTGTCCCCACTGACTTCATCTGCGGGAAGTGCACCCAACTCCAGCTCCTCGGAAACCGTGTTAGGGAACTGGAGCTGGAGCTGGATGAACTTCGGATCATTCGGGAGGCTGAGGGGGTAATTGAGAGGAGTTACGGGGAGGTAGTCACACCTCAGGTACAGGAAAAAAGTAGATGGGTTACAGTCAGGGGACGGAAAGGGAACAGGCAGACAGTGCAGGGATCCCCTGTGGCCATTCCCCTCAAAAACAAGTATACCGTTTTGGATACTGTTGGGGGGGATGACTTACCAGGGGTAAGCCATGGGGTACAGGTCTCTGGCACAGAGTCTGTCCCTGTTGCTCAGAAGGGAAGGGGGGAGAGGAGGAGAGCATTAGTCATTGGGGACTCCATAGTTAGGGGGACAGATAGGAGATTCTGTGGGAACGAGAGAGACTCGCGGTTGGTGTGTTGCCTCCCAGGTGCCAGGGTCCGTGATGTCTCGGATCGTGTTTTCGGGATCCTTAAGGGGGAGGGGGAGCAGCCCCAAGTCGTGGTCCACATAGGCACCAACGACATAGGTAGGAAAAGGGATGGGGACGTAAGGCAGAAATTCAAGGAGCTAGGGTGGAAGCTTAGAGCGAGAACAAACAGAGTTGTTATCTTTGGTTTGTTACCCGTGCCACGTGCTAGCGAGGCGAGGAATAGGGAGAGAGAGCAGTTGAACACGTGGCTACAGGGATGGTGCAGGAGGGAGGGATTCAGATACCTGGATAATTGGGGCTCATTCTGGGGTAGGTGGGACCTCTACAAACGGGATGGTCTACACCTGAACCAGAGGGGTACCAATATCCTGGGGGGGAAATTTGCTAATGCTCTTCGGGAGGGTTTAAACTAATTCAACAGCGGGGTGGGAACCTGAATTGTAGCTCCAGTGTACAGGAGGTTGAGAGTAGTGAGGTCATAAATAAGGTTTCAAGGTTGCAGGAGTGTACCGGCAGGCAGGAAGGTGGTTTGAAGTGTGTCTACTTCAATGCCAGGAGCATCCGGAATAAGGTGGGTGAACTTGCAGCATGGGTTGGTACCTGGGACTTCGACGTTGTGGCCATTTCGGAGACATGGATAGAGCAGGGACAGGAATGGTTGTTGCAGGTTCCGGGGTTTAGATGTTTCAGTAAGATCAGGGAAGGTGGTAAAAGAGGGGGAGGTGTGGCATTGTTAGTCAAGGACAGTATTACGGTGGCAGAAAGGACGTTTGATGACAACTCGTCTACTGAGGTAGTATGGGCTGAGGTTAGAACCAGGAAAGGAGAGGTCACCCTGTTGGGAGTTTTCTATAGGCCTCCGAAAAGTTCCAGAGATGTAGAGGAAAAGATTGCAAAGATGATTCTGGATAGGAGCGAAAGTAACAGGGTAGTTGTTATGGGGGACTTTAACTTTCCAAATATTGACTGGAAACGCTATAGTTCGAGTACTTCAGATGGGTCAGTTTTTGTCCAACGTGTGCAGGAGGGTTTCCTGACACAGTATGTAGATAGGCCAACAAGAGGCGAGGCCACATTGGATTTGGTACTGGGTAATGAACCAGGCCAGGTGTTAGATTTGGAGGTAGGAGAGCACTTTGGTGATAGTGACCACAATTCGGTTACGTTTACTTTAGCGATGGAAAGGGATCGGTATATAAAGCAGGGCAAGAGTTATAGCTGGGGGAAAGGCAACTATGAGGCGATGAGGCAAGATTTAGGATGCATAGGATGGAGAAGGAAACTGCAGGGGCTGGGCACAATTGAAATGTGGAGCTTGTTCAAGGAACAGCTACTGCGTGTCCTTGAGAAGTATGTACCTGTCAGGCAGGGAGGAAGTGGTCGAGCGAGGGAACCGTGGTTTACTAAAGAAGTTGAATCTCTTGTCAAGAGGAAGAAGGAAGCTTATGTAGAGATGAGGCGTGAAGGCTCAGTGAGGGCGCTTGAGAGTTACAAGTTAGCCAGGAAGGACCTAAAGAGAGAGCTAA
>NC_063332.1:44549223-44549401 GCF_021869965.1 Rhincodon typus | reverse complement strand
GTAAGATTGGGGCCGGTCAAGGACAGTAGTGGGAAGTTGTGCGTGGAATCCGAAGAGATAGGAGAGGTGCTAAATGAATATTTTTCGTCAGTATTCATGCAGGAAAAAGACAATGTAGTCGAGGAAAATACTGAGATACAGTCTATTAGACTAGACGGGATTGAGGTTCATAAGGAGG
>NC_063332.1:44523199-44539223 GCF_021869965.1 Rhincodon typus | reverse complement strand
TCCAGCACCTGCAGTTCTTACTATCTCTGATGCTGGAGATAACACAGCGAGGAGCTGGAGGAACACAGCAGGCTAAGCAGCATCAGAGGAGCAGGAAAGTTGATGTTTTGGTTTGGGACCCTTCTTCAAAAATGGGGAGGAGGAAGTGAGCTCAGAAATAAATAGCGAGAGGAGGGGTGGGGCTGGGGTAGGTAGGTGGGATGGTGATAGGTGAGTGTAGGTAGGCAATGGTGGGGATTGGTCAGCGAGGTGGGAGGAGCGGATAGGTGGGAGAGAAGATGGACAGGTTGTGTCAGGTCAAGGAGGCGGGGATGATATGGAGAGTTGGTCATGGGATGAGGCCGGGGGTGGGGAGATATTGAAACTGGTAAAATCCACTTTTAGGCCATTGGACAGCAGGCTTCCTGCTCCTCTGGTGCTGCCTGGCCTGCGGTATTCCTCCAACTTTTTTTTATATACTGCATGAGACGAGCATGTTGTTTATGCGGCAAGTGGAATACGATTAGTAGAGACACTGGTGTGGAGAATGAACCAGTTAGATGATGACTGACAGTTAATTGACATGCTTTGATTAAATTCGAACCAGGCGGGTGGTACTGATTGATCAAGTCATCAGCCTGAGAAATGAGCCAGAGAATTACTGTCACTGTTTTATTCAGTCAAAACAGGTACATTGTGAATATTGTGTGCAAGTTTAAGTAAAATGAAAGAAGAAATCATCAACAAGGCTATCAAGCAGCATTTGCCCAACAATAACCTACACACTGAGGCTCAGATTAGACTCTGCAAGGACTGTTAAGTCCCTGACCTCATTACAGCCTTGTTCAAAACACAGACAAAAGAGTTGAACACCAGCAGAGAGCTGAGACTGACTGCCCTGGACATTAAATATCATTTCACCAAGGCATCAAGCAGCCTTTACAAAATTGCAGTCAATGGGAATCAGAGGCAAAAAACTCTGTGCTGGTTGGAGTGATACCTGGCACAAGGTAAGACAGTTGTAGTTGTTGGAAACCAATCATCTCAGCTCAGGATATTTCTGCAGGAGTTCCTCAGGGTAGTGTGCTAGGCCCAACCATCTTCAGTTGCTTTATTAATAACCTTTCCTACATCATAAGGCCAGAAGTGGGGATGTTTTCCGATGATTGCACAATGTTCAGTACAATTTGCCACGCTCCAGATACTGAAACAGCCCTTGCTCATATGCGGTAAGACCTGGACAGCATCCAGGTTGGGTTAGTAATTAGCAAGTAATATTTGTGTCATAGCAGTGCCAGGCAATGACCATCTGCAACAAAAGAGAGAAGAAAGCTATCTCTCCTTGACATTCAGCAGCATTACCATCACCGAATCCCCTACTATCAACTTCCTGGGAGTTACCATCATCCAGAAACTGAACTGGACTAGGTAAGTAAACCCTCTACCTACAAGACAGAAATCAGGAGTGTGATGGAATACTTTCTATGTGTTTTGATGACAGCAGCTCCAAAAGCACCCATGAAACCTGCCAAAGCAGCCCACATGACCACCAGCCGATCCGACATCACTCTCTCCACAAAAACAGAAGTTGCTGGTAAAGCTCAGCAGGTCTGGCAGTATCTGTGAAAATAAAATCAGAGTTAACGTTTCGGGTCAGAATTGGTTCTGAGGAAGGGTCACCAGACCCAAATTGTAACAGATGCTGCCAGATCTGCTGAGCTTTTCCAGCAACTTCTGTTTTTGTTCCTGATTTATAGCATCTGCAGTTCTTTCGGTTTTTATCACTCCCTCCACAGTTATCACACCGTGGTAGCAGCATGTACCATCTTCAAGATGCACTCCAGCAATGTTTTATACATTCAATCCCTCCAGCACCCATGTACCATGGCAGCAGTATGTACCATCTGAAAGAAAGGTATACCATCACCCCGCCTAACCCTTGGCACGCTGATGGTGAGAGATTAAGTGATGATAACGCTGTTAAACATCAAGGGAAGAAGGTTACAGTTTCTCTCATTGCAGCAACTCACTAAGGCTCACTCAACACCACCAAGAAGAGAAGGGCAAGAGGATCATGGATGCACAGTCACCTCTAGGTTCATCCTCCCAAGTCACACACCATCCTGAATTGAAACCATATCGTTGTTTGTCAAATTTGCTGTAGCTCAGTGCGCCTTCACAACAGAAACAGCAGTGGTTCATGAAGGTGGCCCGACACTCCCTCCTCCAAGGGCAGTTAGGATGGACAGTAAATCCTAGTCATGCCAGTAATCTCTGCACCCCATGAAAGATGTATGTCTCACACGCACACAATTCTTTGCTACCGATATCAAATTACTATTCTTTCTGTGGAAATATGAATTCTGTGTGTGCCAAACTATGAAGTAATGGAAGTCAGGTTATGCCTTTCACTGGAGGCCCACAGTCAAAGAAAGTCTCACTTTGAGGCACGAATCAACAGCAATGGATGAAATCCCTTTGATCTTTCCCAAACATTCCCTGGAGTTCTGAAAGCTTCAATTCTGCTATCATTAGCATCAGCAAAGTTGCCAGAGATGGTGGATCGGGCATGAAACCTGCTGCTCTAGATAGCTTATTATCACACTAGGTAATATACCTATCTGCTAAGACATCAGGTAAGTTCTGGACAGTAAAACAAAGAACTGTGGATACTGAAAGAAGGCTTATTAGACTCAAAACATTAACTTTGCTTTCTCTGCACAGATGCTGCCAGACCTGCTGAGTTCCTCCAGCGATTTCTGCTCAAGTTCAGGATAACACTTGGTAAAATATTAATCCATATCTTTCAAATATTTGTGCATTACAATGAGATAATAGAAAAGTAACCAAAACACAAGAATTCTGGTAACTTAAAGTAAAAAAATACTGAGTTCTGATGCGACTTGTTTAATGAAAACTTTGCCTCTTAACCTTTTGTCCACAGATGCCGCCTGATTAACTGAGTATTTCTAACATTTTCTGTTTTTGATTGCTAGCATCTATGCCATTTTGCTCTTACTTTGCAGAATGAGGCTGACTGGATTATTCCACAACTACTGGCATGAATTAAAAGGGACTGAACGGCAGCTTCTTGAGTTATAAATCCTAGTGACAGTTGAAAAGAATATGTAGCGTAAACATTCATCATGGTTGTGACCTTGATGTCCTTGGCAGCAAGAGATCAAAGCAGGCCGCAGGTCACATTGTAGCAGCACTCAACAACAGCTTCAGTAATAGGTTGCATCCTCGATAACCAGTGTAGGAAGGAGCACTGTTGTCTGTATATTCTTCATTTGGGGTATATGTCCATGCCTAACTGACCATGCACACTCTCAAAATTGTAGAAATTATAAATGTTTGCTCAATTTTCTAGTGCTGCTTTCAGTAAATACAGTCACAGGGTGATTTATAACTCAAGAAGCTGCCGTTCAGTCCCTTTAATTCATGCCAGCAGTTGTGGAATAATCCAGTCAGCCTCATTCTGCTACTTGGTACCCATGGTCCTGCAAATTTAATTCCTTTGGGTGTCTTTTTGAAATCACTGATCAACTCGATTTTCATCACACTGCTGGCAGTGAATTTCAGCTCGTTATCCCTTGATGTACAGAGAAGTTCTTCCTCATCTATCCCATACAGCTCTTGGCAAACTCTTTAGTCGTTATATAATCAGCTAATGGGAAGAGGTTTTGCTTGTCTATCTTCTCCAAGACTGTCATAATCTTGGACATCTCTATCAAAGGTAGTCTTTGCTCCCCGAAGACCATTCTCACTCTTAGTCACTTCTCAGAGTTTGACAGCGTCAGCAAATTTGAAATGTTATTTCATATTCCAGGATCCAAATCAGTTTTATACCAAATAAACAGTGGTCGTAAAATTGACCCCTAGCTCCTAAACATTGTGATCTATGCTCTAATCCAAAAAAAAATCATTTACCATGACTTCATGCATTCTACCCTGGAGTCATTTTTAAAAATTCAATTGCACATTATGAAATAGGAGGGCTAATGTGGGATACGTTAGCTCAAATGTGGAATGTGTATTTAAATCACGCAGTAATGATACAGTAATGCATCCTATTTTTCACCGTTTCTACATCACTGATGCTGAATATTAGTAAAGCCCATGGGAAAAAAGGTTTATGCTATCCCAGGGCAATAGTGAAAGACAGGAGAATGCTAGGTTGTTGTGGGGGAGGGAATGCTGGGTATATCCTCAAAGAATCGAGTGGCTGTTAAAAAGAATCTATCAAAAATATTTTTTCTTGATTCTCATTATTTCTTAACCCTGCTGATTGGAATGGGTTCCAGCAAATACATTTACGAGTTCTACAATTTTGAGAGTGTGCATGGTCAGTTAGACATGGACATATACCCCAAATGAAGAATATACACACAACAGTGCTCCTTCCTACACTGGTTATCGAGGATGCAACCTATTACTGAAGCTGTTGGTGAGTGCTGCAACAATGTGACCTGCGGCCTGCTTTGATCTCTTGCTGCCAAGGCCATCAAGGTTACAACCATGATGAATGTTTACACTATGTATTCTTTTCAACTGTCACTAAGTTGCCAGTAACAAACCAGTTGGCTGTACACAGCTTCGTAATGGGCCAGTAATAAGATTTAGGCAACGTAACTGTAATCCAACTGTTCTTCTTAATTCCAGCAAGCTGGCACCTTGAGAATAAGTTCAACTCTTATTGTTCTGTCATTAAGTTGCTGATGAAAGCAGTTAGGACAAATGTATGAGTTCTGAATCAAGTAAAAAGACCAAGAGTTCCTATTCTGTGGTTCTGCAGGTGTATTAGAGAGGTGCCAGGTTTGTAATGAGGGATTGGCAAATATCATATGCCATTGTCTGTGAAAAGATGGTACCTGTGGACCATATTCCTTTGTATAGTTTGATTGTAGCATGGAGGTCTTTTGGAGCCAGTGGTGAGCTGAATTTGCCAGGTACTCGATCTGTTTTCTATGTAGAGTTTTCTTGACATTTGAATTGTTTGGAGTGTTTGGTACGGCAGAAAGTTGAATAATAATGAGGTGAGTTGGCCTGTTAAAAGTCATTCACCAAGCAATACTCTCCTTAACTGGCAACACACTGCTGCCTCCTGAAAAACTTGCCACATCACTTGTCAAAAGGATAAAAGCTGGAGTAAAAGGGCTCTTGTGGTGCAGTGGGTAGTGTCTCCACCTCTGAGCCAGGATGCCCAGGTTCAAGTCCCACCTGCTCCAGAACTGCATAATAAAGTGTCTGAATAGGTTGATTAGGGAAATATCGAAATGATGGACTGAAATGGGCCAATGTAGTGACAGACCAGATATCTGGTCCTCTTCTATCACAAATCTTGCCATAGTCCCCACCACTCAGGCCCTTATAAGACTCCTCCTTTTGTTTCAGATTTCCAACATCAATGGTATTATGCTTTCATCAATGTGAAGATATGCTAAATGGCACGAAAACCTAGAACAATAGGATTAATTATTCTTATCTAGTTTTTAAATTATAACTAATGCAATCTGTATAGCTTATTGATCAATAAATGCACATTTTATTTGTCATATATGACAATTAGTAATAACTTTTAATGAAAATATAATTTAATTACTTTTCTTTTATTTCTAGATAATGAAGATTGATAGAAAGTACATCAACAAGATTCATTGGAGACTTGCCATTAAGAAAACTTATGCATATAACTTTGAAATATGATGTTTGACTAAAAGGCTTAAAAAGATGTCAAATCAATTAAATTGTACACAGTGTTTCTACTTTACTTCTTTAGATGTGCTTCTATTATGTTTCCTCCCTGTGGCTGTCACTCATTACCGGTCAATGTTTTGGGCCGCAGAAATTTCCAAACCACCATCGATAGAGCTGTATGGCTGGCAGATGGAGATATAACCTCAATGGGACAGGTGTATGTCAGAGTGACTTACAATTTACCAAACATTTTGAAAAATAGTGATCAGAAACATTACTGAGGAACAACGAAATGCAGGAAATAAAGCCACTGTCCAAATGAAATTTCGTGTCTATTCTCACTAAGACATTTGCTCTACTTTTCATCTTGGTATTTATATTTTATTGTTTTTTTTTCTGACATCTAAAAGGGTTTCAACCTTATATGTCCAATTGATCTATTCCTATCTTTATAGTAACCCTTGCTGTGCTTGTGAGATTTAAGGAAAAAGATTAGGGGATTAGCCTGTAATCAGTGTTGCCATGAAATCCCAAATCATAGATTAGGGGAATATGGAAATATCTACATTTACTTCTGATTTTTAAATATCCAAAAGTTGATAGCATGATGGATGATGACTGTCTTTTGACTGACAACAGTTATGATAATTTATTCTCAACGATGAATCTTTGTGAATTAATGAGCTAGATAGCAGGGAATTCTGACAGTTACATTTTTAATCATACTAATTTAGTTATACCATGACTACTTACTGCCAATATAGCAGGTATGACAAATTCCAAGTGTAAGCATTCATGATATCATTAACTTACCAACAGGAAATTGCTCATTACAAGACCATTACAACAGGCTGTCGTATGTCCAGCTTGTTTAAATAATTATCCTTGTAATTTGCATCATGAGCAACTAGTGAAATGTATCAGTATTTGAAAAATTTATGAACAAATAAGAATTTTAATTATATCTCACTATCATGGCAAGTTATAAACTGCTTCACAAGAGTTCTTTTATTAATCTAGTTATTAGAGATGCAAATAACAGGACAATAAGAGCTGACGTTATTTTATATGAAGCCAATTATCAAGGCCAGTATTTAAGGATTTGCTGAGGAAATGTTGGATTACACAATATAGAAATGCTGTTCCGAAGGGTTGGATTCCCACTGTTGGCATTTAAATAGTCTCTTCATTTTGACTATTATTAGTTCTGAACAATATTGTTTGCAAACAAAGCCTCTATCCTGTTGGTAAATATATAAAGTACAAATATAGGAAGCTATAATGGGGAATTGGATTGTGGGAGGGCCACTGAAAGAAGTCTTTGAACAAATGCAGTCAATGATATATTATGAGGACATAAGAAAGTGAAGATGCGGTAGACCATGTAGCCCATCAAATCTGCTCTGCTGTTCAATATTAACTTGGCTGATCTTCAGCTTCAATTCGGCTTTTCCACCAAACTCCCCCAGCCCTAGATTACTATAAGACCAGATATGGTCCCAAATGCTCCATGAAATTGTACCAAGACTTTTTTAGTTTTGTCTTCAATCTTTTTCGATAAAGGCCAACATGTCATGTGTCTTCGTCATCGCTTGCTGTACCTGCACATCAATCTTCTGTGTCCCATCTGAACATCAACATTTACAAGCTTCCTGCCTTTAAAATATATTTCACTTTTCTGTGCTTGCAACCAAAGTGAATAAACACAAACCTTTCCAAATTTTACATCCGTCTGCCATGTTATTGCCCATTCACTAAACCAGTCGCTTTCTCTTAGGAAAGAATTTTCCCTTTTGGGTTGGGAGTGCAGAGTTGGAACATTTCCCAGCCTCACAAACCCAAACTGCAACAATGAGTCTTGAAATTGGGATTTTTGAGCAAGAACTGTACAGCACTGGAACAGGCCCATCGGTCCACCAGCCCACCAAGACTGCACCAACAATTATGACACTCTAAACGATAAATCTTTTGCCTCTACGTGGTCAGTATCATTGCATTCCCAGCCAAGACACCTCTTAAAGGTTGCTATTGTATCCACCTCTACCACCGCCTGCTTAAAAATTAGGTGTCACATTTATAGAACATAGTTAATGAAAATTCTTTTTTTCTCAGCAGGTTGTCCTTTAGCAGGTTTAGAATTCTCTGTGTCAGAAAGCATGGAATTAACTCTTTGACATAATTTGCTCCATGCCATTTTGCCTATGGCTCAGGTGGCAATCCTGAGATTATTACCTTGGAGGTTCTGCTTTCTAATTTAGTTTGTAACTGAGCTCATTCTCTCAGCAGAATCACCTTTCTAGTCCTTTCGTTGTCATTGGTACCAATGTGGACAACACAAACTCCCCTCCCACTACACATTCATCTCCAGGCTTGAAGAAGTGTTCTTGAACCTAGCACCAAGCAGGCCACACAGCCCTTGCCTCTTCAAAAAACAGCTGCAGAGAACAACATCTTTCCCTTGAATCATCTTGTCCCCTACTCCTACTACCTTATTGTTTCCTCCCCCATCTGAATGGCTCCCTGTATCAACAGTTTCATGGTTATTTCACTCTCTGCAGTTTCCATTCTTGTCTACATAGCTTGCAAGAACCTATTACCACTATTGGGCAATTACAGGGACCTATGCTCTTTGAGCACTATTCCCATTTTCACCACCATCCCCCCAACCCCGGTTCCGCATACCTGTCTCACCTGTAGTCACATTCTCCTATCCCTGATCGTAGACCAAATTTGTAATACTGATTCTGAGGGGTGTGACCATCTTCTGGAGCAAAGTCCACATAACATTGCCCCCTCCTCGATGCAGTACAATTTCTGCAGCTTAGAGTCTAGTTCCTCAAACTGGATCTGAAGTTTCTTAAATTGCAAACGTTTACTGCAGATGTGTTCACCCTGGATCACCTTGGTGTCGTGCAGTTCCCATAGGCTGCAACAACAACCTTAATAGAACGTAATAAAACACTTATAATCTCTTCCACCACCTTCCTGATTATTTGTGGCAGACCAACAGACTTCAGATCCCTTGTATCTCTCTCCCTCCTTCCTTGTACAGCAGGTTTCAGTCCCATGGCAGATACACACAGGCAGGAGAATTCCAGACTCCACGGCCCACACATTGAAAATAGCTGCCTGTATTTCCCATTTTCGGAAGTTACACTTGCCAATCTTCAATCTCCTCAGACTGTTCTAGATTGGAGGGAATTGTGGAAAACCATAACTAGTTCATTAACTATCTCTGCAGCCATCATTTTTAGAACTGCAGGAGGTAGGCCATCAGGTCCTATACAGAGACCATGATGGAGTAGAGTCCATCATTGAGAGGATAGAAATGTATGTCCACCAGATGGTCTACAGTGCTTCTAGCATGTAGCTCAGTATTACTTTCAAGGACAGTTAGGGATAAGCAACAAATGTTGTGCTGACGACGATGTGCGTATCCCATGAAAAGATAACCATTAGTACATAATGTAGTCAAAAGGAGAAATAGGCATTATTCATTAAATCGTCTTTCCTCATGCCACACTTTCCTACATTTTTAGCAAAAGTAATACCAGAAATGCATAAGAGGCTGAGAATAAAAATAGATAAAATAACATGAGCAACATATTGACAAGAAACAATGTAGAATAACACAGGATACATTTAAAGCAGTGTTCCACTGTGTACAGAAAAAAAATACAGATCCCACGTTTCGAAAGGAACAAACTAAATACTAACGGGACTCCCCAGTGGAATAAACACAAAAGTAAACAACTGGGGTTATTGAATGACAGAAACATTGGCCCAAATCTTTGTTCCTGATTTAGATGTGGACAGGTAGGATAATTCCTGGCTCTATGAACTCAACTATTAAAATGGTTGCCTGCACATCCTGTTTTCAATCTGGTGCATTGAGTCAGACCAGGTGACCTAGGAAGAGCGGAGGAGTAGTCAGTTCCAACCATTCTGCCTCATAACTCCAACACTGTGGTCAAAAATTATAATAAATTCAAAATTTAAAAGAAATCTCCAATCCTCCCGCACTGCCCCTTACCTCTACCAACACTCCATGACCCATGCCACCTAATGTCCTTTACCCATCACAATGACCCTTTATACCCGCCTTGCCATCCTACGCCCCTCTGCATGTATTCTATGGCTTCTCATGCTGCAGGTTGCAGACAATAGGACTCCAAATTCCAATTTGAGTGAAGGCAGCTGATCACTTAAATGGTCATCTGCCTCAGTGAGCTGGACATGTGTGAAACACACTACATCCTCAGTCCCATCCCTGTGAGAATAGGAAGTGAGTGAGGCTTACAACCTGTCTGCCATGTTGGAGGGTCTCCATCATGGTGAAAATCTATGCTATTGAGTACATAGATAGCTGACACTTGCACAATAAGGGAGAGTTCAAGAGATAAGAAGTCAAAAGGTAATTAGGAAAGCAAAGAGGAACCATGTAATTTAGTGATTAAGGAACACAAATTAGAACAGTAAAACATTATACAGACGAATCAATAAAAACAAAGATGGCTTATGGTTCTCGTGGAACAGTGGTAGTGTCCCTGTCTCAGAGGATCAGTTAGCTCTGTTGGTCAGACAGTTGGATTATGTAGAGTGGTGCCAACAGCATGAGCTGAATTCTTGTATCAGCTGAGTTTACGCTGAAGAATTCTCCCTCTGAACCTCTCCCCTGACCTGAAGTGTTGTGACTGTCTTGTTAAACCAGCAGCAGTCACTTCTCTAAAGATGGAGTATTCTCTTGTCTCTATCTCTATTTATGAGCCAGGAGGCCTGGGTTCAAGTCCTACCTGCTCCAGAAGTGTACAATAATATCTCTGAACAGATTGATTAGAAAATATCCAGCAAAAAAGGCCCATTATGGGATACATCAGATAACATGTGACGTAACAACCGAGAAATTGGAAACGTATTAAATACTACTATTAATGATAACTTTGGTATTTATCAATGAATCAGGGAGATAGGACAGGTAATCATAACATTGAATGATGAAATGGGTAATAAGTGCACTTTTTTTTAAAAAGGGGAAAGATTGAATAAGTCAAAAACTCAAATAGGATAATATGTCTGCTCAGGATGACTTGAATCCATGTATTCTAAAGAAAATCTAGGTAAGAGTCAATAGAGTCATTACTGCTCATATTTAATAAGTTATTAGAAAAGAAGTATAGTGCTAGAGGACTGGTGGTTAACTTATTATAAATGTTATATTTAAGAAAGGGGACAGTAATCTTCCAGGGAATTATAAATCAGTCATCGTAACATTGCTGCTTTGAAAATTAATAGATTCTTTACTGAGAAAATAGAAGAACATCTAGAAATGAGAAATACAATATTTAATAGATAGTGTGGGTTTAAAAAGGGAAAAATATATTTGACCAACATAATCAGATCTTTTGCAAAGGCAATAGAGGGGGCAGACACTATTGCACCATTTACATTTAATGTGGATTTTCCAAAAAGCCTGTGATAAGATCCCTCATATTAGATGATGAATACAAATCACAAAATAACTCCAAGACAGATTCAAGAGCTTGGGAATAAAGATTAGTTACTCAGAGTTGCAGAAAACAGTAACTGATTCTCCACAAGGGCCAACCATGATTGCTTTGAATGGCTGAACAGGCTCAAGGGGCTGAATGGCCTACTCCTGACCCCGTGTTCTTAAGGATCAGTGCTAGAATCATTACAGTTCACAATTTGCATTGATGGTTGGGGCAGGGAAATCAAGAATATAATTTCTAAATTTGCAGATAACACTAAATTGGTGTGTGTGAGGACAGGAACGAGGCTGAGTCCCACCGCAACAAATTACAGCAAGACATTAATAAACTTGCAGATTGGACAAACAATTGGAAAAGGAGGATTAAAGGATCAAAGAAATCTGAATGGATAAATAGAATGATGAGGAGGGATCTGTATGAAACTTACAGGATACTGAGAGGTCTGATTGAGTGAAGGTGGAGAAGATCTTTCCACTACTAGGACAGATTAGGACCTGAGGGCACAGCCTGAGAGTGAAGGGATGACCCTTTAAAATGGAGATGAGGAATAGTTTCTTCAGCAAGATGGTGGTAAATTTGTGGAACTAATTGCCGCAGAGGGCTGTGCAGGCCAAATTATTGTGTGTGTTTAAGACAGGGATAGATAGGTTCTTGATTAGTAAGGAGATCAAAGGTCACAGAGAGGAGGCAACAGAATGGGTTTAAGAAACATATCAACCATGATTGAAAGATGGAGCAGACTTGATAGTCTGAATGGCCCAATTCTGTTCATCTATCTTATGGTCTTGTGATATAAATACATCAATCACTAAAAGTTGCACCCGAGGTTAACAAGTCTGTAAAGAAAACAAACAAATTGCTGGGATTTATTCCTACATGGACAAATTGAAAAGTAGGCAAGTTGTGCTAAATCTGTATCACACCTTTACTAGATCACATGTGGAGGAATGCAAATCCAATTATTTTTTCCTCGTTCAACTAATATTGCCTATTCTCTAATAGCATTCTGTTTTCATTCATGTCAGTCTTTTGCTGCTAATTTTAACTATATATGTTTAACATATGTGCAACATGACTGGACTTCGGGGTTACAATAAATATCATTTTGATTGAATTTGCCCTGAGTTTGGTGCAGTGTTTTTCAAGACTATGGAGTATCAAAATTTATTGTAAAATGCACACTTTTAGTTTTGCAACACAGGTCATTGAGTTCAGCATTTTAGTTTTACCGTGCCTTACTAAGTTTCGCAATCCCCTTTAGATTTTAGTACTACCAATGTCAACAAGTACAATAACACGTAGATGCCATGCACCGTAAAGAGTAACAACTCTCAAACAAATTGAAGAAAATATACGCTGTCAATAATGCCAAGTCTTTGAACATTGTGATTAATCATCTCAGTCCCTGGATATCACTGTCAGAGCTCTTTGAATAGTGTCTTAGGCTCAACCATCTTCGGCTGTTTCATCCATGATCTTTCCTCCATCGTAAGCTCAGAGTGGAATGTTCAGTGATGATCGCACGTTGTTCAGCTCCTCAGATACATAATCAGTCCTTGTCCAAATGCAGCAAGACCTGGTCAAAATTCAGGGGTGGGATGACAAGTGGCAAGCAACATTCATGCCACATAAGAGTGAGGCAATGGTCTAACAAGAGAGAATCCAATCATCACCCTTGACTTACAATGACACAACTCTTGCACTAAACACATCTTGGGGTTTACCACTGACTAGAAAACTGGATGAGACCAGCTATATAAATGATATAGCTACAAAAGCAGGTAATTGGCTAGGAGTTCAGCATGGAATAACTAACCTTTTGACTGCACAAAGTCTTTCCAACATGTAAAAGGCACAAGTTAAGTGTGTGATGGAATATTCACTACTCCCCTGGAAGACTCCAACTTCAACAACATTCAGAAGCTCAAGCAAAGCAGTCCGTTTAATCGGTATCATATCTAACACCTTTCCCATTAACTTCCATCTCCACCAACATGTAGTAGCGGCAGTATGTAACATCTACAAGATGCTCTGTAGTAAGTCACCAAGGCTCCTTAGACAGCATCTTCCAAACACTCAAACTCTACCACGTAGAAGGACAAGGACAGCAGATGCCGAGGAACACCACCACCTGCTAGTTTCTTTCCAAACCACAACCATCCAATTTGGAGCAATGTCACTGTACCTGCACTGGGACAGAGAACGGAGGTTAAAAGGAAGTGCAGGTAGGAGATAGCTGGCCATAAATACTGCCAAAGATATTCATAGCCTTTGGCCTGATAAGAATCAATGCCAATGTGATTCTTCAGTGACTCTTCCACTACAAGATAATGACACACACCATCAAGAAACTGAGACGGAGATATCAATACTGTAGAACAAATAAAGTTCTTCCTCTGCACCCCCAGCCTACATTCTTCCAAACCTTGCTTTCTTACTCTAGCAGCCAGTGCAAATTCCGCTGGATGCAGATTGGAACTGTTCAGCATCTGTGGACAGAAATCAGATTTAACGTTTCATGTCCAGTGACCCTTCCTCAGAACAATTCTGAAGAAGGTTCACAGGACTGGAGAAGTTAACTCTGCTTTCTCTCTACAGATGCTGTCAGACTTGCTGAGCTTTTCCAGTAATTTCTGTTTTTGTTTCTAATTTCCAGCATCTGCAGTTCTTTCAGTTTTTAGATTAGAAATGTATTGTGACCTAAAAACCTGCTGGGGTGAGTCCCACACATTTCACCTCACAGAAGAAAAAAGTGAGATCCAAACGGTTAATACATGGATTGGGAGGAGGGGGATGGGGATTGGGGTGGTGAGGTCAGGGGAGGCTACTATCTTTGGCCAGGGCTGATGACCAATATCCAAGCAGTTAACAGTGACTGTGTGGTCAGACTCCTCCTTGTTTTGCTAACCATAAAATATTTCAAAAGTCAGTCTCACAGAAAGCACTTTCCCATCGTCCAATTTTGCAAAATTCACCATCCTTTCTTGGTTTATTAAAATTTTGCCTTTAATGTCATACCAGCTGGTACTGATGCATTTAAGAAGTGGTCCCATTAATTTTTTCATTGTTGTAGCCTAAACTGGGAGTGCACTTCAAATATTCATCTAATTATGAAAATGGGCATTAAAATTTTAATAATGTCAAACTCATCTGAGCCAAGGTCCGGGGAGAATATTTTGAGTCAAGTCGGGTAAATATAGTGATTGATCCCGGATTACAGTTGACTTGACCATCACCCTGCAGGCTGATTTGAGAGTTTGCAACTCTTTACTGGAGTTTCGACATTCGCCCTTTGATCTTTATTTTTAACTTTCTGTGATCGTGGTCATTCCTTTCTGAAGAAATGGCCCTCAGTGACACATCATGGAGCCTGTGAGGGTTGGGGAAACAACTTGCATTGGGCTGTAATTACATGGCTTTTGACTGAAAAAAGGTTTTAATTGGACAATAACAGGAGGTCATACGTAAAAATAATTACCAGCTTCAAATTGCCATTTACCCTGATATATTTGGGTTATTTTAATATTTTAATGGAAAATTTAATGGTTAGCAAATACAACCCTGGTGTAGGATGACATTTTAATATCTTGTTAAAATATTAGCTTATTTTCTGCAAAGCAGCAGGGATTTGTTTAGCATCAAGAGAAGAAAAAAGGAGAATGTACTTTGTACTGTAGATGAGCTTTAACGCTTTGGGCTCCAGACTTCTCACTTGGTAACATACAAAACGGGCCCCATGGTGTCCCAAACCTGGATTTTCATATCCATTCCTTTAGAATGTAAAGAGAAATAATTCCAAGAGACTTAAGTTTAGCACAGATTTTAAACTGCTTTCTGTTCACTATGAGAAGAAGAATGAGGTTGAATGTGTATGGTTTTGTGCTAGGCTACAGTTAGAAACCAATGATGTTTTTTTTCGGGATCATTACCCTGCAGAGTGTTCATAAAACCTCGAGAAGTTCCTGCCGAGCTCAAGAAATATTGCAAATGGGAAAAGGGATGACCTGGTAGCAGTAAAGAAAAATGTGCTGGTCTCAGGTCTTGAAGATTTGCATTTGGATTATATGTTGGATTGAGTCTCACTTGCTGACTCAGGAGATTCAACCTATTCGCTTTGGATGGTATGTCTTGAGGAGCAGGTCAGAAATGGCAAAGAGTCTGCACACTACTGTGCCATAGTACAACAGCTGAGTATTGGTATTCATGCCCTACACAGAAACATCATCAGGATGAAGCATTGCATCTTCATGAATTTGCACATTTGGGTGGGGAAGCAGCAAGGAAGTTTGAGACCATTGACAAAACAACTATCATCACAGAAAGGGTAACAGTGTACATTGTTAAGCATCTGATAAAAATGGCAAATGAGCCATGTGCTTTTTCAATAATAAGTCTAACATTGTACCCAGTATCAAAATTATATATGGGAAAATTAGATCCTAATTAAAGATTGACCAAACTTAATTTTGCATTGCCATCATGTGGTTTTATCTTTAAGGATGCAAACAGAGTAAAAATTCAGTCCAATTTTTACCAAATTAAATTTACTAAGAGATAAAGCACCGTGCAAACTAAGAACCATTGCACACCTTATCATTCATCTTGTCTGAGCAGAGAACTAACTGTCCCATTGCTGAACATTCAATGTGAAAAGAATGAGAGTCAGAGAGCAGATCCTAACAAAGATGTAATTACAGAGATAGTAGGAACTGCAGATGCTGGAGAATCTGAGATAACAAGGTGCAGAGCTGGATGAACATAGCAGACCAAGCAGCATCATAGGAGCAGGAAAGCTGACGTTTCGGGCCTAGACCCTTTCTGAAGAAGGGTCTAGG
>NC_063332.1:44507741-44522799 GCF_021869965.1 Rhincodon typus | reverse complement strand
ATTTCTGAAGAAGGGTCTAGGCCCGAAACGTCAACTTTCCTGCTCCTATGATGCTGCTTGGCCTGCTGTGTTCATCCAGCTCTACACCTTGTTATCAAAGATGTAGTTACACCTGTTTTTCAGAAAGGCACAGCAGCACAACAGTGTTAATCTGGCAGGCTAACATTGCTGTAATAAAATATTGTCTTCGAGTAAATTGCAAACTGTATAACTGCATCCATGGATAAATCTCATGTTTATATGAGGTTCAATTAAGTCCGATAAATATTTCTAGGATACATACAATGATACTCCGTAGTTCCACAGACCCGAAGGATTTTTATCCAGTCTTATGCTCCTGACTATTTTAATCACCATAATTGAGTATTGACTGATGAAACCTGTTCAGTGGTATCTATTAACCACCACTGGAAATTACTTTCACATCATGCAAAAATATGACCCCTGCACTAGTTGTAGCTGGTAATAATTACTCAGCTTACTTGCAATTTTATAGGCCATGCAAAATAATTTTAGTAGCCTGAATTTTGTGAAGAAACTGTTCAGATCCTTCTTTTCACTTAGAACAGGAGCTTGAATGTAGATGTACCAACACAACTCTTTTAAAGTCAGCTGGCTTTAGGAATTACTAGATTTTGTTTAAAGGAAACATACGGGAAGTTTGGAAACATTACAATGTTGTCAGAGAGAATACAAGAACAAATGTTTTCAACTTTCAACATTGGCTTCAAACTTCAAATTTTCTCACTCATTGCAATATTTCTTTATTTCACAATGATCATTTATTCTCTGAAATTTCCTGTTGTTCCTTAAAGATCCAAATATCTCACTCTATATATTCCCCCTTCTCACTGCATCTTAACATTGTTTCAAGTCAAAATTCATTGCACTGCCTTCCTGTTTAAAAATACTATGTCAGTGAATAGTGCAATTCCTTAACCTTTTTCTGTCCGTCCTTTTTGTTTGCAATATACAGGCTTTTAGGGCCTGGCATTATTACATCTCCAAGTATCTGTAGTTCTCACCTATTCTCTGCAGCTTTGGGTCTGTTCTGCACCTAGTTTCATAAGAAAACATTTATTTTATGGAATCTGAGCCAGCGAGCATAGAGGCACACATTTATCAGAGATATATTAAAAAGCAATAAAATTGAGAAAGTAAATTATACTCTAATACTAGATGAAAAGAAATAGATTTGATCATTAGAACAATTTCATTGATCTCCAAATTTGATGAGAGTAAAAAGGTGTCACTGAAAACATTAGTTTTTCTTTTAACATTTTTACAGCAAAAATCAATTAAATAAACTCCAACCTTTGACTGGAAAAAAAAATGTCTTAAAATGGATTTTAATGTATTACTCTGATGCCATTTTGCAGAGTTTCTTGGCTTAATAGTAGTATTATCTTGAGTCCTGGCACTTCGAAAGGATGGCAAGACACTCAGGAGGTATCTCTTTTCATATGCCATTGCTCAAGCTAATACTCTTACTGAAGCACAGAATGCTGCTGCAGGCTACTCAAACATTAAAAACCAGATCCCTCTACAGTCTCCTCAGTTAATGTCTATTGCATGTTTACAGGAATGCTACTGTCAATTAATGAGCAGGTCCTAGTTTAGGCCAGGAATGAACAACTTGCCTCAGAGGGTACTGAAGATTAGGAAATCTGAGACTTCAATACAAGACAGAAAGTACGGCAAACAAAAATAAAAATACAAACTGTAACAATGTCAAAAAAAAAATAGCCTGAAGAATGCAATTTTTCCTTTACTCCAACTCAGTCTTTAGGCCGCTATTATTTTCTCTGGATATAAATTCATGAAATAATGAAATCATTTGATGATCTATAAATAATCTTTTCAACACATAATGACCTTTGCAATTTTAATATGAGAATATTTTCATAACATCACACGTACACAATCATTTTGCAACTGTGATATTCTTGACCTTATTATTTATACTCATTTAAATCCTTCTTGTCTATTTACTACAATCAAAGTTACTCTAAATTTTCAACCTTTATTTCCGAAACACCATGTGTTGCTCTTCCTCCCAGAATCCTCAGTATGTTAAAAGCAAGACTCATTCCCACTCTCTCCTATGCAAATTCTTCCAGTCTCAAGGATCTATCAGCTATATCTCAAGGTTTTCAAATCCAAAGACTGCATACTAAGCTGGAGTCAGTGGTAGAACTATCACATCTGAGTTAGAGAAGCCTCACTTCAGGAGTCCAGCACTTATTTCAGTACAGTACTGATGGAATGACATGAAGGGAGCGATACTGTCTTTCAGGTGAGAGTAAAACCAAAGCTCCTTCCACCTGTTCTAACAGGTATTAAAAACTTTGTAGCAATTTTCTGCGGAAGAGGTTCTAATTTCCTACCATAAAACTTTCATGAATCGTTGACTGTACCCCTGTGGAATGTGGTGAAAGCAGACAACTTCAGGAAGACTTCAAATGTGTGATTTTGCAGCCGGTGTTTAGAGATCAGCTCATCTTTGTACCACCTTATGTTAATGAGGATGTACGCCAGAAGCACATTTGTAATTATGGTAGAAATTCAATTGTCTAAATTTTTAAAAGGAGAAAATTAAAAGAGCATGCTAGAATAAAAGGAAACAAAATTCTCATACTTTCTAAAAATGAGTCTCAATTCTTTAGAAGTCTTTGGCTGGGCTGCAGAAGAAGAGGACCAAAAAGTCACAGACATAAAAAGAAATTCTGTCTACTAGCAGTATTTGCAAACAAATAATAAAGCAAACCGCCCCCTAACATGCTGATGTGAAATTTTTGAGGCACAAGGTGTCTGTGAGAAAGTCTGCTTTTTGGACCATTGTATGACCTAGGTCATTACTATAGCATCCTGTAAGGAAGTGAAGCCAGGCTTCAGAATATAACTGATTATTACTGTCTGTGTATGTGCTAATACTGCCTAGTTGCTAAGACCATCTGAATAGAAACCAGAGGTCAATCTCCTTGCTGACATAAACTAAATGAAGATAGTTATCTATGGTAAGGGTAGGTGTGCCAATGCTTTGTCATGAGGTTGATGGTATTTTGATCCCTAAGACTGATCAATTAAAAAAAATGGATTCAAACATATTTTCCTTCATGCAGAAGCCATTACATAATCTGGATTGCCATTCTTTCTTGAAATGGTGATTAATAAGAGGTGGGATCAAAAGTCAGCCATTCAGCCTAAGGAGTCTACTCCACCACTCAATGAGATCACGGCTGATCTGATATCTACTTTCCTGCCCTTTCCCTGTAACCCTTGATGTGCTTATTGATTACAAATATGTCTATCTCAGTCTTGAGTATACCTAATGACCCAGCCTTCTGTGGTAAAGAAGTTATCCAAATTAATTTTTATCTCTTCTCTAGACTGAATCTGCAGTGTTTCCCCATTTCTAAAAATAAAAACAAAATTATACAAATGTCAGGATGTTTTTGGATCATTGCGGATCAGAACACTGTGTCTGTCTTTTTTTTTGCCATAAGACGTCTATGGTAATAGAATGAATCAAGTGGGCACTGTTGGAAAAATGGGCAGTTCTGATAAAGGGATATATGGGAAAGACAGGGTGTCTGCAGCTGGTGTCTTCTTTAGAATTAATAGGGAGCCTGTAATGTATTATGCTTTCTAGATTTTGTGATCAGCATGATAATAACCTTTTTCAGGCTCTTACAGCCATAATTAAGTCACAGAATTATATTTGTGATCCATATCTACCAGAACCAGCTGTCAGAAGGGTTAAAAAGTATTCATTTCCCGAAGAAGGAAAAACATTATACATATGTCACGTTCACTAATGATTAAAACAGCAGATCTACGAATATGGATGTAAAGCTTTATGAGTTATTTCAATAATTGGGAACTCATTTGTATTAATCATATACTTTGCTCATGCATTGTTACACTCTGCAAGCAATTTGATGGCTAGTGTTGCATGTTTGTCACACGGCCCTCAGCTATAATGTACTTTACAATTCAAAATTTACAGCACTGATCACCAAACTGCAGATCCCTGAGGAATACATGATGACTGCTTATTTAATTTAAACAAGATTGTGCAGCAAGTAAACTCTGAACTAACCATAGTGCAATGCTAAACTTCTTGCAAACTGGGTTATTAACTGCTAGATTAAACAGACACTGTGATGATCTCAGTAAAAATCTTGAAAAAGGAATGATCAGTTTACAGATTCAGAAGGATGTGAACAGGTTTGATACAAAGGTAGAAGGCTATTTTAATGTAGTTATGTTTTAACACTACTCCACCATGCAATGATAGCAAGGAGTTACAACAATGTAATTCTCCACACAAAGAAGTCCCGAACTCTCACAATAATCCCTGCAAAGATATTCAGTACAGACAGATCTCACACTTTTGTAGATGGACAGACATTCAGAAATAAAGTCAATTTTATAGAAACCTTCAAGTGACTTACCAGTCTTCCCATGAAAGACTGGAATCATGGAGGAAAACCAAATTGAAAGGGAAATAAAATTTATTAATTAAATTAACTAAGCCCCTTTCATCTCTAATATGGTTAGCGTATAATTGGCTTTGGTATAATGATGTTAATTACACATTAATAGTTGTAACTGTATTCTTATTAAATGGCTGTCCCTGTCCCCACAAAATTTAAGAATGCAAGTAGCTCAGGATATTTTTGCTACAATTGCATTAATTATACGGTGGAAGCTTTTATTTGTAGCCCTCCCTTTCATTGAAACAAGGTCAGAAATTACATGACACCACATTATAGTCCCAGCAGGTATATATGCAAACACAAGCTTTTGGAGCCTCACTCCTTCTTTGGGTGCACCTGAAGTAGTGAGGCTCCGAAAGCTTGTGTTTGCAAATAAACCTGTTGGGAACTATAACCTGGTCTCATGTGATTTCTGACCTTTTCCACCCCAGTCCAACACCAGCACATCTACATCACTGAAACAAATGATTAGGAAAGAAAATATTTCACAATAGCATTAAAATATATACACTATATATAACCAATATATTAAATTATATTCCAATTCTACATTTTGAAATTATGAATTGCCTGTGAAGAGAAAAACCCAAATGTAATTCATGGATATGTTTATTTTTTCACAAATTTTGGGTAAACAAAATCCATTTGATCACTTAATAACACTTACAGCAGAGAAACTACTTAAGGGGCAGGGCAATTTATATTATTTGTGGAATCAAAGAATTTTGTTTTCTTCACTTTGATTTGAAGCTGAAATCTATCTCTGCCTAGCACAGAAGTACACGTGTACATTATTCCAAACTATAAAATAATGTAGTCAATTCATAATTAGATTTTGTTGACATTGTGTGAATTTTAATTTAACCTCAGTGTTGGAAATAACTAAGACTGGGAGCAGAGGTTCAATTCCACCCACGGATGACTGTCTGTGCAGAGTCTGCACATTCTCCCCGAGTCCGCGTGCGTTTCCTCCGGGTGCTCCGGTTTCCTCCCACGGTCCAAAGATGTGCAGGTTAGGTGGACTGGCCATGCTAAATTGCCCAAATTGTCCAGGGATGTGCAGGCTAGGTGGATTAGCCATGAGAAATGCAGGGTTATGGGGATACAGTAGGGCAGTGGGTCTGGGTGGGAGGCTCTTCAGAGGGTTGGTATGGACTTAATGGACAGAGTGTCGGGCTTTTACTCAATGAAATTTATACGCAGATAAAAGGGAACAATTAAAACAATTAGGTTGGTGTAGTTTGTTCAATATTTCAGTAGAGTGCAAATTACAATGAAGAACTTGCAAGATAAAAACACCAGAAGTTAACAAGTTATAATTAAGATAATATAATTTAAACTGACTTGGCAAATAAATTAAATTGATATAAAGGCAAAAAATACCATCTAAATCCTTCACAAATAAAGGATAAGGGGTTCATGAAGATAAAAACGTAGAATGAAAGAGTTAGTTAAATGTGAAGGAAAACACCTAGGAAAATGATAGCATAATAAGCTAACCACAAGTGTCAAAAAAGGTAAGAGGCCAATTAAACAAGAGGACAATAGATTAACACTGTATTGATAGGGAGAGTAAAAGATAATTCATATTCTGAATAATTATTTCTCAAAATAGGAAATAGATGAGTAACATGCATTTCCTAAAAAGAGATAGTAAATTAAAATTAGCAATTTTTATAATTATGGTACTGAATTCCAAATCAAGGTAAAATTGCTCAAAACCAACAAATCAAAAGAGAGGGAGGTATGATCAGAAATAGAATTGGAGCAGCTTTTAAAATTTGTGGCTTCACGAGCAGGACAGAGGCTGCAAGTTCTGCAGTGATTCCACAAAGCATTTTCACCACTTCCAATTTCCTCTCCAAGCCATACACCACACTGATGTGGTACCAATGCATTGTATTATATCACTGTGCCTTCACTGTCATGGGAGCAAAAATCTTGGAATTCCTTCCCTAACAGCACTGTCATACAACAAATGGACTGCAGTAATTCAAGAATGCAATTCACCACCTCCTTCCAAAGGTCAATAAGTATTGGCCTAGCCGACAATGAAGAACAATGTCCACATCCCATGTTTATCTCACAAGCATTTTGTATAATTGAGTGGAATTGGAGTGAAGCTGAGAAATATCTAATAATAATCCAGTGAGCAGAGGGAGAAGATAATATTTTTTCATGAGTATCCCAGGTGGACCCGTACAACACAGTGCGTCTAGACCTCCAAATGACATTTTACCTAGTCTGATGATGAAAGGTTATTTGTTTAATCTTAGAGGACTGTGGATTCGGGATAAACCCGAAGAAAGACCAAAAATTGGTTGAAGGGCAGTGATCAATGAGTACTCAAAGCAGTTATGTGAGGCTGGGGTAAGGTAGGGAGTAGAATCTGGCAGAATCATGTTGAGACACTATTCTGCAAAATAGTTAAATTTACTGAAACATGGAAGTAAGTCAAGAGAACATAGATTCAAATTCATAACAGTTACTTAACGATTAGTACCTCAAAGATCTTCATACAGAGAATGAAATACACTTTGAACAGTCGTCATTATTAAGTAGTGGAGACAACAATACTACATTAAAGGAGGAAGTGGATATTGCAGTGTTAGAAGAAGATGACATGCTTTTGTATAGATAATATGGATTGAATGATTTCCCAATCTGTATTGATTTTCAGACCTTTGGTATCTTGGAAAACCAACTGCTTCATGGTTGCTTACATCCTTAAACTAACAATGGTATAGTATCTATTATATCTGTTCTTTTTAGGAACAAAGTTAGTACAAGATGTTAGGAACAACATAGTATGGTAAAACTCGAGGGTAAATTAAGTTATAAGTTCTAGTGGACACATTAATATTCATAATTCCTCACATTCATAATATTTGGCCCATTAATTATAACATTTGTTTAATGGTAATCCTCATAACAGGTTCAAAATTACTGTCTGCAACTTGTATTCAAATAGCTCTATCTGGATGTAATTTCTGCTAATGCATTATAGTATTTATTTTAACAGCTACACCTCTCATGAAAATACCTTTTCATAATGCACTTACCATCTCTCAGCAATAGAGGTGGTGTATGCACACCATCATCCAGAGAGCATTGCAGTGGACCATGTTTAAATTATTACTATGAATTTATGATACAAATGTGAAAATAAAGGCCAGAATTTGTGACTTTAAGAAGGGGAGCGGAAAAACACATTTTCCTTTTCAAAAAGTTACACAAAATTAGTTTAAAAATGCTCTAAACCCATAATTTTGATCACTTTGCTTATGAATTATGTGTGGGTATTAGCATAGTATGACAATTAGATAGTCTGTTTGCTTAAGGGAACAAGTGACTCTTATTTGTCAGGGAATGCTGTCTGAGTCTAGGGGCCCACTACATGATAATTTACTGCAATGAATTATGGAGCTTAGTTTTGCTTCTTTGTCAATCTATCAGGAGAGAAAGGAAATGAAATGAACTGAACAAGAAGGAAGAAAAAAAAATGAGCAAATTAATTTATTTATTAGTCTCGAAGGAGTTACAAAATTTGTTTGCTCTTTCTTCAAGAAAAAAAGCAGGTTAAATGTGTTGGTTTGGAATATTAGTGGGATTTCTAAGAATAAAGAAAGAATCAGGCAAATAATGTGACTCCTTAGCTTTTGAAAACATGGGAGGGTAATGTTTCTGAAGATAAAAACAATTAAAGATTAAAAATTAAATTCTGGAATTCTATTTGATTTATTGGTGGATGAAGGAGGTAATGGAAAACTTGCTAGAACATTTCTTGGACAAAATTAGAAATACTTGGATTTAAATATTGCTTTTCATGACAGCCAGTCGACAAAACATTTTATAGCCTATGGAACTTTTTAAAAATTATTGTCACTCTTCTAATGTTGCATATGCAGCAGTCAATTTGCACACAGAAAACAATGTGACACTCTGTTAACGTGAAATTGATTGAGGGATAAAAGTTAGGCTGGATGCCATGGATAACTCCCCTTCTGTTCTTCAAAATAGTGCCTTGGATCTCTTATAGTGACTAGACCAAGCAGCATGGAGCTGCATTTAACACATATCTGAAAATTGGGCTCCTGTATTCCACTGGATTAGTTAGCCATTAATTTTAAGCTCAAATCCTGGAATGGGACTTGAGCTCAAAAGGTAAGAGTCATACCAACTGAATTACAGCTCATACTCAGAGATGTAAACAAATGCCAAAATCAAAATTGATTAAGAAGGCAGTTCCATTAATTTCTGTTAATGTAGTGGATTAATTACTCAAATTAAATGGTATAATGTGGAATTTAATAAGAAAATAAAGCAGAAAATGGTGCAGAAACTCAGCAAGTCTGGCAGCATCAATGGGGAGTTCTGAGGAAGAGGCACTGAACCCAAAATGTTGATTCGGTCTTCTCTCTACAGATGCTGCCAGACCTGCTAAGTTTCTCTAGTTATTTCTGTTTCTGTTACAGATTTCCAGCATCCACAGTTCTTCGTCTTTTGCGTGGAATTTAAGAAGAATGCATTCAGTTTAGTAAGAACGCATATCATAATAAGAAGTCTGGATTGTTACAATTTGTGCTGTTTTTGTTTTGAAACGAGCTCTGAACATCAAGCTCCACTGATGGTGTCACATGATTCAAATGCAGCTTATACCTTTCTTTACGTGACTTCATTATAGTTGATTACAACGTCATTAAAGGAAGAGTATTACAACAGGTTTGCTAATTATGTCAACTTGTGAGGGAAATACGTTAAAAGCTTCCTTTAGGTTTCTTTATGAAAAAAAAATGCAGTTTTCTCAGACCGAGGCATTCTCTTCAGAAAAGAAAGCAGGGCATTAAGATTAACAATGAGACATTATCTCCTTAATTATATATTCTGTACTAAAGAGGACAAGGTTACAAAGTTAATCATAAATATGGCCAATGCAATTCCCTTAAAGAACATTAATGCCTCTTTTATCCAATGAAGTGTTATTGTCCTAGCTGCAAATTACAGTGGATTTATGAAAGTCACAGTAAATCTGTGTGAGATAAATTAATCTGTATTGACTATGCTGTGCAGGTCAGCCTTGGAGATTGGAGATCATCAGAGAAAAATATGAAAATACACAGCATATTACCATGCTAAATCTCCCGATAAGAATTTTCAATAAACTAGATACTTTATTGCATTACAGCTGGAGAAGCTCTCGCTTGCTGACCTAGATAGGTTTAGATTCAAGCTGTAATGTGTTTAAACCATGGCTTATTACAAGGGTTAATGCTATTGCTAAAACTTGTAATTTGAAATAGTCAAAGATAAGAAATATTCATTAAAAAATTTAAATGTAGGTAAAAATTTTTTATCAATAATTCACAGACATTGTCAATTTAGTTCTTCATACCAGGGGTTTCAGCTTATTTTGGTCTGAACTCCTGTACTAACTTAGTGACACTTCAGGCAAAATCAAGAGAAAAAAAGAATAATGAGGTTCCACTACAGAAGCTTTAATTGTTATATTAAGTCCCATAACACAGATTAAAAATTCTATAGGATTCATTTTTCATCCATGGAGGAAGGTGCCAAAACCAAAAGTGACTTTAGCCCAACAGTATTTATGATGTTTTTCATGAGAAATGTTTGGTAGATTTGATTCATTGTGAGGTAGGAACTTGTCCAAGACAATTTGAAATTCTGTTCACCTTTCACTTTTCAATAGCAACTGAGAATTACTGATAGGTTTCTAACTCATTCCAAGAAAAGTCAATTCCTTTTGAGAGCGGGTGGGGGAAGGGGTGTGGAGAGAGGCTGCAAGAAGATTCCACCTTATTAGGTTTTTAATTCAAGTCTAAGTAAATTGGGAGAAGGTTAGATTGCGCTGCCAATTCACCCATTTTATGCTAATGGCCACAATAAATTTATACCCTTGAGTATCTGATCTTATCATCAACGAAGGCAATTCTTTTATTAGGTGAACATGATAGTAATTAGAAAACACCTAGCCTCATGAAGTTGAATGGCAGATCACTCATGATTTAATTGAATAGTAAAACAGGTTTGAGACGTTATATGGCGAAATCCTGTTCCTTTTTTCCTGAGATCCTACGTCTCAATTCACTTTTTTCTGAAAATCAATCCTAATTTAAATAATTAGATAAGTTGAAAAATGGTGCTAAAGGAGATGGATTATTGGGATGATTGGAAAAGCATGGGAAGTATGCTTGAATGTCTAAAACATCATGGTGGACGAAGGTCACCAACAAGACTGTAAAGGTCAAAAGTTACCCTTGCAGTGGAGATCAATGCAGACCATGAAAATCCCATTTTGAATTACCGGGTTGCATTGTGTCATCTAATCTCAACAGGTGTAGTGGTAGGTCATTATTGTTTGTTTTAAAATCCTTTTTCAAGGAGGATTAATATCAGTCAGGCTTGTTCAAGAACATCATTCTGTTGGAAAGTTTATGGGGATTATTTTGTCAAAGAGTGGAAGTACACAGCAAATGAGCAATATGCTTAAAAGGCATACCTATTTCAAATTAAAACAGACAAAAGAAAGTAATTAAGTAAATTAACATTTTAGATCATGAAACTTTCTTCAGTTTCAGAAACTTGTAGACAGTGCTTAGACTTTTTGCAATTTCTGCAATAAATATTGGTCGAGTGCTGGTAATGCTGCTTTTGTATTGAAATGAGCTCTGAACATCATGCTCCACTGATGATGTCATATGATTCAAATGCAACTTTATACCTTCCTTTATGTGACTTCATTACAGTTGATTATAATGATCCAAGAAAGTTATCATTTTGTAATGACAAAAGTTGTCTTCAACCCTTCAGCAACAAGTGAACAGTTGAAGGTGAAGATATATCTTGAAGTAGCACTTAAAATCCTCAACAGTAACTTATTTACTTCCAATCAGTTGATCAGTGTTCGGGGTTGGTGTTGGTTCTAACACTATTTCTAAAAGTAATGTAAGCAGCAAACAGGTCCTTAACTATCCTCCTAGAGGCCATTTCAAGTACAAGTTCAATTCCTTTACTGTGGATCATCTTGTGGTAAACATATGGCAAACAATTACAACATTTAAAAGCCATTTAGATAGGCTTAGAGTAATAGAAAAGGTTCAGAGGCATATTAGCCAAATGGGGCTAGTTTAGTTTAGGATACCTGGTTGGCATGGACAAGTTGGATCAAAGAGTCTGTTTCCGTGCTGTTTAACTCTGACTCAAAACTAATATTAGCATCAAGACTCTATCTTAATGGCCACCTCATTGGCTTTTTAGACAATTTAAAAGAGCCAGGGACATCCCAACCACCCCAGTGATCTTGCCATGTTAAAAAAACATCAACATAAGAACCAGGAACAGGAGTAGGCTATCTGGCCCTTTGAGCCTGCTCTACCATTCAATAAGATCATGGCTGATCTTTTCATGGCCTCATCTCCACTTACTCTCATCATAACCGTTACTTCGTTTACTGTTCAAAAAATGATCTATCTTAGCTTTAAAAACGTTCAATGAGGAACCTCAACTACTTCACTGGGCAGGGAATTCCACAGACCCCTTTGGGTGATGAAGTACCTCCTGAATTCCATCCTAAATCTGTTCCCCCTTATTTTGAGGCTATGCTGTCTTGGTCTAGTTTCACACAACAGTGGAAACATTTTACCTGCTGCTCTCTTATCTATTCCCTTCATAATTTTACATGTTTCTATAAGATCCCCTTTCATTCTTCTAAATGCCAGTGAATATAATCCCAGTCTACTTAATCTCTCCTCATTAGCCAAACTTCTCAACTCCAGAATCAACTTAGTGAATCTCCTCTGTACCCGCTCCAGTGCCTGTACATCCTTTCTCAAGTAAGGAGACCAAAACTGCAAGCAGTACTCCAGTGTGGCCTCACCAGCACCCTACACAGCATAAACTCGCTGTTTTTAAACTCCATCCCTCTAGCAATGACGGACAATATTCTATTTGCCTTCTTAATTACCTGCTGCACCTGCAAACCAACCTTCTGATGATGGCCTGTAAGAGTTTTGAATGTTTGAATGAGATCACCTCTCATTCTTATAAACTTCATGAAATCTAGGCTTGGTCTATTTAATGTTTCTGCATAAGACACTCCCTCCAGTCAAGAATTAGTCTGATGAATAATCATTGTATCCACTCTATGGCAAGCACATCATTCCTTAGGTAAGGAGACCAGAGTATAATACTCCGAGTGGTCTCACCAAGGTTTTATCTTTTTCTTTCTATTCATTTGTGGGATGTGGGCATCGCTGGCTGGCCAGCATTTCTTGTCCATCCCTAGTTGCCTTTGAGAAGGTGGTGGTGAGCTGCCTTCTTGAACTGCTGCAGTTCAATTGCTGTGGGTTGACCCACAATGCTATTAGGGAGGGAATTCCAGGATTTTGACACAGTGACAATGATGGAAGGGCGACATATTTCCAAGTCAGGATGGTGAGTGGCTTGGAGAGGATGCCCAGTCTTGAGTCACTAGATCTGTGCGAAATCTGTCCCATTTAGCACAGTGATAGTGCCACACAACACGATGGAGGTTATTCTCAATGTAAAGGCAGGACTTTGTCTCCACAAGGGCTGTGCGATGGTCACTCTTACCGATACTGTCACGGACAGATGTATCTGCAGCTGGCAGATTTCTAAGGATGAGGTCAAGTATGTTTTGCCCTCTTGTTGGTTCTGTCACCAACTGCCACAGACATAGTCTAGCTGGTCGGGTCCTAAAGGACATAACCGCTTGATCAGTAGCACTGCTGCTAAGCCACTCTTGGTGTGGACAGTGAAATCCCCCACCCAATGTACATTTTGTGGCCGTGCCATCCTCAGTGCTTCCTCCAAGTGTTGTTCAACATTGAGGAGTACTGATTCATCAGCTGAGGGAGGGCAAGCTAAGTAGTAATCAGCAGGTTTCCTTGCCCGTGTTTAACCTAAAGCCATGAGACTTCATGGAGTCCAGAGTCAATGTTGAGGACTCCCAGCGCAGATCCCTCCCAGCTGTATACCACTGTGCCACCACCTCTGCTGGGTCTATCCTGCCAGTGAGACAGGACATATCCAGGGATGGTGATGGTGGTGTCTGGGACATTGTCTGTAATGTATGATTCTGTGAGGGGTAGGACTATGTCAGGCTGTTGCTTAACTATTCTGAGAGACAGTTCTCCTAATTTTGGCCCCAGATGTTAGTGAGGAGGACTTTGCAGGGTTGACAAGCCTGTTTCCACCATTGCCTTTTCTGGTGCCGAGGTCGACACTAGGTCATAGATGCTGATCATAGAATCTCGACACTGTGGAAACAGGCCTTTGGCCCAACAAGTCCACACTGACCCTCTAGGTATCCTACCCAGACCCATCCCACCAAAGCATCACTGAGCACTACAGGCAATTTAGCATGGCCAAGTCACCCAGCCTGCACATCTTTGGACTGTTGGAGGAAACTCAAGCACCCAGAGGAAACCCACGCAGACAGTCACCCAAGGGTGGAATCGAACCTGGTCCCTGCCTCTGTGAGGCAGCAATGCTAACCACTGAGCCACTATGCTATCCCTACATCGGGCTGTTGCTTAACCAATCTGTGAGACAGTTCTCCCAATTTTGGTAATCCGTCTGGTTTCATTTCTTTGAGACTTTGTAGCGATTGGTACAACTGAATGGCTTGCTTGGCCATTCAGAGGGCAATTGAGAGTCAATCACATTGCTGTGGGTCTCGACTCACATGTAGGCCAGATGAGGCGAGGGTGGCAGATTTCCTTCCCTGAAGGACACTAGTGAACCAGATGGGTTTTTCCTAACAATTGTCAATGATTTCAAGGTGATCAGTAGATTCTTAATTCCAGACTTATCTTAAGATTATTGAATTCAAATTCCATCATCTGCCATGGTGGGATTTGAATCTGGGTCCCTAGAATTAGCTGGGTTTCTGGATTAATAGTCTAGTGATAATACCATTAGGCCATCGGCTACCCTAAATTGCAGGAAGATATCTTTACACCTATGCAAAACTCTTCTTGTAATAAAGGCCAGCTTACCATTTGCCTTCATAATTGTTTATTGTACCAACATGTTAACTTTTAGTGAGTCATGAACAAGGACACCCAAGTCCCTTTGAAGTTCAACAATTCCCCACCTCTCACCACTTAAGAAATAGAATGTGTTTCTGTTTTTCCTCCCAAACATCACATTTCTCTACTTTATATTCCATTTGCCAACATTTCCTCCACTAATTTCATCTCTCCAAATCTCCATATACATCGTTGCTTTGTTGTCTCAACTCCCACTCACACAATTGTCTATCATCTATAAATTTGCAGACATTAGCCCAAATATTCCAATGGATAGACCATCATTAGAGAAGTGATGGCTAGAGTTGTGCATCAGAATCATGCAGAATCCCTGATGCAACAGACACTGTGGGAATTGTCCGGGAAATTGAATGGCAATTTCCATGCATCTAGAACTCTGTGAAAGAAGCCATTAAAGATAAAGAATTCAGTGGGTTCCAATTCATAGAACATAGAACATAGAACATAGAACATAGAACATAGAAC
>NC_063332.1:44474905-44507641 GCF_021869965.1 Rhincodon typus | reverse complement strand
ACCCCTCAATTTAAAGCTATGTCCCCTCGTGCTAGCCATCACCATCCGAGGAAAAAGGCTCCCACTATCCACCCTATCTAATCCTCTGATCATCTTGTATGTCTCTATCAAGTCACCTCTTAACCTTCTTCTCTCTAACGAAAACAGCCTCAAAACCCTCAGCCTTTCCTCATAAGACCTTCCCTCCATACCAGGCAACATCCTGGTAAATCTCCTCTGCACCCTTTCCGATGCTTCCACATCCTTCCTATAATGCGGTGACCAGAACTGTACGCAATACTCCAAGTGCGGTCGCACCAGAGTTTTGTACAGCTGCAACATGACCTCATGGCTCCGAAACTCAATCCCTCTACCAATAAAACCTAACATACTGTACGCCTTCTTAACAACGCTATCAACCTGGGTGGCAACTTTCAGTGATTTATGCACATGGACACCAAGATCTTTCTGCTCATCCACACTACCAAGAATCTTACCATTAGCCCAGTACTCTGTATTCCTGTTACTCCTTCCAAAGTGAATCACCTCACACTTTTCCGCATTAAACTCCATTTGCCACCTCTCAGCCCAGCTCTGCAGCTTATCTATGTCCCTCTGTAACCTACAACATCCTTCCGCACTATCTACAACTCCACCGACTTTGGTGTCATCCGCAAATTTACTAACCCATCCTTCTACTCTCTCATCCAGGTCATTTATAAAAATGACAAACAGCAGTGGCCCCAAGACAGATCCTTGAGGTACACCACTAGTAACTGAACTCCAGGATGAACATTTCCCATCAACCACCACCCTCTGTCTTCTTACAGCCAGCCAATTTCTGATCCAAACCGCTAAATCATCCTCAATCCCATGCCTCCGTATTTTCTGCAATAGCCTACCATGGGGAACCTTATCAAACGCTTTACTGAAATCCAAATACACCACATCAACCGCTTTACCCTCATCCACCTGTTTGGTCACCTTCTCGAAGAACTCAATAAGGTTTGTGAGGCACGACCTACCCTTCACAAAACCGTGTTGACTATCCCTAATCAAATTATTCCTTTCTAGATGATTATAAATCCTATCTCTTATAATCCTTTCCAACACTTTACCCACAACCGAAGTAAGGCTCACTGGTCTATAATTACCAGGGTTGTCTCTACTCCCCTTCTTGAACAAGGGGACAACATTTGCTAGTCTCCAGTCTTCTGGCACTATTCCTGAAGACAATGACGACATAAAGATCAAAGCCAAAGGCTCAGCAATCTCCTCTCTAGCTTCCCAGAGAATCCTAGGATAAATCCCATCCGGCCCAGGGGACTTATCTATTTTCACACCTTCCAGAATTGCTAACACCTCCTCCTTATGAACCTCAATCCCGTCTAGTCTAATAGACTGTATCTCAATCTCAAACTCAATCTGAATAGCTAACCATAAAAGGCCAGAGGATTAAAAAGCTTCATTAACTCCTTAGCAACTAATAAAATGTCTCCCTCAAGTCACCACAGACCCTCTCATCTATATTCCCTTGACATCTTACACCTACTGGACTTGTAACAACCACAGCCCCCACTCCCCACACCCCAACCCCCCACCGCCCCAATCAGACTCCACCTACACACTTCCCAAGGTGACACAATTCCACCTGCCCCATAACAAGACACTGCTAGACATGATACCATTCTACTCATTGGCTGACTAGTCTCCCCTGGAACTGACACTCAATCCTTCCTAGTACCCTTAATCCTGACTGGACATGGACCTGAAATTATCCCTCCACCAAACCCGACATCTTCTGGCTTGACATGACACTCTACCCTCCAGGCGTAACCACTTCCTACCATCCACTGTATCCAACACCCCTCCCCCCCCCTCCCCATCAGCCTGAACCTCCTTGAACTGGACCAACACCCCGATTCCCACACCTCTCCCCCACCACAGGTCTACCAGCCCCTAAACCCAAAAGGCCCTCCCAGTTGTCAGACCTGGCACATAGCTCCCACAACTGAATCCAACACCCACTGACATGAACTGGCACTCGCCTCAGCCCTGCTGCCCTGACACCAACACTCCCTTCCTGCCAATGGTCATGACACATCCCTGCTGCCATTGTGCCCAACACCTGCCCCACTGATCCTGAATTACCCTAAGCACTCATTCATTTACCTGGTACCCTGGCATCCTACCCAGCTGGCACCCTGCCCTCCTGGCATGCTACTGACTACATGTAACTGGCATTGTACCCACATAAAATCCTACTGACCTCACCCACCTGGCACTTTGGCTATTCAACCATTTTCCACCTTAACCCTTCACTTACCACATGTCTTTACCTTTTCTTGAGAGCTGTTACATTGGCTGCCTATGACATTTAAGCCACAGAACATAACATACTGACTGGTGGAAAAAGGGGCATGGTTTCTACAAACAAATTGTAAAAGCTGACCGTGTACTATAGATGTTGGTGTGTTCGTCCAGCTGGGAGGTTTGATAGCAGACACTTCGTCCCTTCACAATGTGACATCCTCAGTGCTGTGGAGCCTCCTGTGAAGCGCTGTTGGTTTGTGCTGATTCGAATTTATATTGTCCGGTTTTTTGCTGTTTCCGGTGGGTTCCGATTCTAGTTGTGCATTATAATGGTCGATATATCAGGCCTAATTCAATGTGTTTGTTGATGGTGTCTGTGGATGAATGCCAAGCCTCCAAGAATTCCCAGGCTGTCCTCTGTTTGGCGTGTCCTATGGTAGTAGTGTTGTCTCAGTGTGGTTTTTCTCATGTGTGTGTGTTGAAGCCAAGGACATCTGGTCGTGTGGTTTAGTTGCTAGCTGGTGTTCGTGGATGCGGATTGCCAGTTGTCTGCCTGTTTGTCCAACGTAGTGTTTAGTGCAGTCTCCGCATAGTATCTTGTAAACCACATTCGTCCTGTCCATGGTATCTTTAACCCTGGTCAGTTGCTGTCTTAGTGTGGCTGCTGGTTTGTGTGCTGTCATGATTCCTCGCCGTCTAAGTAGTCTGGCTGTCAGTTCTGAGGTGTTTTTTATATATGATATGGTGGCTATTGTTTTGGGTTTTGGTGAGTCCTGGTCGTGTTGTCTGTTGATTAGGCATCTGTGGATGAGGCTGTGGGGGTATCCATTCCGGGTAAAGACCTTGCAGAGGTGTTCCTCTTCTTCCTTCTGCAGGTTGGGCGTGCTGCAATGTGTAGCGGCCCTTTTGAACTGAGTTCTAACGCAGCTCCTCTTGTGTGAGTTGCTTGGTTGCTGTGATAGTTTAAAAAACGGTCAGTATGTGTGGATTTCCTGAACACTTTTGTAGTGAAGTCACCGTTCTCTTGTCTTTCCACCATCACGTCCAGGAATGGGAGTTCGTTGTTGTTTTCCTCCTCTCGTAAATTTAATCCCTGGGAGTATGGTGTTGATGAGTTGGTGGGTGTTCTCAATTTCTGTTTTTTTTTATAATTACAAAAGTGTCATTCATGTATCTGATCCAGACTCCATCAACAAACTCATTGAATTAGACCCAATATACCAACATACGACTGACACCGGCACCTACCGGAAACAGCAAAAAACCGGACCATATAAACTCGAACCAGCATAAGACAACAGCGCTTCACAGGAGGCTCCATAGCACTGAGGAGGTCACCCAGTAAGGGGACAAAACGTTTGCTATCAAACCTCCCAGCTCGGCAAACACACCAACATCTACAACCAGCACCCGAGCTACAAATCTTCACTCAAACCCTGAGCACCTATTATCTTAACAATCACCTCTTTTAACACTCTGGTATGTAGCCTATCAGGTCCAGAGGATTTATCTTGTTTAAATTCCATTAATTTCTTGACTTACTTTTTGACTGATATTAATATTTACTCATTTACACTAGTCCCCAGTTTCCCTGTTATTGCTGGAAGATTGTTTTTTGTATTCTCCTCCTTGAAGATGGGCATAATGCATTTGCTTAGTTTCTTTGCCTTTTTCTTAGTCTGCATGATAAATGTAACTGATTTTGCTTGTGATGGAGCTATATTCATTTTCTGTTAATATTTTGCTTTTTTGTATTCCGTAGAAAAAAAAAAGAGTTTCCTTTGTTTAGATTTAAGGTCCTGGTTTCTGATTCAAGAACATCATTTTCAAAATTATGAAAATAAAAGCAAAATGCTCTCGATGTTGGACATTGGAAATAAACACAGAAACGAAGAAACTCAGCAGGTCTGGCAGCATCAGTGGCCAGGGAAACTGAGTTAAAGTTTGAGTCCGATATGATGCTTCTTCTGGATGTTTTTACTAGCTTTTTGTACCAGTTACAACTGGTCTCAGAAAGTTTGTTTATTCCTCTTTAAGCTCGTGAAAAGCTCAACTTTTGTAAGCAGGAATGTAACTCTTTTAAACAATAATTTTTAGTTAGTTGCTAAACGTAATCAAAAAAGTTAGACTATTGAGAGAGGGAGAGAGAGAGAGAGAGAGATTAACTTTTAAGTCCTCCTCATTCAACCAACTCCTAGCTTCAATTCTGTACAGACTGATTTACTATTTAATTTTCTTGTCATTTTATATAGGTCAGCAGAAAAGGTAAAGAATTTTCAGTTCCTGAGGGTTCAAGAGAATAAAATAAAAGTTCCCAGTCACTGGTGTGAACATGCAGCTTTATTCTTCTGTTGTCACAACAGGTAAATCAAAGGAGAACTTTGAAGTGACTTGGGGAATCCCAAAAGAATCTAGAAATCCCATTAATGGATTTACAGGGAATTACTTCAGCCAGGAAATATACTTCTTAATAATGTGCGTTTTCCCTTCGTAACACAGCACAAACTTATGCTTCAATGCACAAGAGTCTCAGCTTTGCAGACATGTGCCCGTACTCAGGGGTTCACGTGCATATGCATTCATTTTAAAGCTGCGATGCCCAGTGAATTCAGAGTTCATTAACCTTTATGTTCCTAGCAGTTCAAATATTTATTGGAAATCACTACAATACAATATATATGCACTCTTGGCAAGACCAGGGAAGCTACGATTACCAACATGTTTTGCTTTCTATAATAGCAGTAAGCAAAAATGAAACATTCATTTGGGAAAAAGATGAGACGGACAACTTGATTTCCATAACTTTCAAGATAGATGTAACTTTACTGCATTTCACATAATGAAGCTATTCACAAAACGTCGGTAGAATTATAGCCATACGACGTGCATAGTAGTTTGTTTTAAATTCATTCATGGGATGTGGCCAATGCTGGTTAGACTAGCATTTATTGTCCATCCATGATTGCACAGAGGGTCAACCACATTGCTCTAGGTCTGGAGTTCTCATAAGCCAGATCAGGTAAAAAAAAAAAGGGCCCTTTCTTTCCCTAAAGAATATTAGAACCAAATTTTCTTTTCCACCAACAATTGACAATGGTTTTATGGTCTTCATTAGCCACTTAATTCCAGGTTTTTACTGAATTCAAAACCCACCAGGGCGAACATGCAAACTCCACACAGACAGTCACCCAAGGCTGGTATTGAACCCGGATCCCTGGCACTGTGAGGCAGCAGTGCTAACCACTGAGCCACCAAACTAGTTAAAACACTCTTGGGCAACACTAGCAAATCTCCCCACAATGATATTGAACCCCCTCCAGTTCAAGTGCAACCGGTTCCTCTTGTGAGGTCACCTCTATCCCAGAAGCGATCTCAATGATCCAACAACTGAAAACTCTGCCCCCTCCACCAGCTCCTCAATACCGGCCTCGGGTGACTGTCTGTGTGGAGTTTGCACGTTCGCCCTGTGTCTGCGTGGGTTTCCTCCTACAGTTGAAATGGATGCTACAGTGGTGTTTTCCACTCTCTCTCCTCCTTTGACACACCAAAAAAAAAAGAGGGGGGCTCTGTGAGGAAGATGACTGGCAAGGTAAAGGTGCACAAGAGAACAGCCATTGAGAGAGTAGGCCAGTGTTAGATTGGGAGTGCTGAGGCCTTTGCTTGAGAGGTTTCAGTGTGAGGACGCTGGGCAATGGGGATTGCAATTAGGGCAATAGCAGTCTCCTCTCGCAGGATGTGGGAGATTAGGGAGACTTCCAGTGTCTCCGGTAGCTACACCTGTGAATAGTGAACCTGGCTGCAGCTCCTGATAGACTGTGTTAGGGAACTGGTGCTGGATGCACTCAGGATCATCTGGGATGCAGAAACAGAGCGATACTGATAGGAGACTCAATTGTGAGGGGGAGAGACAGGAGATTCTATGGCTGCAGAAAAGACACCATCCTGGTGTCTTGCCTCCCGGGTGCCAGGCTCAAGGATGTCTCTGAGCAGTTGCAGAATATTCTGAAAGGGGGAGGGTGAACAGTCAGAGGTCGTGGTGCACATCGGTACAAATGACAGAGGTAGACAAAGGGATGGTGTCCTGTGTAATGAGTATTGGAGGGTAGGTAAGAAGTTAAAAAGCAGGACCTCAAGGGTAGTGATCTCAGGATTACTCCCAGTGTCACATGCCATTGAGGTGAGAAATAGAAAGATGGGCCAGGTGATTGTATGGCTGAGGAGCTGGTGGTGGGGGCAGAGTTTTCAGTTGTTGGATCATTGAGATCGCTTCTGGGATAGAGGTGACCTGCACAAGAGGAACGGGTTGCACTTGAACTGGAGGGGGTTCAATATCGTTGTGGGGAGATTTGCTAGTGTTATCTGAGAGGGTTTTAACTAGTTTGGCCAGTGAGGGGGGGTGAACTCTGAATAAGAGAGGGGCCATTGAGAAGTCAAGGGAGAATACATTAGCCATAAAGAGCAAGTTTACTGTTCAGGATAGCCTGGGTCAGGATAAAGGGAGGGAAAAGACTTCTGGTTTAAGGAGAGAGTAAGGACTGCCGTTGTTGGAGTCAGACATAACACAGTGTGGAGCTGGAGGAACACAGCAGGCCAGGCAGCATCAGAGGAGCAGGAAAGCTGACGATTTGGGTCTGGACCCTGCTTCAGAAATGGGGGAGCTGGAAGGGAGCTCTGAAATAACTTTACATCAACTTTACTAACACCTTTCACCCCAAACTCAATTTCACCTGGACCATCTCTGATACCTCCCTCTCCTTCCTGGACCTCTCTGTCTCCATCTCTAGTGACCACCTCAAAACCAACATCTATTTCAAGCCCACTGACTCCCATAGCTACCTGGACTACACCTCCTCTCACCCACCTTCCTGTAAGAATGCGATCCCCTACTCCCAATTCCTCCGCCTCCGCCGCATCTGTTTCACTCCCGAACATCCCAGATGTCCTCTTATTTCAAGGACTGCAACTTCCCCCTTCAGTGGTCGAAAATGCTTTCGACCACATCTCTTGCATTTCCTGCACCTCTGCCCTCACACCCCCTCCCCGCAACAAAACAAGACAGAATCCCCCTTGTCCTCACGTATCACCCCACTAACATCTGCATTCAACGTATCATTCTCTGCCACTTCCGCCACCTGCAATCCAACCCCATAACCAAAGATATATTTCCCTCCCCACCCCTATCTGCCTTCCATAGGGACCGGTCTCTCCGCGACTCCCTCATCCGCTCCACACTCTTCACTAGCCCCACCATCCCTGATACCCATCCTTACAACCGCAGGACGTGCTACACCTGCCCCTACACCTACCCCATCACTTCTATCCCAGGCAGCAAAAAAACCTTTCACATCAGACAGAGGTTCACCTGCACATCCATCAATGTGGTCTATTGCATCCAGTGCTCCCGATGTGGCCTCCTCTACGTCCGTCAGACCAAGCGGAAGCTCGGAGAACGTTTTGTAGAGCATCTGCGTTCTGTTCATGACAAACGACAATGCCTTACAGTCGCGAACCATTTCAACTCCCCCTCCCACTCCCTGGACGACATGTCCATCCTGGGCCTCCTTCAGTGTCACAATGATGCCACCCGGAAACTGGAGGAGCAGCACCTCATATTCCACCAATGGTCTCAATGTGAATTTTACCAGTTTCAAAATCTCCCCACCCCCGGCCCCATCCCATGACCAAACCTCCCTCTAATCCCCACCTCCTTGACCTGACACAACCTGTCCATCTCCTCTTCCCACCTATCCACTCCTCCCACCTCACTGACCAATCCCCATCACTCCCTAATCACCATGCCACCTACTTTCTCCAGCCCCACTCCTCCTCGCTCTGTTTATTTTGGAGCTCTCTTCCCTCTCCCCTATTTCTGAAGAAGGGTCCTGACCTGAAGTGTCGATTTTCTGCTCCTCTGATGCTGCCTGGCCTGCTGTGTTCGTCCAGCTCCACAGTGTGTTATCTCTGGTTTAATTTGCATTTATTTCAACGCACGATGCCTGACTGGTAAGGCAGATGAGCTCAGAGCATGGCTTGGCTCTGGGGACTGGGATATTATAGCCATAACAGAAACATGGCTGAGAGAAGGACAGGATGGGCAGTTCAATGTTTTAGGCTACAGAAGCTACAGGCGTGACAGAAGTACAAGTGAGTGAGGAGGGGGAGTTGCCCTTTTGATAAGGGAGGACATAACAACAGTGCTTAGAGAGGGTATTCTTAAGGTGTCATCAAATGAGGCCATATGGTTAGAACCTAGAAACAAGAAGGGGATGGTCACTCTGTTGAGACTGTACTATAGACCCCGAAATCGCCAGTGGGTGCTAAAGGAGCCAATGTGTAGAGAAGTTGCAGATACCTGTAGGAATAATAGAGTAGTATTGGTTGGATTTTAATTTCCCCTGTATGAACTGGGCCACTCAGAGTGTAAAAGGCCCAGGGTGGAATTTGTCAAATGTGTCCAAGGGAGTCTCCTAAATCAAAATGTAGAGGGCCCTACTTGGGAGGGTGCAACACTGGATCTCCTCTCAGGAGACGAGGTCGGGCAAGTGACTGAAGTGTCAGTTGGAGAGCACCTTGGTAAATGCAGTTCCATACAGATAAGTGTGAGGTGTTACACTTTGGAAAGTCAAACCAAGGTAGGACTTACACAGTCAATGGTAAGTTCCTGAGGAGTGTTGTGGAACAGAGGGATCTAGGAGTACAAGTACATAGTTCGTTGAAAGCAGCATCACAGGTGGACAGGGTGGTGAAGAAGGCACTTAGCATGCTGGCCTTCATCGGTTGAGGCATTGAGTAAAGGAGTTGGTACATTATGTTACAGTTGTATAAGTCGTTGGTGAGGCCACACTTGGAGTATTGTATTCAGTTTTGGTCACCCTGTTATAGGAAAAACATAGCTAAACTGGAAAGTGTGCAAAGAAAATTTATAAGGAAGTTGCCAGGACTAGTAGGCCTGAGTAATAGGGAGAGGTTGGCCAGGTTAGGACTTTATTCCTTGGAACATAGGAGAATGAGGCGAGAACTTATTGAAATGTATAAAATCTTGAGGGGCATAGATAGGATGAATGCATATAATGTTTCGGATTCAGTGACCCTTCCTCAGAACCTCCCGGACCGGAAGTGTTAACTCTGTTTTTTACCTTCACAGATGCTGCCAGACCTGCTGAGCTTTTCCAGCAACTTTGTTTTTGTTCCTGATATACAGCATTTGCAGTTCTTACAGTTTTTATTGAATGCATATAGTCTTTTTCCCAGGGATGGGGAATTGAGAACTAGAGGGCATAGGTTTAAGGTGAGAGGGTATAGATTTAAGAAGGACTTGAGGGGCAACTTCTTCACACAGAGTGGTGTGTATCTGGAATGGACTGCCAGAGAAAGTAGTCGAGGCAGGTACAATGGCAACATTTAAAAAACATTTGGATAGGTCCACCTTCTGCTTAGGTGTGGACTCAATGGGCTGAATGGGCTGAATGGCCTGCTTCCACACAGAAGGGATTCTATGATGATTGCAAGTACCATTAAGTGTAGCACTTCCCATACACATTGTAGTTTAAGAAGCCAAAAACATTATGTTGCCCCAACAACTCCCATGCATTCTCCATACCCATTATCCTGTCACGTCCACAGCCAATGAGTCATTGACAAGTTTGACAACTCTGAAATAATCCTGAAGCTGTCACGATGAATAGACGTGTTAGCCATTTTTGGATGTTAATCCAAAATTTGTATTATCTGGCAACTGAAACTACAAAAACAGACTGAATTGATGGCCTCATTATGAATGCTTGGTTGAACTCCTGGAATGGATAATGTATTTAGACTTGGCAAGCAATGTTTAATCAATTGTAGAGGACAGGGAAAACTTTTCTTGATTATTATCTTTAACCCGCTATTTCCTTGAAGAGTGTTTTTCATTGCTTGTGTATTTTACACAAGACTACAAGGTCTGAAGTTGATAAATATTTTTGACATTAATACTGTGAATCAATGTGATTAATTGACACTTTTATGAGAAGCTAAGAAAGTCAATGTATTCCAACAAGACAAATGAAAGTCTTTTTTGTCATTTGATTCTTAACCACATTGGGGTGGGTTTGGAGTCACATGTAGGCCAGACCAGGTAAGGGTGGCAGTTTCCTTCCCTAAAGGACATTAGTGAACCAGATGGGATTTTCCAAAAATTGGTGATGGATTCATAGTCATCATTAGCTTCTGAATTCCAGATATTTATTTAATTCAAAATCCACCATCTGCTGTGGTAGGATTTGAACCCAGGTCCCCTGGACATTACCTGGGTTCCTGGATTAGTAGTCCAGCAATAATACCACTAGGCCATTGCCTTCCCACTGGAGGCAAGGCAAACTTAGTGTGGATTAAGAATTGTATCTGCTATCCTTATTGTGTTGTAGAACTTGGCACCACCAATATGGTTTAAAATCATAATTGACAGGGAGAAGTGACTCATGGATAAAGTTGATATGATTGGACCAGAACACATGCAATGGGACATAAGGGGAGCATTATTTTCAGCAAAGGGACAACTGCCCTTTCTCTGTTGTAAATTAATCTAATATTATGTAAGGCTGTATTGGTGTGTCAGCTCAAATGATACAGTGAACTTTTTGCAGAATTAATGGCTCGATTGTAGGACCCAAACTGATCTGTTCATTGAATAGAATAGCAATTAATTGTCACTTGTAGTGATGAAAATATGGTGAAATGTGTATAAATCACCACAATTCGGCACCGTTTTAATTACAGAAGTTATAAAAAGAAAAAACTGAGACAACGTTGGACCAAATTTCATCTTTTGTTTCCTCCATGGCTCCTGGGTTTCTGGAGTGGCTACGGGATCCTGCCAGTCCTTGAGGCTGCCAAAGCCACAATTTCCAGACTGGACCCACTGCCACTGCATTGAAGCCATTGCAAGGAGGAACAGACCAGACCAACACCAAAGCCATCTTCAGTCGCTGCCTGAAGCCCACTGCAGTTGCTGCCATAGTGACAGGAAACGAACCAGAACAACCATACAGCCACCGCTATAGCCATTGCACTGCTGCCTGGACAAATGGACTAGATCCAACGATGAAGCCTTTGATAAAGTGGCTGTGGCCACAAGGAATGGACATCCGATGCACACACTGTTGCTGCCGTAGCAGGGCCTTGCAACCACAGCCGCGGAAAAGAAGAAAAGGTGAACTTCGATACAAAAGAGAAATGAAGAAACAAAACAAAATGAAAAGAATGCAGCTGGCGAGGAGAGCAGGAGAGTGTGGGCACAAAAGCGCGAAAAATTCCTACCCTGCAACCGCTGCCATCTTGAAGCTGAGATCAACAAACTTAGTGCAGATTAAGAATTGTATCTACCGTCCTTATGGTATTGTACAACCTGGTAGCATCAATATGGTTTAAGACCACATTTGACAAGAGTTTTAGCCAGAAAGCAACCAGTCTTTTGTTCATGGGATTTGAGCATTGCTGGAAAGTCTGCTTTTCATTGTCATCACTCATTGCCCTTGAGAGTATGAAGATGAGCTGCATTCCGAACCACTGTGAAAGTAGTTCATCATTATCAATGGATATGTAAAATTGCAGTTATGCGTGATAGTTACTGGCGATTCCAAGTCTTGGATTGGAGAGTCTAAATGATTTGACAAGAGCAAGCAGATTGTAGCAAGTACTTGATTCAAAGCACAAATTCAGATTAACGAAATTAAGAATTGGTTTCATGTATGTCAGGAAGACCACTCAGAATTACTGTTAGAGAAACAGTCGATTTTCTTCAGTAGCAGCTCATCCCAAACAGCTTCATTCCTTGTGCTATTAAATGACTGTCAGTAAAATTGGCCATTGCAAAGTTTCACGGGATTTGAAAATAACAGCGATTTGTCCCATCTCTGTTCTAGACCCTGAAACAATACTCATCCCTCGTGACATCACATCTGGCTTCTTGATATTATGGCTGCTACTAAACAAATGCCACAAGGCCAATTTTCAACTGTGGGCAAGTTGTAAATAGCCTTTTGGCATCATAGCATTTTTGAAAACCAAGTCCCAGATTCACAAATGGATCATTTAAGCTATAAAACTCATGACTATAATCAAATGTGGTTTTTTTTGTCAAAGACTTGATGTAAATGTGGTAAATTATTACTCGCAGACGTGCTTAAACTGAGAAGTTAGTGTACAGAACTGATGCTCAAGTGATCTCTTTGTCACATTAATTAAAAGTGGTGATGGCAGTGAAATGTTCCAATAGGGAGAACTGACTTCAGACCTGCTTTCATAATGTTACCTTGCGGTGAAGACTTGTCTGATTACAATTGTCCCTGAACAAACAGAAGACCACACTGTTGCCTAGTAACCGACCACAAACTTGCCTGGTGAAGTGACAAAGCCAAAGCATGATGCGTGTCTTTTCTTTGAACTACTGTGGACTATGCGCACTCATGTCACTCTAATCTAATTTGTGGTTTTACAAAATGTGCACAAGCATAAAGAAACTACTCACCTTCCTCATCTATTATGAAAGACACTGATTAAATCCAGAGCTGAGAGGGCCTGTCCAAGCTTAATAAGTATATTTAACCCCTCTGAATACAGGTGACCTTTGACTCATCCTTTCCTGTTAAAATTCCTTGCAAACTTATCAAACCAGCATTGCACAACAAGGCAAAATTAAAGGGAACCTTATCGACTGTTTCATTTGTGGACAAAAATTATTGATAAAAACCGCAGGCTGATTTGAAGAAATGGATGGACTTACATGCATGAATTATAAAAGTAGAATATTTGTTAGGTATTGATTTTACATAATGGCTGTTGTCTGGCATAGTGTGATAATGATGGTCTGATATAATTTTCTTTCAAACAGGTCATCTAAAAAGAAAATCCCAGGCTTCAGACTACTCCAATAGATCAACAATAGACATTCAAAGGAAAAATCATCAACTAAATGAAAGCACACAATCGTTCTGAAATAGGGGCTTCAAAATTAAGAATCATTATATAAAATACCACAGAAAGAATCAGAACTATACAGTCTGAAATGTCTTGGCAAACAAGGTCCTGAAATTTAAATGCATACAACTGTGGTATTCCCCCATGACACCACACATAATATTGTAAATCTTTGAGTGAACTATGTTCCTGTGTAGAACAAGTATTATCCTTTGTGACATGTATAAACTATTTTGGACATCTGTTTTCACAAGACCTACAATACAGCAAGAATGCCTAACACAAATAGTAAGTTGAGGTGGTAATGTTAGATCTGTTTACAATGTGATTGAGATGAATGAAACTTCTACACAAAGGGCCAAAAAATAATTTGAACAACCTTCAACAAAAGAGGAATGAATGGAGACAGCCAACTTTTTTTTCCCTCTGGTGTTGTTAAAAAGCTTGCTAGTGAGTGGCAGCAAATGGCAGTTATGATCAACAATGTTACTGTCCATTATATCTGTGGCAAAAGTGTGGACATGTCTTTCAACATACTTGGGGCATTGAGGAAAAAGATTCATTTAGTTGTGTGATGTGCTTTATTAGGTAGGATACTAATATTACACACAAACTTCCCCAGGTGACAGTTAAAGGAACTGACCCAGTTGCAATTATTCATAAAAAAGCTACAGAAAACAAATTTTTTAAAAATTTAAATAGTCTTTATTGGAAAATGTGATCAGACTTTATTTACAGTTGCCATACTGCATTGCTTTAAAGGCGCCAAAGCAATTTCCATTAGTCCTCATATTTAATTGCAACCTCATGTGACCAATCAACACAAACAAATTACATCTTCACATTCTCTACTTTAAAGGAAGGGGCCAGGTTAAAATGAAATTTCTGGGAGTATCATGCAATAACATATCAAGAAAGTAGATACTAAGGGTCTAATAAAAATCAGATCAATAGGATGTGTAGCATATTACTCTGAGTGCTCTAAACATGAAGCATTGTTACCCCATTGTTGATCTTATGCATAGACTAATTGTTTTTGTGCTAGTTAGAATATTTTATATATTATGGAAGTGCTATACTTTGTTATCCTGTGTCAGACCTCAGTGTGATGCCCTTAGGGGCTTTTGTTCGGTATTAGTGTGTTGGAGAGGAGATGGAAATTAGGTTTCTCAGAGCAGATGCTTCTGCACGCAGCCTCATCTACATTCTTTTTTTCCCAACTAATTCATACAATATTCTGACCGGTATTTTGTTAATCTGACAATTAGACTCTCACACAATCTTCTGATATACAATTTGCCAGAGACTAGTCTAATTATTATCAGGCAGCTGATTGACAGATAACAGTGCAAGTTGCTTTAGTGCCTTCTATTACATTTACCCTGGCACCTCAAGTACTCTGATAGACTTAAACCAACAAACATCACTGTGTTCAAAATAAGAATGCCAAAAGAGGTACCAACTTGTCAAAATCCATCAGGCTTTGTTGTTTAGGAATCATCTGGGAGAGATGCATAACTGTCTCAGGAAAGTACTTCTTATTTTAGGCTTATTGAACTAGGATACATATGATAGAAAGTATAAGTATATAACACAAAAGAAGGTACAGGGTAGTGGTACTGAACAAATTGTTGGAGCTGTAGTCTGGATTGTTAAAGAGGAACAGTGAACGTAGTCTGCAAAAGGCATTTGATAAACTATTACAGCGAAGATAAGTGCAGAAAATAAAAGCTTATGGTATAGAGGGTAGCATATTCATATGGATACATGTTTTGCTAGCTATCAGGAAACGGAGAATAGGCATATAAGGATGATTTTCTAGTTTGCAAAATGTGTTGAGTAATGTGCCACAAGAATTTACTTTTACAATTTACTCTAATTTGACTTAGATTAAGAGATCAAAGCTATGGTTGTGAAATTTGCTGATGACATAAAGATAGGTAGGGAAGTAAATTGTGAAGAGGACAAAAACAAGGCTACAAAGGTATAAAGACGCGTTGAGTGCACAAAGATCTGGCAAATGGAATAGAGTGTGGGAAAATGTGAATTTGTCCATTTTGGCAAAAATAATTGAAAAGAAACATTTATCCAAATGGTGACAGGTTTCAGGGCTAGGAGATGCAGAGGGATCTGGGTGTCCAAGTGCAAAAGGTTAGTTTGCAGATGCAGTAAGTAATCAGGAAATCTAATAGAATTTTTGTTATCAACAAGAAAAACAGAAATTGCTGGAAAGAAACTTAGCAGGTCTGACAGCATCTGTGGAAAGAGATCAAAGTTAATGTTTTGGGTCCAGTGACCCTTCTTCAGAACCTAGAATAGAATTTTATTGTTTGTTGTGAGAGGAATTGAATACAAAAGGAGGGAGGTTAAGTTTCAGCTATACATGGCATTGATGAGACCACACCTAGAGTATTGTGCACAACATTGGTCTCCTTATGTCAGAAAGAATCTAAATGTGTGGCAAATAGCTTAAAGATGTGGAATAGGTTGGTTGTCTTATGAGAAAAGGTTGGCAGATGAGGCTAAATTTAACAAGCATGCTTTCAGTTCCTTCATCCATGTTGTTCAAATAGATTACAGAAAGTTGAGATCCCACATTAATCCTTGTGACACACCACTCATTATACCTTAGCAATCAAATGAAATATCCATTAATGCCTAGTATCAGTTTCCTGTTAGTTAGCTAATATTCTACACATGCCAAGAAATCAAATAGTTACCCACACAAAGTTAATGTGGTAAAACAGTCTGCACCAGAATAAAAGCCAAAATTGTTCCTCAGGTAAATCCAATTGATCCAGGCCTTACATTTTGGCAAGCTAGTATTTATGTCAATGGTTCTCATGAAATTCGAGTTAGACAGCAGGGAGAGTGTCTTTACATTATCAGAAAGTGAGCCATGGATATAACAAACAACATTCAACTACATCAGCTGGGAAATGTAGCACTAAAGATTAGGGCTGTGTTGCAGCCAATTCCCTGCTATCTAGAGCACCACACACACACCTGTGCAAAATCACTGTCGCCTTTGAATTCAAATCAGCTAGTGTGGGTTAGGAGTAAGAATTTAGTACAGTGAGTATGGTCAAAAGAGTCAAATTATTTGTTTTGTCCATTGATGTCTCTTGAACTGTCAAATGATAAATCAGGGATTGCCTCAGTCAGCAGCATTAACATTGTGGGAAATTTGCATAAGGCTCATCTTTAGCACAAAAGATGTTACTGCCTTGTTTAGATGATTTCATGGTTAGAAAAGAAACAGAAAAGAATCCTTTGGAAAGGATTGGTTCACAAGTGTGTATAAAAGAAGCAGCAGCTTGATAAAAGACTGGGTTCCAATGATACCATAGAAGTTAATTGTGCATGTGCACGAAAGTGTCATTTGTTGTTGTGGCTACAATGTGGGTGCCTCTGCACATTTGCAATGGATCACGGTGGCCATATTTAATGATGGTGCCCTGTCCTGGCATCGGTAACACACATTTTGTAATACCAGAAGTGTGGTACAAGCAACTGTCCAATGTGGGGTATGCCAAATCTAAAATGCACTTCATCATCAATAATCTTCACTATTCAGTAGAAAGGCATAGTGTGACCTCAACCTTCTTCACTAACTGAAAGAGGTTAGACAGCAAAATTCAAAGAGCTCCTTTGAACATAAATACCCAAATTATTTAAGACATGAGAGAAGCTGAATACTGAAAATATTAGACTGAAGAAAGATGAAGAATGATCTGTGTCTCTATACACCCAGAAAGACTTGCACTCCTTGATGAAGTACAGTCATACAGTATAGTGGGGGTGCCAAAGATAGGACAGCCTGGAAATCTGCTCAGTATTCAGCTATACCAAACTCCATCTGCTACGTACATTTTAAAGACCAGATGCTAAATTCCCTACTTCAGATTTCTCCTCTTCCTCTATGAAAGATATCTATCTGAATGTAGATCCAATAACCCTCAAGAAGCTTGACATCATCCAGGGCAAAGCTTGATTGGCACCCCTATCTGTCACCTGAAATATTCAGTCCATCCACCGCTGGCACACTATAACAATAAAGGGTACAAGATACACTGTGGCAATTCACCGAAGCATTTCAACTGCACGTTCCAAACTCAAGCATCTAGAGGAAAATGGAAAAAGGTACATGGGAACACCACCATTTGCAGCCAACCTTCCAAGTCACATACCACCCTAATTTGAAAACAATTACATCAGCTTTCCTTTATTGTTATTAAATCCTGAAGCTCCTTCTCTAACAGTACTGTAGGTTTACCAATACCATACAGTGGATCAAGAAAGTGACTCATTCAAGGGTAAAAAAGAGAATGGTCAATAATTGCTGGCCTTTCCAACAATATCCATGTATCATTAATGAATTTTAAAAAGTCCTAGAGTGGAAATTAAGTCCATAAATTTCTACACTATAGGTGAAAGTGTGGTCAAGCCAAAATGATACTAATTAAAAATCATACAAATGCAGAAATGATGTGTTTTAATCGCAATGTACTCATTATCTATGGGAGGTTAGGTGCAAGACTGCAGGAATGGTTGTCTTATTGCAGACTGACATTATGGCTCAGAAGACTATCCAGGGTGGGAGAAAATGAAATAGAAATATGATTCGAACTGGGGACCATGTAGTTAAGAGAATAGATAGCATCCTCTTCAGACAAGAAGATTAACCCCCCCAAAAAAAACCCTCATGCCAAGGCAGGGATATGTCATAAAGTAAAATAAAGAACTCTGAATCCTGGAAATCTGAAACAAAAAACAGAAATCACTGGAGAGCAGGTCTGACAGCATCTGTGGAGTGAAAGCAGAGTTAACCTTTTGGGTCCAGCGACCCTTCTTCAGACTTGGGATATACCATGGTATGTGAAAGGATCTTAGAAGGGAATGGATAAATCCACTTGTTGTTGTCTATGTTTGAACAGACAACATGGCAAGAAAATGGATGGAGGACCTTCTGAAAAAGTAACAGGGTCTAAACTCTTAAGAGAAAGGGCAGTCAGGATAATAAAAATAAACCCTTGATTATTGCTTGAGCCATATGCAAATGGTAAAGATGCAGACATAACAAAAGAATAAATACATTGTGAAAGGTCTGATGTGGCCAAGCGGGTTCATTTTCATGGGACAGTAATACCAGTTCAGAGACATAAAGGGGATGTACCAATGGGATGGGCTCCAGCTGAACTGCACGTGACATTGTCCTGATGAATAGTTAAATAGGGAGGTGGACAAGGCTTTAAACCAGTAAACGTTGATATCTACAAGAAATGCAGCCTAATTATAAAGGAAATAGGGTTAGAGAACATAGGAAAGTGTAAAATAAGGAACGACACCAATGCAGGAGCAGAATCTTCGAGGTACTGAGTGGCATGGGCTCTGGCAAGATAAGTGTTAGAATTAGACAAGATGTTTGGCAAGGCCAATTGATCTTGTTGCATCATGTTCGCTTTTCTCTAACAGTGTGGAGATATTCTCATTAGGCAGTGACAAGTGCCCAATTGGCGCTCTTTATTGCTTTTTAAGCAGCTTGTTAACAGCCCAACTTGCCATGGTTTGTCATCTTACTAAACTCGCCATAGAAACCAGCCATCAGGGAAACTCAACATGGAAATCAAAGTGACTTTTTGGCTGGTTCAACTCACCACCTGCCCCAAAAGGCAGTGAGTTGAACCCGGTAAGAAGCCACTTTGAATATTGGGCACCATCATCTACAGCATGGTCCATGGGCACCAGCCACATGTATCCCCAAAACACACATCTTCAGACATTAGCATCTGACATTTGCGGTGCTTGGGGAATGCTAATAGTACATCTGATCCACAAACAAGACACTTCTACTCTTCAGTGCTGCACTTTTGGCTGCATCAGCAACTATCATTATAATTCTGCAGCAGGGACAGCCTGCCCTCAGGGACATGCACCCAGCTCATGGACTGAACCAAGCTGCTTATCTCGGTTCTTCACTCTATTATAGTGCTCATTCACTCTGAGCCTTCCTGGATGTTTACATAATCCCTGCCTTGAAATGCCTAGCCTTTCTGCACATTAGCCCCTCAACCAGAGATACCTGGCTCATATTCTACTATCTTGACATGCAGCCTACCACTAGTTCCAACTCTTTCTGCCCTATTATGGACCTTTCTGCTCCTGGAAAGAGAGAGTGATAGGTTTTACAGCAGATGGGAGTGGGTGGCATAGCTATTACTGTTGGTGCAGGTGAGGAAGTGTGTCAAATTGGGGAATCAAGTAACTAAACAGACTAAACAGAATAATAATTGAAATGGATATCAATAACCCTGCTATTAATTGGACAATAGGAATAGGTACAGAGGATAAAGGGCATGGAATTCCTACAATGTACACAGGACCGCTTTGAAAATGCGATATGTGAAATGTCTAACAAGAGCAGATTCACTTTTGGATCTTGGATCTTGTAAGGAGTGCAGATAAGAGATATAAAAGGGAGAAACATAATAGTGACCATGATAGAAAAGCATTTTGAGATGTTTATAGAAAAAGACATAAGTACGATGGAAGCCAAGTAATAGGTTAGAAAAAAGTTGTTTTTAAAGGGAAGAGAATAGAGTTATGGAAGAGTTATATCAATAATATATATTGAAAACCAACAATGCAGAACAGAAATTAGAAACTTTTAAATGGTGTTCAAGGAATGAAGTAAAAAGTCATTCTTCCAAGAGGAAAGTGCAAACAAAATACCAGTTGGGCTGCATGGATAAATAAAGACATAAGGGAATAATTGAGGATTTAGAGAGAGGCAGATATTAAGTGCATAGCCAGCAAAGGAGTGCAGGATGAGAGAGAATATGAACAGATTAGGAAATAAGTAAAAAAAAAATTAGGAAAGCACAGAGGAATTATGAAATTAAATTATCAAGGAACATAAAACAAAATAGTAAAATATTTCACAGTCCCATCAATAAAATAAAGAAGGCCGCGATGCGAATAGGAGCATACACTGGATAATACCACAGGTAATGATAGAGAAATTGCAGACATCCTAAATTATTATTTTACTTCAGGATTTACTTCAGAGAGGTAGATAGATGTCACATTGAATGATGACATGAATAATGAGATGACAGTACTTAAATTGAAGGAAGGGGAAGCATTCAACATGTGAAACAAACTCAAGGAAGACAAACTGGTGGTCAGGATGGATTAAAATCTTATATTTTAAAGAATCTAGGGAAGAGTTAGCTTTGCTACTCATATTTCATAATTCAAAAGAAAAAGGTGCAGTGCCATATGATTGGTGGATAGATATTATAATTGCTATATTTATGAAAAGGACAGAAAGTGACGGAGGAATTATAGACCAACCAGTTTAATGTCAGCGGGAGAAAAACCAATAAATTTCTTACTAAAGAAGGGAATAGAAGAATGTCCAGAAATGAGACTCAAGATTGTAAATCGTCAGCACTGGATTTCAAAAGAGAAACTCTTGCTTGACCAACCTTATTACATTTTTGAGGCTGTAACAGAGAGTTGACAATGATAACATGGTACATGTAATTTCTTTGGAATTTCAAAAGGTCTGAACAAGGTGACCCATGACAGATGAATGAATAAGGTTAGAGAATGTGGAGTCAGGAACCAAGTGTTATAATGGATTGCTAGTTTACTGCAAGACAGAAAACAAAATGGGAATAAGGGGTAGTTATTGGGAGTGTCAGAAAATGGGAAGTGGTACTTCATAATGATCAGTGCTGGGACCACTGCCATTCATAACGTATGCTAACAATTTGGACATTGGAATCAAAACACAATGTTTAAATTAGTGGGTAGCACCTCATTGTAGGGGGATAGCCCACATTGAGGACAGAAACAATTTATAGGAGATCATTAATAATTTTGTAGAATGGGCAAATAATTGGCAAGTGAAGTTCAACACAGATAAATGCGAGGTAGTACATTTTGGAGGTGACTTGTATGGTACATTTCTTGGGCTTGTGGGGGTGTGGAAGTAATGGAAGAAAGCTTTCCTGGGATAGTAATCACTAAAAGGTGCACTAAAAATCAGAAAGACCAGTAAAAGAGTAAAGCAAATGCTGGATTTTATTTCTAGCAGGATAGAATAAAAAAAAGTGGGGAAGCTACATTAAATCTACATTGAATCATTTTTAGGCCACCTTGAGACACTACGTGTATTTCTAGTTACCATATTATGAAAAAAAACATTGAGGCACTGAGAAAGGTGTAAGGATGATACCAGCAATGCGTTTGTGTACATATCAGGAAGCAGCTAAAAGACATGGGTCTCTTCTCTCTTGAGAAAACAGAGACTGAGAAGAGGATCCAGTAGTTGTCTTCAGAATTATGAAAGGCTTGATAGGGTGGCCTTAGAAAGAATGTTTCCTTTTGTGGAGAACAGCATAATCAGAGACCACCATGATAAGGCAACCACCAAGAAATCCAATAATGAATTCAGAAGAAACTTCTTTACACAAAGAGTGGTGAGAATATGGAACTCACCACCTGGAGTGGTTGATGTGATGCATTTAAAAGGAAGTGAGACAGGCATTTGAAAGGGAAGATTTGAGAAAGGAATGGTTACAGTGTTAAGTTTCTTTGCAAAAAAACTGGGAAGAGGCTAGAGTAGAGCATAAGCCCTAACATGGACTCATTGAGATGAATGGCCTATTTGTGTGTTGCTTATCCTATGTAATCCTATATGTTTACAGACAGATTATAAGCAAATTGTAGAATTAACTGAGGTATGCATTAGGTCTTGCTGAAAATATTGTGCCTTGGTTGCAATGCACCTACATTATACATTGTGCTGAAATTCCAGGATAGCTTTGAAAGCTTTAGGACTAATTATCACAGTTCTGACCATTAAAATCAATGGCAAGATTGAGTTTGCTGAATAAACAGCAGTATGATCACCACAGCCTCTTAGGCCATTATGCAATGATACCAGAGGGGTTAAATATTAGTAAAACATTCAATCATTCAGTGCATTGCCAGAGGGTAACATTTTTACTGACTTCTTTCAGCAACTTTATTGAAATCTTGAACTTCAATTTAAGTAATAGAATAAGTGTTTGACAGACAGGCATATTCTGATTTTCCCACAACTGATATAATTTTTATATTAATATTAATTGTGTTTATATACTATGCATGGGTTGCAACTGGAATTGAAAAATGATTGCAGATCCTAGTCAGTTAGGAGACACTCCTATGCATATAGTATCTCTCTTAACCCTGCTCTCTATATATTTAAATTAATTTCATATAAACTTAACTTGATTTGGACATTCTATCAGCATCCAAACTGAATCCAATTGACCCCATTAGTCCTAATTTGTTAAACAGCCTATTGCCCTCACGTTAGCCACTCAGTATCTTGGATATGTCTCAGACATTGGCCACACCACTCCACATTCCTTGTCATTTTTATCATTGGAGGAAGGGGGATGACAAGGGTCTAATTTATGCTACTCATGGCCAATATGAGTATTGTTGTGAATTCTAAGACATGATAATTGAACTATGTCTATGCTGTGCTGATCAATGGCCAATGTCCAATTTGAAAGATGGAGGTTTTGGGGGGAATCTTCCCTTGACCAAGGATGATGAGGTGAAAACAACTATGATTCACATTCCAGATACTATCAGATGCTTCCTCCTGGGGAAATGTACATTTACATGTTGGGTGATTATTAACACTCAATGCAATAGCGTACATGGATAGCGTAATAATGAGCTGACAACATGTTGCAACATATTTTTGGAAACATGATTCTCATGACATGGGCATTGATGGCAAGATTGGGATTTTATTGCTCATCCCCAGTTAACTTGAGAAGGTACGGGTGGTCACTCTTTGTGAACTGCTGCAGTTTGTGTGGCAATCTTTATCGCATTTTTCTGATACATCTGAGTGACCCATATGACATGGCGGGAGACTAGAAGTATACATAGACCAGTACAGTTACAACACAGGCATCTACCTAATAACATGTAAAATTTACAAGGTATACACATAAAAAAAAGGGCAAATTCAACCTAGCCAATAACCGGCCTGACATTCCACTCTCAATCGTCATTAACACGACAGAAATTGTCATCCACATTTGCTTAGCAATAATCTGCTCTCTGATGTTCAGTCTGGGTCCTGCTTAATCTAAAAAGTGGCAAGTAACATTTATGCCACACAAATACCAAGCATGAAACAACCTAATTATTGTCGCTTGACAATCAATGGAAATACCATCACTGAATTCCTAAATGTCAACATAACCTGTGGATTACCATTTACCAGAAACTAACGTGGATTAGCCATATAAACAGATTGGCTACAGTAAGCCAAATCACAGGTTCAGAATCCTGTAGTGAGCAACTCACCTTCTAACTCCCCAAAGCCTGAATACCATTTACAAGTCAGACGTGTGATGGAATACTCATTACTTGCCCAGATGAATGCAGCCCCAATAACACCCAAGAAGATTGATACCAGCTTCAATAAAGCATCCTGCTAGATGGGCATCACATTCACCAGAATCTTGGAACTCTCACCTTGTACTAAATTGACCTCTGTGTTTTAAGAAGTCAGCTCACAACCACCTTCTCAAGGATGACTAGGAATGGGCAATAAATGCTGGCCCAGCCAGTACTGTCCACATTGCATGAATGAACAAAAAACAAAGACCCAACAACAATGGTAGGTTTCTTTCCTCAGAGTATATTAGTAATCACTGCACTTTCATTATAATCTAAAGTTCTGCGATTACTTTTGCTGATGCTTTACATTTCAAGATTTTAAAATAATATAAATCCAAATTCAAAGGGATATCAAATAGTGGAAAGAATGCAATGGAGATATACCTGGATGAATTTCCTCATTCCTGGTACCATTTATGTGGTGATGCTAAAGAAGGTGTGATTATATTCCTTAAACAGGGAAGATTAAAGGGAGATCAATAATGATGTGCAAAATCAAGAAGAGTTTTGACAAAAATAAGTAAGGAGAAACTGTTTTAACTGGCAGAAGGATTCATTAACCAAAACAGCACAGATTGAAGATAATGGCATAAGAACCAGAGGTGACATTGTGAAAAAGCAGTGAGTTGTTATGATTTGGAATCTGGCATAGAAGCAGATTTAGCAGCAACTGTCAAAAGAAAGGAGATATCTATTTCAATGTCAAAGATTTGCAGAGTAATGAGGGAAGAGTGGTCAGAATTACTTAATGGAAAGCTCTTTCATACAGCTGCTACAGGCACAATGGATAAATGGCCCGATTCTGATTTTCCCAACCTGCTATCGTGAGATTTTAAATCATTTGTTCTAATCTAAATTATTTTTGTTCAGTACGTGTAGTAATTATACTATAACCTGTGTTAGCACCTTTAGTACAAGAGAGGACAAACATTGAAAATTACATCATTGGCTTGAAGTTACCACCTACGGTTTCTCCACAACCAGATTACTTTTTTAAAAGTTCATTTATCGGATGTGGGCGTCAGTGGGTAGGCCAGTATTCATTGCCCATCCATAATTGCTCAGTTAAGTGTCAACCATATTGCTGTGGATGTGGGGTCACTTGTAGGCCTGACCAGGTAAGGATAACAGGTTTCCTTCCTTAAAACACATTAGTGAACCAAATGGGTTTTTAGAACAATTAACAGTAGTTACAAGATCATCATTAGGCTAGTTTATGTTCAAGATTTTAATTGAATTCAAATTTCACCATCTTCCACGAAAGGATTTGAACTCATAACTCCAGAATATTAGCCTGGATTTCTGAGAAGTCCAGCAACATTACCACTAACTATTCAGTAGTTCTCACTTAAAAAGAAAGTTATTACATCTTGTAGCTGTTGTTTTGTCTATTAATTACAGTCTGAAAATCCAGCTACATTAATATTCACTGTATGCTACACAGACACAGAAATAATTAATGGAAATTGCACACATTACCAGAGAAAGGCTCAATTATATTTAAAAATATGATTGAAGTTTAAAAGGGCTAAAACATATCTGTTCTACAGGTTTTGTAAATTTTCTATCAAAAATGCAATGTGAAGTCAAAGGCTGGAAAATAAAATTCACATCACTCACATAGAAAGTTAACCAGGAAATTTTATATTGATTAACTCTTTCAGACAGCAACTGAATGAATACAAAGCTAAGAACAGAATTAATTGTACAAACAGAAGCTTTGTTATGCATCTTTGTATAATGCATGAACGAATATTGTCCCAGCTTTCTGCCAGTCATAGAATAGTGTAGACTGCCACACTTTATAGATAGTCTGCAATTAACCTTTGGTTGTCAGGGAGACAGTACACAGACTTTAACCTTTTTTGAAAATTTTGACTATGTTTATTTACTTCCCTATAGAAATTACAGTGCAACAATAACATTTTGTGTCTTATAAGGCCAGATAGAAGGTGAGAGCTAGATGGGCCATCTCTGTTTCAATATCTTGAACAGTAATAGTGCCGTGTAGTCCTCTATGAACTTGTTAGATAAAAGAACCTACAGTACAGTCAACATGAATTTAAAATATCGTGTATTTTAAATGTTTTCAAAATGCAAAATACACATTGCTGTAAGGATAAAATAGCTTTACATATAGATTTACTACTATAAACAGTACTCAATGTGTTATCATGAACAAGAAATATAAGTACTCTGTTGCTCCATATATAATATGGTCATAACCTCGTCTGGAGTCATGATTCACTTATATGGTTATCAGTCTTATAAAAGTAAAGATTGCAACATGAAACAGCTATGAGGCATGCTCTACAAGATAGTTATTGTGACAGTTATACTTCAGCAACCAGTTTTGTTATAATAAACTCACCATTTGCTTAGCTATCTTGTATGAATCCAAAAATGATCCAGTCCACCTCCATTAATTAACACAGGTGTTGGATCTTTAAAGACTAAATGATGAATAAGTTTAATCCCTCTGCACAAGAGACAGCATCCCTATCAATTAGTGATTTTCAAACATAGTTTCATTAATAAAATTGATCAGTGGTACACTGTGATTTCTTTTCGCAAGATGGTATTTAAAATCAATGATCTCTCTGAGGAATCTTGTCAGTGGATCTGATTCCTAAAGGTTAATTAAGGTTCGGGAGCAAATAGGAGGATGAGATTGGATGATAGACACTCGCAGCTGCCCAGATCATTAAGTGCTAATTAGGTTTGGAAATCTATTGAGCACAAGCCTCACTAGTGCTGTTATAGTCCCCTGGTATTTTTGTGTGAAATGCCACAGATATTGTTGACTACCCCCAAAGTGGAGTCAATTCCTCTTAAGTGCATTGCATATCTGCCATGAAATTTTACGTGCTTAATATATATTGAACAAGATAGTAGTAAGTCCCATTATAGTCCTTGGTCCTTTGCCTAGTCTCAGCGATAAAATAAGTAAACGAATGTGGGAGATGTATTAGGATATTCTTACAGCGTTGTATTTAAATAGACAAGGAATATTCAGGAAAAGAAAATCAGAAATGGAAAGTGATTAACATTGATAAAGTATAAAGTTCTGAGTAGACCAGAAGACATGATCTTCAGCTTCACTTTTCAATTGACAATAAAAATTGTGTGATTATATGCATACTGGTGAGGAATGGTGTGGCTCATCAAACACTAAATTCCTCACCCACCACTTTACCAGGTTGTGGAACTCTCTTCCAAGCAACATCATGCTCTGGAACTTGGCACCTTACATATAGAGGTTTAAAAATGTGCTGTATGTCACTTGCTGTAATGGGCTCACTGAAGTACACATTGCACTTTGGAGTCCATTATTATCACAATACAATTTCTCCAAGTATTTGAGTATTCCTGACAATCTCCAGATTCAAATTCATGAGATATTTGGTCTCGTTATGATTGACTCTGTATGTACCTTGTTCTTTTGTTAGCTTGTACATATGTGCATAAAAAATAAGATATATTTTGGCCTAAAGCCAATAAATCTGTTGGTTGAATACCATAATGTGTTTGGTTGTAATATGAGGGATAAAAATCCTAACTGTATGCATGCAGACTGAATATCAATCTTAGTTATAAGGAAATATAGAAGCTGCCTTAAGTTCTACACGTTAGTGATTTTAGACTACTGGTCAGCTCAAATATAGGTGGTCCCTGATTTCTGAATGTCTGACTTACAAATGCTCATGCTTACGAATAAGATCTCATAAAGTGTGTATTAATATTAATTTTCAACAACCAACAAGTGACTGTTCGCTTGTACTTACAAACAGATATTTTATATTCTACTCCATTGTATACTGATTTGCGCACAAATCGACTTAACGAACATACTCAAGAATGGAACTCATTCGTAACCCGGGGACTGTACTTGATTTCTGTTTTCTCTTTTCAAGTTCATAGTGTCCTACAAGACAAGTTATAATCCCTCACTTTGCAAAATGCTTGGGACATTCTGTAGCAGGAACGACATGATATGTAAAAGCAAAAAACTGCAGATGCTAGAAATCTGAAATGAAAACAAAGTGTACTGCAAATACTCAGCAGGTCAGCTAGGATCTACGGAGAGAAACAGAGTTGTTGGTCAGGATTTAATGCTTTTTGCACAGTGTGAAGGCAAGTTGCGACTAGCATCAGTGCCACCAGTGTGTAAACAGGCAGATTAAGCACCAATCAGAGATTAACATTTTGTATCTGATATGACTCATTATGAAGACCTCTGAAGAAGAGTCATATTGGATTCAAAACATTAACTCTGTTTCTTTCTCCACAGATATTTTGGGATGCGCTGAGTTTCTCCAACATTCTCTGTGCCTGGTTCAAATTTCCAGCATCTGCAGTATTTTACCTTGGGCTGATCTTTCATCTCTTGTTTCCAACTTGCAACCTCTCAGATCAGTAATTTGCATAATGCCTTCAGAAAAATGCTACTTTTGCAGAGGAAGCATTTTTATGAAATTGCCAATCGTAATTATTGGTAGAGGAGGAGGTAATTAAATATCATCAAACAGTTTTCGATCAGCTGCTGTGCGAGATATTCTCTGAAAACAGACTTCTAATGTTGATGAGCTCCAAATTTCCATTTAGACCTGAAGCTGCTTGTGTGGTCTGCACCTGCAATCATTCCAACTTCATTTTTGTTAAACCACTTTTTTTTTTCCTGTAATTTTAGGAATGTCTGAGAGCTGTTTTCACTATATTGCTCCCAGAAATTGAAGAGTTGAACATAGTTACTACAGTCTAGGTTGGACCAAAACACATCATGTAATCTTCTCTCTCAACCAGTGCCACGTAAATGCAAGGTAACTGGCCATTCGTGGTAATATGGTGGGTTATTTCTGATGTTAGATGCTGCCATTTTTGGCCAGATAATAAAGTCACCTGATTTCTGAAATGAATCATTGTGCAACACTTTTGAAAGAGTGTGCTGTCAATAAGATTAAATGATTGTGATTAAATAAAACTAAGTAGCAACAAGCCATTTTGATGTGGAACATTCCTTCTAAGTTACAGGTCCAAGCCACAATGCTATGCCATTTGGAATATAACTTAGAACTACGATGCTCTCATTGCTGCCTAACATTAAATTCTATTGCGAAGAGAACTGTAGCCAAAGTAATAGAGAAGGTAACCATTGAATCCAATGGTAGAGATGCCAATGAAGAAAGTTGCTTGGACTTATCCAATCAATCCTAAAGTTGTTTCTTTCACCCCTTCACTTTGACTATTCCTGAAACAGGCCTTCGAACATGATGCTAATTTGAATTGCAGCTTTTAGCATAATACTTATGGATAAAACACAACAGCTGCTTTCCTCATCACTCTGTCAATTCTTTTGCCTTTGTCTCCCAAGGTTGCATACGTTGAAACCAATCTCCATGCACAGTCCTTGTGAGATCAATGTGAAGTGTGGTGGAACTGTCCTTTCTTAGCCCACGACCCTGAGTTAACTTCAGTGTTCTAACTCCTGAAAGAGAGGATGAAACAGGCACCTATTGCCCTTAATAATTTAGGACTATGCTGGCCTATACGTAGTTCAACTAGACATTCAGTATAGCTTTCTGTCAGGCTGTATGTGGTAATCCATGAGAGAATCTCCTTGACATTCATGCTGTAGAGAGAACAAGGCATGTTTGAGAAAGGGGAGGAGCCTGCTGATCACATTCAACTGGAGGACAACTAATTTCAGAATAACATGATCACAACCTTTACAAAAATGACAGCTACAAATTGTTAAGGACTGATGGGACCTCCCTTCCAGCTTGTCCTTTGAGACCGCAACCAATCGTTTTGTAGTTATAAGGTTACATCGCTCATTGCTTCTCTCGGGTGAAGGAGCTACTTTACAAGCATAAAGTATTATCATTGCATTGATTTCGACCATGAATCATTTCTTGCTGTTCTGATTCATAAAGCACTGACTGAATTAAACCTCGACTTTCTTTGCAAGTGCCTGAGCAGATGACTCCAAAGATATTACTATAATGATGACAAACGTCAGCCCTAAAGCCAAGTCATCTACCGATTGCAGCAAATGTTTTTTTCCAAATCAATTCTGCTGGAGGAATATGGGAATTATATATGTGCAGATATTTGAAGCGTACAGGCGGAGATGGTTGCTGTAAAGCTGTTGTTTGTTTCAATGCCACTCTCTCCTCACAATGGTCTACTCAGCTATTGCAGGTCAATTTCATGAATGCGAAACAAGCATGCACCAGTAGTCTCACCGTACTCAGGCTTCTCTTGCTGCTGGACCTCGGTGCAAACTGATTTACTGCAAGAAGGTTGCAAGGTTTCAGTATACCCAGAAACTGCTTTGCTGACTCAGAATGACAGATTGTGACGATTCTTAAGCTCTTCATGGAACAACAGTGTCAAATTCTGCATGGAGATGGCTACATATAATGTGATATTGCTCCAAAATAATTGATGGTTATTTTTTCCACAAGCTTTTCCAAATCGAAGGATGTTTTTTGGAACATTCCTGCAAAATTTGGTGTGCTCCATAATTAGAATTTTAGAATTTGTTCCTTCCCTCTCGAAATTTCCTAAACTTTCCCCTTGTGTATGCTATAAATAAAAACATGCGAAGATATGATTTAAACATCAGTTGATTTAATTACAACACATCTTTTATTATTTAAATGCTAACAATTCTGCATTTCTGTTGATGGCTTAAGGTCTCTGATTGGGACTTTCCATTTGTAAACAGGACATTCTGTTTCATCACCTAACAATAGTGAAGAGAATGCTTCAGAAATATCTGTTATTTTGGGATTAAATATAGATTTACAGTCATGCCACAGTAATGATTATTAGGATGACTGCTCCAAAGTCGACATCAATACAATTTTTATTTATTCTAAAGAGACAAGATAATGTAAACTAAGGCAAGTTATATCATCTTGTCTGTACACTAGAAGCAGAAGACATGGCCTGTGCTTGAAAGAATACAAAACTAACTCATGGAAATAATATTTCAGTCAGTGAGTGGTCAATCTGTGGAACAGACTCCAGAGAGAGATGATGAAAACAGTTAGCAGTGATTAATTCAAAGTCAAATTTAGATGGAATTCTTTTCAAAATAGCATTTAGCATGCCATGCATGTGCTGTTAGATGTAAGGGAGTTTGGAGAAAAAGTTGATTTTGCAATTATGGCTTTCAAATCTCTGCACTGGCATTGCAAATCTCTTTGTATTATATCTGAGTCTATTGCAGACTATTTGAAAAGTATTGTACCATAAGGATATCATTCACAGCAGGATGGTTGCAGGAAAACTGTATCATTTTTCATCCAGCAATTTTTGTTCCTCCACTAACAAGTTTGAAATATCAACAAGGCTGAAAACAAATAATTGCCAATTTTCTAACTGTACCCTTGAGGGGAAGGATTGTTAGTACTGCTCATTGAAAAGCTTTCTACCTTTTACACTACAATCAGTACCAAACTCTCCCAGATCAGTTGAGGAAAGCTGCAAAGAATTATTTTAAATTGTAGTAGGAATTGTGGGGTGAAACAAACAGTGTTCTGTTCTAAAGGGTGAGGCCCAGGAGATTTTAACCCTCAGGCTTCATTTGCATGATGGAAGTTGGTGAGAAAGACCTCAAAAGCCAATGGTTCAAGCCAGGGGCAGCATGGTGGCTCGTTGGTTAGCGTTGCTGCCCCACAGTGCCAGGGACCCAGGTTTGATTCCTCCCACAGTCCAAAAATGAGAAGGTTAGATGGATTGACCATGGTAAATGCAAGGAGATAGGGGCTGGAGCTGGGTGGGATGGTCTTTGGAGGGTTGGTGCAGACTTAATGGGCTGAATGGCCTCTTTCCCTACAACAGGAAACCTGAATTGCAGGGTGTGAGCGTCTCTCCAGGAATCTATGGGAAAGGTGTCTGGAAAAGTAAGAAAAGGAGAGATTGGAGAAGTTGGGATTAGGGGTGGAATAGAGCAAGACAAAGGCAAAGAAGATATTTTTTACTGGGTCCGTAAGGAGCGTTATTTTGACAAATTACCTGGGCCTTTTGGAGCCAGGGTACCACCTGCCACAAGACTCCAATGAGCTGCTCAGAGACTGCACAATTCTTAGTATGCCCACAGTTAAAATGACATGCACACCTCAATGATAACACCACGTCTGATTTCTGCTGGAAAAAAGGGATGGTATCAGCAATATGGTATAAACACCTTCCTGTTATATTCCTTCCTGTAATGGGTAGTGGGAATGATGGGCATAGTTAAAATACCAATTATGGAGTAAAGCTCCTTTAACTTTGTCATAATCTGAAACTACAAAACAGAATCCTCCACAATAGGGTGACATTAGCATTTCACATGTCAGCTACTTTTTCATCTTTAGATTGTAGATTTTTTAACTGTAGATGCCATTTACAACTCAATCTTATGCTTACTTGCAGGCTGGTATGTCTTTCAGCGTAACTCAAATCTTAGTCAATGTGGAAGATCCCACCACAGGTTGGTTGAATAGACATTGTTGTAAATATGAAGTTTATATTATTGTTATGTTTTGGGGCAGGCTTTCTAATTTAAGGTAAAATGAAGGAATGAAGGGATGGGTGTCGTGACCTGATCTGAATTTTTCCCAAATATAAGCCCTAGGTGGTTTGGTTCTGATGGAGACAAGAGAGGTCCAAGTCAAGAAATTTGCTGAAAAGGTGCAAGGTGTTCATACCTATGGACAATGGCAACAGCACCTGTGCTGGTTACGAATAGACAATTAGGCCTAGGTCTCAAATGAGAATTTCAGCAGTGTGTCAAATGGCTGGAAAACTTTGGAATTCCTCAATCTGACCTGAACCTAGCTTTTCTCATTTTCACAACAGCAGGATTAGGGGCAGTCCATGGTATGTATGCAGCTGGCAATGTAAATGATCAAGACAACAAGGTGCAGGGCTGGATGAACACAGCAGGCCAAGCAGTAATTCATCCAGAGATAGTAGGAACTGCAGATGCTGGAGAATCCGAGACAACAAGGT
>NC_063332.1:44454047-44454905 GCF_021869965.1 Rhincodon typus | reverse complement strand
GATGATAATGGAATAGTTTAGGTTAGATGGGCTTCAGATTGGTTTCAGCGGTCGGCGCAACATTGAGGGCCGAAGGGCCTGTACTGCACTGTAATGTTCTATGTTCTATGTTCTATGTTACCCAGCAGGGTAATGAAACGTCTGCGGAACAACAAACCAGCTCGGCGAGTCAACCAACCTCAACCTGATTAAATGGCTGTTTTAGGTAGGTGACATTAGGAAGATTGCACTCCTCACCGACTTGCCATTTGTAAAGTCCTCTCCAATGTAACAGGGAACAACACAAACCAATTGTAATGCATTTTTATATTAATTGTATCCATTAGTAATATCAATTATTCTTTCCTTATAGTATTAGAATGTAAATAATCTTATTCAACAAAATTTTATGGTTAGTATATGAGAATAAGCTGACCATCTGCAATTTAAGAGAACTGTGAATTTTCAATTGCCAGCTGTTGCAGACCAATGTTCTGTAAATAAAACAGTATTCAATGCTGATCAGGCATTTTACATTACATTTCAATAAAACAACGCAGATAGTGTGTTATTTGCCACTTAAATTTGTTGTAGGCACCAAGGATAATTCATGTGATTTTGTCCTAAGAGACAGTCTTCAACTGTGTTGGGATAAGAATCAAACTAGAACTGAAATCCAAGGTCAGACCGAAATTCCCCCAGTTTAAAGGAGTTGTCTGAAACGCAAACCTTTGTTAGCTTTGGAATAAATTTCCCATGGATTTTATTCAAAGTCCCCTTGAAACAAGAGCTTTATTTTTTGAAAAGCAAATTTCATTTTCTAACTCTTCTCATTGTACTGCAACAGAGCATGCTCCAGTCTTCACTATTGTACTGCAA
>NC_063332.1:44444057-44454037 GCF_021869965.1 Rhincodon typus | reverse complement strand
CTATTGTACTGCAACAGAGCATGCTCCAGTCTTCACTATTGTACTGCTGTGGTGCTCTTGTTCTTTGAAAATTTATTGTCCCATTCTCGGAGGAAATATAATTTATTTGGGGTTTCTATAGTGAATGTAGAGAAGAAGACTGGCTTCAAGACTAAATTTTATATCCCTGCAATGGGTTGTAATGAACTAAATTGTGCGAAGAATTTACGTGATAGAACATAGAACACAGAACAGTACAGCACAGTACAGGCCCTTCGGCCCACGATGTTGTGCCAACCTATTATCCTACCAAGATCAAACTACCCTGCATACCCTACATTTTACTATCCTCCAGGTGCCTATCCAAGAGTCGCTTAAAAGTCTCTAAAGTATCTGACTCCACTACCACTGCCGGCAGCGCATACCACATGCCCACCACTCTCTGTGTAAAGAACCTACCTCTGACATCTCCCCGATACCTTCCTACAATCATCTTAAAATTATGCCCCCTTGTAATAGTAACTTCCACCCTGGGAAAAAGTCTCTGACTATCCACTCTATCAATGCCTTGAATCATCTTGTACACCTCTATCAAGTCACCTCTCATCCTTCTTCGCTCCAATGACAAAATCCTTAGCTCTCTCAACCTTTCCTCATAAGACCTGCCCTCCAGTCCAGGCAGCATCCTGGTAAATCTCCTCTGCACCCTCTCTAAAGCTTCCACATCCTTCCTATAATGAGGTGACCAGAACTGAACACAATATTCCAAGTGTGGTCTAACCAGAGTTTTATAGAGTTGCAGCATAACCTCGCGGCTCTTAAATGCAATTCCCCTGCCAATGAAAGCCAACACATCATACGCCTTCTTTACAACCCTATCAACTTGGGTAGCAACTTTGAGGGATCTATGTACATGGACCCCAAGATCCCTCTGTTCCTCCACACTGCCGAGAATCCTGCCATTAACCCTGTATTCTGCATTCAAATTCGACCTTCCAAAATGATTCACTTCACACTTTTCTGGGTTGAATTCCATCTGCCACTTCTTTGCCCCGCTCTGCATCCTGTCAATGTCCCGTTGCAACCTACAACACCCTCCATGCTATCCACAACTCCACCAACCTTCGAGATGAGAAAAGTTAAAGACATTAGGCAGGTTTTGTGTGTTAGAGATGATTTACTCAAATTTTCAAGGTGTTTTGATAAAATTAATTCAGGCAAGTGTTCCATCATGATAAATAACTCTATATAAGTAACATGTTAAGTAGAAGCAAAGTAAGAATAAGAGGCAAAATCAGATGGAACTTTTTCAGCCACAGGATATTAGTGTTTTGAATGGATATGGACAATTACAGTATATTGGTTCAAGATGCAATTAGATGGTTTTCAACAGATAAGAGATGTTGAAGAATATTGTGAATAAGCAACAGTCACTGGTTAGCATTGAGAAATAGCATTCCCCCTGACTCCTACCCTATCCTCCCTCCCTAAACTACTGCCCACAGAAATCAGCTTCAGCACAAAAAAGGAAATTAGTCTAGTTTCAGCTGCTTCTTACTGCACAATGTTATAACCAGTTTGCTTTAACCTGTTAGCCATCAAAGGAGATTACTTAAAATCTCTAATGATGTTACGGGAAAAACATGAAACACTGATATCATTTTATACCGTTCATCATGGATTATATCAACATATACTGAATAATGTCTTAAACTTCCAGCTTTACTCAGGTACCCTCAAATTGAACATCTGTCAAATAATATTCTTTAAATGTTCAATCAAATGTTCAAGCCTTTTATATTTCAGTAAAGAAATGCAATTGCATCCATCAAAGGGGTTAATAAATTAATTCTCCATTTTTTCCCACATTTTATTCTTATTTTTTCTTGATCATAATTCAGCATATTTTTACCCAATGTAATTTCCAAAGATTTAATTTAAAATATATAGTGCTATGATCCACAAAGGGCTTCTGGTATTTAAAGGAGTGTTCAACTACTCCATCGACATTTACATCTATCCTAATATTCCCTCAAGCTCCTCAGGGCATTGCGTCCTTATGCCTTTATCTCAATCAAACCTCTCATTACTACCTGATGTCTTTGGAATCTGTAATTAAAGTTCTGGCAGTTTTGACACCAAAAGGTCATTTATTTATCAAATGTTCCTCATATTCACAAATTCAATTAAAATACTTCTTACATGTGATGCTGGTAGACTCCAAATAGTCAGGAGATTATAACAACAGAGGATTGTAAATCAGCTTTTATATGGGGTGAGTATTTGTCCCGTTACCACAAAGGCTTGGAGCTGACTCCAGTTTGGGTTTTTGTGTATTCAACACCTCAAAAATAATTCACTGCATGCAAGTGCTTTGAGTATTTGAGAGAAGTGATAATGCACCATTTAAATGCAAGTTGTTTTCCATTCAGAGGGACAAATTGAGGATTCCTTTTCTCTTTAGCAGTGTTAAGGTCATTTGGTGGAATAAGTTTTGATGATATCAACTTCATAATGACCAGACCATAGCGCAAAATACACACAATTCAAGACCAAATGCACAACTGGCATCAGAAATTCTCCCTGGTGCAGTCATCTGAGATTGAGTTTGAGGTCGAGCGTTACCACAGTGTAGCAATTACATCCTACATCTGACCTTGACTCAGCATCGATATTAGATGAGATTGGGAAAATGTTCCATTGCCAACCATCAACAGCTTTCACGTTACTCAGCACAAATCCATCAAATAAGGTAAAAGTGAAACATATTCGAGAAAGAAAGGCTGAGAAACCAAATACAGGCACCATGAAAATCTGCAAACTAATCTGTGAATGTTTAAATGTTATCAGTTTCTGGCGTTATAAATAAAGAAAGCCGATGATATGGTTTTGTTTTGGTTCGGATTTTGCCCTGGTCGTCTTCGCCACCTGGAATGTGACTGATCAGGGACATAGTTCCAGGGAGGAGGCTTCCCGATGTGCACTCAGAGTGCTGGGCAGATATGGTGCTTCAGCGGGAGAGGTGCTCTCTGCTCGGGCACAGCTACCCCCTGGAACTGGGGAGTCCACCGAGCCCGGAGTTTGGGAATGGAGCAAAAACTCCTCCCTCAGGATCGGAACAATGCCACCTCTGCCTCGGCATGTGACTCCTGCGCTGGCGGCAAACTGCAGGTAAGACCGCCAGAAGCTGGGGAAGTGGCCACCCGCGCACCCCCGCCCCCCCCAGATGGATCTGTGTTCATCCCCGTCTCTACTGGCCATGGGCCTTCCTTCACCATGAGATACGCACCTGCATTGCTGTTCAAAATGCTCCTATTTATGGATGTGGCGCTTGCCGCAGTCTGTATGGAACACCTCCTTTAAAATTAAGGGCTACGTTGGAAGTGCCATGTCACATTAAATGGACATGTTAAGTTTGCATATTTTTAAATGAAACTTCTACCTATTTGCTTCCCCCCCACCTCTTTTTATTGAGTCCGATGACTTCCACCAACTGTTGCCAAGCAAAATCAAGCCCATTTGACTTGGTTGGCTTACTTTGTCTTGATGTGCAACAAAGATTGTGAATGTGTGATTTAAGCCTACACGGACATTAAACTTAATATTCAAATTCTAAACATAATTGTTACATTGCATTCATTAATATCTTTCCTTGAAGGATAAATGTTGTCAGAAGAACTCTTCTAAACAAAAACAGAAATTGCTGGAAAAGCTCAGCAGGTTTAGTAGCATCTGAGGAGAGAAATCAGAATTAATGTTTAGGGTCAAGTGACCCATCCTCAGAACTTCCTCTCTCTTGTAAATATTACAATAGGACCGTGCTGGTCAAACTGTGGGGGTAGAGAGAGGAGTCTCATGTTGATATTTCATCTTGTGGAGTCACAGATAGTCGGGATAGTGAAGAACGCATTTGATATGCTTGCCTTTATTGGTCAGTGCACTGAGTATGGGAGTTGGGAGGTCATATTGCGGCTGTACAGGGATATTAGTTAGGTCACTTTTGGAATACTGTATTCAATTCTGATCTCCCTCCTATAGGAAGGATCGTGTGAAATTTGAAAGGGTTCAGAAAAGGATGTTGCCAGGGTTGGAGGATTTGATCTATTGGGAGAGGCTGGGGCTATTTTCCCTGCAGCATCGGAGGCTGAGGGATGACCTTATAGAGGTTTATAGAATTATGAAGGGCATGGATACGGTAAATAGACAAAGTCTTTTCCCTGGTGTGGGGAAAACTAGAAGGCGTTGGTTTAAGACGAGAGGTGAAAGATTTAAAAGGGACCTAAGAAGCAACCTTTTCATGCAGAGCGTGATACATGTATGGAATGAGCTGCCAGGGGAAGTGGTGGAGGCTGGTACAATTACAACATTTTAAAGGTATCTGGTTGGATATATGAATAAGAAGGGTTTAGAGGGACATGGACCAAATGCTGGCAAATGGGACTAGATTAATTTATGATATCTGGGCGACATGGACAAGTTGGATTAAAGGGTTTGTTTCCATGCTGTACAGCTCTATGACTCTATCTACAAGTACAAAACTTGGCTGTATAATACTGTCAGCAGAGATTGTATGTCCAATTCTATATAAGAGAGTTTGAACGCACAAACCCTCTGAATCAGTGATGAACATAACACTTGAGCCAAGGCTGACAATTGGAGTGAAATTATGGTTTGTCTTATTGCGTGATCCCACTGCCAGGCATGGTATGAAGCCATGCAAAGCAAGAACATGCTAAATTTCAACTCCAATCTCAACTGCAGTGACCGAACCAGGGTTGAATCAGGCATGCTAAAATTTACATCAACAACCCTGGAGCAAGGAGGCGGAAAGAAAAAAATAAATCATAATCTGGTTACCATTCTTAGGTTGCTGTCAGATGATTCATGCAGGAAACTGTATAGATGTGAATATTGTGTGAGGCCAAGATTAGATTTGACAATGAGAATGATGAGAAGATCAGTCATTTGTGTAACATACAATAGAGCTGTCAGTACTTGTAGAACCATTGCCTGGTAAGGAGCTGTCTGGCTGAGAGAGGAGAGAATTTGGAGAAAACGTAAAGGTGTAAAATGCAGATTATTGTTTAACTTATAGTGGCAGCCAAACTGGGTATCAGAATTGTCCTTCTAATGGCATATATTAAGTGGGACACTAGAAGTATAGACTTGCAATGATTTCTTCTGTAACTACTTATTCAATCAGTTTTAATTTGAACTCGTATTTCTTCCACCATCACATCACGTTGTATTAAATAATAACTTCCTGCCATATTATAATATCAAAGTTGAAATGAAAGAGAACAAAAAGGAGGATGGGTAATGTATATTCCTGTTCTTGGAATTTGTACATGGTTCTAACTGGCTTTAATGCTCCATGTATTCGTGAGACAATGGTGTGATCAGTCAGGGTTAAAGCTGATGTCCCTTCTCTGGATCATGATCCCTGTTTTGTCACTGCTTATTGGAGAAAGGCTGACTGCAAAGGAAGGGCAGGCGAACATCTTCATAAAGGAACTAATCCCATGTCACACTGAACTGCAGGGAATGAGCATGGTTGGTAATTCACACCGTGCATACAAAGGAGATTGGAAAAGGGGACAAACATTAAATTAATTCCACCTTTTGCTCTGGTCTGACGCAGCACTTGAATGAGATGTGGCTTAATCTAGTTGTGCAACTTGAGCGGCAAGAGGTTAATGTAAAAAGTCAATTCCCACAATTCCTCGCCACACTTGAGAAACACAATTTAAGCTTGTCCATACAAGGCTTCTAGATTTCATAAGGTCAATTTTACTTTTAAAATGTCACACGCATGGAAATGTTCAAGGCTTTCTTTTCTGAGCTGTATACTAATGCTCAGCCTGGCCATGAATAAATAACTAGCAAAATAAATGCAAGCACTGCTGTTGTCCTGTGCTTTCTAATTTGAACATTTATCCCGTTTGTGCATCATTTTTTGAAGCAGGTAGTTGAATACTTAGTGGTGTAGCCCGTCTGTGTTCCACTTATTGACTGTCAAACTTCATTTGTGGTGGACAGGCAGATCTACCTGGGATTTTATGCTGTAGAAGATTTTTTTATGATGCTGATTTTTTTTGGAGGGGATGGGGGGAATTTCAACATTTTGCCTACTAAAACCTTGATATTTACTTGGAGCAAGCAACAGAGGACATTGAAATGGTGGGCAGTGGGGAATATTCAGAGAAGAAAACAGATTCTGTAGGCTGAATGGTCTACCTCTGCTTCCTACTTCTTAAGGAAGTGTTTCCTATATATCCCACCAAATCAGGTTGTCTGACTGTCTGTCTCTTAGGCTGGGAACCTGCAGGGTGCAGTAAAAATGATATTGTGTATAGTTTGGTCTCTGGGCAGCAGACATGGGGGTGTGTGGAGTTGGAACATTGTAAGGGGGAAATATGAACATTGGTTGTGGGGAAGGTTTGGTGGTTTGGTAAAATCTTACATAGCATATGGAGGTGTCAGAAATCACATTGAAGGTGTTTGGACATTATGCTGTGATATTGCTCTCTTGATGACTGAAGTTAATCGGACATTGTAGTGAAGACAGCTAATTGTGATGAGGTTTTTTAACATAAGCATTCAAGGAACGTAGTCGGCAGGAGTCAAACCTGCGCAGGGAAACCCCAATGGATTCCTAATCCATCGCCTTAACCACTCGGCCACAACTACAGGAGGCTTTTGATGGGGAATTTGGGAGAGACTATTAACCTTTTTTAAATGCATTTTTTTCCAATATCAATCATCCTTGAACAATGAGGGACCAGGACTGAGATATATTGCAAGTGAGTCGATCAAGTATTATTCCCATGCACTGTCAAGGAGAAAATAGCATCATGGTAATGTCATTCAATTAGCAAACCATAGGCCCATGCTACTGCTGAATAGCCTCCAGATGAGAAAGTCACAGCTGAAGGATACCTGAGCATGTGGAGTAGGTTCCAGAGGAGTCATTGTCTGTGAATGCTATTTCCTCCAAATGAGCAATGTGCATTGCCACTACACACTGAGGATGTTCTGGGACTCAATCACCGAATGAAACCTTCTGCTGCAGTAGGACCTGTGAGCCTATGGCGGTCAATTCAGCTGTGCTAAATTTTTATATGGCAGTGATCCACTGGGGATCTCTCAATCCTCAATCCACAAATGTATCATGTTACTGATACAATTTGTGCCAGTTCACACTGCTTCATCTCACTTTACAGCGACGAGGTCAGTGCTACAGCCCAGGTAGTAGGTTTTGCTAACATAGCTTCATTCCCCAGGTACAGGCCACTACACATTGTACACGTGATCTTTCAGAGCACCATCTCATTATACAGCTAACCTCATCAGTAGAAAAGCTTTCTATTTCATTGGTGTATACGTCACCTGTGATCATAAGGCACTGGAAATCCAGAATGTGCTGGCAGTTGTGAGTTCTTCTGCAACTAGCGACAGCACAATAGCATGATGCCATACAGACCTGGTGCATATATAATGAGCTGAGTCACATAAAATTGTGTGAGAAAACACACTAGACCTCTCAGAGAAAAACCCTCTCAGGAACGCCTAGAAATTGTCACTCGTCTAATTTTTGGTAATATTAAGCCCTATTAAATTATCATCAATTTATTGCAAAAATCCATTTGTTTCAGGAATGCTCTTCAGGGAAAGAAATCTGCCATTCTCACCCAGTCTGGCCTATGCATAACTCCAGGCTCACGACAGTGTTTCATTCTTAAGTGCCCTTTAAAATGGTCTAGCAAGCCACCGAATTCAGGGCCAGTTATAGCTGGGCACCAAATGTTGACCTTGCCAGCAATGCCCACAATCCATGGAAGAATAAAGGAAATTCATACAATCAAATGCCCCAGGACAGTAGGAGACTGATGGATTAGTTTGGTGCAGTATGGAAAATCTGAACCCAGTTGACTACCAAGTTGGACAAATTGCTTCCAAGGCATGAACATCTAACAAAATATATTCTACTACGGAAAACAGAGACATGAACAGACGTTGTACCGACTTATATCCGATATGTGGGCTGATCTGCTTTTTTTTAATGAAATACAAAGTCACAAATTAACAATGTTGAAAGCTGAACTGTCTCTGTAATGCAGACAATGGGCAGGATTTCCTCTGCAGTCAGGAATAAAATGCAGATCAGAAACCCATGCTGTGTGGGAAACGGTCACTCGTGCAGATTTTCCAAACAAGGACAGTGGGCACTTGAAGCTGGAGGGAGAATTGGAGTTTTCCAACTTGAAAGCAGCAGGCTGCAAGAGAAGACAAGCAAGGGATTTTCGGAATGGAGATGGCCTCTCACCACCTCGTTTGAAATTTAACCACAAGATATTTTGTGTAGCAGGCCATCACTGTGGGTGATAGGGAAATAGGAACCTCCTTTACAAAGGGTTTGTGGTTGCTGCAGCACTTAGGCAGGTAGGAATGGCCTCAAGACTTGCCTAGAGTGTTCATCCATGGTCTGTGTCAGAAGATTGCCTCCAGGCACTTGGGCAAGGCCTCGCTGCCTGCAGGAACTTGATGGCTGATTGGAAAATTCCAGTCTAGCTCCTTTAATTGGTCTTATGTGGCCTTGAAACACTGATCAGAATATGTGCCCAGGATAGGATGAAGCCCAAGCACTGGTAGTGGCCAATAAGGCCATTTTATCACTTACATGTCTCTAATTTTGGCTTGGAAGGGAATAATAATCAAGCTTAATATTCAATAGCTTGCAATTAGGCATTGCATTTGTACCAGATCAGGTTATGTAATTAATAAAAACTGAAAGAACTGCAGATGTTGTAAATCAGGAACAAAAACAGATGTTGCTGGAAAATCTCAGCAGGTCTAGCAGCATTTGTGAAGAAAAATCAGAGTTAATGTTTCAGTTCCGGTGACCCTTCCTCAGAATGGTTCCAATGAAGGGTCACCAGACTCAAAACGCTAACTCTGATTTTTTTGTTAACGTTGATTCTTTATTGGCTTTCTTCCAGTAGTGCCCAAAGTCAAGACATGGCCCTCTATATTTGATGATTGAGGCTTTTCTAATGTTTATCTGTCAGTCAGCTTGCTAACTTTCAAACCAAATTTGCTTGGCTCAGATACATTTTTACTTTATTGAACTTAGCATTTTTTCCAGGCTAACACTCTTCTTTTGACATTTTATTCCCATTTTCTGCATTAACACAGAACCCATCTATCTTCAGATGACTATTTCACAACCTTCTAATCTCAGTTGAGTTAATTGCTCTGTTTAATTTCCACAATCTTTCTTAAGCAATTCTTTTTGCTTTACTACTGATGCAGAAATTTGTTCTGGATGCATTCCATAAAGTTATCGCCGATTTCCTGACATGGATACTGTCATCATGCGACATTGACATAGTGAATATCACCTGATTTTAGATTGCTCTTAACTGTCTCCACCTTGATACGAAATAAAAACCAAGAGAACTGTGGATGCTGTAAATAGGGAGAAAATACTTAACAAGCAAAATCAATGAGTTAGAAACAATGGTAATCCTCAAGGAATCTAATATTATAGTCATGATAAAGCCATAATTGAAGTTTCAAATAGATTGAGAACGTAATATTTCTGGTTAAAACGTAGGAATCAAAATGGAGATAGGGTGATAATCTCGGTAAATGACTTTATCACACAGCTGGAACATATTATCCGTACTCTAACATCCTCAAGATAGAATCAATATGGACAGTGTTAACAAATTAGGAAGAAAATTGTATAATTGATGATATGCATTGCAGATCAACAGTACTGAGGTGGAACAAAAACAAACTTGCTGGAAAAGCTCAGCAGGTCTGGCAGTATCTGTACAGGAAAATCAGAGTTAACATTTCAGGTCTAGTGACCCTTCCTCAGAACAGTTCTGAGGAAGGGTCACCAGAACTGAAATATTAACTCTGATTTTTCTTCGCAGATGCTGCCAGACCTGCTGAGTTTTTCCAGCAACTTCTGTTTTTGTTCCACCTCAGTA
>NC_063332.1:44375978-44443657 GCF_021869965.1 Rhincodon typus | reverse complement strand
ATTACCATTGTTTCTAACTCATTGATTTTGCTTGTTAAGTATTTTCTTCCTATTTATTACAGCTAAACCTTTTCATCCTATTTTAAACCTCTTTTAATCCTGAGCTTTACTTCCAAACCCAAACCTTATTAACACCCTAGATAAGTTTAAATTATTCACCAATCTCCTATTTATTTTATCAGTAAGGACATGGGTGCTGTTTTTAATTCAGATAAAAGTCATTTTTGGGTAATGCTTTTCTTTGTTCCGGAAATTGATCTGACTTTTCAAGGATGTGACCTCATTTCTGAACAAATTCTGCAACCATATATTGACCTGGTAATGTCTTCATCTCCCTTTTCTCAATCCATCCAAGAACTCTTATTTCCATTCTAGTCCCTAACATCTTAAGCACCATATCTATCACCCCTACTTCTTATGTTGATTCTAATATGGATTATTACTTCGCATTTTTTCTCTCCTTTCCAAAAATTTTTAAACTGTCGCATATGTACTTCTACCCTGGTACCGGGAAGGCAACATGTAATTTTAGATCTCCTGCCTCTGAATTCCGATTATTAATTTGGTTCCTGGGATGAGAGTATTGTCCTGTGATGAGAAGCTGAGTAAATTGGGCTTCCAAATCTGGGTTTAGAAGAATGAGTAGTGATTTCATGGCAGTACAGAAGACACTGCTCTGGCTTGACAAGGCAAAAACTGAGAATTTGTTTCTCATGACTGAAACCTCTAGGACATGAAGCTGCAGCCTTAGGTTAAGGGGACAATGATTTAGTACTGAGATGAAGAGAAATGTGTTCACTCAAAAGGTTGTGAATCTTTGGAATTTTCTAGCTGCGGACATTGTAAATGCTCTGCCACTGAATATCTTTAAGGTTGAAATGAACAGATATTTGGTTTCTCAGGCAATCAAAGGATATGGAGAGAGGGCAAAAAAGTGGATTTGAGGAAGAAAAGCAGCTATGATCAAATTAAATAGCAGAGCGAGCTCAAAGGGCTGCAGGATTTACTTCTTCTGTTTTGCATGTTCTTATTCTGCCATTACTGCTTTTCTTATACTCTTTATGCCATGAGATATATTTTAGAAATGACACAATTTCACGTGATGTTCAAGTTTATATCTCAGTAGATTGTTATACTTAAGCAAAAAAAACTTGAATTCTTTTATCTTCTACCTCTGCTCATTGGCACATAAATCTGACAGCAATGAGACATTCTAGCTTTAATTTTTAATTATGTAAGTGAGAGGGTGGTCTGTTGTACGCCTTTACTCTTTGAAAACATAATGCTGTTGTTTTGTCTTAAATAAAGTACAGCTCCTGTGGAGAGTTGTACAACATAACTGCAAGGCAAAGTATTTGTCACCCTATCCAGGATATACTCTAGAGAGCAGATTCAATGCCAATCCACCTCCTTCCTCGAAGGGAGGAAACACTGAATATTAATAAACTATATTTCTCCATAACACATAACCTATGACTCAGAACACTTTGCAAAGGATTTAGTTAGTGATTATATTATTGAGATTTATCTCTTTTTAGAAATGGTTAGTGATCGCCTTTCAAATTCATTCCAGAGAGTGGGAGTGGAGTAGAGGCTTGTATTGTCGTGGCAATGAAGTGGACATGAAGTGGTTGCTGATTGGACTGTCAGTACTGCCATCCTTCATCTTAATGAACATCCAAAATCCATATCATTTAGGTTTTCTAAAGGATAATTTCTGAAGCTGTTATGTCGCAAAATAACACAATACTGCACAGAGAACTGTTCCAAACGGTTTAATTCATGTCTCAGGCACTGATCCACGTCTTCTGAAGCTATTTGCTCTTTCTCAATTGTAAATGGTCGTAGGAATAAAAACGTGGATAAGTGTCTGACAGCCAGACTTAGAGAATATTTACCTAAAACCCATGAATATTATTAAACCAGCTTTAGTGCTTGCAAATCCTCAAGAAGGGGATTAAAGGGGTTACTATGTGCATGCCTGTCTGTCACACAAATATCATGACGATAACAACTCATATTGTCATATAAAGCCTCTGCTTATATAAGATAGAATTTCTTAAACCTCTTCAAAAGAACACTAAAGTATGCTGATGCACTCAAATATCCGCAGTCCAACACTCAGCATCTCTTGTAGCTCTTTTCCTCTCAGTCCTTGTGCATATACAGTGATCAACTTTACCATTTGATATTATAAAAGAATGTTTTGTATTGTCTTTCTCACAGTTGCTGCAATCTTGAACACTAGTTCATTTAACACCATAAATTCAGTCAGGAAAGCTGGACTGTTATGAGGAGTCATGGATTCTGAAATGGACAACAATGAAATGGAAATAATTTTAGAATCATTGCCTATAAAGTCATTGATCAATGTGTTTCTATCCCATCACAACTTTTACTTTCGGTTTACAATGGTTCACTGTGTATTTATTTATTTCTTCCTCCGTTTTCCTCCTTTGCTTCAAGAGCACAATATTAAAATCCTCTGGTTGAAGAATCATTACACATGATGCTCTAACTTAATTTTTCCAGGAAGACTATACAAGTCCCTTATGGGGACCAGCATGCTGAAATCTGCACTGCTTTTTTTAAAATGCTTTTGAAGGCTCATTAAAAGAAACAAAATATTTAATTTGATTCTTATAATAAATTGCAAGTCGGGACATAAGCATGAAATGAGAAAAGGCTATCATTTGCTTGAGCCAATTCCTGCTAGCAGACCTCAAAACGTTTGGAATCATAACATCTCTATAATTTGCTTATTCTACTCAGGTAACTTTGGAAGAGAAGATATGTTGAGGTTACATATATTGTCACATAATATGCCAGATACTTTAAACAATGACATTATGTTTTGTATGGGTTGAAGTTCTCATACAGTGCTGGGAATGTCAGTAAATTCAATGGCATATTGAATGTACACTGTCAAAAGTCTAAACACTACAGGAATTATCCATTTCGCTGAGAGATACTATGGTTTGGGTTTTTAAATGGGAAATAGGATGTTGTATGGGGATGATTTAAAAATGGCGGTTCTAGAAGTTGTCTCTGAACTCTAATGCCTCTGGAAAGGTCTCCAATTTTCAAAGCACTGGCAATGGGAAGGGAATGGGAAAACACTTTCCTCCAATATATGGCCCATTAAACTCTTTTTGGGGTTTGTTAATGCTTGGGAGTTGGGGTGGTCACCGCTATAAAGTTAACTGGTAGTTTCAATAAATCCCAACAGACTGGTGCATGTTAGTGCACAGCTGTCAGGTTCACAGTGATGCAACGGAATGGTTTAATTTAAGCATAGAAAATCACCGAGCCCTGTGGTATTGTGCACTGGAATATGTGTAGTGCTTTAACTTTGCCCATTGGACTTTGTTTTGTGTGTTTATGTTGCCAGCCCTCCGTAGATCTGCTTACTCTACACAGCATGTCTACACTCTGTGTCAGCCACTGATGGCGAGAAATCCGCTTCAGCTTCTTGAAGGTGATCCAGGCACTAATTATATATTAAACTAACACCCTGCTCATCTAGGGCATTTAGAGAGAAAGGATGAGTAACAAATGTTATCCTTATGACCAATACCCAAATCGTGTGAAAAAAACTTAGCATTGCGAAGGTGAAGACATTGTGCCAAATGGCTGGGATCCAGAATTCATCCAAGTGTCATGTCCCCTTCCCTGAAAGCAGTCGGTTTAGATTGTAGTTGAAAAGAACGAATAAGTGAGATGAATGACTCCAAAATATTTTAGAAATGCGTGGAAAAAATTAGTTTTAGAAGAAAAACATCCACAGTTTTTCCTTTGCTATTCTCAACAAATTTTCAGGTGCACTTGAAACCACCATGTTTCCAAATTCTTTACATGTTAAATGAACAAAGGGGTCAAGCACAGCAATATACAAAAATACCAATTTAAAGAGAAAATACCATATATGCTATATGAGAGGACAGTGCTGATGAACTCTGATTAGCGAAGGCATTGTCATGGAGAATGCACCAGGTAATGGAGACTGACAGTTAAATGACAAGCTAAATTTCAATTTTATTAATTGATTTATTATTGTCACATGTACCAAGATACAGTGAAAGGTATTGTTTTGCATGCTATACCGGCAGATTGTATCATACAAATTCCATCATGGTAGCTGGGTAGAGTGCAGAAAACATTGTTACAGACACAGAGAGAGGGAGATCAGAATTAACATTTGAGAGGTCCATTCAAAAATCTGATAACTGCAGGGAAGAAGCTATTATTGAACCTATTTGTATGTGTATTCAAATTTTATTAACTTCTGCCTGATGGAAGAGGGTGGAAGAGAGTGTAACTGGGGTGGGAAGGATCTTTGATTATGTTGGTTGCTTTGCTGAAGCAGCAGGAAATATAGATGGAGTCAATGATGGAGGGCTGGTTTGTATGATGGATTGGGTTATGTTCACAACTCTCTGTAGTTTCTTGCAGTCTTGGGAAGAGCAGTTGCCAAAGCACACTATGATGCATCAGATAGGATGCTTTCTATAGTACATCTATATAAATTGGTAAGAGTCCTTGTGGTCATGCCAAATTTCCTTAGCCTCCTGAGGAAGTAGAGGCGTTGTTGTGCTTTGTTGACCATCATGTTGATGTGGGTGGACGAGGACAGATTGTTGGTGACCATCACTCCCAGGAACTTAGCACTCTTGACCATCTCCACCAAGCATCATTGATACAGACAGGGGTGTGCCCTCAACTCCACTTCCTGAAGTCAACAACCAGTTCCTTCATTTGCTGGCACTGATGGAGAAATTGTTGTCTTTACACCATGCCACTAAGCACTCAATCTCTTTTTCCTGTGTTCTGTCTTGTCTTTGTTTGAGGTTTGCTCTGCTACAGTGGTATTGTCAGCAAACATGTAAATGGTGTTGGGGTGGTATTTGGCTACACAGTCATGCATGTATAAGGAGTATAGAAGGGGGCTGAGTACATGCCTTGCGGGGCACCAGTGTTGCGTATTATGGTGGAGGACGTGTTGTCGCGTATTCTTACTGATTGTGGTTTTGGGTTCGGAAGTTGAGGATCCAGTTCTAGAGGGGGAAGCTGAGATCTGGGTCTCGGAGTTTAGAGATGAGTTTGTTTGGAATTATGGTGTTGAAGGCAGAACTATAGTCAATAAGTAGGATCCTGATGTAGGAATCCTTGTTATCCAGATGTTCCAGAGATTAGTGTAGGGCTAGGGAGATGGCGTTCGCTGTAGACCTGTTGCACTGGTAGGTGAATTGCAAAGGATCAAGGCAGTTTGGGAAGCTGGAGATGATGTGAGTCATTTATAACCTCTTGAAGCACTTCATAATTATGGAGGTCAGAGCCACAGGGCAGTAGTCACTGAAACATGCTGCATGACTATTCTTTGGCACTGGGATGATGATGGCCTTATTCAAGCAGGAGAGGACTTCAGATCGTATTAAGGAGATGTTAAAGATGCCTGTGAATACTCTTGCCAGCTGGTCCACACAGGATCTGAGTGCATGGCTGGGGACTGCATGTGGGCCAGTCGCTTCCCATGGGTTCACTCTCGAGAAGGCTGATCTGATGTCTGCGGAGGTGATCATGGTGCATCTGACACTGTTGGGATAGGTGACATTGTTTCACTGAGCTTCTGTTCAAAGCAAACGTAGAATGTATTGAGCTCATTTGGGTAGGGATGTATTATTGCCCGCAATTCTGTTAGACTTCACTTTTTAGCCCCTTCTGCCACGTAAGCCTTGCCACAAATGACGGGTGTCCGTGTGGTTGGTCTGAGTTTCAAGCTAGACAGATCTTTAAACTAGACAGGTTAATACTGATCTAATCTTGAACGTGCAAAGATTTACCCTGAAAAATGAACTTGTAACATAGCACATATGCGTGTTCTGCAAGCAGCACATATTAATACACAGGACCCTGTTTCTTGCAGTCAGACGAAATATGTTCACACACTTTGTCTGTTTCAACTCAACAACATAGGTGACAGCTTATCTGGTTCATTTCTGAGAGCAATGCCTTGACCAATCGGTCAACCTACCTGATTTATAATTGAAACAAAGGTTGGCAATTAACTATTAGCCATCATACAACTGGTGTATTCTCCAAGACTAGTGTATTTTTAAAGCCAGGGTATTTTGATTATGAATAGCTCAGTAGACGTCTATGTTCCACTAGTTTCAATACAATCTGCAAGTAAATATGTCTGATGAAGGCATTGATTAGCTCAGATGGCTCAATTATGGTTCAGAATAAGGCCAACAGTGCGGATTTGTTACAAAAAAGAGAAAGTGCTGGAGAAATACTACAGGCCTAGCAGCATCTGTGAGAGAAAGTAGAGTTAAAGTTCAAGTTCAGTGATCCTTCTTTGGAATTTACTGGACACAAAACATTAACTCTACTTTCCCTCTGCAAATGCTGGCAGACCTGCTGAGCTTTTCTAGAAATTTTCATTTCTGTTTCAGATTTCCAGCATCCATTTCTTTATTTAGGTTTAGTGTGGGTTTGATTTGTTTCTGGATGAAGTAGAATTAAGACCTGCCTCCTCAATGAAAGGTAATGGCAAATCACCACTGACAAAAAATGCCAAAGAAAACACCTCAGGATTAAGCATCGCCAGACAATGTGCCGAAGGAGCTGCCTTGGACAGAACACACATGAATCAATGTGCAATGAAGGGAGGAGAATTCAAATAGTGGAGTAATAACCTCTTTCTTTCTTTGCTCCCAAACCGCATATGATCTTAAGAAACTCTTTGCTCTGTTATTGTCTTGAATTCACTGCTACTCCTCCAATATCCTTCTTACGTGTCCTGTGCTATTCAGATAGGACAGTATTTGTTCATGCTATCACAAGTAAGTTTGCAGTGATTACAATCTGTGCTCCATAATGTTGCAATACATTTTATTTATTTAAAATCTAGTTTGCCGTTTTGTTGTGTTGGAAGCAAGCCTTGCTGCTATTTTCCATATTATTTAGTGAATTTGGAAATATGTTGCTTATAAATGCAGTTGAAAATTTCTTGAGAATAACCGAGGAAAGTATTTGGATGCCTTCCTTCCCTAACTCATACATTCCAGGTGTTTCCAAACTATCAAATTCCTCACCTCCCTCATTCTTCCCTTTCACCTACAATCTACAAGTCCTGCTTTATGTAAACTCTAGTGAGCAACATTTTCCTTCATGATTTTTCCCTCTAACCTTTCTCCATCTCTGTCAAGATATGGATACCTGGGCCAAATAATTTTCATTTTTTCAGATCTGTTTAACAGTGATTGCTTACAAGTGATTTGCCCATGAAGGGCATCACCCTGCAGCTTAATTCTGAGCCCAACATATACAAACAATATTCTTCCAATCAAGGTAAATGGAGACCAGAAGTGGGAATCCAATTAGATTTTGACGCTTTCCTTTACTGAAGTCCCGTATGGCATTGCTACCACTATCCCAAAAAAGACTGACTAATCCAATATTGACCAGGGATCACACATGGTCAGTATGATTCTGTTATTCACTGAATACCCTAGAACTCTATTAATATATCATCCATAGCCAACATGAATGGAGGCTCTTGTCCTTCCCTTCATTAATCATTCTGCTCAGCTCCTGGCTAATTCTCACAGGAATCTTTAGCCCATTTTACACTGACGGCAATAAAACTTGCACAATTGTTATCAACGCCATTGTTAAAAACGACTTCATTCTCCTTCTTCATAAAAGGAAGCAAGCGAACAAAAAGTGACTGTAATGTAGGCCTGAACATTTAATTGTATTTCAGTTCCACAGACATAAGAAATATCGATAAGGAATACACACAATTGTAACCTTCCAGGGTCTCAACAGTCTCAATACAATATCTGGAAAAATATACATCCACACAATGTGAAATTTAAAATGATAATATTTTTCAGTACCCAGGCATAGCAACTTCTATGAAATTAAAGAAAAGCGACACCATTGACAAATCTGCAATGATTAACCAGATGTTCCAGTGACAGTGAAAAATACAGCACTACAGTAAAATTGAATTTTCTTAACAAAACCCGATAACACCTTTTTTAAAGCCATTTTATAATAAAGGAGGATATTGCACAGATTTTATTTCTGATAGTCATGAAATCTATTTAATGCTGGTCAACAGAAGAGATTTGTATCTCAATCTCACATATGAAGGCACTGATGTTTGCAAGTTATTTCAGAAGGGATACTCTCTGAATACAGGCATGAGGCAGGATTCTGAACTCTACTGAGATGAAAATGGACCTGAGTTTTATAGTGTATTGTCCCTAAAGCATTGTGACAGTGCAATGTGACTATGGCAGAAGAAAATGTGGCATTAGAATGTATTGCTGGGATGATCTAATATAAACAAAGAGTACTCCAGCACTGAGGGTAGCCGAAGGTAATGTTTTTGCCACTGTATTTTACCTATTTATCTGGTTATCATATAATTCAAAACCTAATGGTTGGATTTTCACAAAAAGTGGTAAACAGATTTGACTTGCCCCATGGAAGAATTGATCAGTTTTTGGTGAAGGTGTGAATCTGGATCCTTGAAATTTCTAAAAGATCTTTTAACTCTGGGAGAACTATCAAATTGATTTTTTGTTCAAATAAACACTGAAAATGCTGGAGAAACTCAGCAGGTTTGTCAGCATCGATGAAGAAAATAACAGTTACTATTTTGAGTCAGGTATGTCCCTTCTGGACTTGAAACGTTGACTCCGTTTCTCTCTCCACAGATCCTCCTGAGTTTCTCAAGCTTTCTCTGTGTTTGTTCAGATTTCCAGCATCCGCAGCATTTTGCTTTAAAGTTGGCTATTTTTGGGATCTTGTGAGTTGTCTTGGCTGCTGTGATAGGATTTGTCACAGTTGTTAAAATGTGATCAGAGTTTTCAGAGCAAGTTGTTTGATATGTATTGTGCAGAAATTTCCTTAGTCAGATGCAAGTTCTTAATAAAAAATGTCTATTTTTCAGCTTTGTTGTTTCAGAATATCAACAAGACAGGGGATGGCATCCAGGATGTGTCGAAGAGTTGCGTCATTTTTATAACATTATGTTAACAGCACGATGTAGGTACAGACTCCACTGAGTACCATCTTCACTTGTAAAGTGTTGTGTCCACTTTTGGTTCCCTCAAATCATGGATGAATTGAGGCCTTTGGAAAAATTGTAGAAGATTGGTTCCTGGATAAAACATCCCTAGTTATCATGACAGGCTAAGATAGCTGGAACTTTTTACGTCTACAAGTGTTTAGACCAAGACAAGAAGGCATTTAGATTAAAAACAGATTTAGACTGTGTGCACACAATAAGCTGTGTAAATAAAGTAGATCTGGGAAAACCAGGAACATAAATGTGACTTAATTAAGCAAAGAACTAACGTAGATGTCAGGAGATCTTTCCTTTCACAACCTTCAGGAACAAATTGCTGGTTCAGGCAGGTGAACTTTTTGCAAATATTTGTAAGGGAACTAAACAAGCTCTTGGCTGATAATGATCTCAATGTGCCTCAGACATTGGGTGATGTGCTCTCCTAGGACTCATTCAAGAATTGGGAAAGAACTTCTCATAATTCTTTATTTCTCCTAAATATGTGGAGAGAATCTTTTTTTTATCTCACTCTTTTTGTCTCACCCAAGAGATAACTCCTGCTGCTCATCTTTACTTCTATGTCTCATCCTTACTTCTTGTCTCATTTCATGTTCCAATATCACCTCAATCATATTTCTCACTCCACACTGACGCTGTTGTTTCTAATTCCTGTCCACTGTACATGACTTAAATTCTTTGCACCCCCAAATATCGCATCCCTATTTCATGTTTGTTCTATAAATCTCTTATAAAGATAACTGCTTACAAACAGTTCCCTTACACCTCATCACTTCAGGTGACCTCCCACCCACAGCCTCTAACCTCATTGTTCCCCAACCTGACACCGCCCGTTTCTATCTCCTTCCCAAAATCCACAAACCTGACTGCCCTGGTCGACCCATTGTCTCCGCCTGCTCCTGCCCCACCGAACTCAACTCCACTTATCTCGACTCTATTTTCTCCCCCTTGGTCCAGGAACTACCCACCTACGTCCGTGACACCACCCACACCCTCCACCTCCTCCAAAATTTCCAATTCCCTGGTCCCCAACACCTCATCTTTACCATGGACGTCCAGTCCCTATACACTTGCATTCCCCATGCAGGTGGCCTAAAGGCTCTCTGCTTCTTCCTGTCCCACAGGCCCGACCTGTCCCCCTCCACTGACACCCTCATCTGTTTAGCTGAACTCGTCCTCACCCTTAACAACTTCTCCTTCAATTCCTCCCACTTCCTACAGACAAAGGGGGTGGCCAAGGGTACCCGCATGGGCCCAAGCTATGCCTGCCTCTTTGTAGGATAAGTGGAACAATCCCTCTTCCATAGCTACACTGGCCCTATCCCCCACCTCTTCCTCTGTTACATCAATGACTGTATTGGCGCCGCCTCGTGCTCCCACGAGGAGCTCAAACAGTTCATCCACTTCACTAACACCTTCCACCCCAACCTTAAGTTCACCTGCACCATCTCTGATACCTCTCTCTCCTTCCTGGACCTCTCTGTCTCCATGTCTAGCATCCATCTGGAAACCGATATCCATTTCAAGCCTACCAACTCCCACAGCTACCTAGAATACACCTCCTCTACCCACCTTCCTGCAAAAATGCCATCCCCTATTCCCAATTCCTTCGCCTCCGCCGCATCTGCTCCTGAGATGAGACATTCCACTCCCAGACATCCCAGATATCCTCGTTTTTCAAGGACCGCAACTTCCCCTCCACAGTGGTCGAAAATGCCCTCGACCATGTCTCTCGCATTTCCCGCAACTCATCCCTCACACCCCCTACCTGCAACAACAACCAAAACAGAATCCCCCTCGTCCTCACGTACCACCCCACCAACCTCCGGATCCAACGCATCATCCTCCGACACTTCCGCCATCTGCAATCTGACCCCACTACCAAAGACATTTTTCCCTCCCCACCCTTATCTGCTTTCCGGAGGGACCACTCTCTCCGTGACTCCCTTGTCCACTCCACACTCCCCTCCAGCCCCACCACCCCCGGCACTTTGGGCTACACCTGCCCCTACACCTCTCCCCTCACCCCCATCCCAGGCCCTAAGGAGACCTTCCACATCAAACAGATGTTCACCTGCACATCTGCTAATGTGGTATACTGCATCCGCTGTTCCAGATGTGGCCTCCTCTACATCGGGGAAACCAAGGAGAGGCTTGAGGACCGCTTTGCGGAACACCTACGCTCGGTTCGCACTAAACAACTGCAACTCCCAGTCGCGAACCATTTCAACTCACCCTCCCACTCCTTGGACGACATGTCCATCCTGGACCTCCTGCATTGCCACAATGATGCCACCCGAAAGTTGCAAGAACAGCAGCTCATATTTCGCTTGGGAACCCTGCAGCCCAATGGTATCAATGTGCACTTCACAAGCTTCAAAATATCCCCTCCCCCTACCTCATCCCAAAACCAGCCCAGCTCATCCCCGCCTCCCTAACCATTTCTCCCACCTCAAGTCCCACCCCCATCTCCTACCCACTAACCTCATCCCGCCTCCTTGACCTTCCTGGACCGACCTATCCCCTACCTAACTCCCCACCTACATTCACCTTTACTGGCTCCAACCCCGCCTCTTTGACCTGTCTGTCTCCTCTCCATCTATCTTCTCCTTTATCCATCTTCTATCCGCCTCCCCCTCTCTCCCTATTTATTTCAGAATCCCCTTCCCCCCCCTCATTTCTGAAGAAGGGTCTTGACCCGAAACGTCAGCTTTCCTGCTCCTCTGATGCTGCTTGGCCTGCTGTGTTCATCCGGCTCTACACCTTGTTATCTCAGATTCTCCGGCATCGGCAGTTCCTACTATCTCCCTTACACCTCATCTGCTTACCTGAGCTAACATTTCCCCTGAGCCAACATCACCATAATAGATTACCTGGACATTATCATGTTGCTGTCTGTGAAAGTTTGTGAGATACAACTGCCTGCTGTACATCCTTTATTACAGCATTAACCTCACTTTAATAAATATTTAATTGCCTGAAAAGTGCTTTGGGATGCCCTGAATTCATGGAAAGTGCTATATAAATGCATATCTTTCTTTCTTATGCTTTTTGGATTTTTAAATATTGCACAGCTCTGTCTCACAACATGGCCTTCAAATGCCTGCTGCCTTATGGGTATAGAGCAGTGCCAACAGCAAACCCCCATTTCATGACCCTGTCTGAAATCACTGACTCATTTACGTGCAAAGTTTTTTTTTATTTAACGTATTTTTCTAATCAACTTGTTCAGAAATGTTATTACACTCCTCTGGAGCAGGTGGAACTTGAACCTGGGCCTCTTGGTCCAAAGATAGGGTCACTACCACTGTACCACAAGCGGGCCCTGAAAAAATATGGAATGCTTCACGAATTTGCATGTCATCCTTGCGCAGGTGCTATGCTAATGTTCTCTGTATTGTTCCAATTTTAGTAAATGCACTGCTGAAACGTACACACAAAGATATTTCAATCAGGTCAGATGACAAAGTTAGTTTCAAGAACAAAAACAGAAGTTGCTGGAAAAGCTCAGCAGGTCGGGCGGCGTCTGTGAAGACAAAATTAGTTTATCTCATTTCCATCCAATAACCTTCGTGTGAGGTACTTGTATGTTGACACTGAGTGAGTATAGGTTTGGGTTCAGTAGCAATGCCCCAAACCTACACTAGACTAGTGACCATGTTTGATGGTAGTTGGAAAGTGCAGCTCAGAAACTGCAGCATCATAGATTTACCACTTCCAGGAGAGGAATAGGTATAGTCTATGAGGAGAGTTGGTAGTTAAAGAACAAAAGTCCTAACTTCTTGACGCCAAGTCAAGGTGAATTTACAATGATTTCCATGTATAATTATTCTACTTTTCACCACCGTATGAAACAACTTTTCCTACCCTCCCGCCCTGAAGATCTTCCCAACATATGAGAGTTCTACCAGTGGTGAGCGGATGATGAGAATCCTGGCTAAATTTCTTCTCCATTTCTCAGGAGTAGGTCAGGAATTATAACTTAGTGGAATGCTACCCCAGCTAACATCAGCTAGCTCAGTAAGGCAGCCAAACTACTCATTAATGATAAATGGACCACTTTGTATATCATATTTAGAATTTGCTAATACTCATAATTAAACCACCAAATTGGCCAACAAACAGAAAATGTTGAATCCTTACTAATGCAACCCATAATTTTCAGCAAAAGAAGAACTACAAGAAGCACAGCCCCATTTGAAAAAAGAGCAAATATAGACACATTTGTACACAAAGCAAGTCAGAGCTGAAGTGCATTGTCCTCTTTGGATGTGTGTTTCCATTATGGAGCATATCTCTTTTAAACAGATGTCCTTTTACAAAGAAATGGTTCCTTTACAAAATCTGTTACTTAAATGGCCTTGCTGTTAAACCATGTTCTTTTTAAAGAGATATTACATTGCAAGGACACAGTTCCTTTCTTGAAAATAAAATTCAGCATTACGATGCCTGTCTCTTTAAACAGCATATCACCATTATCATGGTTTGATTCTTTAAACAGACATTCTCCTTTAACCACAGCACCAATTATCTGCTTTCTACTATTATATATAGTAAGTTTGAAGTAAATGTCTCTGGGATTTAATAAACCACGCTGAACACTGATGAATGTGCAACTAGTTTGCCGAAAAATGTTCTGCTTGGATCGGGATTATGCCTGGATCAGAATTTCTATAAACTGCAGATAACAACAAATCTTTTCAGCAAAGCCCATTTAATCATTCAACCATCAATTCAATCTAAACAAAAACCAACAGCAATCACTTAGCCAGCATGTATATTTTACATGGATGTGATTAGATTTTCTACAACAGGTGAAAACCAGAGTTAAGAGTATTCATTATGCTGAGCATTAAGTACCAGATAAGCTTACAGTAGCTCAGTAAAATAGTGTGTTTTAGTAACACTGAGATCTACACCAGGGATCTATTCAGATTAATTCATGCTTCAGGGCATCAAAAACTTAAGCAAATTTACATCAATACTCAACAACCAAGATGAGCAGTCTCACCATACAGCTTGAATTCAAATGCAGCCTCAACATTAGACTGAGAAAGAACACAGGTACAGTGTCTCCACCCTTAGGAAAGATCACCATTTATAGCTTTCCATGGATTGGCAAACACCAGCTACCTCTTCCATTCTCACAAGACTATCAGCTTTGAACTGAAGTTGATACAGGCCTACAGGAAAACAGTCCCTTCAAACTGAATTGCTGAGGAATAGTGTTCTCATACACTGTAAGGCTAACACGATTGTAGTATTTCTTTTATTGTCTGAATGAGAAACGACATAGGAGTATAATTGAAGATATGACATTTCTTTTATAAGACTCTGATGAAGTCATGTTTCACTGTGAGAGTTCTGTGGACATACTTGCTGATCCCTCTTTGGACCCTTCTATCATGAACCGCAGAAGATGACAAACTCACTCACAGCTTGGACCTACTCAAATAATATATAGTAAGGGAATTTTGCACTGTTGTGTTTGCCATCTTTTGTATAACCAAGACACCATTAGCCCTTTCAGGCTAATGTAAAAGTTCACATAGTTCAGTTTTGAAGAAGAAAAGGGGACTTATCAGAAGATGTTTTGAAGAACAGTCATATTGGACTTGGAAAGTTAACTCTGTTTCACTCTCCACAGATGCTTCTGAACCTGCTGAGTTTCCACAGCAATTTCTGTTTTTAGTTCAGATTCCCACCATCTGCAGTATTTTACTTTTATTAGGGGAGATATCCCCTGTGTTGTGGCCAATATTTATCCCTCAATTAACATACAAAAAAGCAGATTATCGGGTCATTACCACATTGCACTTCATTGCAGATTTTCTGTGGGCAAATTGGCTGCCGTGTTTCCAACAATGCAAAGGCGATCCCACCTAAAATGTGCTTCATGACGTATTAAGCACTTGGGAATATTCTGAGATTGTGAAAAGTTTTGAATAAATACCGGTCTTTTTTTTCCCTACACAAAGGATGAACTGTTGAAAACCGTAGTGTATAATCTTGTTTAAAAATGAATTTACCATTCCTATTTAATCTGACTTCCCAACAAACTCTTGAATGAGTTCAATTAATAGAAATATTGTCATATTAAACTGAAAGAACTGCAGGTGCTGGAAATATGAAGCAAAAACAGAAATTGCTGGAAAATCTCAGCAGGTCTGGTAGCATCTGTGGACAGAAATCAGAGTTAATGTTTCAAAACTCTTGTTCTGAACTGTAATGTTCAGGGTTGTGATGCAGTCAGAAGCTGAGAGATCCTGGAGGAAGCTCAACTGATGAGGCAGTAATTGACCAAATTATATTGCTGAATTTATATTATATTCTGAAGAAGGGTCTAGGCCTGAAACGTCAGCCTTCCTGCTCCTCTGATGCTGCTTGGCCTGCTGTGTTCATCCAGCTCTACACCTTGTTATCTCAAATTATATTGCTTCTGCCTTTTGTGGACAGGGACTTGCTGGACAACATCTCATGTTGTTGGGTTGATGCCAATGTTATAACTGCAACTTGGCTACAGGTGAGCTCATTTTGAAGAGCAACTCTTCAGCAACTGTGGCAGGATGTTGTCAGGGTCCATTCACTTCACTGCAAACAGTGCACTCATTCATTTCTTCGTATCACATAGAGTGAGTAAGCCAGCCGAAATTAAGCTGTTTTTTTTTGTGAAGAGGAGAGGTGTTCCTCAGGAGTGGATTGTCCATATGATATAAATTCCAGACAAAGTTCAGGCTTGGCTAATAAGAGGCAAGCAAAGTTCATATCACATAAATGCCAAGCAATGACTATTTGCAATAAGAGAGAATTTATCACATTCACATTGGCTTTACCACTATCAAAACCCCCACTGTAAATAACATGGGAGTTACCACGTACCAGAAACTGAACTGGACAAGCCAAATAAATACCGTAGCTACAAGAGCAGGTGAGAGACTAGGAATTCTATGGAAAGTAATTCACTTCCTGTCTCCCAAAAGCTTCTACACCATCTGTTAAGCACAAATCTGAAGTGTGTTGGAATACTGTTGGTTTGCCTGGATGACTGTAGATCCAACAACAGTTAAAAGCTCGACACCATCAATGACAAAGCAGTTCACTTGATTGGCATGTAATCCAACATCGAAAATATTAATTCCCTCTGTTACTTACACAGAATTGCAACAGTATGTACATGTACAAGATACACTGCAGCTACTCACCAAGGCAATTCAACAGCTCTTTCCAAACCAGTGACATCTACCATATAGAAGAACAGGGGGCAGCCAAAAATCAGCCTGGCTTGGAATTATATTTCCCTTCCTTCATTGTCTCTGGGTCAAAATCCCAGATTTCTCTTTGAAACAACATTGTGAAAGTACCTACATCAGAACATGGACTGCAATGGTTCAAGAAGACAGCTGAACACCACCTTTCGGGGCAAACAAAGATGGGCAATAAATGTTGACCCTGCTAACAATACATATATTCCATAAACAAATAAAACAAAAACCTCAATTGCTCCAATGCTCCCACCTTTCACTGTCCATCAATTTGATCTTATCAAAAATTCAGTTGTTTGATTCCTGACCTACACCAAGTTATGTGCGCTCTCTTCATGCCTCAATTTTTCATTCTGATCTTTTGTTAAAATCCCTCCATGCACTTGGCCTTTGCTTTCTCTGTAACTACCTCTCGGCCTACAACACTCCAAAACTACATTCCTCCAACTCTGGCTTCCTGTAAATCTGCCACTCCATATGCACCACTGATAGTAGCTATGTTTTCATGAGGTCTTAAAGTGCACCACCATCCTCCCTCAATCTTAAATGCCTGCTTAAAACCTATTGCTTTCTTCAGTTTGATAGGAATATATTTCTGATTACAATCCAGTGAAATGCCTTGGGATATTTCCTTCCATGAAGGTGTAATATTAATGCGGGTTTTTGCTGCAGAATAAAATGGTTAATAAATATACATCTGCTCCAGGAGCTACAAAGCAGGGATCTTTCAGCATGGCTAGTATACATTACAGAGCCCAATATCCATTTTTATACATGAATGCAAAGCCATAATAACAAACATGATTATTTTCTCATTTTTAAAATATACTGCATTGACCCTCTTCAGGCGAAATACATCATGGGTAATGGTGGATGTTGATTTGCAAACATCAGGTCAGTAGTTTCTGAATGTAAATACTCTATTTCTCCTTGAGCATTTCACCTAACAAGGTACATCATAGTGTGACCAAAATGTTTACACATTTTGTTTACATGTGAAGAAAGGAGTAAAATGCACTTAAAAACATCTGGTATCCTGCTGCTAAATCAAATGCATCACACCTATTTTACACCCAAAAAGTGATGCAAGACTTACCATTTTTACACTGTCTAGCCTCTGCATTGAATGCTGCAAGTAAGTATTTTTATAGCAATGCTATTACAACCAATTGAAAGGCTATATTTAAACATTTCCATAAAGTGACTCTTTTACAGTTGGGATGTCTGAGGATTTGGTCTTAGGAGTAAATTTGAATGACCTTCTCTCAATATAACCAAACCAAGAAAAAATTAAAAGGCCAAAAGTGAAAAAAGAGCATGATAATTAGAAAATGTGTGTTAGCTCTGGTTATAAGGAGAAATCGTTCTCACAGAAACACAGCTTCAACACCAGCTATCAGCACATCAAGTGCAATGTTTTCTCATTTAAAACAGCATGTATGCAAATAGTCAATGAGGGTGGTCAGAAGTAATATCGAGGTGATATTAATTTTGGGAGTATCTTAAAACTGATCTTTCGTGTGACATCATTCATTAACTTCTCACAAATATTGGCAGGTTGAAAGTAAAGAAAGAACTCTAGTTAACATTATGGAAAACCTGCATGGGATCCCACAGAAATATGATAATATTACAATCATGTTGTAAGAGTTTAATTTGAAGGGCTGCAGAATTATTCAAATATGCTGCCAAGCACACTGCAAGCTTCTAGCTTTGCAAATTTTAATCTTCTTTAACTGTTTGTTTGTTACTTAATTAGCTTCTGGCAAATAACACAACAACACACAAGTCGCCCATATGGGGCTGCTGTGATAAAAAAAAGCAAAGAAAGTCTGTACAGAGATAATGGATATATAAAGCAAGTCAATTAATTAGAATGTAGGTCCATATTTCCTTGTGTTGGCTCAATGCTTTTCCATGCAAAGCATTGTGGGATTGCATTACTATGTTTCCAACAACACAGCAGTAAAGGATTTATAGCTTAATCTTTAAGAACAGTGCCTAGACTATTATCATACATAAAAATTATTAGCCCTCATGCTACCGGTCACCACGCTAGTTTTGTTGACAATCCACAAGCTCTGCACCCTCTATCTGCAACTTTTAATGTTTGTAAATTTTCTGTACTCTGTGAAAATGAGTCTTAGTACATCAGTAAAAATAAAAACACAAATTTCAGTGTGTGTGAAATGTGCAAACCTTTCAGGTAGAGTTACTGTTGTGAACAATCTAGAAATTTTGAAAGAAACGCTAAAGTCTTTTTCTCACTCATTTATCTGTCAATATTCCATTTCCTTCTCATCTCCTATCTAGAAGATATTCATTCCAGGCCAAGGCATGATTTCACAATGCCGGTGGGGATTCAGATAGCTCTACCATCTGGCCATTCCACATATATAAGCTTAGGAAGTGAGTGCCAACAAGAATTTCAAGAGAAAGGGCATGATGGATCCACATACAAACAATTCAGACAGGAGTTGCTGGATAGGATTTCCCAGCTTTTCAACATATAAACTAATTGTAATCCTGAGCTGACATTGTTCACTCAGTACAAACGGAATTTGAAATCTGCCAGATGTGTATGGATCAGTTATTGACAGGACAACTCACTGAACAGGAAAGTTCAGGTCTTAAACTGCAGACCAGTTGTACTTTATCCAACTGTACACATTGATATTTCATTTTTTTCAATTAATTTTCATCAGCTGAAATAAAGAATCACAAATTCATGGAGATTTGCCATCAGATAGTGTAACAACATTAATTTATACAATTGTTTTCAACAAGTCTTTGGAATACCATGTCGTGTGCTGGCACACTGCCTGTATCTCTTCTTAAATTTGCAGTAAGATTAAAAACATGAGAACATGTGAAAACACAATCCAAAACCAATCACTAACAATTTTTTTCCATAAAGCTCATTCAAATCCTACAATCATTTTCCCAGTTGTAGAAATGTAAAAGAATTGTTTGCTCATGATATGAAACTGCTACTTACTAATTACTGATGGTGAGCATGAGTCAGTCCTTGGTGTCTCAAACATTAAAAAAAATTAGCATTTATAGAGCATCTTTTGTGAGTTCCATATATACTAAAACACTTTACCATCAATGAAGTATAGTCAATGTTGCAATGTAGGAAACAAGGCAGGCAGTTTCAACGCAGCAAGCTCCCAAACTGCAATTGATAATGACCAGATAATATACTTTTGTGACGTTGATTGAGACTTAAAAGTTGGTCGCAATATCAGAATAACTTCCCTGATCTTTTCAATTAATATCATGAGATCTTGAACCTCCACCTTAGACGGCAGACAAGATGTCTGTTGAGCATCTCATCCAAAATACAATGCAAGTGACAGTGGGGCATTCCATCAGTATCACACATGAATGTCAGCCTAGATTGTAGTGGTCAAGTTGTAAATTCCTTGACCTCACAACCGTCTCATAAGATTAAACTGAAAGAACTGTGGATGCGAAAAATCAGAAACAAAAACAGAAATTGCTGGAAAAGCTCAGCAAGTCTGGCAGCATCTGTGGAGTGAAATCAGAAGAAAAAACTTGGAACAGGAATCCTGTCGGAGAGCGGAGTACTTCTTCTAGGTGGGCATGCCTAGAAGAAAGAAGATTTCTCTCCACAGATGTTGCCAGACCTGCTGAGCTTTTCCAGCGATTTCTGTTTTTGCTTGTTATCACATGATCTGCTATTACACTCAACCCATTGTTACCCACTGACAGTTCACCTAGTCTGTCTGTTATCCACTCTTTTGTCCAACTATATTTTGCTCTCTGGGCTCTATCTCCACCTATCATTTACTCCTTAATTGCCCATTCCTAATTGCCTTTAAAAGATGATGGTGAACTGCCTACTTGAATCCACTGCAGTCCATTTGGTGTAGGTACACTTGCGTGCTGTTAAACAGGAAAGTTAGTATTTTGACCTCGCTACTTAAAGAACAGTAATATATTCCTAGTCAAGATGGTGAGTGGCTTGGAAGGAAAATGGTAAGTGATATTATTCCTATGTTTATGCTGCCATTGTCCTTCTAGATAGCAGTGATTGTGAGAGAGGAGAGCATTGTCTAAAGATACTTTGTGAAGTTTTGCAGTGCATCTTTGTAGATGGTACACACTATTGCTACAGTGCATCAGTGGGAGAGGGAGTGAATGTTTGTGGATGTAGTGTCAGTTAAGTGGGTTGCTTTGTCCTAGATGATGTCAAGCTTCTTGAGTGTTTTTGGAGATGTACTCATCCAGGTAAATGGGGAGTATTCCATCACATTTCTGACTTGTGCCTTGTAGGTGGTGGACAGGCTTTGGGGAGTCAGGAGGTGAGTTACACACTTCAGGTTTCCTAGCCTCTGACCTGCTCATTAGATGGCTAGTCTAGTTCAGTTCCTGGTTAATGGCTGTATTTGCTGACACCCAGCGGCACGGATAGTAGCAATAAAAGCTCTGGAATAAACTGAAATAAAGAATGATAAAAACCTAATAAATGTTTTCAAATCAAAGGATAACATATAGGTGAAGAGAGAAAAATACTGCTATTCAGGTTTATATTACACATGTGCACGCACTTTTAAATAAAATTGGATGCAAGCATGTGCAATCAAAATTTACCATAAGATGGTTGGTGTCAGCAGACACTCTTAATGCTAACCCCCAGGATGTTTATACTGGGGTGTGGGGGTGGTGGGAGGGTTCAGTAATGGTAATGCCACTGAATGTCAAGTGGCGATGGTTACATTTTCTGTTTTTAGAGATAGTCATTGCCTGGCACTTCTGTGGCATGAATGTTACTTGCAATTGCCAGTCCAAATGATTATCTCTGATTAAAGCTGGTACAAAACGTCAAAGTTTTCAACAGTCTTAGCACCTACACTCTGATCATGTTCATAGTTGCAGCATTCCAGCTCACGTATAATTATGATTAGACCATAAAGGCATTGAATTCAGTACTGAGAGACCATACTTGATAATTCTGCTCCCTGCTATGATTTGTCATCACTATAGAAACTGTGGCAAAGCAAAATTAGAGGATATATGAATAGTACATCTGTGTAATGACTGAGCCTCCCCCATTATGCATGTGAAGGGCATACATATAACGTACCACTTCCTCATTCTCCTTTTGCAATGTACAATTAAATCAAATGAAGGCTTTTAAATTAGCATTATCAACTGAATTCAAAATGAACCTTCTACGACTAGATGTTGCAATCTTATGAATATAACAAGTTTGCAATGTTAGTTGAGGAATGCAAATGATCAGGGTTGAATTCTTTTAAAATTAAAAAGCCTAAGATGAGGTACTATGAAAAACTGTATTGCCGCATAGAAGAGTAAGATTGTGAGAACTTAACTTCAACACAGAGAAAGAAGGACATTTTTTCATAGTTCAGTGATTAGGAGGGAATGTTCATAGTTGTATCAACAAAATAAAGCACAGTAAAAATCTTTCACAGTAGATAGAGGTTAAAAGTTAGAGATGCGAAAACAGTCACTTATTGGATATCAAGTTTTCTGTAAATTTGTTTAAGTATGAGAAATGAGTAAACAGAGATTGCTAGGGAATTAAAATGTATCATATTATACATCATCTATTGAAAGCAATGGGTTCATTGGCTGAACTCCTTTCCTCAGCACACTTTCTCGAGTTGTGCTAGGTTTCTCATACAAAGGCTGAAACACAATTGATGGTGTGCTTGAACAATTAGGTTCCAATAATTTTAAATATATTAACATATATTATTTCTTTCTAATTAGTCTCTTGTATTTCCTTCTTTAATTGTGACCTTCCTTTACATGTCTATTGATTGTAAGTTTCCTAAATAGGAGTTAAAATGAAAACTATAAAATTGGAAATCTGAAATGTAAAGAGTGAAAAGGTTGGAAATTTATAATCTGTTAAAAGGAACCAAAATCCTGCAGCTTTCTTTTTGTGGAAGTTGTTAATGGGTTTGCATTCATGAAATCCATTCGTCCTTCCCCTTACTCCATTTTCTTAGCTAATCTGGTCAGGTTTATATAAAACAATTTCTCCAGCCTCACTATCCTAATTATACTGAAGACGGGTGAGGGTGGTGGCTTAGTGGTAATGAACTGGACATTCATCCAGAACTTCAAGTGAAATAACTGCACAGAGGCCGGGAACCCATCATTAAGTCATCCTTTATTTACACATGAACAGTCCTTAACTTTATAACTGCCTCATTCTGAGTCAGCTCTCAGACAGGCAGTATCTCCAATACTCCCCTTTTTAATCTGTCAGCCAGGGCTCCCTGATTGGACCAGATTAACAGCCCCAATCAGGGAACTCGTATTCTGAGGTCCAGCTGGCTGACCTTGTTACAAACACTACAATCAGGCTTATGTTTTGCGGACATGCATTCAAATCACACCTTAGCAGATTGTGAAATCTGGATTCAATAACAAAAACTGGAATTAAAAGCTAGCATAATGGTGACAATTGTAAGCATTGTACAACCATTGTTGTAAAAAAACATCCAATTCAGTAATGTCCTTTACATGTTCCTACGTGTGACTCTGGATCCACAGCAATATGGTTGGATCTTAAATGCCCTCTGAGCAATTAGGAATGGGCAAAATACTGGCCCTGCAAGTAACACTAACATACCATGAGTGAATAGTGAAAAAAACCCATCTGAAATAAGTGCAGAAAACGATGGCTATGTATTTATATCAGATTTACAGCACCCGCGGAATTTTTTTTTGCTTTTGTGACCTTCTAAGATATTTACATGAGTGTTGACAGAAATGCTGACTGACAACTGATCAATAGATTCAGACAATATTCCTTGGAACAAAGTGGTGTGATAGAATTGTCCAGTGGAAATAGAAGCAGACTGTAGTTAAGGTCTCCAGTATTAGGGGCCATAAATACAAAATTAAATCTAATAGATTTAGAATAGAAGCAAAAGATACTTCAATGATTGAGGAAATATGCCAACTTTCAAACAGAGACCTAGGTTAAAATCTCACCATGGCAGATGATGGAAATTGAATTCAATAAAAATCTGGAATTAAGAGTCTAACGATGAGTACAAATCCATTGCTGATTGTTGGGAAAACCCATCTGGTTCGCTAATGTCCTTTAGGGAAGGAAACTGCCATCCTTACCTGGTGACTCCAGACCCACAGCAATGTGGCTGACTTTTAATTGGGGATGGATGATAAATACTGGCCTAGCCAACAACGCCCTCATCTTGTGAATGAATAAAAAGAAGGAGAATAAAGGAAAATGTGAGCATGTTGTGCTGGAATGAACTGGTTGGGCTGTAACTGCACTGTAACGTCTACATATTCCAAGGTATTTGCAGCATTTCCCTTTCAATAGATGGCCTATTTAGGTTACACAGTAATTTGGGGGCTTATTACACCTTTACATAAATGTTATCTGTTAACTGATTTCCTATTTTAGAGTTTGGACTGACGTTTGAATGGCCACTGTTGCCTAGCTACCTCCTATTCAAAGAGAAGGCAGTTTCCCATTAAACCTGGGGTTAATCCTTTTCTGCTGCAATGCGTTCATGCAGTCCAGGTAGTTGAAGATCTAATACTATGAATTATGATTAAGCTTGTTACCTCCATGCAAAAATATCAAACTGAGCGATAAAGGATATTTTAAATATCTCTACTAAATAAACTGTACAACTTCATGATTTCTGTAATGCTAGTCCTTCGCCTCACCCCTCTCCACCATCCCTCAGCACACATGGAATGCCATCGGTCTGAACATTCGCTTTTTATCTTTGTCCTGCTAGCTGTCATTAAACAACTCATTGCCTGAGTCTGGTACACCTCAAGAAGACATTGGGCTTTTATGCAAAGGTGAGGCTGTCATTCCAGTAAATCTGCCTTCTGCCTCCAAATGTCACCAGGAAAATGCCACATATGATTTGCATGCATTAGGCAGGTAACAAATGACAAGAATTCAAAACCTCCTAAATGATTAATGATTTCGGGGTCATTCTTTTAAATTGTTTCAATGGTCTGTAGTAATTCTAGAGACACTAAGCCAGATATCTGTATCTGTTATGACAAGGCAATGAAAATGCCAGACACTGTCATCTGAATAATAAATGTATCGTGGATTTTTCAATCACCCTTACACTATATAAGTCCTCTCCACCAAATGCATCATGTATACATTAAAAATCTGGATAATAGCTATATATATATGAGATTCTTTTAAAGTATTCAAATTAAAATCTTCCTAATGACTAACATTGAGAATGATTACATTTAAAGTTACATGCTATCTTCTCTTATCTCTTGTGGCTTAGTTCCTCTTAATCACTTATTGTAAAACAGTTATGTTTAAAACCTATTTTGCAGTGCACTTCACTTAAGAATAAAGATATAAATTGCTGCTGATTGATGGATTGACTAGAGATCCATGAATCTGACATGTAATTGGCATCCATGAAATTTGACTAAGGTGTGAGGTTTTTTCAATGGCACATATTCAGAATAATTTTTTAAGGCTCTCTTCCCTATGCTAGATTCACTTAATATTGTCACTTTAGTGTTAAAGTCCGATTGCAGCCTGATGTGTCGAACAGATATTTTTAAACACATCAAACACTAAGCTGGAACATTCTGGAAAATAAAACAGATGCTTTTAGCAAAAGTTCAGAATTTCAAAGTGTTTCTACCAAACTTTCTTTTTAAATTAAGCAGGCAAAAGAAAGAGTGGGCTTTTGAATAAATGTCTCTTATTCCCAAATTAAACTTATTGACTTTTGTATTTGACTCTCCTTTTTCCACATTACTGCTGTATTGGTTTACTATTTTAAGTTCTTTTCCAGTTTGCAGAGCATTCATTGTCAATTACCTGTTGAAGAAAATGGCTCATATTAAGTGTTACAGAGATAGTAGGAACTGCAGATGCTGGAGAATCTGAGACAACAAGGTGTAGAGCTGGATGAACACAGCAGGCCAAGCAGCATCATAGGAGCAGGAAAGCTGACGCTTTGGGTCTGGACCCTTCTTCTGAAAATGGATGACAGAACTTTGTTTCTACAGTTTGGCAAATTCACTACTAATGGCAATGCTGACTTCCACTGTATTGTAGCCTGCCTGAGATGAAATATGAGGGAACTGATGTCTCTGCTGAGCTGGTATGAAAGAGGAACTGAGGCCTGGTCAGTTAAGCTATCACCTTGGTGAATGGCAGATCAGGCTTGAGGAACTAAATAGCCTACTCCTGCTCCTATTTCCTATGTTCTTAAGATGAAACATAGACTTTTGTTGCCATGAGCCATTTATATGGTTTCGTTGATTATCAGATACCTAGTTCAGCTTCAATCTGAACAGTAGGTAGGGAACCGGAATCTCAGAGCAGGGCCAATAGTTATACACAAAAAGAAAAGCCGGTCTGCTTATTGCTCAATCTGCTGTTTGTTTTGAGACCCCTGCAGATCCTGTAATCTACAGGAATCTAAGGTCAGGTCTTTGTTCAAGACTTCAGTAGAAATCTGATGTGCACAAGATATGTACGTTCAGGGAACTGAAGCAGATGCTCTCCTACTGCATTCTCTGATGAATGATCGGGCTGTACCAATCACAGATAAAGTCTCAGTGAGTCCCGGGGCTGAGGAAGGAGAGGAACTTGATGCAAGTCTGTGTTGCTTCACTGTGCCTGGGAAATGTTGATTCCTCATGTGCATCAAAGAGAAAAATTCAACATCATATCTGAACAAAAACGCATGCCAAAGTGCACAACATTTAGAAAATAGAAAGATAAACCTATTGTGATGATTAACCTTTTCTCCTACCCTGGTGCAGTGGTACCCTCCTTATAGTGGAAGAACTCAATCTTCAATATGATAAGATTCTACCATCCCTGCCCCAGTCTGTAATAACAATGTTCAACCATAGCTATGGATTCCTCTTAACAGGAACTTGCTCTTAATCAAATTTGCTGTTATAAAGAATTCACTTTTCCACTGTTATTGATCCACAATCTGGTGCTCACAGTTGGGATAAATTGCTCTTCAGCCACATGCCTTTAATACATCATTTGGTATTAAATCAGATGTCAAATTTGATTTTGAATCCAATGCCCTTGTGCCTGCCAGCTTCAAAGACATCCCATTTATACACAGTTGCTTTCTGGAGCTGGCATTTAGGATAACATTTATTGTTACTTCCTGCTAATACCCTGCTGTCCTCTAAATTATGTTGGCTACTGTGCTGAAACAAACAAAGTTTTTAAATATTGTTTCTTCATTTTTTCCAGTTTAACACACTTGTACAGCTCAAGGTTGATTAGTTAATATGGTGCTCATATATAACTCCAACACTAATAGTCTACAGCAAGTGACCTGCTCAGGCTGGATGCAGACAAGCAACTATGGTAATTAAAGATATCAAGGTGTCCTGATTAGATCTCTCCATGGCTTGGGTCCATTCTCTAGCTCCACAAATTGCTAATGTGATCCAATTCTCCAAAATTGTGCATTGTTCAAACTCTGGCCTTTTGTGTATATTCCACTTTCTTCACTTTACCATTGGGGGACTTGCCTTTTGCCATCTAGGAATTATCTGTCTCTCACCTCTCCACTTTTCTCTGTTTTTGTTGTACTGTTACACTCCTTGATAGCATGCCTTTGACCAAGTATTTTGCTCCCTACCCCAAATCTCTTTCTTTGGCTCAATGCAAGCCTTTGTCTGATTACAGAGTGCCTTGGATGCTCTATGATGTTGATGCACACTATAAAATGTTTTTGTTGTATTTTGTTTTTCTATGAAGTGGATGAAATATAAAATTGCCATGTCTGGATACAAACCAAACCATGGAGTGGAAAGAAATATACGAAGATGCTGCAGATCATGTTTTTGGTGCTCAGGATCCAAGAATGAATCGTATACACTGACTTAGCCATCTTGGCACTCTGAAACTCAGAGCTGCTTCATCAGTATGCCTAACCTCTGAGGTGTGGCTGAGTTTCACGTATTTCCATGACTCGGTGCATAGGGTCATTCATTCCACCAAAGGGCAGCAGATCCTACAAATTAGGACATAAATTCAATGTTCTGTTGCAATGCTAAAGGCAGCATAAATACAGTAATCTATAAAATGCAGCCACTTCTTATTTTGAGAAGCAAAGCTAACTTCATTAGGCAGCTAAAGGCAGCACATTAAGAGAATCCTTGAGCCGTGACCATGCGTACTAATGAAACTAACTTTTCTTCACCTTTTCTGAAAAGCGTCTTCACACATTCAAGGACTTATGTCGTGCAACTGTGGGTGATTTATAGATGATGAACGTAATAGGCTGCAGGGCAAAAAAATAGACATAGGAACTAGTGCAAAAGCTGAATCTAATTGGGAAAAGTTAAGAAACAACAGGGGAACTATTACTTTATTGGGACTATATTATGGAGGGTTAAATGTTTGAATCAAGATCCAGGAGAGAACAGTAATAAATTATGTCCAACAAGACCTGGACAATATCCAGTCTTGGGCTGAAAAGTGGCAATTGACATTTGTGCCACACAACTTCTAGGCAGTAAGAGACAGCCTAACCACTATCTTTGATCTTCAACAGCATTGCCATCACTGAATCCTCCGTTATCAACATCCAGGGGTTTTGATTGACCAGAAGATGAACTGGACTAGGTATATAAATGCAGTGGCTACAACAGCAGGTCAGAGAGCTAGGAATACTGCGTTGAGTAACTTACCTCCTGTCTCCCCAAAGCCTGTCCACCATCTAAGGCATAAGTATGAAGGAATACTCCCTACTTGCCTGGATAAGTACATCTCCAAGCAAACTCAAAAAACTTGACACCATCCAGGACAAAGCGGACTGCCAGATTGGCATCTTATCCACAAACATTCACTCCCTCCACCACTGATGCTCAGTAGGAGCAGTGTATACTATCTACAAGATGCACTGCAGAAATTTGCCAAAGATCCCGCACATAGAACTGTTACAAAACAGAAAGATGCTATTCAACCCATTATGTCACAGTTGGTTTCCTGAGAGATCAATGTAGCTCGTACCACTCTCCTTCCTTCTCCCTGTAGCTTTGCAAATCTTTCCTCATCATTTCCTTATCCAGTTTCCTTTTCAAAATCATGATTTTGTCTTGTCTTCAGCACATTTTGAGACCATGGATTCCCAACTCTAATCATTCACTGCTTAAAAAGGAGATTTTCATCACATGTCACTGGTTCTTTGCCATTCATTTTAAATTGGTGTCCTCAGAATTTTGAACTTTGCTAAGGGAAATGGTTTCTCCATAACTACTCTGTCCAGACCTCTCATGTGGTGACAAACTCTTGGACTAACCCACTCTATCTTGGAAAATTTCTCACTGTTTTGAAAAAAAAAATTGAAATACCATTTTTGTTTAACTGCACCTTGGTTGCTCAAAGTGGTAAAATTTAACTTATTTCCATGGCCTAAGTTGAGAATTTTACCAACAGAACAGTCATGGGGCAGAGGACAAGTAAAACCAAAATAATCATATAGTATCATGCTTATTCTGAGGAATGAATTCTGATCATTTCAAAATTGAAGCTTTGGGAATGAATGGTAAAGGTATATACACAGATATAACCTGCAGCTAAAAACTACTTTTTTATCAGACTGCTCTCAAGTGCAGCCTGAATTGGTATTCCTCACACCAAGATCTCCTCTGATTATTGGTCTCCAATATCCACAATTCATCCTTTAAAATCCTGAGAGAGATTTTCGAAGAGCTACACAGTCTCTCTAAGATACAAGAAGGATTTAAAGAAAAACTACACAACTCTGGACATAAAAGTAGAAATAAATCTTGTAGAAATATACTAATTTATGCTAATGAAGTATTAAAATATTTTACAATTTTATGTGAAATAAATCTATCAGCCTTTTAATATGGATTGAATATGTGACAGCAGAGCTGACAACATTCTCTATAACCACAGCTGAACTGGGGCACGATAGTGCGGGGGGGGGGCATGGGGAGGGGCATTGGTGGGCATTAGGGAGAAGCATGGCTTAATATTTGACATTTACTATAGAGCTGAAAAACTCCTCAGGATACCTGAGCCTTGTTGATTGCTTCAATTTGTGAAGCATAGAAACAAGTTGAAATTAAGTAATATTACATTTATAAATTACTAATGGAAACTAGGCTGCCTCAGTCTGAATAGATATTCATGTCACAGTCCCAGATGTCAACTACATCTTCAGAGATATTATAACCAAACCCTGGTGTGCAATGCACAGACAGAGGCTTTTAACTGCAAGCACTCACTACACCTTGTGGAACATTTCACACTTATTATACACCTATTAATAGATTGCAGTTGCTGTAATGTTTGCAAAAGCCCAATAGATTTGGTTGTGCATTGCAATATTGGCTTCTCATCTCACTGGACTGGAGTTTTACTTTGATTGTAACAGATTATGGGGGACAAGAAAAATCAAATCAAAATGGCAAGACAAAACTAAATGGAGAAAAATCAAAGTATAATTATTCCAGAGAATCAGAGATAGGAGCTATTCACTGCTGATGCATGAGATTCTTTATCACATTTCTTGAAGACAGTTCAGTCAGACAGAGGCCCATTATTAGTAATGTGACCATATTATTCCCTTGTTACCTCTGTAGAATGATCTTAAGTCATCAACACTACAGAATACAAACCTTCTGCTGACTATAATGACTATAATGTATTCAAACTTAGAAATGATGACATCTCTTTGGTATTAATGAGGGATATGCGCTGCCAACTCGTCACTGTTATTGTATAAGATTGTTTGCTATATATTATCTTTTGGTTTTCTGAAGAAGTATTACATTTTTCTCATGCCAGTTGCGATAAGTCTCAATTTTGTCATTAGCATTTATTAGATATGATTTGATCTCTTATGACATTGATGTGTTAGTTTGTGGCACAAAATATCACATAGAACACTGAATGTTACCCAGGTTAAACTCATGAAACCATTTTGACTCTCTTTGATATCTTAGACTTGTCTCTGAAATGTGTTTTGCTTATTTGAGTGAGGCATGAAGACTAACTCTTGAGTATAGGCTTTGGGCCTGTGAAAGTTGGATCTGCTATCAAAGTGCTGCTTTGTAGGGCACCTTATATTTTTTGGGTCAAGGAGACTTCACTGCTGCTATGACTTGTGTGCTTGTTTCAGAGGTGCTAGGTTGCATCAAGAGATTCGGGGTTCCCCAGAGAAAAATCTTTCAACAGTCCGTTCCCATTTTTGTCAGGGAATCCAGCTTGGGGAGTAAACAAAATCACTGCAGTATGCTTAAGGTGTCTGCCACAGAGTAACTGGGCCAGTTTTCTTCAAGGCAGGTAAAAAGACAACAATTGCAACTTAAAGAAATATATACTGTAAATCCGAAATATGAAAGAAAGCACAGAAGAATTCATCCAGCCCATCATGCTTCTGCCAGCCTAGGCATTCTGTTCTGCAATGGTCAGTGACACTGTAGGCTAAAATACCTCAAATGCATATCCAAGGAGTTTCTGAATGTGATGAAGATTTGTACCATTACCAGCTTCTCAGGTGCAGAGGTGCATAAGACCAGAAGATATTGGAGCAGAATTAGGCCATTTGGCCCATCAAGTTGTCTCTGCCATTTGTTCATGGCTGATATATTACACAACCGCATTCTCCTGCCTTCTCCCCCTAACTGCTGATCCCTTTATGAATCAAGAACCTACCTATCTCTATCTTAAATATACTCAATGACTTGGCCTCCACAGCCCTCTGTAGCAATGAGTTCCACAGACTAACCACACTCTGGCTGACAAAATTCCTTCTCATCTCAGTTCTAAAGTGTCATCCCTTCACTCTGAGGCTGTAACCTCGGGTCCTAGTCTCTCCTACTAACGGAAACATCTTCTCCACATCCACTCTATCGAGACCTCTCAGTATTCTATAAGTTTTAGTTAGGTTCCCCCTCATCCATCTAAACACCTCGAGTACAGACCCCGGGTCCTTAACCATTCCTCAATCTTTCAACCCTTCATCTTTGCAATTATTCTTGTAAAACTCCTCTGGACCCTCTTCAAGGCCAGCACATCCTTCCTTATGTATGGGGACCAAAACTGCTCACAATATTCCAAATGCAGTCTGACCAAAGCCTTATATAGCCTCAACAATACACCTCTGCTCTTGTATTCTAGCCCTCTCGAAATGAATGCCAAAATTGCATTTGTCTTCCTGTCTGCCAACTGAAACTGCATATTAACTTTGTGACAATCCTGAACCATGACTCCATTATCCCTTTGTGCTTCAGATTTCCGAAAGCTTTTCTCATTTAGAAAATAATCTATGCCTCTATTTTTACTAACAAAGTGTAGAACCTCACACTTTCCCACATTGTATTCCAACTGTCACTTCTTTGCCCACTCTCCTACCCTGTCTAAGTCCTACTGCAGCCTCCCCGCTTCCTCAACACTCAGTCGCTCTACCTATCTTTGTGCCATCTGCAGACTTAGTAACAAAGCCCTCAGTTCATTCATCTAGATTGTTAATGTATAATGTGAATAATTGTGGTCCCAACAGTGACCCCTGTAGAGCTACACTAGTAACCAGCTGCCATTCCTGCAAAAGCATTCCATGTCCCCAGCAGATCCTCCACTTCCTTGTCCCTAATGTCATAGGGTCTACTCTTATTTAGCAGCCATCTGTGCAGCACCTTTTCAACTTCCAGAAATCCAAATAGATCTTATCAACTGGCTCTCCTTTGTCCAATTTGTTTGTTACCTCCTGAAAGAATTGTATCAGATTTGTCAGGCATGACTTCCCCTTGATGAAGCTGTGTTGACTCAACACTATTCTATCATACGTTTCTAAGAACACCACAATCTCTTTCTTAATAATCACTTTTAAAATCTTATCACGATTAAGGTCAGGCTAACCGGCCTATAGTTTTGTGTCTTCTGCCTCCCTCCTTTAGGGGTGTTACATTAACCATTTTGCAATCCTCTGAGACTCTCCTTGAGAACTCTGTGGGAAGCCAGGGAAGGGATTGCTGGGCCCCTGGCTGAGATATTTGTATCATTGATAGCCACGGGTGAGGTGCTGGAAGACTGGAGGCTGGCTAATGTGGTGCCACTATTTAAGAAAGGTGATTTAGGAAAAGCCAGGGAACTATAGACCGGTGAGCCTGACATCAGTGCTGGGCAGGTTGTTGGAGGGAATCCTGAGGGACAGGATTTATATGTATTTGTAAAAGCAGGGGCTGATTAGGGATAATCAACATGGCCTTTTGCATAGGAAATCATGTCTCACCAAATTAATTGAATTTTTTGAAGTAACAAAGAGGATTGATGAAGGCAGAGCGGTGGACGTGATCTATATGGACTTCAGTAAGGTGTTTAATAAGGTTCCTCATGGTAGACTGATTAGCAAGGTTAGATCACATGGAATACAGGGAGAACTAGCCATCTGGTTAAAGAACTGGCTCAAAGATAAAAGATAGAGGGTGGTGGTGGAGGGTTGCTTTTCAGACTGGAGGCCTGTGACCAGTGGTTTTTCACAAGGATCAGTGCTGGGTCCATTGCTTTTGTCCTTTATATAAATGATTTGGATGTGAACATAGGAGGTATAGTTAGTTAGTTTGCACTTGACACCAAAATTTGAGGTGTAGTGCACAGCAAAGAAGGTTGCCTCAGAGTAAAATGTGACCTTGATGAGATGGGCCAATGGGCCGAGGAGTGGCAGATGGAGTTTAGATAAATATGAGGTGTTGCATTTTGGCAAGGAAAATCAGGGCAAGACTTATACACTTAATGGTAAGGTCCTGGGGAGTGTTGCTCAGCAAAGAGACCTTATAGTGCAGGTTCATAGTTCCTTGAAAGTGGAATCCCAGGCAGACAAGATAGTGAAGAAGGCATTTGATATACTTCCCTGTATTGGTCAGTGCACTGAGCATAGGAGTTGGGAGGTCTTGTTGCAGCTGTATGGCATATTGGTTAGGCCTCTTTTAGAATACTGCATTCAGTTCTGGTCTCTCTGCGACAGGAAGGATGATGTGAAGCTTGAAAGAGTTCAGAAAAGATTTACAAGAATGTTGGCAGGCTTGGAGGATTTGAATTGTAGAGACAGACTGAATAGGCTGGAGCTATTTTCCCTGGAGTGTCGGAGGCTGAGTGGTTACCTTGTGGAGGTTTATAAAATTATGAGCGGCATGGATAGGGTAAATAGCCCAGGGCTTTTCCTCAGGGTGGGAGAGTCCAAAACTAGTGGGCATTGGTTTAACGTGAGGGGGCAAGATTTAAAAGGGACCTAAGGGGCAACGTTTTCACACAGAGGGTGGTGCATGTATGAAATGAGCTGCCAGAGGAAGTGGCAGAGGCTGGTATAATTACAACATTTAAAATGCATCTAGATGAGCCAAATGCTGGCAAATGGGTCTAGATTAATTTATGATATCTAGTTGGCATGGACAAGTCGCACTGAAGGATCTGTATCCATGCTGTACAGATCTCTGACTCTATGACTCCAGTGATTCCTGAATGATCACCACTATTGTCTCTAAAATCTCCTCAGCTATGTCCTTCAGAACTCTGGGGTATAGTTCATCTGGTCCAGGTGATCTATCCAACTCCAGACCTTTCAGTTTCTTTCCTGCACCTTCTCCTTAGTGATGGCCACTTAATGCACCAATACCCACTGACTCTTTTGAAGTTGTGGTATGTTGCTGATATCTCCAACTGTGGAAACTGATGAAAAGTGTCTATTCAGTTCCTCTGCCATTTCTTTGTTCCCTATTACTACTTATCCAGCCTCATTTTCCAGCAGTCCAATGCCCACTCTTGCTTCTCTCTTACCTTTTAGACATCTAAAACGCTCTTGCAATCTTCTTTTATATTATTAGTTAGCTTACCCATATATTTCATCTTTAACCCCTTCATTGCTTTTTAAATTGTCCTCTGCTAGATTTTAAAGGCTTCCCAATCCTTTGGCTTCCCACTAATCTTCACTACAACGTATACTTTGCATTTTGCATTTGTGCTGTTCCTAACTTCCCTGTCAGCTATGGTTGCCTTGTTGACATTTTAATCTGCTTTTTCTTCCTTGTGATGAATTTTGCTGCCCCCCCCCTCCCCATTTATCCCTAGAAACTTTTGCCATTGCTGCTGTACTGTCTTGCCTGCCAGGCTCCCCTTTTAGTCAACAGTGGCCAGCTCCTCCCTCATGTCTTTTGTAGTTACTTATACTCAATGGTAATACTGTTACATCTGATTCCAGCTTCTTCCTCTCAACTGCAGGCTGAATTCTATCATATTATGGTAACTGTCCCCTAAGGGTTCCTTCACCTTAAACTCCTTAATCATGTCTGGTTCATTACACATCAGAATTGCCTGTTCCTTTGTGAGCTCTATCACAAGTTGCTCCAAAAAATATATCAAGGACAATCCACAAATTCCTTTTCTTGAGATCCACTACCAACCTGATTTTCCCAGTCCACCTGCATATTGAAATCCCCCCATAATTATTGTAACAGTGCCTATCTTACATGCCTGTTCTATCTCCTGATTTATTTTCTTCCCCACATCCTGACCACTGCCAGGAGACATGTACATAACTGTTATCAGGGTCTCTTTTCATTTGTGATTCCTCAACTCTACCCACACAGATTGTATGAATCTGTATCACTTCTTGCTATCGATTTAAATTCATTTCTTACTAACAAAGCAACGCTGCCCCCTCTGCCCATCTACCTGTCCTTTTGATAGGATGTGTATTCTTGGATATTTAGTTCCCATCTATGATCCCCTTGCAACCATATCTCTGTGATACCCACAGCATTGTTCCTGCTTCTCAGGCACAGAAGTCCAGACCCCAACAGCTTTGGATGAATTAAAAAACGTCTCTTTTTATTCCCTTCTTATCATTTTTCCAATTATTTTAAATATTTGTCTGTGGTCCACAGCATCTAGTCTCCTCATACTGATATACATTTCAATTCAATTTCTCCTTAGCTGCTTTGTTCTGTAGAAAGCTAATCCATTCATGGTTCATAGTTAACATTTGCCACTTCTAACAGCATTCTTGTAAAACCTTCACTGTACTCTCAGTCATGCAATCACATCCTTCTAGGACTGCGCTCAGTAGTCTAGTTGCATTCTGATAATGTTTCACATAAGTTTGAGCACAGCTTTAATATGTTATACCTCGGCTAAAAAGGAGTGTCCTGTATTTTTTTCCCTATCTACCTGTTCTGCTACTATCAGTGATCACTAGTCAAACACTGCCTCCATTCAGCCACACTCCTCAGTATCCTACCGTAATTTGTATATTCCCTTGCCATTTTTTGCATTCCTTAAAAGCTTAACATCACATTTTCTTTAGGCTGAATTCCACTTGCCACATCTATGCTGGCCCCCATTGATATATACCTGCAAACTGTAGATTTCTTCCTTACTTTAACCAAATGGCTATTTTTCCTGTCAACTGTCAATCTCTTAATTGCACTCCATGCATCTACGTTGATCAGGTCAGAGATGTTGGCAATGGACAAGGCTCTTTCTGCCAATTGGAGGTGGCAGCAGCAAAGATGTCATCCCAGTATTCGGGGATGGCGGTGGCAGCGGCTACAAAGCTGTTCCAGCGATCGGAGGCAGTAGTAGACTGTTCAAGATGGCAGCACTGGCAAGGCGACATTTTGGAAGAGGGCAGCCGGAGCTGCAACCACAGTGGCCCGGTTGGGCAGCAGAGCCAGGGACTCCTGGTTGCAGTATGCCCAGACAGGGTCTCCTGGTGTTGGCGAGGCGGAAGCAGCAGTGGTGGCAGTGTGGTAGGCCCGGAGCAGGGATTCCTGGCATCATTGAGGCCACAACAGAGCCAGGGACTCCTGGTTGTGGTTGTGGTCGCAGTCGGCCGGAGCTAGGATGTCTTATCAATGAGGTGGTGGTGGCAGCAGAGCTGGGTACTCCTGCTTGCAGGGCGAGCGTGGGTTCAGCATAGGACTTGGCGGTGACGTTGGCGAGATGGGCCCACTGGCAAAAAGATGGCACTTAAAGTGTGGCAACTCTTGTGATGATGGGTCCAGTGCAGGCAGCACTGAGGTGGTGGAGGAGGAGTGGCGGTGCGGGTGTTGTGTCACTGGTGAGCCGACTCAGGACTCACGGTGGAGACGGTGGGGCTAAAGTAGGCTCTCTTTCAGTTATATCTTTATACTCTTTTTATTCTTAAATTATTCAAAATGGTGCCAGATTGTGGCGATGGTTGAAGCTTTTCACTGTATTTTACTGTTTTATTCATTGTAAAAGGCAAGTGGCAATAAATCATTCAATTCCATTCAATTTAGACTATTGATATGGAAAAGGCAGGGGACCTTGTACTGAGCACTGTTGGACTCCACTGGAAACAGCCTTCCAGTCACAAAAACACTCACTGGTAATTATCCTTCCTTTCCTGCCACTGAAATAAGTTTGGATCAAAGTTTTCCTTGGCTCTCATTTGTTTTTTCTGAACAGCTTATCATGAGATACCATGATTAGTTTATCAGGTACATCATTCATTAAACAAATTTGTGCTGACTGACCTTTATTAGTCCACGTTTTCTAAATGACTGTTCGTCCTCTTATTGTTTTGCAATTAATAGCCTGAGCAGTGAGAAGTTTAAATTCCTGCCCTCCCTCCCCCCCAACCTCATCTCAACTATATACAGTATACCATTGCAATCCTGAAGCTTCTGTAAGTATATAAAAGGGAAAGAGAGTAGCTAAAGTGAATGTTGGCCTCTCAGAGGATGAGACTGGGGAATAAATAATTAGGAACACAGAAATGTTGGAGACAATAAATTAAGCATTATGCCTCAATTTGCAAGGTGGAGGCCACTAGTACCATCCAATACAAACAGGTTATAGAGATAGAGACAAACTTAGAACAATCATCATCATGAAGGAAAAAGTACCGAACAAACTATTGGAATTGAAGCCGACAAGTCACCAGGGCTTGATGGCCTACATCCTAGAGTCTTATATGGAAGTTGCAGCAAAAATAATAGCTGCATTGGTTATAATATTCCAAAACTCCCAGATGCAAGAAAGGTTCCAATGGACTGGATAAATTCTAATATAACGCCCTTATTCAAAAAAGGAGGCAGGCAGAAAGTAGGAAGCCTCTAGTTAATTTAACATCTGTCATTGGGAAATTGTTAGATCCATTATTATGGACATATGGAAAATCAAAATGCAATCCATCAGTCAGTATGGTTTGATGAAGAGGTAGATCATGTTTAATTAATTTGCTAAGAGTTTTTCTTAGATGTTACAAGCAACATGGAAAGTGGGGATCCCGTACATTTTGTTCACCTAGACTTGCAGAGACATTTGAGAAGGAGCCACAGAAAGGTTAATACACAAGCCAAGACTACATGGTGTTGGGGGTAATTTATTAGCTTGGATAGAATATTGGCTAACCAACTGAAAGCAGAAATCTAGGATAAATGGGTCTTTTTGTGGCTGGCAAGATGTGAAAGTGGGATGTCACAGCGTTCAGTCCTCAGGCCCCAACTATTCACAATCTATATCAATGAATTGGATGAGGTGGTAGAAAATACTATAGCCAAATTTGCAGATGACACTAAAATAGGTGGGAAAATAAATTGCAATAAAGATATTAGAAATTTGCAAATGGATATAGATATTTTAGGTGAATAGGCCTTAATTTGGCAGATGGAGTTTAACATGGATAAATGTGAGGTCAGAGGAACAAAAGGCTACTTATGATCTAAATGTACTGGAAGAGCTTGGTTAGGTGTGCAGCTGGATCTGAAACAGAGATCTTCAATATTTCAGCAGCAATACTATTAGGTTCTGTGGCCTTTACAATATCCAATGCATTCAGCCAATTTCTAAAATCATGTGGATTGAACTGAATTGTAGATTAGCATCTATGATATTGGAGACCTCTGGAAGAGGCTGAGATGAATTGTCCACATGGCATTTATGGTGGAAGATGATTGTGGTTATTTCAGCCCTATCTTTTACACTGAGGTGCTGAGCTTACCCACCATGAAGGATGGTAATATTTGTGGAGCCCCTCCTCTGACAGTTGTTTATTCTTCTGTCACCACTCATAGCAGGATGTGGAAGGACTGCAGAGCTTTGACTTGATCAGATGTGTCTATCCATCACAGCTACTCCCATTGTTTAACATGCAAGTAGTCCTGTGATGTAGCTTCACGAGGTTGAGAGTGCATTTTTTTTTCCAGCTTAGTACTGCTCTCAGGATATTCTCCTGCACTCTCCATTGAATCAGGTTTGGTTTCCTGGTTTGATGGTAATGGTAGAGTCGGAGTATGCTGAACCATGAGATTACAGATTGTGGTTGAATACAATTCTGTTGTTGTTGGCCCACTCATGTCTCATGGGTGCCCAGACTTGAGCTGCTAAACCTATTCTGGATCTATCCCATTTAGCACAGTGATAGAGCCAGTTAAAATGGATGTGTCCTCACTGTGAAGATAAGTCTTTGTCACCGTAACAACTGTGTTGCTGGTTACTCCTACTAATACTGTCACGGACAGTTGCATCTCCAACAGTCTGGTGACTGCAAGATCATGTAGGTTTTCTCTCTTGTTGGTTTCCTCACCTCCTGAACCAGTAGCTATGTCCTTCAGGACTCAGCCAGCTCAGTCAATTGTAGTGCTACTGAGCCACTCTTGGTGATGGACATTAGCATTTACAACCCCATTCATAACATATTCTGTGCCCTTACCACTTTCAGTGCTTCTTCCAAGTGGCGTTCAAGATGAATGAATATGGTTCAGTTGACTGGGATTATCAGTCAGAAACTTCCTTGTGTACATTTGACATGATGCCATGAGATGTCAGTGAGGGGGTTAGGGGTTTGACTGGGCAGCGTGGGCATTTGCAGTTTCCTGTGCCTAACTTGAAGTGGCTGATTCAGATCACCTCTCCCTTCAGACTCAGACTGCTCTGAGTGCAATTTTGCTGATTTCCAACCATCCCCATAGTTAGCGAGCTGCACCAAGATACCAGGTTGGCACCTATTTGCTGACAGCAGTCAAATTCGGCCTGAGTCAAAGATTATTTGGGCATCCCAACTAGTATTGTTTACTCTGGACATATTCATCAGGGTTTCATCCCGTAATCCCCTGCTTCCAACTGTTCTGTTCAGTCATACAGTCGTTTTCTTCGTCTACAATCTTTCTATGACTCATGGGTGTAACTGGAGGGTAGTTTCCTTTAGAGTCCAAATATGCAAAGAGTTTGACAAATAAACACTATCTTTTGCTGTCCCAGTGATGTTTGTCTTGGATTATACTGCATTATCAAGGAGATCAAACTTCAATTTCTGCAAACTCCAGAGTCATCCTGGTGGGTTTTAACGATCCTACTCCCAATATCAGCTTATTTCAGCCACCTTAACCAATCAGCTCAGATTCTGCTTGACTTGGGCAGGAGCCTGAAGGTTTATTACCTTAACTCCGAGACATTTTTGTAACAAGCCAACAACCAGCAGCCTCCAAAGTTAAACATTTGATGGGACAGTCTTCCTTTTAAATGAATGGAGAAAATGACTTTAGCACAAAAAATAGCATACTTAATAGGAGTATCCACTTAACAGGTAATGAAATATACTGTACTCTCAATTGACCTCTCTGCAACATGGAATTAATGACTAGATCCCACTGGACTTCCACTTCTGTGTTTGTTTCTGTAGCATCCTTCATAGTTTCATTTATTTCTGTATTGACACAAGTACTTAAAATCAAAGAATTGCTTTGACACAACACCATATTGTGATGCAAAATCTGTGTACGACATTTAATTAAAGGCCACAATTCCCATCATTGCCATAGAAACCTTACTTATGCTGTATTTCAGCAGCCATCTTACCTCAACATTAATGTACTGAATGCCGTTTATTAATACTTTATGATGAGGCCCATGCATATTAATTAAAATGTGCATTTTGACATTTAATAGACAATGCTATGCAATTATATTCAACATTATTAAGGCAACATAAAGAGCGCTTAGGGGATGGTAAATGTAACAGTAACTCACATGAGTCTTGCTATTGGAATATTAATGCAATATTATTTCAAGTAACTTAATCAACTTTTTTTTTATTTAGAGCTAAGTATAATAAGGTATACATTACAGATTAGGAAGAGGAGTAGGCTTTTCACCCCACAGGTCCGTTTCATCATTCAAATGAACATTGGCTGATCTATATTTCAAAATCTTTACCAATGTTAGGTCTATATCCCTGAAATGCTTAACGAACAAAAATGTATCAATCTCAGTCTTCAGCATCCTTTGGGTTTAAAGAGTATGAGACCTCTATCATCCCCTGTGCGAAAAAGGAGCTTCCTTATTTTACTTCTAAATGGCACAGCACTATTTTTAAGTTTAGATCCTATTGTTCTGGGACTTCCCATCAAAGGAAATGTTTTTGCTGTGTCATTTTACGTACCTTGGTTTCATCACCTTAAAAACCTCAAGGCAGTAGAAATTGTTTTTATTTGCACACATGAGGAAGGGTCACCGGACCCGAAACATTGACTCTGAATGTTTTCTTCACAGATGCTGCCAGACCTGATGAGCTTTTCCAGCAACTTCTGTTTTTGTTCCTGATTTACAGCATCCGCAGTTCTTTGAGCTTTTACCTTAAATCCCTTTTGCTCCTCTATGGTTCTTTTTCATTCTTTGATCCAAAGTGGATGACTACACTTTCCAGTCGTGAACTGCCCTTGCAACAATTTTGTCCAATCATGTAAACTATCTCCATTCTTTGTAACTTGCATCCATCCAAAATGTCAATGTTGTGCAACTGTTCAACATTTTAACCGTGAAAGTTCATATAAAATTTGAAAAAAAGTCTCTCAAGTTGCCAGAATTAGCATGGAATTTGAGGATTGGGAGATTTTTAGAATACAGCAAGGGAGGGCAAATAAATTTCTAAGGAGAAAGCAAGCTAGCAAAAAGTAAACATTAAAATGGACTGTAAACACTTCTGTATGTCCATAAAAATGAAACACTTGGCTAAAACAAAAGTGGCACCAAAATGGGCAGAATCAGGAGAATTTACATTGGGAATAGAGAAATCACAGAGAACCTAAATGATTATTGTGTATCTTTGTGTTTTCAGTGAGGAAAATACAAGAAATTGCCTAGAAGTAGAGATCCGAGTAACCACGAGAATGAGGAGATGTTGAAAGCTAGTATTACTAAAATAATTGTACTGGGGAAACTATGGGGCCTGAAATTTGAATAATCTCAGGCCTGACATTCTGTATCTCAGAGTGTGAAAGAGGTGGTTACAGAGATAATCAATGCATTGGTGATTATCTTCCAAAATTCTATAGATTCCAGAATGATTCCTTGGATTAAAAATAGGAAATGTTGCTCAGCTGATGAGGGAGGGAGTGAAAGAGAAGAAAAGAGAGGTATAGTCTTGTTAGCCTTACAACAGTAGTAAGGAAATTATAGAAATTAAGATAAAGGTTATGATAACTAGATGCTTGGATAATAATGATCTGATTGATAGATCATCAGCATAGATTTGTGAATGGGAAATTATGTTTAATGGACTTGTTTAATCTTTCAAAAATGTTATGAACAAAATCGATAAAAGAGAGTTGATGAATGTGGTATTCTTAGATTTTCAGAAGGTTTTGATAAAGTCCCCCACAAGTGGTTGGTTAGAAACAATTAAAGCACTTGGAAAAGGAGAAAAAAGATAGCATGGATTAATGGTTGGTGAACAGACTGAAAACAGAATGGGAATAAATGTGTTTCTCACATTGGCAGGCTGTGACTAATGTGTTACCACAAAGATCGGTACTTGGGCCGAAGCTGTTCGCAGTATGAACTAATGATTTGGAGGGAGGGTCCAAATGTAATATTTTAAAATTTGAAAGTGGGTGGACCTGAGGTGGTTGACTTAAAGTTTTCAATTTTAAATATTTTAACCATGTTCCTGCTTCAGACCCACTTAATATTGTGCTATTAAAAGAACCCCTATGATAGGCTGACACAATTGATTGCACTCCTAAAAAAACTAGATAAAACATCCTTTAAATAACTAAAGTGACAAGTGGTGATTTCTGTCTCAAAAATTAGTCCATTTTAATTTCCATGATGATTTCATTTTACAAACTCTGTTTCACATTTTAGGTTAGGAGCTTTTTTAATGTTTGTTACAGGTTTTCTTCTTTGGTTGCATGACACACCAGTGGGATAAACTCTGCTGAATGTTTAATGGGATATCTTTTTAGCATTTAGCCATTTATCTACAAGCCTTGACTGATGGCAAGATTCTATCAATTGGACTGGAATCCTTTTTATAGTGAAATAATTTGCCACAATGAAAGCTCCCTACATCACGCGCTGGATGTCTGAATATCACTGAGTGAAATAGATTATGCAGCCAGTCTGGAAGATGGGAAGCCATTACATTATTTTAAAATAAGAGTTTCAAACTTTTTGTTCTCTTGTAGTGTCACAGAGTTTTAGAATTATAGAATTTTACAGCACTGAAAGACATCCTTTGGCCCATTGTGTCCACGCCAGTCAGCAAACATCCATCTATTCTGATGAAGTATCACCTGACATGAAATGTTAACACTGCTTTCTTCCCACTAATGCTGCAAGATCTGCTGAGTTTCTCTAGCAATTTCTGTTTTTGTTTCAAATGACCAGCATCTGCAGTTCTTTGTTTTATCCACCTATTCTTATCCAGAACTTGGACTGTAGCCTGTATGCTACAGTGTTTTGAGTACTCACCTAAATAGTTCATAAATGTCTTGAGGGCTCCTGCCTCTACCAGACTTTTAGATAGTGAATTCCTGATATCCATAAATCTCTGGGTAGAGACAGTTTTACTCAAATCCGTCTAAACATCCTTTTTTTTTGCCTTAAAACTGTGTCCCTTGGTTATTGATCACTCTAGTAGGGGAAATGTTTCTTCCTACCCACCCAGTCTCTGCCCCTCAGAACTTTGTACACTTCAATCAGATCCATTCTCAGCCTTATCTATTCTAAGGTAAGCATCTCATCCTATTTAGTCCCTCTTCATAGTGAAATTTCTCCAGCCCAGGAAATATTCCAGTGAATCTCTTCTGAACACTCTTGAGTGCAGTCACATCCTTTCTATAGTGTGGTGACCAGAACTGCTCACAGTCCTCCAACCATGGCCTATCTAATGTTATACACAGCTCCATCACCTCCATGCTCTTGTATTCAGTGCCTTGACTAATAAAGATATTCTTAACCATTTCCTCCTTAACTACTTTATGTGCCTGTTTTGCTGACTTCAAGGATCTATGGATATGCACACCAAGGTTATTCTGATACAAAAACAGAGATTGCTGGCAAAACTCAGCAGGTCTGGCATCATCTGTGGGAAGAAAACATAGTTAACCTTTTGAGCCCAGTCCGTCTTCATCAGAACCTGAGTTGATGAAAAGTCACTGAACTCGAAACATTAACTCTGCTTTCTTCCCATAGACGCTATCAGACCTGCTGAGTTTCATCAAAATTTCCTGTTTTTGGTTCAGATCTCTAGTATGTACAGTTGTTTGTTTTATTTTAAGTTTCTTCTGTACTTCTTGGGGAGCTATCAATATGTACTCCCTTACCATGTTAGCCCTTCCAAAGTGCATTACCTCACAATTTTCGTGATTAAATTCCATTTAACACTATTCAGTCCATCTGACCAGCCCATTGCTATCATCCTGTAGTCTAAAGCTTTCCTCTTTGCCATTTACAAAACCACCAATTTTCATGTCATCTGCAAATTTTCAGATCATATCTTTTAAATTCATGTCTAGATCATTAATATGCACAATAAATAGAAAGGGACCTGGCACTAAACCCTGTGGTATGTCATTGGACACAGGCTTCCTGTCACAAAAACATTTGTTGACCATCACCCTCTGCTTCCTGCCACTTAGCCAATTTCCAAATTGCAGTATATGCCATGGGCTCTTACCTTCTTAAACAGCCATGTGAGACCTTGTCAAAAACCTTATTGAAGTCCACATAGACTACATCAATTATGCTAACCACATCTAATGTCTAATCACCTCTTCAAAAAAATTTAATCAAATTTGTAACACATGATACCCCCTTATAAAGCTATGTTGCCTATCCTTGATTAATTCTTGTGTCTCCAAGTAGAGATTAATACTATCCTTCAGAATGTTTTCCAATAGTTTGTCTACCACTGATGTGACATTTATTGACCTATACTTTCCTGATTTATCACCAGAGTCAGTCAAATGGCTAATACAATTCTAGTCTGGAGGCTGGCTACAGTCAGTCCTGCAAGTTATGTGCAAGCAGTCTGGGAATTACAGATAGGGCATCCTGGGTTCTTTGGAGATGTACATCTAGGGTGTGGGCTGAGACAATTCTTCCTGCAGTGAGACAAAAGGAGGGATTAACTATGATGGAAATGGATGGGAGAGCACTTTGTGGTGATGCAGAAGCAGAAGAAGTGGTTTCCACACTTAGTGAGTAGGAAGCACAGAGGTCAGGCAGGATTAGTAGTTTGGCAGAATGAGGTGATTAAGACCCGTTGAATGGACATGATTCCTACAATAGTGAGAGTCCTACTCCATGAGTCTTGGTGAGAGGCATGTGCAGTGGCAGAGTTAGTGAGTGGTGAATCTATGTGAGTGAGATATAACAGTAAGGATGGTGACACATTTGCATAGCACAGAGGATCAATAACCTTCTTCCTGCACCGTTTTGTGTTGCTTTTTAACTGAGACAATACATTGACCGAGACTGGAGCTAACTTCCCTTTCTTGGCTGTTCCTTTGTGGAGTGCCAGAGTGCAAAGTGCAGCTCCTGGCTTGCAGTGTCTGAAGTTGTGTATGGCTGAAGCCTGGACATGGCATCAGTGATGTGAACGCCACAAATTCCCAGCAACAGTAAGCATTTACACACCTACTGATACATAATTCTACAATTCAGGTGGTGAAGAGCCTGGGGCAAAATTAATGAGATAAAGAGCAGAAGATTGTACGAGAAAAGTTGACATGGGCAATGGCAGACCAACTGACCTAAATCTCATGAGAAAACACTTTGCCAAAAATTTGGACTACCCAGCCCTGTGTATCTCCAGAAGCTGCTGCCACTTTCAGAGGTGTGTTGACGATGACTATTGATAGTTCTGCCACCAGTATTACTGTTTACCCAGGCCAAATATTAGCAAATGCTAACAGACAGATTTCCATTTGCTATGTCACTAATGATTTTGTACTTACACAGTAAGTATGTATTAAAGTAGCTAAAAAATACAGATAAAAATGGTTACTGAAGATGTACAATATCAGCAAATCACAATAAGAGCCAACTTGTTGGTCTAGGCCCGAAACGTCAGCCTTCCTGCTCCTATGATGCTGCTTGGCCTGCTGTGTTCATCCAGCTCTACACCTTGTTATCTCAGATTCTCCAGCATCTGCAGTTCCTACTATTTTTGTTTATAGAAGTAAATGTCTGGGATGTAAAGTGGAAATATAGTGATTCTATCTTGTATTAACTGCCAATATTCCTTATTTGTGAATACGATTCGCATGAACTAACTTATGTGTGAAGTGTCTTGCAGTACTGCACCTTAACAATGTGTCAACAGAGCATGACCTGCAAATAGTTGCACACCATGCTCTCCTGATTTCTCCCAAAGCTGGGGGAAGAAAATAATGTGTGAACATACCATAGAGTCCAGATTAAACTTAACAATCAGCTTTATCAATAGACACAAGTTAAATCAAATTAGAGAATAGTAACACATCAATGCATTCTCTGACTTTGTAAAACCATTCCCTAAGAGCAAACTCTCAGGATTGAATTTTTCCACCTCTTGAGAAAGGATTTTTTCAAGTGAATTTCATGGCACCCAGTCTGCCATGGCCCATGTCAATGTTTCTCACACAATTGCCCACTCTTCATCTCATTAAATATGGAACTAGCTGTTACAGTGCCATGTGGAATTGTGTGGCAAGACAGGAGGAAGTGCTAGCTCTGTAATTAATCCCCAACTGCAAAACCTCAGGTGGTGCAAGGAAAGAAGCGCTCCTAATACTGTGGCGTTCCAATGTTATTCCCAAGCAAATGGTTAAGAAAGGCAAGTTAGCTTCCTAATTTGTGTTCAGGAACCGAGATGCTGGTGGACCAAGTGTCAGAGAGGAGGCCATCTATTTTCCTGCTGACCAGCAAAGGAGACTGGGCCACCAAACCCAGCTAGTTTTGATCAAGATAGAGGCTCAGATCAATGTCGTGTGCAAGTGTCCTGGGTGAAGGGTGATGCCTAGCAATGCATGGAGAAGGTTAATGATCTTCTGCGCTCTTCGAGGATAAGTGACACCATCTGTTCTCAAATTCACAGGGCCATCACTCACCTTGATTCTGTCAATGTACACTCCTCATCAAAGCTTATGGATTACAACTCTCTCTATTGCATGGCTTATATCCACACAACAGCTCTCACCCACCTCATCGTTCCAAATTACTAACATTTCTTGCCCTCTGTGCTTTCTACTCACTCACTGAAGACACCTCCACACATCTCATGCTCTTCCATCCACTGTCATAGTCAGTACCTGGCTTTGTTTCATTGCAGGACATATTGTCCAACCCAACTCCAACAGATGTCGCCATAATGCTCCACCCTCCACATTCCTGAAGCATGGTGCCATAGACTGACCTTGACTGTTCAGTGCTCTGAACCATGACAAGATTCCACATCTCTCTTGTCCTGCAAAAGTCAATGCGAGCTAAAGAGGCTGGTAGCCTTCAAGTAGTCATAAATCGCATGTGCACTAAGAGCAATAAAATGCATTCTGTGCAGTTGCATGAAGTGCATGTGTTCCTGCAGCCAAAATGACTAGGGAAAAGCAGTTAAGTCATAAGTGTTCCTGAGATCCAAAGTGAAGCCCTGCAAGTTAGTTCAAAAGTAGCCATGGTGATGTGATGAGGCTTCTGGCAGGCTAATGCCCACTTGAATAGCTGAAGGGCAAGGAGGATGGTGTCCAACAGGCATGTAGGGACATTGTAGTGAGTTGTCAGAAAGTCCAGAGAAGCAAGTAATGGATTGCTGCCACCAAGTAACCTCTTTGACTTTAGGGTCTAGGCCCAAAACGTCAGCCTCTCTGCTCCTATGATGCTGCTTGGCCTGCTGTGTTCATCCAGCCCTGCACCTTGTTGTCTCGGATTCACCAGCATCTGCAGTTCCAACTATCTTTGACTTTTGTGTTGGGTATTGGTGCATCTAGTTTAATGGAGGGGGAGAGGAGAATTGGGAGCTGCATAGAAATGAGATGAGTTTAATTAATAATGACATGCAAATGTATGGAAATAAGGTAGCCACCACTCATTAGCAAGATTCAGAATTTGCCTTTTAAATCCTGAAGGGAATTTCAGGTTTGTTTTTTTACTGTTGAGCATCTGAATTTTCCATTTTTAGCATTTATTTCCCAACTTTGCTGTCCAGGTATCTGAAGGGAGCAGAAAATTCCATCCTCGGTGTTTTGAATTCTCAAAGACCTTTCAACTAATTCTGCTAATGTTATGAAATATAAAATTGCAGTCTCAACTCTTCAAGTTCTGTACAAATGCAGTAACAAAGAAATAAAGCAAATTGAAGACAAAAGGCTGCAGTAATTACATGAGCTCATATGGCCACACACACCTCAGGATTAAGAATTATTTTCCTCGTGTTATTGAGAAATTTTTTCAAGAAATCCCAAATACTTCCTGAACAGGCACATAAACAAGTTTTCAATTAATTATTTATTCAATGCAAACAGAGCATGAATTGCCAGCTTTTGACACCTAGTTTTTTTTACATTTCCTATTACTAGATAGGCATTACAATTAGCTTGATCCTAAGCAACCATTATGCATCTCCATTCGCAGTGACAATCTGACATATATTAACATACATCTAAAACCCTGATGGTGAAACTATTTATAGAGAACGACATAAACAAAGGTGGATCAATCTTCTTCACCTTTCAATCTTATACTTAACAGCATCCATATATTTGCTCAAACCCCCTGGCTCCCATGTGAAGACAAAGGACACAGTAAATTGAATGAAAGACGGCTACAGATTCCATTCGAAACATCCTGTGCCTAGGATGAGCTATTATCTCAACTATAAAATCTAACTTAGAAATAGTTCATAATTTGAAAAGAACTGACTTATTCTGGTCTTTGATAATAATAAAGAAATGTTAATCTATTTTTTCAAATGCTCCTTTGACCTGCTGGTGGTGAATTTTCAACATTTTTCATTATTATGTCATCACGGCATAATTACTTTACGCAAAATCTCATTAGTATTCATCACAAGGGCACAGTACCCATTTAACCATTAGATTATGACTGTTGCCCTTGCTTAAAATATTTAACTATTGCAATATCAGATGAAGCAGTGCTCTAGAGAGACCAGGCTAGAAAAGCCCAGCCTAAACAAACAATCCTATTCTATCTTCTTTCCAGTTCAGTTCTGAAATATTCTCAATGAGTCATATGTATGATTACACAATAAAATGAAGTATACAAACAGGATGGGCTCTTTCAGTATTTTATACTAGTCTCTGCTGTATTAATTTGAATCTAATTGAAAGTAGTAGACATTCAATATGTGAACAAAATAGTAATAGGCAAGACATTGGATCAAAACAGTCGATAATTCTTGCATCCTGTACCGTAAACTATTTTGAGTAGGTATTTTCAGGAAAATCTTTGGTCTGAAATCAGTTTATGGTTTAATTTCCTTACAAAACACAGTCTTTGAGGTAACAGCACAAAACCAATAGAACAATCTGAGCACATCTCTTATAATTAGATTTTGGCTTTGTGTGCCAATCATAGATTTATCAACCATTCAGATAAACTGCATCCTTCCTGACAAGATTATTGAAGCAATATCTTTGTATGTACATATGCTGACATTTACAAGGAATCCTCATGCTTAATCCTAGCTCATACGCCTGTACCCTATCACAGCAAAGGGGGATGTCAATCAAACTGGAAGGATATAGCCAGCACATCTGGTTAATCACTGCACTCGCATTTGTGCCTTGATATTTATTTCCAGCCAGAGATCTCTGGTCTATTCTCCCTGTCATTTGAGAGCAATGTGTATAATTTATTAACTAGCTAAACTGTGTTATGAATAAGGGATGAGGCGAGTCTTGGGATTGTGAGAATGTAGATACAACCCCACAAATGTGAGCTGATTTAGGCTAGCTTCACGCTTCACGAGATGGTATCCTTTTCAAAAGTTCATGGAGGAACTTCCGTGACTGCTGCTGGTGATCTGGACATAAAATATCTTACATCAAGTGAGAGTTTCTGTAAGTGAATTAACACCCATTTGGAAAGGCACGGGTTAATTAGGGATACTCAGCATCTCTTTGTCAGACAGAGGTCATTCCTAACAAATTTGCTAGAAATTTTTGAAAATGTGATCAAGTGTGTAAATGAGGGAAGTTCAGTTGATGCAGTAGATATGGGTTTTAGCAAAGCCTTTGACAAGGTCCCACATGGGAGACTGATTGAGAAGTGTAAGCACATGGAATTCAGGCCTTTCCTGGCCCCATCCCCGCCTCTTCGACCTGTTTGTTTCCTCTCCACCTATCCTCTCCTCTATCCCTCTTCTATCCGCCTCCAACTCTCTCCCTATTTATTTCAAAACCCCCTTCCCCTCCCCCTTTTCTGATGAAGGGTCTAGGCCCGAAACGTCAGCCTCTCTGCTCCTATGATGCTGCTTGGCCTGCTGTGTTCATCCAGCCCTGCACCTTGTTGTCTGGAATTCAGGGAAACTTGGTGAGATGGATCAGAAACTGGTTTAGTAATAGGTCACAAAGGGTGGTGATAGAAGGCTGTTTGAGTGACTAGAGGCCGGTGTTCAGTGGAGTACCACAAGGATCAGCACTGGGACCCTTATAGTTAGTTATATGTGTAAATGATATAAATTAAAATGTTGGTGGAATGTGAAGCAAATTTGCAGAAAATACCAAGATCGGTTGAGTGTTTAGTAGCAAAGAAGATGGTTGTAGGATGCAGGAAGATATAGATGGGTTGGTCAGATGGGCAGACCAGTGGTAGATGGTATTTAACCCTGATAAGTGCTAGGTGATGCACTTTAGAAGAAGAAATAAGATGAGGGAGTATTTAATGAATGGCAGGACACTGGATAGCTGAGAGGAACAGAGGGATCTTGGGGTAATTCTTCATAGATCCCTGAAGTCATCAGAGCACACTAATAGGATAGTTAAGAAGGCATATGGGAAGTCTGCTTTCATCAGTTGTGGCATAGAGTATAAGAGCCAGGGGGTAACATTGGAGTTTTGTACAGAGCATTGGTCAGGACACAGCTGGAATACTGTGTGCAGTTCTGTTCACCTAACTACAGAAAGAATGTGATAACAGTAGAGTGGGCACAGAGGAGGTTCACCAGGATATTGCCTTGGATGGAGAAATTGAGCTGTAAAGAGAGACTAGATGGGCTTGGAACAGAGAAGACTGAGGTGTATAAGATTATGAGTGGTATGGAAAGGGTGAATAGAGACCAGCTGTTCCCCTTGTTTGAGCAGTCAATCACGAGAGGGTAAGGGGCAGGAGATTCAGAGGGGATTTGGGAGAAAAAAAACTTTTTCACTCAGTGGGTGATGGGAATCTGGAATGCAATGCCTGGGATAGTACTGGAGGCTGGAAACTTTACAACCTTAACAGAATATTTGGATGAGCACTTCAAATATCGTACCATTCAAGGATATGGGACACGTGCAAGAAATTGGGATTAATGTGCCTTTAGTGGTAATTATGTCAGTGCAGAATCGATGGGCCAAAGGGCTCTCTCTGCGCTGTATGATTCTATAAATCTGTGGAAAGGCAATCTGCTAATAGGTTTTTACAGCCTGACTATACGGCTCGAAGGAAATGTCCCAACTTTTCAGAGACTGACATTCTTAGCCTCCTGCTGTGCAATCTCCAAAATATCACTTATATCACAAATTAAGAGACGAAAGGAAAATGAATTAAAATATGAGTTTTTCAAATAAACATATGGTCATTGTCTTATTAGGTATTCCATCTGACTAATATTTTACTGTTATTTGAATCAAGAATTTTTTTCTTGTTTCAAGTGTAAAAAAATTATCCATTGGGTCAGAGGTCCATGAGAAGCAGCAGCTCTAGTATCTCCTGTAAATGGTCCACCTTCAAGTGTGATTCTAAGCAGTGAGCAACAGTGTAAGCGACTTAACCAAAAAGTTTATCTCAATACGTTCGATCATTTTCTCACCTAATATTCACAGAGGCTCACTTTCCAACTGAAAGGCACAGGAGCAGACACATATGCTAGCTTCTCTTCCCGAACTGCAGGCTTGAAGCAATTAAAGATTCCCAAACGTGATCAGCAAACAGAGCTTCAACAAAGCATTATACACCAATGTTGAGACTTTGTGGTCTTTATGCATCAATGTCATAACTAGGTTATGTCTACTAAGCCCTCAGTGAGTTCTCTCTATACAATTGAACTGAATGATAATTAACACAGTCAACTCATCTGGTGTGTACAGGATACATTTATTGATAATCCTTTCTACTGCAAGGACAGAATTAACAAAAGATTATTTGTTCACTCAAAAAGCTGCAGTCATCTTGCTTAGAATAGAGCACAAGAAACGTACCAGGGTTAGCAAACTGTTCACTTAACTCTGAACTCAAGTTCAAAGTGCAGACCGCTAGACTATTGGTGTGTATTTTCCTGTAAAAACAATAATGATGAAATTGATGATTATCATGAAGCAACAAATTTGTCAGCAACTTCAAGTGTCTGCATTTATACAGTCAAATATGGGAAATAGGAAGTTGCTATTCATGTTGCTTTGCTCTTCCAGAGCTTCACTCTAACAGTATCTCAAAACAAGAGGTTCAGCATTGAAATACATGAAGGCTATGGCATTCTGGTACTTATCCACTAGATACCCATTAAACATGCCAAAAAGAATTATAGTTTGTTAATTATAGTCTAAGTGAATTTTTAAGAGTGTCATGAATCTTAATTATAAACAAACAAACTCTGTGGTACTGAAAAAGTTTACAAGTGAACCATTCCATTCCTTCAGATTTGATTATTATTGAAGATTTTGAAAGTGTTTTAATGTTTTTTAGCATTTCTTCTTCATCTCTACTCTATCCCTCAGAACACCGGTCCTGAAAAGTTAACTCTGATTTTTCTTCACAGATGCTGCCAGACCTGCTGTGCTTTTCTAGCATCTTCTGTTTTTGTTCCTGATTTACAGCATCTGCAGCTCTTTCAATTTTTATTTAGTATTCTGTTGCATCCTGACTTGTGACTTGTAGATGGTAAACAGGCACCGGGGAGTCAGGACGTGAGTTACTCACTGCAGTATTCCTAGCCTCTGAATTGCTCTTGAAGCCACTGCATTTGCATTCACCAGTTGAGTTTCTGATCAATGGTAACCTCCAGTATGTTGACAGTGCGGCATTCAGCGATGGTATTGCCACTGTATGTCAAGAAGCATTGGTTAGATTGTCTCATTTTATACATTAATGCCATAACTAGGTTATGTCTACAAAGCCCTCATTGAGTTCTTTCTATACAATTGAACTGAATGATAATTAACACAACAAACTCATGGTGTGTACAGGATACATTTATTGATAATCCCTTCTATTGCAAGGATAGAATCAACAAAACATTTTTTGTTCACTCAAAAAGCAGCAGTCAACTTGCTTAGCTTAGAGCATAAGAAACATATCAGGGTTAGCAAACTGTTCATTTAACTCTGAACTCAAGTTCAAAGTGCAGACTGGTAGACTATTGGTGCATATTCTCTCGTAAAAATAATAATGTGAATATTGGAAGTTACCATGAAGTAACAAATTCGTCAGCAACTCAAACTGTCTGCATTTATACAGTCAAATGTGGGAAATAGGAAGTTGGTATTCAAGTGCAGTTCTGGGATCTACAGATAGGGTGGAGGGAGTCTAACCTAGATTGGAGTCCATTAGCCTAGAAGCTTTGATTGGCAGATTCTGGGTCATTTATGTAGAATTGGCCCAGACATGCCAAGTGTATCCTGCCCAGAGGCAGGTGCCCCTTCTCAGCTTGACCTTCCAGGGCTGAGAGGGGCAGGCAGTGTGGATGTGGAAGACCTGGCCACCTTTGCAGTGTCCTGAGAGGAAATCTCTGGGGACCTTGTATGTGTTACCTACTTTGGCTGGTCCCTACTGTCACTGTCCTGTCTCCTTGTGAGGAAGGGGTACCTGGAGTATTGTTACACATTTAACTACTTATTTTGTGCAGTAACACTTGATGAGGCACAAGATCCAAACAGCTTTTAGAAATCCAAGTAGACCACATTGACAAGTTCCCCTTTATCCACGTTACTTGCTACATTCTCGAAACCCAAATGAATTAGCAAAGATGATTTCAAACATGAGTAGCTAAAGCATTGTTAGGAGGCAGCTCTACTCAGAACATGTGTTGTATAAGGATTATCAGACCTGCAGTATTTTATAGAAGGTAATCAAGCCACTTGATTATCAAAAAGTCAACAACACATGATGAAATCTTGTTATTATACAAATGTTGTCCCTGTAATGTGAGTAAGGTAATCTCAAAGTCCCAGTTAGTGGTTTTGTTACAGTACTACTTTCATTAAGCTATAATTTAGATTTTTTTTTCACTGGAGAAGTCAACTGTTAATGTCAACATATAGAATGCTACATGGTTTCATCGTGTATTTGCAACCAAATAAAGTGTAATGCTTTTTTTGTCCTAAAGATATTGGGACTTTAATAGTTTCCAATATTTTAAAACAAAAATATATGCATAATTGTTCATATACGTTAAACAGCAAAAGGCATTACATCCAAGAAACATATTTCTTCAGTAACTTTGGAGGCCCATCCATCCTGTATCCCCATTCCCCTAGGATGTTCCTCTGAGATTGTTACAGAGTTGCTTTAATGAAGAACATAACTAATAACCAATCTTTGATCCAACCCGCCCAAGGGAAAACATGGTACCAACTAGGTAGGCAGCAATCAGCATATTTTTATAGGGCAGGTTGCTGCAAACCAGTGCCAATATAGTTACAATCCCTACTACAATCAATAGGGTTGCTTAATGATACAAGACTCCTCCACATCAGTGGACAGAATAGTTAAGAGACAAGGATTTTTAGTTTCTAACCAGAGAAGGTGCTAGATGTTATTTTTCTCTTAAAATCAACAAATCTTTTCCAAACCTTTTATGAAAGGCAATTTTGAAATATTTTTGTGCTTACAATACTCCCTAATATGTTTATATATATTTCTAGTCTTCCTTCAAACATCATTTGTCGAATCGCCAAAGTTTTTTAAATGCAAACTAGAGAAACAAATATTTAATTTGAGCGAAGATTACCTTGTGTTTGAGAGCAGACATTTTATACTCTTTTACAGCCTTGAGAGATGCTATCAATTAGATTATTTTAATCCTGGATAAAAAAAAGTTACTGCTAATAAATTGACACCTCTTTAAATGAGCTGAGGAAAGGCTACATACACATTAGGTGAAGAAATTATTTGACAAAATCTATTTGAAAATATTGCCATAATTGAATTTTGCTAAGACTTCAATTTATTTTATTTTTATAATTGGATTGCATGATAGAAGAGAAAAAATGGATGTTGTTTTATTAATGTACCTAGATAGCTGAAAGACTATCTCACCTTACTGTGGTGTGCATAAATGGAATTTAATCAAAATCATGACAGAATTAAATAGTTCTCTATTAAACTGTGGAATTATTTTTGGAAAGCTTTTTAATCTAGTCAACTACCTCAACCCATCTGATTGTCACCTTTACCCACTAAGAAGGCTGTGTGCAGGCTGAACTCACTCTGACCTCCAGGGGAGAAAGGAAAAGATTTTCAATTAAGCACAAATCAATTAAAACTTCAGACACTCATTCCATCAGCACATTAGGAATTTTGTTTGATACAAAACTGCCACTCGCATTATGGCAAATGGTTATAAATGTTAATCAAATCATTGTGGAAGGAGCTGCCAATCACAGTTGACTGAAGGAAACTTTTGTGGTTTAATTGAGGTGGTGTCCTTTTTTATTGGCTGACATGGACTGTATTTGAACAATTAAGGATAAACATTGCAAGTTACTCATCTCATTTTGACAGAGGTCTGAGATGCTGTGGTTTGCTGGGTGCTGGGAGTCCCTTGTACTGTTCAAATTACAAAAGGTAGACATATTTCCCTGCTGCAGCTGTTACCAAGGGATGAGGCAGAAATTTATGGGGGGAAGATGAGGGGGAAAGCTCCCCACTGTCCATTAAAGGAGTTGGCAGTGAGCTGACAGGTGAAGTACATACTGCCCCATTACCATAATGCACTGTGAGTGGACTCAATTAGTGCAGAGTGGAACTCTGCCCATCAGCGAGGATGTCCAACACAATGCAGCTGCCACTGATGTGATTTTGCCTCCAGCTGGGTGCTTTTACCTAGTGCAGCAAAGCTTATGTCTTCTACTGTAAGAATATGGATAATATGGTACTGAAGAATACGACAAGCATTTGTTACATCTAGCTATTATATATAAACTTACATTTCTCAGACACATAAGCATCTGGGTTAATAGATAGTATTGATTACAACAGAGCAGCATACTTTTAATAGTGTGTCATGCTTCAAGTGATTAAATTTAAGGTTTTCTATCCTCAGTTACAGCTCTGATACAGTGAAATCAAGAACATATCTTTTAAAGGTGTATTGACGATGACACATACTCATCACTGGCCTCATCACGGTATGATTGGCCAGCAGCTCTGCAGGCTTGGCAGCATTGATCCTCCATACTGGGGGCTGCCAGGACTCTAGAGAGGGTTATGAAGGAGGCTTGGTGAATCCCAAATCCAGGGATGTCAGGAGCTTTGTGTAGACCCTTCATTACTTATGTACAAGCAGTGGACAAGTTACCAATTTTGGGAATGGGAGAGGTGATGGCCTAGTGGTATGATCGCTGGACTGTTAAATCTAGAGATCCATTTAACATTCTGGGGACCTGGGTTCAAATCCTGTCACAGCAGATGGTCAAATTTGAATCCAATAAATATCTGGAATTAAGAGTCTAATGATGCTGTGAATTCATTGTCAATTGTTGGAAAAATCCACCTGGTTCACTAATGTCTTTTAGAGAGGGAAACTGCCACCCTTACCTGGTCTGGCCTACATGTGACTCCAGACCCACAGCAATGTGGTTGACTGTTAACTGCCCTCTGGCCAATTAGGGATGAGCAATAAATACTGGCCTAGCCAGTGATGACCTCATCCTGTGAATGAATAAAGCAGCCCCTCTGTAAAGGGGGTGTGCTGAGGGAGGGGAAGGTTTTGGACTAAGTCTCTGTTATATTTTACATACACCTCTCTGAAAGCACATTCAGCAGGGGCTCATGCAGTTTCCTCTCATTTTGCCTGCTATGTGCATGTACTGCTAACTGCTCTGTTATCCATGCTGAGCCAACTCACAGTTTATTTGATTTTGTCAGCCTGCTTTCCTTTATTATCTCGAAGCTAAGTAGCATACTGCATTGAAGGAAGCAGGTAAATAATCTAATACTGTTCTATAATTAGCCAGAAGTAGGCAACAGTGCCTTAGATCACATATTATAAGGGAACAGAATAAGATTTTTCTTTATCTTGAATAGCACGTATTCAGTAATAAAGTGACTGTGAGTAAATTACAGTCTGAGAATTGGTATGTGAAATCCAAGAAAATAAGCCAAATGTAAGGTGAATGTCTGCAGACTGCAAAGGAGCCATTGTGAAGTGACCATCATACAAAGTGAGAAGACTTGTGTCTTCTTAAGATGTTGATTAAAATCATCTTGAATTAATTTATTGGTAATTATTTTACAGATTTATTTGATGTTGTATTGGAAGGATACAATTCTGTCTTTGATAAAGCCAAAATCCAAACAAATTTTAAATACAGAAAGTGCTAGAGAAACTCAACAAGTCTGGAGAGATCTGAGGAGTGACAAACAAAGTTAACATTCTGAGTCCAACATGACTTTTCTTCAGAACTTGTCGGTGGAAAAGGACCCGAAGAAGAATCACTCTGGATTCGAAACGTGATCTCTGTTCTATCTCCTCAGGAGCTGCCAGGGCTGCTGAGTTTCTCCAGCACTTCGTTCTTTCGTTCAGATTTCCAGCATCCATAGTAAGTGCAGGGCTTTGAGTAATTTTACAATGTAGGCAGTATGGGCCACCAAAAGGTACAAAGCAAAATTTGTCCACCACTCTGCTGGACTGCTACTCAATTTAACTGCCTAAGGAGCATTAATTGGCTGCCCCGGGGGAGAAACTATAGTAAAAAGAAACAGGAATGCAGGGTAAGGAATGTTCTGATTGTATTGGAGTTCCATTTGCTTTAACCTATTGGCTGAAGGTCACTTTCCCATCCTCATCAGAAGAAGGAGTCCCACCTCGAACCTCTGAGTGCAGCAGTGCCCTCAGGAGTGCTGGCCACTGCTGAGATTGCATTCAGTCCTGAAGAAGGAGAGCCAGGAGTTGGATCACAGGTAAGACTGGCGAAAGTGAAGATATGTCTCCTACCGCAGGAACGTGGGTGTGGATAATATGGTCTGAAGAATGCAACAAGCATCAATTACATCTAGCTATTATGTACAAACTTACATTTCTCAGACACATAAGCATCTAGGTTAATAGGATGGTATTGATTATGACAGAGCAGCATACTTTCAATAGCGCATTATGCTTCAAGTGATCAAATTTTAGGTTTATATCCTCAGATGCAGCTTTCATACAGTGATATCAAGAATATGCCTTTTAAAGGTGTATTGACGATGAGACATAATTCAACATTGGCCTATATGATTGGCCAGCAGCTCTGCAGGCTTAGCAGCATTGACCCTCTGTTCTGGGGGTATGGAGGGAGTGAGGGAGATGGGGGCCATGGTGTACAGGACACTTTGGGGGACACATGAATAGTGCTAATACTGGGGATCCTTCTGGATGGGACAAACACTGACTGATCCCACAAGGCTGCACCCACATTGCCACCAGATCAGGGTGGAGGGATGGTGGCAGCAGGAATGGCACCCAGGGATTTTTACAGGACCACACCTACAAACACTTCCTGAGGGCACTGTAAAATTTTGCCCCATGTTTGCATCATTTCTGTCAAAGTAAGATGTGGACACAGAGAATTTCTGCAGATTCATAACTGAAACTTAGGAGCTGCATTACTAATTGCTATTGCCTGTGAAAGATTGATAGCATGTGTAACGAAAGCTTGCTGTTAGGCCAGTCCAAAGAGGGAAAGATAAAAACAACGAAATTTATGAAATGTTGGATAGGAGCAGGAAATAACTGTGTAGAATTGAGCTTGAGTTATTTGAACTTGCTCTGTAAGCAGGAAAGTCAGAAGGTGAGCTGGTGTGGATATAAGGGATTGAACTTGCTCAGTCAGATGACCAATAATTTGGGGTAAAAAGAAATGAGAATGTGGACAGTGAGATATAGGAAAAGATTACTTGTACATGTGGGTGTAACGCTGGTGGGAAGTTTTTATGGCCACCAATTGTCTCAAAGAGCTTTACAGCCAATCAAATAGTTAAGCATCTTCACCTTTGGAATATCAGAAACAGTGATATCTAACCTGTTTGGAACTGTACCATACTGTCTGGACACTATAATGCGTGCCCTCTATTGTATGCCAAAAGATTTGCTGTAACCAATTGGTATCAAGTTTGTATCCTTTGAAAATCTGACATGTTTCCTCCTTTCTTTCATAGTAATGCATTTGGATACTGCCCTTTACCTAATACCACTCATTTATTAATTTTTAGAGCTCAATTGAGGCATAATTGACATGCACTCCAACTAGCCTCAAGTCACCATTTTAGGATAGGAAAAATAAAATCATCCAGGATTCTCCCTTGTAATCCCGATTTCTTTACTTTTTTTTTCTTTATTCATTCATAGGATGAGGATGTCGCTGGCTAGGCCAGCATTCATTGCCCATTCCTAATTGCCTGGAGGGCAGTTAAGAGTCAACTACAATGCTGTGGGTCTGGAGCCACATGTAGACCAGACCAGATAAGGATGGCAGTTTCCTTCCCTAAAGGACATCAGTGAACCAATTGGGTTTTTCCGACAATTGACAATGGATTCATAATCATCACTGGATTCTTAATCCCAGGTATTTATTGAATTCAAATTCCACCATCTGCCATGGTGGGATTCAACCGCCCAGTCTCTGGATTAACAGTCCAGTGATAATACTACTAGGCCATTACCTGCCTTTAAATGATTCAATGATCTTGGTTTGAGTGTTCTGCAAGGTCACGTTTGAGCTTCATTGTGGCATTCACATTTTCATCCATTTGTATTGCTGGGACCTGATGGCTTTATGCCTCTGGCTCTATATTTAAAGTCGAGCTGCACACCACATCGGATGCTGCAAGTCACCAACCAGGCATTGCACTCTGCTACTCAACCACTATCACCAAAAACATGGCCCAGAGGAGTCTGCTTTGTGGATGACCTGGAGATGTTGCTAGACAGGGTGGTGGAGAGGACAGCAGTGCTTTATTTCTGTACACTCTAGCAAGAGATCATGCCACCAGCAAAACCAGCCCAGGAGTTAAACTGCAGCCCAGGGCAGTATTGTGTCATGGGCGAAGTGGATGCTTAGCAATGTAGGGAGAAAGTCAACGATTTTCTGCATACTACAAGGATAAGTGCCATGATCATGTCTCTGCCATCCCACACTTAACATGGACAGCAGTCACAAATTGTGCCACTGAACATGCATCTCAACAATGCTCAGGGAGTACAACACTCAATATTGCACACGTTGTGTCGACTCAATGGCTCTCATTCTCCAAACTACTAACCCTTCCTACCTTCTGCACTTCGTTCTCAATCCTCACCACTTCTCCTGCCTCTGAATCACCAGTTTTTCCATCCACTTCCATCATTCTCAATGACTCCCTCTGTCTCATTGCAGGAAAAACTGGTCCAGATCCTGGGTTGATTTTTTACAGTATCCTGACCGGCCAACATCTCATTGTTGGATTATTGCACTTGACCTAGAGACTCACCATAGCCCAATCCTTGGATTGCAGGGTCATGGATCCCTGGAGTCAATTAAGACCAAGTGCCTGATTGACCATGGCCCAACCCCTTGACGAGAATTAGATAAGCCCTGGACTGTCTGTGGTGGCACCCTCTGTAAACCCCTTCAATCCACTAAAGACTATTGCTACTTGAATTTGATGCATGGTTATTTGAAGCACATGCAATGAGTTGATCGTGTAAAGTTCTGGCAGATGCTGTAGGTATGACATTGACAAAGCACACTGCCACACAGAATTATGCCCAACCCCTTGACTGTTCAGTGCTCCCAACATTTCCTTCTGCATTAATATGCAATGAAAGCCTCAGAGGATTGTAAAGTGTACCTGAGCACTAAAGGCACTGTGAAAAAAGAAAGCAAGCTAAGATACATCCTGTGCAGATGCGAGAGATACACGTATGTCTTTGCTTGCAAAGCATCCTAGCAGAAGTATGCAAACTGTAGGTGTCTCCCAACTCCAAAGTAAAGTGTTGAAGGGCTGAAGAGGTGTGTCAGCTGGACCGACAGCAGGCACAATGATGTGGTGAGGCTGGTGAGAGATGGTTTGCCAATGCTGCCTTACATAGCTGAATGGTCAAGGAGGATGGCCATGGAGTGTGCAGGGATGGAGTTGTGACGAAGCAGTTGAATGATGGTTGGGACAAACATTTGTCAATATGCATGCGTTCTGACTGGCACGTTGTGAATTTGCATCATCTAGTTTCTTGGTGAAGGAGACTATTGGAAATGATGTATCAATATGTCAAGTTGGGCTTTTAATGAGATGCAAAGGGAAGGAAATAGACAGTCATTACTCGTAGGCAAGGTTCTGAAGTCACCATTTAAGGTTTGAGCAAAGAATTTCCTCAATTTTGAGAATCTGACTTTTCCATTCTCACCACACTTGCCCATCTTCCTTGCCATTGCTTACATCACACCAGTGAGGTGAAAATTCTGCTCTAAGTCTTTTTATTCAGCTGAACTGCAACAGGGGGAATGATAATACATACTGCAGTATCAGTCAATTAGAAGAATTTCCCATCAGGTTTTATTTCTCAACAAACAGAAAAATATTGCAGAGAAATAAATATGGGATATTGCAGCTTTTACACTGTGAGATAATCATCAGGAATGTACATCCAGCAGCCACTACTACCATAAAGTATGCATTAAGAACTAAGGAATTACAATTTAGAAAAAAAATATTGGCAGTAGTTTTGCACTAAATCTGCGTATACCTTTGTAATTTGCCATTGCATGTACAGGAATTATAAATGTACTGTTGAAGTTGTATTTTTAACACTATTTGCAGGAACATATCTTCATACAATGAATCTCACAGTACATCCATGCATAGTCTGCCACAGGATAAGGTAAAATCATGATCTCCAAAAACTAACTCCATTTTTGGAGTGAGTAAGTGAGGTAATATATTTGGGCGGTTGCTTTACCCGAAACACTACCTAGGTAGTGTCTCCCACCCATCCTCCTCCTCTAACCAAAAATAAAAGGTTCTGAGCGCTGATTTGGTAAGGCTACTAGTATTTTTTTTTTAAATTTGTCTGTTTGGGAATTCAGAACAGTGGGAATGGATGTTAGGGCAGTTGTATGCTCCTCCTGTAGAATGTGGGAGGTAAGGGTCACCACTAGTGTCCCCACTGACTTCATCTGCGGGAAGTGCACCCAACTCCAGCTCCTCGGAAACCGTGTTAGGGAACTGGAGCTGGAGCTGGATGAACTTCGGATCATTCGGGAGGCTGAGGGGGTAATTGAGAGGAGTTACGGGGAGGTAGTCACACCTCAGGTACAGGAAAAAAGTAGATGGGTTACAGTCAGGGGACGGAAAGGGAACAGGCAGACAGTGCGGGGATCCCCTGTGGCCGTTCCCCTCAAAAACAAGTATACCGTTTTGGATACTGTTGGGGGGGACGACTTACCAGGGGTAAGCCATGGGGTACAGGTCTCTGGCACAGAGTCTGTCCCTGTTGCTCAGAAGGGAAGGGGGGAGAGGAGGAGAGCATTAGTCATTGGGGACTCCATAGTTAGGGGGACAGATAGGAGATTCTGTGGGAACGAGAGAGACTCGCGGTCGGTGTGTTGCCTCCCAGGTGCCAGGGTCCGTGATGTCTCGGATCGTGTTTTCGGGATCCTTAAGGGGGAGGGGGAGCAGCCCCAAGTCGTGGTCCACATAGGCACCAACGACATAGGTAGGAAAAGGGATGGGGACGTAAGGCAGAAATTCAAGGAGCTAGGGTGGAAGCTTAGAGCTAGAACAAACAGAGTTGTTATCTCTGGTTTGTTACCTGTGCCACGTGCTAGCGAGGCGAGGAATAGGGAGAGAGAGCAATTGAATACGTGGCGACAGGGATGGTGCAGGAGGGAGGGATTCAGATACCTGGATAATTGGGGCTCATTCTGGGGTAGGTGGGACCTCTACAAACGGGATGGTCTACACCTGAACCAGAGGGGTACCAATATCCTGGGGGGGAAATTTGCTAATGCTCTTCGGGAGGATTTAAACTAATTCAGCAGGGGGATGGGAACCTGAATTGTAGCTCCAGTGTACAGGAGGTTGAGAGTAGTGAGGTCATAAATAAGGTTTCAAGGTTGCAGGAGTGTACCGGCAGGCAGGAAGGTGGTTTGAAGTGTGTCTACTTCAACGCCAGGAGCATCCGGAATAAGGTGGGTGAACTTGCAGCATGGGTTGGTACCTGGGACTTCGATGTTGTGGCCATTTCGGAGACATGGATAGAGCAGGGACAGGAATGGTTGTTGCAGGTTCCGGGGTTTAGATGTTTCAGTAAGATCAGGGAAGGTGGTAAAAGAGGGGGAGGTGTGGCATTGTTAGTCAAGGACAGTATTACGGTGGCAGAAAGGACGTTTGATGACAACTCGTCTACTGAGGTAGTATGGGCTGAGGTTAGAACCAGGAAAGGAGAGGTCACCCTGTTGGGAGTTTTCTATAGGCCTCCGAAAAGTTCCAGAGATGTAGAGGAAAAGATTGCAAAGATGATTCTGGATCGGAGCGAAAGTAACAGGGTAGTTGTTATGGGGGACTTTAACTTTCCAAATATTGACTGGAAACGCTATAGTTCGAGTACTTCAGATGGGTCAGTTTTTGTCCAATGTGTGCAGGAGGGTTTCCTGACACAGTATGTAGATAGGCCAACAAGAGGCGAGGCCACATTGGATTTGGTACTGGGTAATGAACCAGGCCAGGTGTTAGATTTGGAGGTAGGTGAACACTTTGGTGATAGTGACCACAATTCGGTTACGTTTACTTTAGCAATGGAAAGGGATCGGTATATACCGCAGGACAAGAGTTATAGCTGGGGGAAAGGCAATTATGAGGCGATGAGGCAAGATTTAGGATGCATAGGATGGAGAAGGAAACTGCAGGGGCTGGGCACAATTGAAATGTGGAGCTTGTTCAAGGAACAGCTACTGCGTGTCCTTGAGAAGTATGTACCTGTCAGGCAGGGAGGAAGTGGTCGAGCGAGGGAACCGTGGTTTACTAAAGAAGTTGACTCTCTTGTCAAGAGGAAGAAGGAGGCTTATGTAGAGATGAGGCGTGAAGGCTCAGTTAGGGCACTTGAGAGTTACAAGTTAGCCAGGAAGGACCTAAAGAGAGAGCTAAGAAGAGCCAGGAGGGGACATGAGAAGTCTTTAGCAGGTAGGATCAAGGAAAACCCTAAAGCTTTCTATAGGTATGTCAGGAATAAAAGAATGACTAGAGTAAGATTGGGGCCGGTCAAGGACAGTAGTGGGAAGTTGTGCGTAGAGTCCGAAGAGATAGGAGAGGTGCTAAATGAATATTTTTCGTCAGTATTCACACAGGAAAAAGACAATGTAGTCGAGGAGAATACTGAGATACAGTCTATTAGACTAGACGGGATTGAGGTTCATAAGGAGGAGGTGTTAGCAATTCTGGAAGGTGTGAAAATAGATAAGTCCCCTGGGCCGGATGGGATTTATCCTAGGATTCTCTGGGAAGCTAGAGAGGAGATTGCAGAGCCTTTGGCTTTGATCTTTATGTCGTCATTGTCTTCAGGAATAGTGCCAGGAGACTGGAGGAGAGCAAATGTTGTCCCCTTGTTCAAGAAGGGGAGTAGAGACAACCCTGGTAATTATAGACCAGTGAGCCTTACTTCGGTTGTGGGTAAAGTGTTGGAAAGGATTATAAGAGATAGGATTTATAATCATCTAGAAAGGAATAATTTGATTAGGGATAGTCAACACGGTTTTGTGAAGGGTAGGTCGTGCCTCACAAACCTTATTGAGTTCTTTGAGAAGGTGACCAAACAGGTGGATGAGGGTAAAGCGGTTGATGTGGTGTATTTGGATTTCAGTAAAGCGTTTGATAAGGTTCCCCATGGTAGGCTATTGCAGAAAATACGGAGGCATGGGATTGAGGGTGATTTAGCGGTTTGGATCAGAAATTGGCTAGCTGTAAGAAGACAGAGGGTGGTGGTTGATGGGAAATGTTCATCCTGCAGTTCAGTTACTAGTGGTGTACCTCAAGGATCTGTTTTGGGGCCACTGCTGTTTGTCATTTTCATAAATGACCTGGATGAGGGCGTAGAAGGATGGGTTAGTAAATTTGCGGATGACACCAAAGTTGGTGGAGTTGTGGATAGTGCGGAAGGATGTTGCAGGTTAGAGAGGGACATAGATAAGCTGCAGAGCTGGGCTGAGAGGTGGCAAATGGAGTTTAATGCGGAAAAGTGTGAGGTGATTCACTTTGGAAGGAATAACAGGAATACAGAGTACTGGGCTAATGGTAAGATTCTTGGTAGTTTGGATGAGCAGAAAGATCTCGGTGTCCATGTGCATAGATCACTGAAAGTTGCCACCCAGGTTGATAGCGTTGTTAAGAAGGCGTACAGTATGTTAGGTTTTATTGGTAGAGGGATTGAGTTTCGGAGCCATGAGGTCATGTTGCAGCTGTACAAAACTCTGATGCGGCCGCACTTGGAGTATTGCGTACAGTTCTGGTCACCGCATTATAGGAAGGATGTGGAAGCATTGGAAAGGGTGCAGAGGAGATTTACCAGGATGTTGCCTGGTATGGAGGGAAGGTCTTATGAGGAAAGGCTGAGGGTCTTGAGGCTGTTTTCGTTAGAGAGAAGAAGGTTAAGAGGTGACTTGATAGAGACATACAAGATGATCAGAGGATTAGATAGGGTGGACAGTGGGAGCCTTTTTCCTCGGATGGTGATGGCTAGCACGAGGGGACATAGCTTTAAATTGAGGGGTGATAGATATAGGACAGATGTCAGAGGTAGGTTCTTTACTCAGAGAGTAGTAAGGACGTGGAATGCCTTGCCTGCAAAAATAGTAGACTCGCCCACTTTAAGGGCATTTAAATGGTCATTGGATAAACATATGGATGATAATGGAATAGTTTAGGTTAGATGGGCTTCAGATTGGTTTCACAGGTCGGCGCAACATCGAGGGCCGAAGGGCCTGTACTGCGCTGTAATGTTCTATGTTCTATGTTCTAAGTTCTCATGAGAATGAATAATCATCAAGGAAAGCTGAATCATTTTCTTATTTTCTTGGATTTGCTTTTGAAGAAGACATTCAGTGTCTGTACGATCACTTTCATTACAAGAAACTGTATGCATCATATCACTTGCAAACAATGAAAACATTATTTTCATTATTAGAATAAATCATAACTTGCATTTCTGCAGCATTCTTTAAACCATAGAATCTTACAGTGTAAGAGATCATTCAGCCAATCATTCTTGTACTGTCAGACATGGGCAGGAAGATGTATCATGAGTGTTTTGTATTAACGGCGACAAGGAACAACAGCAAGCAAATGGAAAGAAATAAACAGAGTTAGATCAAGGGACAAAAAAGGGCTGGATTTACACAACCGAGAGCTCAACTTGTTAAATTTTCTGACTTGACAGATCTACCTTGGTTTAAAGAGTCTCACTAGAGGTGATTTTTGCTGTGGGAAGGCAGGGTGGGAGATAATCATCTGGCCTGCCAACCCCTAAAACGTGGCTGTGGTGTGTAAGTGCTGAAGCGAGCTAGTTTGACGACCAGTCTCAATGCCCCAGGGGCTTCCCCACTTTTTTTAGAAGATGCGAGGCCTTACAGTTTACACCCGCCCAATTCCCCATACCATCTCCATGACAACTCAAGCCCTCCACACCTCTCTCCTTGTCACATCCAAAGCCACACACTGACAATTCACCAAGCACTGTCCTCAGAAGCCATGTGAGGATGAAACTAAATTAAATCTCTAACAATGAATTGAAGTTCTCACACATAAATATAAAACCAAAAAATGTCGAAGCTGGAGATCTGAAATAAAAATTGAAATTGCTAGAGAAACCCAGCAGTTTGGCAGTATGAGGAGAAAACAGAGTTAACATTTTGAGTCCAGGAATTCTTCATCAGAACTCTCACTCATACAAGACAACAAGGTGCAGAGCTGGATGAACACAGCAGGCCAAGCAGCATCATAGGAGCAAAAAGGCTGACGTTTCGGGCCGAGACCCTTCATCAGAAATGGGGGAGGGGAAGGGGGTTCTGAAATAAATAGGGAGAGAGGGGGAGGCGGATAGAAGATGGATAGAGGAGAAGATAGGTGGAGAGGAAACAGACAGGTCGAAGAGGGGGGGATGGAGCCAGTGAAGGTGAGTGTAGGTGGGGAGGTAGGGAGGGGATAGGTCAGTCCAGGGAGGACGGACAGGTCAAGGGGGTGGGATGAGGTTAGTAGGTAGGAGATGGGGGTGCGGCTTGAGGTGGGAGGAGGGGATAGGTGGGAGGAAGAACAGGTTAGGGAGGCGGAGACGAGCTGGACTGGTTTTGGGATGCGGTAGGGGGAGGGGAGATTTTGAAGCTTGTGAAATCCACATTGATACCATTGGGCTGCAGGGTTCCCAAGCGGAATATGAGTTGCTGTTCCTGCAACCTTCGGGTGGCATCGTTGTGGCACTGCAGGAGGCCCAGGATGGACATGTCGTTTGAGGAATGGGAGGGGGAGTTGAAATGGTTCGCGACTGGGAGGTGCAGTTGTTTATTGCGAACCGAGCGTAGTTGTTCTGCAAAGCGGTCCCCGAGTCTCCGCTTGGTTTCCCCGATGTAGAGGAGGCCACAACGGGTACAGCGGATGCAGG
>NC_063332.1:44344646-44370978 GCF_021869965.1 Rhincodon typus | reverse complement strand
TCCTCCCACCTCAAGCCGCACCCCCATCTCCTACCGACTAACCTCAACCCACCCCCTTGACCTGTCTGTCCTCCCTGGACTGACCTATCCCCTCCCTACCTCCCCACCTACACTCACCTTTACTGGCTCCATCCCCCCCTCTTCGACCTGTCTGTTTCCTCTCCACCTATCTTCTCCTCTATCCATCTTCTATCCACCTCCCCCTCTCTCCCTATTTATTTCAGAACTCCCTTCCCGTCCCCCATTTCTGATGAAGGGTCTCGGCCCGAAATGTCAGCCTTTTTGCTCCTATGATGCTGCTTGGCCTGCTGTGTTCATCCAGCTCTGCACCTTGTTGTCTCGGATTCTCCAGCATCTGCAGTTCCTTCTATCTCTCACTCATACATGCTTGATATGGAAACATGATCCATTCAAAGATTTTTTAATCTCAAGCATTCATCTTCTACGCAATAGATAAAAAAAAAACAAACTTCTATTTAGCAACACATCAAAAACGGTTAATCCTTTGATAACTTACTTAAACTGGTAATCAAAATGTGAAATCAGCCTCCCATACAAGTTGTTTTTATAGCTTTTGAAGCTCAGCCAAAATTCATAATAACCAAAGAAGAGTCACACTAAATTCAAAACTTTAACTCTGTTTCTCACTCCACAGATGCTCTCTCCACTTGCTGTTATTCAGCACTTTCTGCTTTTATTTCAAATTTCCAGCATTGACTGCATTTTGCTTTTATTATAAATGACCTCAGCCTTTGGAAAATATCAAGAATAACCTTTATTGAAACTGCAAGAATAGGTTTCTTTTACCAATCTACACCGGAACCAAAACAATTTAGCAGCTGTTTTTTTTAACACTATCATCAGTAATGATACAGCTAGATGTTATGGTGCAGGGATCTTGAACGAATGAGCTGAATGGTAAGTGGAATTCCTCAACTGTATTTAATTGCAATCTTGTGAGAAATTTAGATGAACCATCAATCTCCCTTATGAATTGCATCTCCAGTGTTGTGCAGAAAACTAAAAAGGCCATTCACCTGGATTTCTCAATTTAAAAATAAAACACCCATTGATCAACAAGTTAAGATTACGCTTGTTCAATTAGAAATGGTCAAACTATTATGGAAGAGGATGGATTCTCCAAATTTAAATTGCTGGTAAAAAACTTAGTTTCTAAGAACGTGCAAAAACTGTTATGACTCTGGGGAGACAGAGTAGTGTCAACGCAGGGGCAATTCCAACATTATCATTAGCAGTATTGGATACCATGGCCATTCTACTTTTCAAAGTTCTGTACATCACCTATGGGTACATCCTTAGAAGCTACTGCCTTAGACTAATCATATCTGCACAGATCCTCCAAAATGTTTTGCTTAAATATGCAACAGAATAACTGCATGTACTTTTTTATCTCCACAGAACAATGTTGCAACAGTGTTAGAGATGTTTCTGAAAAATGTAAGTTCAACTATCAAATGAAGTCTACAAAACCAGAACACATCTGCATGATGGCTTTGATTGAAAGCAGGAATAACTACTTTAACATTTTGACAATGGTAAAAGCTTTTAAATAATTCAAGGAAAGTAATTTTGACAAACATGACATAAAAAAAAAAGCCATCCAGTTAATTATGTCCATGTTAATTATGTTCAGTACACAGGTCCCTTACAAGCTATCCCATGTATACACAGGGGTACATGCAATTGGACTTCTGTCTGCCACCAGCAAGTTTGAAGATCAGGGTGTGGTGCTTGTGAAGTTCAGCAGGCAACCTACCTGCCACCAAACAGCCCATCCGTGACCTGTCTGAATTTCTACACAGCAGTTTGTCTGCCTGCCCTTAGGCGGCCAACAACAGCAATGTGAGGGCCTCAACCCACAACTGCCAGCTTTTTAATTTGTGGTGGAGAAGGACTGCAACGTGCAGACATCCCAGCTGCTTTGGCTGCTGGGCTACTGTCAGGCAAAGGAGGATCTCCTTTTGGGCCTTCCAGCACAGGCAACCCCATTAGGGAATCCACATGTTTAACTACAATGGCAGGCCTCCTCAATCCAGTTCCTTAACAACTCTGCTTCACACACCATACCAACACGCCAACCAGGCATGAATGTACAGAATGTTTTCCCTATTGCAGCAATGCTTGTGTTATTGTCCTTATCTTAGAATATTGAGGTATTGAAGAATTAACCAACAATTACTGCAATATACTTTTATTTACAAACATTACATTCTTCAGATACAAGAGTGTCTAGATTAATATTAAATTATTAGGTTACAAAAGAGGAGCTTGCTTCCACTGGAATGTCATGCTTCAAGTGATCCAAGGTAATGTGGAGTGTGAGATTTTAATATCCTCAGGCTGTATACTATGATACAGTGATTATGTCACAAACATGCCTCTTAAAGACATTGTGATACACAAAATTTGCAACATAGGATAATATCCAAACCATTCCCTCTTTTTTCAAAGATAAAAACTTATCCCAAACAGAACTGATGGTAGCTAGGAAGAAGTTGTTCTTTTTGCAGAAAGTAGAGTGGGAGGAGGGGATCGGAGTAAATGATAGGTGGAGATAGAGATTAAGGAGACCGAACAGTTGGACAGACAAAGGACTGGATAATGGTCAGAGATAGTAAGAGCTGTTGATGCTGGAGTCAGAGATAACACAGTGTGAATCTGGAGGAACACAGCAGGCCAGGCAGCATCAGAGGAGTAGGAAAGTTGACGTTTTGGGTCGGGACCCTTCTTCAGAAATGGGGGAGAGGGAAGGGAGCTGGGAAATAAGTAGAGAGAGGAGTGGTGGGGCTGGGGAAGGTAGGTTGGATGGTGATAGGTGAGTGCATGTAGGCAGTAGTAGGAATTGGTCAGTGAGGTGGGAGGAGCGGATAGGTGGGAGAGAAGATGGACAGGCTGCGTCAGGTCAAGGAGGCGGGGATGAGAGGGAGGGCTGGTCATGGGATGAGACCGGGGCTGGGGAGATTTTGAAACTGGTAAAGTCCACATTTAGGCCATTGGGGTACCTGGGTTTGCTTCAGTATGTGGTCAAGCAGTTTCAGGGCCGAAGAGATTACTGGAGGGCTGCAGTGGGAAAGAGATCCACTGAGGTCTTTCCGGAGGGAGGAGGATAACTTCTTCAAGGTGGGCTTCCTTAGAAGAGGCTTCGCAGTGGGGTTATAACTCACTCAGAGATAGTAAGAACTGCCAGTACTGGAGTCAGAGATAACACAGTGAGGAGCTGGAGGAACACAGCAGGCCAGGCGGCATCAGAGGAGTGCCTTGGAGAATTTATGAGTGCCAATGGGGATTTATTAGTGGCTAACAATGGGTAATGTGTAATAACAGACCATGTAATAACAAGGCCTGGTGTGTGGGGGTGGGGGAAAGCGTGGGGATGGTGCTCAAACCCTAAAATTGTTCAGCTCGATATTGAGTCCAGAAGGCTATAAAGTTGCCAAGCGGAAAATGAGGTGTTGTTCTTCCAGCTTGTGCTGAGCTTCACTGGAGCACTGCAGCAAGCCTGACAGAGATTAAATAAGATAGAAAGTCCTGCAGCACAGAGGGATTTGGACATCATATTGCATGCATCTCAGAAAGCAAATATGCAAACTCATCGGGTAATAGGGAACCAAAATGGAATTATTTCAAGGGGATTTACTTATAAAAATAGGGAGGTTTTACTTAAACTATGCAAGGTGCTACACAGACTACTCCTAGAATACTGTGAACAGTTTCCAGCTCTTTATCTGAGGAGAGATATACTGGCATTGAAGGCAGCCCCGAGAAGATCCATTAGCATGATCCCGAGGTATGGATGGATTGTCTTATGATGAGAGGTTGAATAGGTTTGGACTGTACTATCGGACTTCAGAAGAATGAGAGATGACCTCACTGAAACTGCAAGATTCTTAGGGAACTTGACAGTAGATAAAAGCAGTTTGTTTCCTCTTGTGGGAGAGTCTATGACTAGAGGACACAATCTCAAATTTCTCACATTTAAGACAGAAATGGGGTGTAAGTCTTTTCTCTCAGAGGGTAGTGAATCCGTGGTATTTTTTTACTCCAGAGGGTTTTTGAGGCTGGGTCATTCAGTATTTTCAAAAATAAGATAGATTTTTAATCAGTAAGGGAATTGAGGATTATGGAGAAAAGGCAGGAACGCGAAGTTGAGAATTATTGAATCAGCCATGTTTTCATTGAATGGAGCAGACTTGAAGGGCCAAATGGCCTATTTATGTTCCTGTGTCTTAGGTGCTCATATCTCATAAGGCTTCACCTTGGCAAAAGAATTTTACCATCCATATGCTTGAATGGCAAAAATGGAAAATTGTTCTGTTCCCAAGAAGTAATATCACTCAATATAATGAATATGAAGTTTATTAAACTAACTTAAATTGAATATTTACTAATCAGTTACTTATTGTACTAACTAGTGTACCACATTAAAAAAAAGTTAAACACAACAATATTTACAATGACAAATATGAAGGAGTTTCGTAAGAACTTAAACCAGTTTTTTAAATAATGTATTAAAATCTTAAATATTTCAGGAAATTATTCCAAATGATCTGGGAAATAGTCTGCAATGAGCTACAATGAAGATTCCCTAATTAAAAAGTTTAGTTAAATTGAATGTTTCTATTCAAACAGTTTCAACACCAAGCGGAACAAACATGATAGGAATATCTATATTCGTAACTTAAATTTGATTAGTGTGTCCAGGCTCATGAGCGCAGAGCTCATCATTTGTAAGTGCACAGCACTTGTTTAGCAGGTTGGTGGTGCTGTAGTGTAGAAACAAACTGCTTGGCAACATTAACTACTGCAACTCCAATAGGGTATTCGGATTGTTCTCACTTTAACTGCAGCAGAAGACAGAGGATCCTAGCAGCAAACTTCAGTTATGACATGGAGGTGGCATTCAATGATAAAGATTGGTGACTGGTGAGTGTGTGGGAGAATATGGAGCGGAAATTGGTCTGAGCTAGTAATAGAAAACAGCCAACAACAAATCAGCATCCTGTTTTACATTATGCCTGATAATGTTTACCATTAGAAATGAAAATTGGGGATTGTGTAAAATTGGTTGCTGACATGCTGTTACTCGTTTAGTGCCAATTTCACTCCCTAGGTGTGACAAAAAGCTGGGAACTCAGCTAAAAAACGTTCCTTCAAAACAGAATTGGGATTTGGCTAAAAAGTTCTCTGTAACATAGACCTGAAATTTAGATTTTAAAAAATCACATGATTGGAACTTTACTGTAACCTCCCATAACGTGGTGTAACATAGATATGGGATTTAGCTTTCTTTCAAATACAAGCATAATATAGAGGTAATTTTAGTAATTCCCTTTATAAATCACTTGTAAGTTGTTGAGGAATTATGAGCAGTGGGAAATGTCAGGCATGATATTTTTGTGAGCATTGCTCTGAAGGTGTGAGGGAAATTTTTTGACATTGAATACAATGACAAGAAAACCAGAATTTTATTTTTACAGTTTCTTTTTTATATCAAAGTTAAAATTTACTCTGGTTATTCATGCTTCACCATAGAGAGCAGCTGCAAAAGATGACATTGTTTCCTGTAAGGAAACAAATGGATAAATATTTGACGTGAGGTAAGATAAAAAGCTACAGGGAAAGTGTAGAGCAATGGGGCTTGTTTCATGCTGGTCTATCAAAGACCCCAAGTAGCCTTCTTCTCTGCTTTAACAGTTTTGTATCTCCATGCTCTAAGCGCTGACTTCCATCATCACTTAACATTGCTTAACTACCACCTATTATTCTACTCTGTATCTATTTTTCTATATACAAAACCACACAATCACATCAAGAGAAAAGGATAGAAATAATTAAACAATCTCTCTCAAGATTTTGTTATGTGTTTTAACTTGTAATTTTTTTTCCCTTAAACTACTTTGTTTTCATTTAGCTCTATTCTCTTTTTATGCCTACTCTTTGCTTCTGTCTGTGCTTTATTTCAGCTAAGCCTTCTTGGAATTTCTCACACACTTTTCTCCTCATCTTATTTCTTTTCTTGGATCCTCTGCCTAAAAATTCAGACGTAACTTTATTCAATTAACAAACATATTTTCCTCACCCTTAACTGCAGAAATAGAATGACAGCTGCTTTTATTGTTCATGTCACTATTCTTCTTAATCTATTGCCTGGTGTTCCTGATAGCAAAACTACTTTATCCCTGAAGCTGCTGATTTACAATGGGCCTTGGCTCCTGCGTTCAATATTTGATGAGTGGAATGGTTTTCTACGTTTTAAAAAAAGACAATATCTTAAGAAGTACTTTAAAGGCACTTTGTGATGCCTTAAAGCTCCTAAAGACAAATAGGCATGGAGTGAGCTTGAGTTTCCAGCTATAACACTGGGGTGCCACTCAGCTCCAAACTCCAGCACTCCTGATAACCACTTGTGTTATGAATTCAATGAGTACAGTTTGTTTATTTCTGTTTTTACCAGGACTGCTTATAAGATGGCTGCCTACATTGTATGTGCCTCATGGCATTGTCACATAACTATGGGCAAGCCGGGAAGGACATTATTACATTTCATGCAAAAAAGAAATGAATTTTGCATGCACAATCATTTACACTGTGCATTCTTCAAGTTAAACACATAATTACACATTGCACACATTGTCCTTCCGCATTATTAAAACTGTTTATTATTCTAATTAGTCACTTTTTTATCAGTCACGTTGCACGCATGGTATATATGCAAATTGTCAGCTTTCCTCTAATGTCCACTGATTGGAATGATAAGCTATCTGGTTCTGTTTCAAAGTCTTCTCAGATGACTCTGCTGACTTACCCTGTTGCTTTACACACTTCTTTCCTTAGTTTCTGTCTTGTGCTGTTATTTGTTTGTCATTCGATGCAGCCTGTGTCAAACTATAAAACTCTGCTGGTACATTTACAGTTACTAGACCAAATTTTTGACTTGATTCTTCTGTTTTGAATAACTTTAGCTTTGTGTCTAATAACTGGAATTCAAAATGTTTATTCTTGCCATTGTATTATGCTTTCAGATTAATTTATCCTATTGGGTGTGCATCGTTTCATCACAGAGCCTCAACTTTACCTTTGAGTGTTTCAGTTTTGAATTACCATCTGGTATAACCCTACACAGGTCCGCAAAACTCATGAAAGTGCCAGTCTCTATCCAGCACTTCCTATTCATTCGATGTTCTCAGTCTGCAGTCTGCAAAAGTTCCAAATCATTTTTTTCTCCTTTAGGCTTTATGTTGCCAAACTGTTCAAAGGTGTATATTAAATCATTTGAATCTTCATCCAAACTCTCCCCATAACCCACATATGATTTCTGAGGCGCATTGTCCAACATTTCTGTCGTATTTGTCTCAATAGACTTGTTTGTCTTCTTCCTAGCTAAAACTTGCATGCAAAGTGGTTTAGCTTTGTGCAGTTTAAACCCTGTTTTCCTGATACTGAGCAGCTTTCTTTTGTTTTATGAGATGGCTTTATGCAATGTTTGTAATTTGATCTTGGCTTTGATCTTTCTGTTGACCCTTCTATGGATACATCTTTTTTGCCTCAACAGTGTTGCACTTTAAAGGTCTAGACTACTTTTCCACAGAATCGACAACTCTGAGCTGCTTAGCACACAGTGCTCATGTCTAGATTGCTTCTCCATATTGTGGACAAACTCACCCATTCTGCCAATTGTGTGCTGCTGTGATTTATTTCTAAGCTCCTTCTGCACATATCCAAAATTCTTTGAGAGCCAGATTCTCTTCCCTTAGTAGTCGCTTTGTCAGATTAGGATCTCTTATGCCTAAGGTATTTCTGTCATTGATGAAGTTATCTCTTAAATGCTCGAATTCATTGCTTCTCAAGTGTTAACATAGTCACCTATTAGTTAATGTCTTTGAAAATTGAACATAAGTTCTATTCACAAGTTACGTTCACTTGGACCTTTAAAGTGTGTCTTCAAGGCTTTCAAAGTTCTTAGTGGTCTTTCTGTTCTACATAAAGAGTTAGGGTGGAATACACTTTGTAGCATTCTCTCCACAATGATAATAAAATTGTAACTACTTGTAGCTGATCTGGTTTGTTGGTTAAATGTGTAATCTTCTTGTTTTCCCATTGTGAGTAGAAAAATAGCCAATTGTTTCTCATATAACACTGTGTAGAGCTGGATGAACACAGCAGGCCAAGCAGCGTGCCTTTCATTTTGACCAGAGTTGGAAGATGAAAGTTTACACCCATTATGTGACTTGCCCGATGAGTTAGCTACAGCCTGCTTCTTTGTTACTTTTCCTTTTCCATGGCTTTTTGTTCAGCTCCTCAAAGCTCAATTTCAGCTCTACAGTTTACTCAGTATTATGAATTCAATGCGCACAATATTGTTTGGTCTTTATTGTCTCTGGAATTTCTTGTAAGATGACTACCTGCAGTGAATCTGCCTCATAGCATAGGTAACATGACTACCACAAACCAGGAAGGACATTGCATACAATTTCCATTCAAAAAATGACCACTGCTGTCTCTGACTTAGCAAAGACAGAATCTAATTACTAAGTTCTAAATCCTTTATGGATTGCTGTAACATTTGTAGATAAATGTGAAAATGCAATATAGTGGTTTAATTACTCAATAGGAAGTACATTCTTCAGTATAGTACCAAGTCTTACAATTAAAAGTGCTACAGGTCTGATTTCCAATTTTGCTGAGTTAGATGTTCGCAGTTGGACCATACATCAACTTAATTCAGTTGTCAACACTCTTGCTTCCAATTCTTATTCCTGAATTTGAACATATAATCTTAACCTGGTACTTCAGAATAGGTCTGGTATTATGCTCCAGTATGAATGGTGCCAGCCTGTACTTAAATATCTTAATATTCTAACATCCTGGTCAATAAGCCTTTCTCCTAACATTCATGCCGTGGTTATGGTATGAAATTACTTCCAGAGGTCAAATGTTCAAATACCACAAGAGTGGAAAATTGAATACAGCAAATTTGAATATTTGTGAATTGACATAAGAAAAAAGTAAATTGGACGCTGCTTGGTTGTTATAAAAACTGAAAAATACATAATTCATACCCTTCAAGAAGTTGAAATCTGCTACACTACCCCTCTACATCTAAATGCTGCATAATTACAGCCTTCCACTGGCTCATTAACTCTCAATATCCTCTGATATGGCTGAACATTAAGTGCAAAACAATTACTACAAAGGTCAGGAAGGTAGTGGACCACTATTTCTTCAGGCAACTACAGATGGACAATAAATAGGACCTCGTAAATGTTGCCACATCTCAACAGAAAAAAAACACAAAAAACTGACCTTTTTTTTAATCACTGGCACACTTGGCTTTTTGACAGTCATTGCAATTCTGTTCTTTGAAATGCTTAGACATGTCTTCAACACATGTGAACAGGCATTGTAGGAATGCAAGACTTTCTTTTTAAATTTTATTACAGGCATCCTGGTTGACTGTCAATCATTTCTGTGCCCTAAGAGCAAGCACAAATGAATCAAGATTTGGTCAGAACTCACCTTTGATGACACCTGCAATGACTAAAATTCTGACTAACTGTTTACATGAAAATGAATGCTGGAGTGTGATATTGGGATGTGCTTTCTCCAACAGAAGTCAGGACATTAAGTAAAACAGAAAAACCTGCAGAAAATACACTGCAATTGCTAATTTCTCGTAAACATCAGGATTTAAGATATTTTTACCTCCTTTGAAATTCCATGTCAATGCTATTCAGAATATTAATTTATCTGGAGTTCTGAAAGTGATAATTTGCATTCTGCAATTGGAAGGTTAGAATGCAGCTGCCTTGTGCTTTTTGGTAATCTTAGTTATACCGCAGCGCAGGATTTAGTCTTTTTGAAATAATTAATAATTTTAACTTGGTTAGGCAAGTGATTATATTCTGTGTGTGTGGTTCATCATTAAACAATTTCTCTAAGAAAGCTGTCTCTAAGTGATCTATATCAAAGGTAAGGTTTATGGCTCAGGGTAACGTAAACTTAGGCTTTTGTAGTGAGCAACTCTTTTACTGAAAGACACAGCTTATGTTTTAAAATGACTTACTTTGTAACAAAGTATGTAACAGGCCTGTTAGTATCTGTATGTCCATGAGCATACAACTAAGTGAAACTTTAACGTTCGGTTCAATAGTGAGTCTTGTCATCATTTTGATCTTTCTGAATGTATCTTTTGGAACATTTTGGATGAAAGTTAACTCCTGGACACTGCATACACTAACCAGATTAAAACATCTCTAGTCTAAAGATGTGCACGTTAGTTGGATTTGCCATGGTAAATTGATCCATAGTGTTCAGGAATGTGCAGGCTAGATTGGTTAGCCATGGTAAATGCAGGGGTTATGGCGAAAGAATGTGATACTCCTCAGAGGTGCAGATGTGTTGGGCTAAATGGCCTCTTTCTGCACTGTAGGGATTCTATGATTTATTGTTGTCATCTTATTTTGGTCCAAATCTGGGAAAAGAGTAAATTAAGAGGAACAAGCTGTTAACAATTGGCAGATGCTATGAGATGATTGACATGTGAAATAATTATTCAGGAAACCAGGAAGTGATATCACTAAGATGACAAAGATCCAATCAGAAATTAGGCATACATGACCCAGCCAAACCAAGATTGACCATGAACTGTTCATTCATGCGCTGTCCATACATCATCTAGCCAATTAAGAATTGAATCATGCAATGTCTGGACCAATTAATGTTCTCCAATTAAGCTACTGGCTGTGGTTTGGAAAGGATTAACAAGACCTACTTTTCTGCAGATGTGTGTGAAGCGAAAAGAGGTGATAGGAGAAAGAAGAAAGAAGAGACAGCAACCCAGCCTAGTGGGGATTGTAATTCTATTGCAGAGTGGCTGACTCCATTTTTGGTTATGTGTCATTTCCCTTGTACTTGTTTTGATAACTTAATAAATTGGTGAACCTTGTCTAATAACATTTGTACCAGGTGTGGTCTTATAGTGAGTTGGAGCCTGAGTGTTACAATTAAAACTAAATTTGATTTCAAAATCCTACATCAGCTACAATACACTTGAAATGACATAAACTATTTAACACAATAAAATCTCCCTAGTCACATCACAAGCTTAAAGCTTGTTTAAAGAGAGAGGTTTGAAGGAATGTCTTCCAAGAGGTGAAAGAAATGGAGAGGTTTCGGGAGAGGATTCCAAAAGCTTGGGTGGAGACAGCTGAAGTTATAGACACCACTATGTGCAACAATTAAAATCAAAGATGATCAAGAACAGCCTGGCTCTTATTTCTTCAAATCAAAGAGTCTGAAAATAGTCAAGCACCCAGCAACAGTCATTTATGGGTTGATTTTCATAATTATTAATGTTTTGTGCAACTTGAGAACTCACAAAAATGCAGATTTTTCTGCAAGACACAATATAACAAGTAATTATAAAGAAAGGAATAGAGGACAGGGTCATTTAGCAGAATATACTCTCTTAATCATTAACATTTTGTTAAGGTTAATACAGATATTCCAGTCAGTGTTATCCAGGGAACCAAGAGCACAACATTATGTGTCATGATGCTGTATTCATGAGATTACAGTGTAAATAATGTTACATAGAATATGTAATAGTTTATTGTTTGTCAATACCCACGGGAGTACGAGGTACAGGACAAGAAGGAGTGGGTCATAACAACACATAATTTCTTCATTTTTGATCCGACAATGTCTTTTATTTTTAACAAATAGTCCTGATAGTTTTCTAGTTATACCACCATAAGTTGGTAAAATCTGTTGTCACCTCCAGTGTTAGTATCAAATGGACATTATTTTGATCCACTATTATCTTCATCTGGTCATAAAATACTGCTTGTGCGTATATGTTCTTCAGTAAGAAGCATTTGTATTTTCTTAAAAGTTATAACAGAAAACAATATGCAGTCCAAAATGCATCAATATTTTAAGATGCTGTCAGTGTAATTAGTGTGGCCCAGAAAGTATGGGTCCAAAGGTGGAAACAAAGAAACATTACTATTCTTGCTCTGAAAATCTGCTGTGACTCCTTTACATAGCCTTGGCATTAAAACAAGAAAAGCTAAGTTTACATTGTTCCTTTGTAGAGAGGTCAGTAAATGGGGCACAGTTTTAAGTTTCGAAACATAGGAACATGGATAGCCCATTCAGCCTCAATAAGATCATGGCTGATCTGGGGCCTGACTCCACATACCTGTTTTTGGCCCATGTCCCTTAAGATCTTTGCTTAACAAAATTTTAAAGTGAGATAGATAAATTAACAACTGATCTTGCATACACTGCTATTTGTGAAAGAGAGTTCCAAACATCTACCAGCCTTTGTGTGTCAAAGTGCTTCCTAATATCGCTCTTGAATGGGCTGGCCTTAATTCTCAGACAATGCTCCCTAGTTCTAGAATTGTCAACCAGTGGAAATAGTTTATCTACCTGTCTTTTCCTGTTCATATCTTGAAAACTTTGATCAGATCATCCCTTAGCCTTCTAAATTCTAGACAAAACAGGCCTAATTTATAATGATTTTCTGATGAAGGGTCTAGGCCTGAAACGTCAGCTTTTCTGCTGCTATGATGCTGCTTAGCCTGCTGTGTTCATCCAGCTCTACACCTTGTTGTCTCAGATTCTCCAGCATCTGCAGTTCCTACTATCTCTAATTTATAATAATGTCTCCTTATTACTTAACCCCTGGTCCAGGTATTCATTCTTGTAAACCGATATTGTACTCCCTCCAAGGCCAATATATCCTTCTGCATCCCTGTCCTCCAGTCCTCTAAATATAAAGGCTGGCATTCCATTAGTTTTCTTGATTATTTTCTGCACCTGTTCATAACATTTTAAAGATCTATGCCCTAAGTCTCGTTGGGCATCCATTGTGTTTAACTGCATACTACCTAGAAAATACCCTCATTAATCCTTTTTCAGTCCAAATTGGATAACCTCACACTTGCTCACATTGAACTCCGTCTCACAGTTTTTGTCCATCTATTTAGTCTATCAATATACTTTTTTAATTTTATGCTATCATTTACACTGTCTACACTATCACCTAAGAAGCAAGAGGCTTAGAGGGGATTTGAGGAAATTTTTTTTCCCACCCGGATGGTTAGGGTATCAGGAACGCACTGGCTAGAAGAGTGGTAGAGACAGGAACCCTCAAGACGCTGAAGAAATATTTAGCTGACCATTTGAAACACCACAGAATAAATTAACGTTTCATGAACAACACAGACACAATGGGCTGAAGTAAAAACATTATGACTCCATGACATTAAAAATACAACTACTTTGTTTCTAAAAGACAAAATCTCTCTGCTGCAATTCTATTAACACTATTCTTGGATGCAAACATTTTCAGCTGTTCTGCTCTTCAGGGATGTCTCATTCTTGGTGAAAAAGTGTTTCAGTTTTTATTATCTTAATAACTGAAATGTTTTTTTCTGTAATAGATGATCAAAATGCATTCCAATCTGCTTTCTGATTAACCCTGATGAAATCCAATTTTAACTAAGGATGAAATTTTAGAATAAATGCCCTTTTTGAATTAATTAATTCAAAATTTATAATCCATGTAATAAAATCTAGTGTGTTCCCATTTTAAGCAATTTCACTGGGCATTAGAATCACATGACCTTTTTTGTTAAAAAATCTAATTGACAACTAGTGATCATGCGCCCTTTCAAATATTAGTGATATTTTCCAGTCACCTCATTGCTCAATAGTAATTCCATGACCTTTTTATAACACTATTTTCTGGCAAACCATTAAGCTGCTGCTGAAAATTTGACCAACCTGATCGTTCCATCTTGATTGATTGGATTCTAGATAAGCCAAAACTGAGACATTGAAGCAACACCAGACTCAACTCCCCAATATGAAGTCACAACCAGTTGTGGGCTCAACTACTTCACCCTCACCGGGTAGATGATGTGCTTGAAAATGGATTTAACTTTGTTCTATTCAGGCCCGTTTTATCCAGCTCCTTCCAGCTTTGCCTCTATAGTGAAACAAGAGTTGTTGGCATCTGAGTCTGGGTCACAGTTGGAAAGTGCAATTTGTAAGCAGGAGTCATAATTGAGCGCGCAGTCTTATTGCCACAGCTGACTGATCGACTGATTTCTCTATGGTGGATTTGCTTGGGAAGTCATTCGATTTGCTGCTTCCTGTGCACCCATTCAAAACGCCAAGCTTACTCAGAAACAGAACAAACTCTGGAATTACACACTGCCTTCCCTCCTACAGACTAATTACTCCCTGTATCTTATAACTGAGGAACTGGACTGCCAGTCCAACCGTAGAAGCTGGAAAATCTATGATTCTCAGTTCAATTACTTACTGGGAAGCTGTAGTCTGCCCAACTGTTTTGCTTTCATTTCCTCCTATTAGAATTGCGTAAGGCTCAAGATAACATTATTGCATATACTGATAAGGGAAGCAATTTGCTTGGCATGTGGTTAAAAGTGCTTATGAGAATAGCATTTCCTTCAAATCAGAAGTATTTTCAGAATCAGTAAGATAGCTCCTTTACTGACTGATATTCCTTTGTTTCCAACATATTATGTTTTGCTATGTTATTTGCTTTGTGCTGGTCATGTTTTATTTCTTCTTCCAAAATTGTCATCAGACCGTATGCTATTGTCATTTAATATGATGCATGGATTTCACAAGAAAGATGGTACAGAGATAGTGATACCACAGAGATGACAAGACTGATTCTCTGTCATTTATTTCTATTGCGGAATGACAGTTGCAGGAACAGCTGGTTGGGAAATTATGGGTCTATGCACTAGTTATAACTGCACTGGAATAACTTGGCCCAGGGACTGACTAGTTCTGCTCTGCATGATTTCAGTAATATAGTTGGAATTTTATCATAGCTCTTACAGTTTCCAGTGTACTCAGATGCTTCTTAATGTCATATGGACTGAACTAAATTGGCAGGATATTTGTTTTCTTTTGATGATCAGGGCATCCAGTGAAAGTCATGTAGAATTGTTAACTTGGTATTGTTAGCTGAAGAAAGTAGAAAACGGTTCAGCCTTGTATCTTCTGCAGGTGACAGAGAGACTCAAATTGTTTATGTAACTGGGGTAGTTGTGATATGAAATAGATATTGATTTAAGAAATTAATTATTCATTTAAATTTTTGAACAGGAGATCAACCAGGAACACTGAATAGCTTTTTTTCCACTTTTGACAGGAATTTCTTCTGTTAATTCCATTGGCTATTCTATTTACATTATAAATCTAATTGGTGACTAGGAGTGATTGACCGAAGAGCTGTGGGGAGTTGAACTATTAGAAGAGACAGGAGCAGAATATTGTTAGATATATCCATTTGTCTGCATACTAGAGGAATTCCTGCACTTAAACTTGGGGCAGCATGGTTGCCTCACAGCGCTGGGGACCTGGGTTCGATTCCAGCCTTGGGCAACTGTTGTGTGGAGTTTGCACATTCTCCTCATGTCTGTGTGGATTTCCTCCATATGCCCTGGGTTCCTCCCATAGTCGAAAGATCTGCAGGTTTGGTGGATTGACCATGGTAAATTGTCAGTGGTATCCAGGGATGTACAGGCTAGATGGATTAGCTGTGGGAGATGTAGGGTTACAGGAATAGGATAGGTGGTGGATCTGGGTGGGAAGCTCTTTGGAGGGTAGATGTGGACTTTATGGGCTGAATGGCCTGTTTCCACACTGTAGGGATTCTATAATAAATTTACACCCTTTCATAGCATCTCCACCCCAAAATATATAAGAACAAAACCACATCTAGAGGAATATATCATGTAGTTCTACCCTTCAAATGACGATTTGAATTCAGTTCAATTGTCTGATTCATACAGTGAAAGCCACTTCTATTATCAACATCCTTCAGCTATGTTTAAACCCCAAATATTTGCAGGGGGGTGGAATTTGGTGAAAATAATGTAAGGCAATGGAGGTAATAATTCCATCATGAAAAACCAGATGTTATATCTGAACATAGATGTAATAACCGAATAGGAATGGCAACAAAATATGACGGATTATATCATAAACAGAAAATTTAGGCAACAAAGAAGGTGGCGAGTAGCTGGCAGCAGAAAGAAAAACAGTAGCAGTAGAAAAACATCGCACCTAACTAACAGCAGATTAGAAATAGAATCCATTTGGACTGAAATAAAAGTCAAGGGATTGTTCATATAATAGGGACACACCAAAGACCACTTAATAATAGAAAGAAGGTAGAAGAAGAAATTTGAAACCAAAATATTCCAATTGAGCAAAGGGCATTCAATAATTATCAAAGGAGATTTTAGTTATCTCTAAACAAACTGGCAAAAAAAGTCACAAGACAAGGGTACTGGGAATGGAACATTTGCAATGTATATATGATTCATTTCCTCACTCGTAAATAAAAAGTTCAATAAAAAAGGGAGTACTCATGTCTCTAAGAATAAGAAATGACCAGCAATGATGTTTTTGAATGGCAAAGCAGACTCAACGGACTGAGTGGCCGACTTTTGTTCCTTGTTTGTATGTTCAGATGAAACAGATCGAATGAGAAAAGTAATTACCGGAGAACATCTAGGTAATAGTGATCACAATACAAGAAAGTTTAATTTAAAGAGTGTCTTACTTAAGTTCCTTCTCAAACACTAAGTAACAAATTTGAGAAAAGGAGTTAGATTATCCTTTGTATGCTGGCTCTCCTGATAACAGCATGAATTTCAGGAGGAAGCCTGTCTCTGCTTGGCCAGCTGTCCCCACTTTAATCTATTGGGCAGCAGCCTTTTATTATCATGAGGAAAAATGTCTGTCTATTTTCAGGAGGATGTCCCACAACAAAGAGATGGCAGTCAATTGGATGACATTAATTCTACACCACAGCAGGATCAGTGACCTTTGCAGTTGCAGGTGGCCTGAGAGGAAGATTAACTATGATGACTCAAAAACTAGGTAAGCCTGGAATCTCACCTCAAACAGATTGGCAGGTCCAGGCAAGATACATTGAGATAGGACATGTCGGACAGGGAAGGCAGGGAGGAGGATGTGGAGAGCGAAACTGTGGAGGCAGGGAGGATTTGCTTAGATTGGCATGAAGATTACAGAAGGCTCATTCTCCTCTTCAATGACCAGCAGCCTGCTGAGTGAAATCTGCTGAAGACAGTATCCAGGCAATCGTCTCTCCTGCTAATTTCTCGGATGGAAGAATGACGGGGTCAGTTAGGACTATATTCACTGAAGTTTAGAAGAATGAGGGGGGAATCCCATGGAAAATGATAAAATTCTACTCGGACCATACAAGGTAAAGGCAGGAAGGATGTTCCCAGGGACCAAGGAATCCAGAACCATGGTCGCGCTTAAGAATATTGGGTAGGCCATTCAGGACTGAGAGGAGGAAAAATTTCAGCAGAGAGTGATGAGCCTGTGGAATTCTGTACTGCAGGCAGTGGCTGAGGCCAAAACATTTAATGTTTTTTGAGAGAAAAAATAGATATTGTTCTTAGGGCTAAGAGGGATCAAAAGGTGTTAGGAGTAAGTGGAAACACGGTACTGAGTTGGATGACCAGCCATGATAATCTTGAATGGTGGAGGCTGCTCAAAGGGCTGAATGGCCTCCTCCTGTTCCTATTGTTTATGTTTCTCTGTGTATTAAATGAGAACAATGCAGGATGTTGCCTTTAATTGGCCTTTAGGCAGCATACACAACACTTTCCCCACGATACTTAGCATCATAGATAGTAGGAACTGCAGATGCTGGAGAATCCAAGACAACAAAGTGCAGAGCTGGATGAACACAGCAGGCCAAGCAGCATCATAGGAGCAGAAAGCTGACGTTTCGGGCCTAGACCCTTCATCAGAAATAGGGAAGGGGAAGGGGGTTCTGAAATAAATAGGGAAAGAGGGGGAGGCGGATAGAAGATGGATAGAGGAGAGGATAGGTGGAAAGGAAACAGACAAGTCAAAGAGGCAGGGATGGAGCCAGTAAAGGTGAGTGCAGGTGGGGAGTTGGGGAGGGGACAGGTCAAGGAGGCGGGATGAGGTTAGTAGGTAGGAGATGGGGGTGCGGCTTGAGGTGGGAGGAGGGGATAGGTGGGAGGAAGAACAGGTTAGGGAGGCGGGGACGAGCTGGACTGGTTTTGGGATGCGGTAGGGGGAGGGGAGATTTTGAAGCTTGTGAAATCCACATTGATACCATTGGGCTGCAGGGTTCCCAAGCAGAATATGAGTTGCTGTTCCTGCAACCTTCGGGTGGCATCGTTGTGGCACTGCAGGAGGCCCAGGATGGACATGTCGTTTGAGGAATGGGAGGGGGGAGTTGAAATGGTCCGTGACTGGGAGGTGCAGTTGTTTATTGCGAACCGAGCGTAGGTGTTCTGCAAAGCGGTCCCCGAGCCTCTGCTTGGTTTCCTTGATGTAGAGGAGGCCACAACGGGTACAGCGGATGCAGTATACCACATTGGCAGATGTGCAGGTGAACATCTGCTTGATGTGGAAAGTCTTCTTGGGGCCTGGGATGGGGATAAGGGAGGAAGTATGGGGGCAGGTGTAGCACTTCCTGCGGTTGCAGGGAAAAGTGCCAGGTGTGGTGGGGCTGGAGGGGAGTGTGGAGCGGACAAGGGAGTCACGGAGAGAGTGGTCCCTCCGGAAAGCAGATAAGGATGGGGAGGGAAAGATGTCTTTGGTGGTGGGGTCGGATTGCAAATGGCGGAAGTGTCGAAGGATGATGCGTTGGATCCGGAGGTTGGTGGGGTGGTACGTGAGGACCAGGGGGATTCTTTTTTGGTTGTTATTGCGGGGACGGGGTGTGAGGGATGAGTTGCGGGAAATGTGGGAGACACGGTTGAGGGCGTTCTCGACCACTGAGGGGGGGATGTTGCGGTCCTTGAAAAACGAGGACAACTGAGATGTACGGGAGTGGAATGCCTCATCCTGGGAGCAGATGCGGCGGAGGCGAAGGAATTGGGAATAGGGGATGGCATTTTTGCAGGAAGGTGGGTGGGAGGAGGTGTATTCTAGGTAGCTGTGGGAGTCGGTGGGCTTGAAATGGATATCGGTTTCTAGGTGGTTGCCCGAGATGGAGACAGAGAGGTCCAGGAAGGAGAGAGAGGTATTAGAGATGGTCCCGGTGAACTTAAGGTTGTGTTGGTGAAGTGGATGAACTGTTCGAGCTCCTCGTGGGAGCACGAGGCAGCGCCGATACAGTCATCAATGTAACGGAGGAAGAGGTGGGGTTTAGGGCCAGTGTAGGTACGGAAGAGGGATTGTTCCACATAACCTACAAAGAGGCAGACATAGCTTGGGCCCTTGCGGATACCCATGGCCACCCCCTTTGTCTGTAGGAAGTGGGAGGAATTGAAAAAGAAGTTGTTGAGGGTGAGGACGAGTTTGGCTAAGCAGATGAGGGTGTCAGTGGAGGGGGACTGGTCGGGCCTGCGTGACAGGAAGAAGCAGAGGGCCTTTAGGGGGCTGTATGGGGAATGCAGGTGTATAGGGACTGGACGTCCATGGAAAAGATGAGGTTTTGGGGTCCGGGGAATTGGAAATTCTGGAGGAGGTGGAGGGCGTGGGTGGTGTCACGGACGTAGGTAGGGAGTTCCTGGACCAAGGGGGAGAAAATGGAGTCCAGATAGTTGGAGATAAGTTCGGTGGGGCAGGAGCAGGTGGAGACAATGGGTCGACCAGGGCATTCAGGTTTGTGGATTTTGGGGAGGAGATAGAAGCGGGCGGTGCGGGGTTAGGGAACGATCAGGTTGGAGGCCGTGGGTGGGAGGTCACCTGAGGTGATGAGGTTGTGGATGGTTTGGGAGATGATGGTTTTGTGTTCGGGGGTGGGGTCATGATCCATTTAGGTTTGTGGATTTTGGGGAGGAGACATTCAGGTTTGTGGATACTTAGTTACTTAGCATCATGTCAGGTCAGGTGGGCCACAGCACAGCACCCACTTTTACAAATCCATCCATATGTTTTCCTGCTTGTGGGTGGTCTGTAAAATTCAGGCCAAGCAGATTTTAAGAGTGAGAATAAATGATTGAAAATAATTTAGGGAAAAAAATTGCTGACAAAATAACAGAACAGCATGTTGAAACAATTAAAATGATGATCAATAAAGTCCAACAGAAATGTATTGCCACTAAAAAGCTAGAACAAACTAATCAGTGATGACACATCATGGCTGACCAAAGAAGTAGAAGAAAAATCGAAAGGAAAGAAGAAGGCGTATACACAGTCTATCAACAACAAAGCAAAGGACAGCAAAAGATCGGGAAAGCAGTACCAACATCTTGGAAAATAAAGCAGAAGCACAAAACTAAATGATCAAAATTTTAAAATGTTGTAAATTTTTATCGATACATGTAAATAACCAAGAAAGACATCAGGATATGGAGAGGAGGATTGGCTGACATGCATGAGAAGTTCAAAAGTAATGACAGCAAAAAATCAGGAATATTATATCAAGGTGTAGAGCTGGATGAACACAGCAGGCCAAGCAGCATCAGAGGAGCAGGAAAGCTGACGTTTCGGGTTGAGACCCTTCTTCAGAAATTTCAGAAATTGGCCTGCTGTTTTCATCCAGCTCTACACCTTGTTATCTCAGATTCTCCAGCATTGGCAGTTCCTACTATCTCAGGAATATTATATCATTGTTTTTCCTCAGTATTTAACTTGGAAATAATTACATGCGTTCAGGAAGGGACTGGTGCCAAATGACTGGCAGCCAGCTCATGGAAAGGAGTTAGAACAAGTCCACGGAAATGGAGATCATTAGTTTAATGCTGATGGTAGGAAGGATAATGAAAAATATCTAGAAAGCAAAACCTAATAGAGCAGTGAGCATGGATGTCAAAAGAAAAGTTATGTTTAGCCGACTATATTAAATTCTTTGTAGAAGTCACAAAAAGAATAGGCAAGCATAGTGTAGTAGACAGTAATCATTTTGGATTCTCAATAGGTCTTCAGTAAGGTACTGCACAATAGACTCCTGACTATGGTTAAAGTATGTAGTGTTTGGTTCAAGAGGTCGAATGAACAATAAGTGGCTACAAAACAGAAAACTGAACTCCGACTGCGGTTCTCTGGTTTCTAGTCTGTGTGTGAGAATGAGCATGTTCAGTGGTGACTGACTCCCTACACTAATCAACCAAAAAACTCATGGAATAGAGATCCAATTAGCTTATAAGAGATGATTGGTGAGTTTCTTGTCCAATTGCCAGCCTTAATAGCAGAGTTCCACCTCTCCACAACTGGCTGACCAATCAGTGGCCAGCAGCTAATGGTTCCTAAAGACTGACAGTTGAGAGTTAATCTTCAGGAAGTCCAATGGTGAGGAGGTCAGTCTTTTTCTTTCAGTTCTTATGGGGTGGTTGGGAAGTAGGAGAAGAAGAATGCTGGTAGGTTAGAGGTATTGTTTGGGGGTTGATGGCTTTTAGCAGCCATTTCCTTGCCCCAGATGGCTCTAGATCAGGACAAATGGAGAAAATCTTCTCAGCTGGGAAAGTAGCACGACTCTCACCTGCTGGGAAGGCAGGTAACTAAGCTGCTGATGATTTGAACTATGCAAGTGATCATTAATTGACCATTACTAGTGAGTCAATAAAGTCCCCAATGGACCTGTTTGCCCTGCACTTAATTACTAAGTAGCAGCTTTCCTGGGTCAACTCAACCAATCACGTGCCCTTCTTGCTACCCTCCTCACCACCTCTAACAAGAGGAATATTGTGCTTTAAGAATTAAAGGTAGTTATTCAGACTGAGGACACAGATTTGAGTTTTGATAACTGTTGTTCACTATTTATGTAAACAATTCAGACTTTAGAATGCAATTAGAACTTTAAAATTTGTGGATAACACCAAATTGGTGCTAATATAGAGAAGGGCTACAACAAACTTAACAAACTTGCAGAATGGGGGTAGAATTAACAAATGGGCTTCAATATGATAAGGACAAGGTGGTGCATTTTGGTAAGAAGAATAAGCAGACAGCACGCTCCTTCAAAATACAGTTTTAAATGCTGTAAAAGAGTAATCTGTGTGTTCAGATGTCCAAATCACTATCAGTAGTTTGACAAGGCCACAACACTGAGATTCATTTTCATGGAACTGAATTGAAAAGCAGTGAATTTATACTCTGCTTATACCTTGTTTTAGCACACCTGTAGTACTGTGAATCGATCTGGTTTCCATATTACAAAAAAAATTAGAGAAATACTGAATGGAGAAGGCACTAAAGGGATTGACGAGGATAATACCAGAACCTAGAGGTTATGCATATTCAGAAAGATTAACAGATTGAGGCTCTTTTTCTAGAAACGTGAAGATTTAGATGTGATTTGATAGAGGATGGGTGAAGTGATTCAATAGATAAATTTTAACACAGAATTTCTAATGGCAGGACAGATCACAACTTAACAAAGTCACTAATAAATCCAATAAGGAGGCTGGGAGAAACTTCTTTACCCAAAGTAGAACTTGGTAACACTAGGTGTCATAGAGAAGGATAGCATAATGGATTGAAATGGAAACTGGAACGACTACATGAGGGAGAAATGAATTAAGCTGACATGGAGGAGTGGGAGCAGGCCAATGTGAAGCCCAAACAATGGTACTATTGGATCTAATGGCCTGCCTCTATTCTGTAAGTACAATGTATTATCAATTCACTGTTGTGGAATGGAATTTTTATCCCAGCTTTTACTGAGCTTGGCATACTGTAGTTGGAGGAATCAGATTGAAAGAGTATTATCTATAATTAAACCACAAGTCACAAGAGTAAGACATCAGCAGACACTGAAATGTAATTTATGATATTAAAATTATGATGACAATAATATTAATCATGTTATTTATAAATACCCAAGATATTTCTACATATGCTAAGTTTCTTGCCTTTGAATTAATTGTGTTATTTGATGTAAATTACATTTTCTGTTATCCTGTTAAATTGCAATATTTTAGTTTCCTGGCAATCCAATTGAAATATGTATATTGCCCATGGTGGAATAGAGCAACATAGTTTCAACTTGTGTCCCTCTTGAATTATGTTCTGCCTGAGTAGCTGATCCCAGGCAAAATATGGTAACGGTGATAAAATTAGCTTCCATATTCCTCGTTTGCATGGTGAATCAAGCTATGTTCACATTACTAACTGCTTACTTTAGAAGCAAACATTGCACTGGAGTCTATTGAACAACAGTATCTCCCGCATTTAAAATATAAGGTCTATGAAAATGACTCGAGTGAAATTTGTGTGGTTATTTCATAGAGTTCATTTTAACTCCCCTCGTCTGGCCTAGTTAAAATTGCTAAATGTGATTTTTGGGTGAAGACCGTATCTGACTGGACTGTAATGCTCTGTAGAGTTGAACATTTCTCTGGCTTATGTTGTATTGAAGTGAAGGAGGGCCACTTGGTGATGCAGCTAAGAGCACCAGTGAGACCCAGTAACTGCGGACATCTTCAGGAGAGTTGGTGAGGTAAAAACTGAAGGAAAATTCAATCTTGTGTAAAATGCATTGGGAAAGCTACAAATGTTGATGTGGCTGTTAGAAGAATGTCCAATTCCTATCAGCACAATTCTGGTAGTAAGACGATTGAAGGTGCCAAAGCACGAAAATGTTAATGTTAATCAAAGTAAATATTATTTAGTGAGAGGAACAGCTTAGATCTTGAATGCAATTTTTCAAGCAGCTGTGTCAGTACGAAAGCTGTCAATAACTTTGTAATAGAGCTCCAACTGCTTGCTGTCTTTGCCTTGCCCTCAAGCTCTCACTTTTGAAAATAGTACGAGATCAAGAATAAATTCACTGAGGACACGTGCCAGAGTCTGATGGGGTACTTAAAACAAAATAACTCGATGAGGCTATTCACTTGCCCCTGAGACCCTGAAGGTTATTTAACCATTTCAAAACATACTACTGACAAAAAAGGCAAATCCTTGGGATTGCAGAAAATCATTTCTTTTAAAACACAGCATGAAGATGGCCGATAATTTTTTATTCCACAAAAAAGGAAATTCTGTAGAAAGCAAAAATGAAAATTCTTGTCATATTTGTAAAGGAATCTAGACTGAAATTCAGGTAAAACACTGGGCCTAGAGATACTCCCAGCTCCCATAGTGTCTGTTGTTCAGCAGTTATCTTGTCCATACATTTTGGAAGAGTTAGATTCAAATCTTTTCGATTAATTTATGGAGTCCTACGTATCGAGAGCGATTCTCTGACAATTGCTTTCAATGGTCAAAGCCCTATGCTGAAAAATGCCCTTCCAATACCTCTCCAACTCTGTGTCCTTTTAAGAAGCTTCTTAAAATCTACGTGCTTGTTCGAAAGACAAAATGGGTGACATATGCTTGGGTACAAGGCAAGGCTAGACTACTTAATAAACCTTTTGTATTGGTGCTTACAAAGGAAAAAGGAAGCTGGTAAAATATTGGGAGGAGTGGAAATGGTAGATGTAATGGATTGCTCAAAAATTGATAAGTAGATGTGCAGGAAAGAATATCTGTCCCCACCATGGATAAATTGCCTGGTCCGGATGGCTCGTATTCCAAATTTCTAAAAGAGCTATAAATGGATGTAATCGAAGGGCTCAGCATAACCTTCCAATTTTACTTAAAAATGAAGGAGCAGCAAGAGCATTAGAAATTAGTATTAATTCAACAAAGGATATAAGGACATATCTTGTACCTATTGGCTGGTTAATTTAACGTCAGTGGTGGATAGATAGGGTTTTAGAGCCAAAATTCAAGGCAAAGAGCAATAGTTACCTGAAGAGATTTGAGTTAATTAAGGCGAGGTTTGAGTTAATGAAGAAGAGCCAGCATTGATTTGTAAGTGTTCATATTTGACTGATCTAATTGAGTTTTTTGATGAAGTAACAGAGAAGGTTGACGAAGGGAATGCTATGGAATATTGCCTACGGGGATTTTTAAGAAAGCATTTGACTAAGCATTCACAGTTTCTTTTGAGATATAAAAATGATTCAAATATTGGAAAAAGGTAAAATGTAAAATTTTCTTATGTCATCAAACTTGATGATATGACTGAGAGAGGGAGAACACCAATCAACTTCAACATTAATAGGTTAACTGGGCATAACTGGTAGATGAAATTTAATACAAAGAAGTGTGAGACGGTGCAGTTTGTCAGAGGCATTATAGACTTAATGGCACTCTTCTAAGCAGGATGCAAGGACAAGAGACTGTAGACCCATCTGCATAAATTTTGAAGGTGGCAGGACAAATTGAGTGTAATTAACAAAGCATCTGAGATCTTGGGTGTTATAAATAGAGGTATTGAGTACATCTAGAGTACAGCATCAAGTTCTAATCACCAAACTTGAGGAAGTTGGGAGGATGTTTGAGAAGGTACTAAGTAGATTTAAGCAACAAGGATTTTAGCAACAAGTTTAGAGCGGACAAGTTGTGGTCATTCTTCTTGAAACAAGGGAGATCAAAGGGAAGTTTGATAGAGATGCATTTACTAGGGTGTGTTCAAATAGGGAAGACAAAGGAAAGCTGTTCCGGTTAGCTGAATGTACAATGGCTGGGGACAACAATTTAAGGTTTGGGCAAGAGTAAACATTTGTGAAAGCTGTTACCATTGAATGATTGCAGCAGGTCCAGGACACACAGATTTAATGTGTTGAGTAAAATATTAAGAAGGTGAAAGTAAGAAAAAGCTCTTTTAATACAAGTGGTAATGACCTCTCTATGCGAATGGTGGAAGAGGAGATTGCCCTTTTAAAAACAAACTATGTGTGAGTAATTGAGTGAAACAGGCTTGAAAGTCCACAGGGATACAGTAAAGGAATGGGATTGCTTTACCAAATGTGTGTATGAGCTTGATACCTCCCCCCTCAACTTCCTTCTCTAACTTATAATTGCTTGACTCAGTATCTCCTAAGGATCAATGACACATTTTGTTTGGCAATTGGAATGTTTCACTGCATTAAAGATGCTTACACAAGTACAGGTGCTGGTGTCTATCTTATTGTAACCAGGGGGAAATGAAAACAGAGATAGTAGGAACTGCAGATGCTGGAGAATCTGAGATAACAAGGTGTAGAGCTGGATGAACACAGCAGGCCAAGCAGGAAGGCTGACGTTTCGGGCCTAGACCCTTCTTCAGAAATGGGGGAGAGAGGGGGAGGCGGATAGAAGATGGATAGAGGAGAAGATGGGTGGAGAGGAGACAGACAGGTCAAAGAGGCGGGGATGGAGCCAGTAAAGGTGAGTGTAGGTGGGGAGTTAGGGAGGAGATAGGTCAGTCCAGGGAGGACGGACAGGTCAAGGGGGCGGGATGAGGTTAGTAGGTAGGAGATGGGGG
>NC_063332.1:44323340-44339646 GCF_021869965.1 Rhincodon typus | reverse complement strand
AACTGTACTTATGTTGTTGTTTCAATGATTCAGTGAGAAATTCACTTCTAAATGTAGCATCATAAAAATGAGTTAGGACACTGAGAATGTTGTCTTCTCGGCATCAATCTGATGGAGACTCCATTCCTATGAAAACTTTTCATTAGCAGGTGTGAAGGAAGACATGCTGCTGAAACATCAACAGTAATTGTGATACAATTTTAAATAATTGTGATACAATTAGAAAGGGCTCTCAAAGACTGGACTAGTGTAATGAAGATCGTCTGATATTTCGACAGGGGTGTTCTTTGGATTAGTACGCAGTGCCTTCATTTCTACATACTGACACTCAAATCCCCCTTAAATCAGTCAGGTGAAAATCTTCCCTTAGCTACCAGATTTAAGAGTCCTAATTTTAAATGTGTAATCTCACAACCATATCAATAAAAACAGCACATTTTAGAAGTTAGTTTATTTTAAAACAAAACAAAGTTCAAGGTATTACTCTTTATTTTCTCCTCCCAAATGATTAATCATTTGATATGAATTGACAATAGATTTGAATTTTCCTTATAGGTGTCACATAATGAGAGGATGTGAAGATTTACAGCAACAAAAGAAGGTTACATTTTGATATTGCTAGTTTTTTTTCCTGGTAGCACGTAATGAGTTCATCCTAACACTGCAATAGTTGTAGATGTGTTTACAGCAGAAGCATCAATACTGTAAATATCCCTTTGAGAGCAACTCGGCATTGCAGGCAACATCTGGCTTTTTAGGTCCCAATATTTGTTAAGCAGAGATGTGTTGTTCAACCAGTCAGTGAGTTGATATAACGAGTCAGACACCTCTGCTGCTCCTTAGCCTATTGATCTTAACTTGCTCAGAAGACTTGTATTCCTGACGGGGCTCAATCCAGTCTATGCCTATAAGCTCATCTAGGCCGAGGTTTTAAATCCTTCTGGCTGACACAAACATTAATACTATTGACCTATCAAAGATAACACTGATACCATCATCCTCGTGTGACAGATGACATTGAGCATGTTCCAGAACATTCTAATCCTTCCAACCGAGAGGATATGAAAGCAATATAAATTCTGGAACCCTTTATTTCCCCTTGACAATATTTTTTTCCCTTCCAATTCTCTTCTGAAGTCACAGAATCCCTGCTGGCAGATAGTTCTATGGGTGGCAAGTGCCCTCAGCTCACTAAAATATAAGTCTTAAAAACACATAGACGGCAGTGGGTAGCACTGCTGCCTCACAGTGCCAGGGACTCGGGTTCGATTCCACCCTTAAATGACTCTGTGTGGAGTTTCTCCCTGTGTCTGTGTGGGTTTCCTCCAGATACTCCAGTTTCCTCCCACATTCCAAAGATGTGCAGGTTAGGTGGATTGGTCATGCTAGATTTCCCAAAGTGTTCAGGGATGTGCAAGCTAGGTGGATTGGTCATGGGAAAAGCGGGGATAGGATAAGAAGTCTGGGTGGAATGCTCTTTGGAGGGTTGGTGTGGACTTAATAGGCTAAGTGACCTGCTTCCATACTGTAACAATTCTATAACTGTGTTCGTAATTTATTCAACATAAGGCACAGTGGTGGCTGGTAATGCAGCTACATTTGATCTGATTCTCACCAAAAACACACACATAAGGGGAAGAATTCATTTGTGTTTGCTAAGTTGACTTGCTTGTGTTGATTTCCTCAGTATGCCAGCTCGGTGAACTGCACAGCCTTTGTGGTATTCTCTAATGGTAACAAAGTAACAAAATCCCATGCAGGTGACAAAAGAAGCAATTTGCTGAATTACTTCATCCCAGAGAATCTCAGAAGTCTGCATTGCACAGCCATGTGAACAATTCTCTCACTCTCACTCTCTCTTCCCACCTCCCCCCACACACCCCCACATTCAAACTGAAGGCTGAGAGTAGGAATATTGCCAGCACACAATGGGGAAATGCAGACATGCTGAATGATTACCATGCTTCAGCACTGACAACAGAAAAGGAGAAAGGCTTGCTGGAAGTCATAAAGAAATTAACAGAGGATCAGGGACAGGGTCTAAATAAAATTTGCTGAAGAAAATCATCAATAATGGGGAAATTAATGGAACTGAAGAGAGACAAATCTCCAGGACCTGATGCTTTCCAATTTCAAGTGTCAAGGGACGTAGGACAGCATGTTGCTGATGCCTTAACCATAATCTTCAAAAGTTCCCTGGATTCAAGAGTTGTATTTCTGCATGTCACTCTGATCTTTCAGAAGGAATGACAGAGAGAAACCAGGGAATTGTTTAAACACACACACCAGCAGGTTCAAGAACAGCTTCTTCAGTTTTTTAGACTGATGAATGGACCCTCTAACTTCAAATAATGCTGATTTTGCTAAAGTTGATTGTGCCTAGTCCACACCCTGTGTGATGTAATTTGTATGCCTCTGTCTAGTTTATTTTTAACCCTATGATCTATATGTCCTTGCTTACTATGATCTGCCTGCTCGTAAACAAAGCTTTTCACTGTACTTGGGTACATGTAACAATAAACTAAATCTAAAGATAGAGACCAATTAGCCTAACATCTGTGGTGGGGAAATTGTTGAAGTCTATAATCAATGATAGGTTAATTTCTCACCTTGAAACATTTCAGTTAGTTAGGGAAAATCAGCATGGATTCATGAAGGGTAGGTCATGCCTGACCTCAGTTTTTTGAAGAGTGGACAAAGGTAAGTCGATGGACGTTGTTTTTATAGACTTTTAGGCTTTTGATAAAGTATTATCGCGTGTGTATATTCATATGCAATAAAGTATTATAATGTATATAAGTACATATATTTTAATACAGTGAATAACAGGAGACTGTTAACAAAGGTGCAAGTCCATGGAATTGAGGATAATTAAACAAAATTAGATAGGAAATTAGTTGAGTGGCAGGAAACAGAGTTAGAATAATGGGTAAGTATTTAAATTGTCAGGACATGACCAGTGGTGTTCCGCAGGGATCTGTTTTGGGGCCTCAATTATTCACAATATTCGTTAATGACATTGATAATAGCATGAAAAGTCAAATATCCAAATTTGCTGATGAAACAAGATTGGGCAGCATTGTAGACAGTGTTGATAACAGCATAAAATTACAATAGAATATTCATAGATTAGGTGAATGAGCAAAGCTGTTGCAGATGCATTTTAATATAAGCAAGTATATGGTTAGCCATTTCTGACTGACAAAATATAGACCAGGATAATAGAAGGCACAAAGTTAAATACACTGGATGTCTGAAGAGAGATTTGGGGTTCCAGGTGCGTAGCTCTTCAAAATGCCACAAACCGATGCAGAAAATAGTCAAGAAGGCTAAGGAAATGCTGGCCATTACATTTAAAGGGCTGGAGTATAGGGATACAGACATTATACCGTAGTTATACAAAACCCTACTTAGATCACATGTAGAGTGCTATGAGCAGATCTGGGCATCATACCTTAGGAAGGATGTTTTGACGATGGAGGGAGTTCAGTGCAGGTTTACAAGGATGATACTTAGACTTCAAGGGTTACATTCTAATGAGAGATTAGACAAATTAGGCCTGTCTTCTCTAAAATTTTGAACGTTAAGGGGTGATATAATTAAAGTTTCCAGGATATTAACTGGGAAAGACTGGGTAGATAAAGATAAACTATTTCCACTTTTTGAAAAGGCTAGAACCAGCGGGCACAGTATAAAAATTAAGCCCAGGCTATTCAGGAGAGATATTAGAAAGCACTTCTACACAGACTAGTGGACATTTGGGACACTCTTCCTCACAATGATGGTCAAAGCTAATTCAACTGTTAAATATGAATGACCTTTTTCTATTCAGCAAGGGTATCAAGGGATCTGGGCCCAAGTGGGTATATAGAGTTAGGTCACGGGTGAGCCATGATCTTAATGAATGGTGGAGTAGGCTTGAGAGGCTGAATGGCCTATTCCTGTTCCTATGTTCCTAATTCTTACATAGATCACTCAATCTTCTTCAATACAGTGGTCCTGAGACCAAACGTCAGATTCCTAGCTCTGTAGACTGTAAACATCACCTTAGTGCATTCAGTAAAAACCGAAAGAACTGCAGATGCTGTAAATCAGAAACAAAAACAGCAGTTGCAGGTATGGATTGTAGCACCTTGCTGAAGGAGTGTGGAAGCAGTCTTAAAGTGCACCTAACCACTGACTAAGAAATGTTGAGATTGGAAACCATATTCAATGCACACCATTCCAGTCCAATATGAAGACTCCTGACTTAATGCATTATATTGTGTTACATCGCAGAGCTTTCTGTTATCGTCTGAAATCATGATACATTAAATAGGATAAAACAAAAAGCCAAGGTTTAACTAGTCTTACAGATAAGTGATAAACTAAAAACAAATAAAAGCTAATGAGCAGAATCTCATTGAGGTATTGTGGGTGGAGAATCAGCGAAAGACCTGTGCTGCCTCTTTTGGGAAAGCCCACCTAACCTTTAGGCAAACAGACAGTGATGAGGCCACTAGCAAGAATTGAGACCCCTGGAGCAGCAGTCTCGCTTTCCCAGAGGTGCTAGTCAATAGGAGGCTGACAGTTCCAGTAATCAGCCATGCCCAAGTGTCGGCTGCAGCTGCTATGGATAGAATGCACACTGGAGTACCAGGAATGTAGATTGATCTAGGACACATGTAAGTAATAAAAATAGAAGATGCTGGAAAAGCCCAGCAGGTCTGGCAGCATCTGTGAAGATGCTTCAGGTCCGGTGACCCTTCCTCAAACTCTGTAATATTTTTGTTGGGGAAAAGTGTGGGCAGGGTGGATGTGGAGGATGAGTCTTGTGGGATAGGTAATATGAGGAAAAGGGAGAAGTGGAGTGGGTAGCAAGATCAAGGAGTGGTCCTCAATGGACCCCGAATCTGCTGCCTGAACCCAGCTTCTCAATCAAGGAACCTGTATTAATCAGAGGTGTGGTTGTCTGTACAGTTTAGCTGTTATGCACAAGTCACGACGAGGCACACCTGCAATTGGCTGTAGGATGAGGTCTTTGAGTTATTAATTGGCCATATAAGGGCCTTAGTCAGCACTGAGATGGTAAAGTCCACCATGGGTCTTCCCTCTCAGAACTTAATACTTGAAGCAGAAAGGAGGTAGGGTTCGGGTGTACAACTCCACCTAATCCAGCTGTGTAAAACAACGATGCGGCCACATGTGCAGTACCATGGACAGTTCTGGTCACATGATAAAGAAAGGATGTTATTAAACTGGGAAGGTGCAAACAATGATTTACAAGGATGTTACCAAGACTGGAAGGTTTAAAGTTGTAAGGGGAGTCTGGGTAGGCTGGGACTTTATTCCTTGCTGCATAGGAGACAGAGGGGTGACCTAATTGAAGTTTATAAAATCATGAGGGGCATCAATAAGGTAAATAGCCAACGTCCTTTCCCCAGCTTGGGTTGGGGGTGGGGGTCCAAAACTTGAGGGCATAGATTTAAGGTGAGAGGGGAAAATTTAAAAGGGAAGGGCAACTTTTTCACACATATATGAAACAAGCTGTCAGAGGAAGTGGTAGAGGTGGATACAATTACAACATTTTAAGAGACAATTAAACACCCTTGGATGCAAAGGGTTACAGGCATATGGGCTAAATGCAGGCAAATGAGACTAGTTCAGTTTAGGAAACTTGGTCAACATGGACATGTTGGGCTGAGGAGCCTGTTTCTGTGTTGTGTACCTCTCTGACTATAATTTAAAACCTTTTCCACCTCCAAACGTGCCACCAGTGAGAGCTAAAGATTCCACCTATCGCTTATGCTTTTTAATCACTGCTTTCAGCATATTTGCATTTAAGTTTTTACTAACCACAGAACTTCACAGTACCATAAAATTTAGTACTGCTTTCCCTATTACTAAAGTCTTCCTTCTTCTAAATGAAGAGATGTGACGTAAGATATATAAATACAAATAAGGGGAACCCCTCAGCTCATCTTTAAGTAGAAATCTATGATAATGTCTTCATAGAATTATACTACTGGAATGATTCCAGGGATTTCACTCTGCTCCATGACTCAAGATCAGTCCAGGTGTTAAAAGTAAGTTTACCACAGTCCCAAGGGATCATAGGGCTGTGCTGTCAAGAGAGAGATGACTAATGCTGGTTTAACCTGAAAGTCATCATGCCTCAAACCAGTGGGTGAGGGGTGAGGTTGAGAAGGTGGGGTGTCATAGTGATCTCAGCCAGTATGGGAATTAAACCAATGCTGTTGGCACTACACCAGCTGTCCAACTATTAATAACTTTCAACTTGCACCTTTGCTATCTTGACTTGTAGTTATGGTCTAACATGATATGGTACTTGAAATTAACCTATTCTTTTACACCTTTTATCTTACATCTCTGCATACTACAGGAAAGATTATTGCCAAAACTGAATAAATAGTTGTTTAATCATTTACTTGTCACTCAATTTTCTGGTAGTCCTTCAATGGGTCTGAACTGAATTTATTACATTATTTTGCCATTTGTAATGTACGGCTAACAACATTACTTACTTGCGTTTACTGCAACAACAACTTGTTGAAAATCTGCAGGAGTCTCTGCTTAGTATTATTCATTAATTTCCTTACAACCTCCAGCAGCATTCTTGGAGATGTTGTCCCTTGGCTCATATGGCACCCATGTGCATGTATTGTTCATTCACAAGATTTTATTGGCTTTGTAGTTTTTTTTACCCAGTCTGGTTCCTTGCTGCCTATCTGAACACTTCCTTTCGTATGTGTTTGCATTTTCTGAGTCATAAGCTTCTAGGTTTAAGTGCAACTACAGGGCGTGAGCCTCAAATTAAAGATTGACTCTCCAGTAGGAGATAGTAAGAACTGCTGATGCTGGAGTAAGAGATAACACAGTGTGGAACTGGAGGAACACTGCAGGCCAGGCAACATCGGAGGAACAGGAAAGTTGACGTTTCGGGTCGGGAGCCTTCTTCAGAAATGGTGGAGAGGGAAGGAAGCCGCCTTGGGAACCTTCAGCTCAATGGCCTAAACGTGGATTTTACCAGTTTCAAAATCTCCCCACCGCTGCCCCGCCCCCACCCCGGCCTCATCCCATGACCAACCCTCCCTCTCATCCCCACCTCCTTGACCTGACACAACCTGTCCGTCTTCTCTCCCACCTCTCCTCTCCACTCCTACCACCTCACTGATCAATCCCCACCACTACCTACCTGCACTCACCTATCGCCATCCCACCTACCTTCCTCAGCCCCACCCCTCCTTTCTCTCTCTTTATTTCTGACATTCCAGCAGACTTTTCCTCTAACAAGAAAGCATTCTTCTGGATTCTGTCTGCTTGCATGTGAAAGAGGCAATGACACTATTTTGAAGACCACGGTGCAGTAGTGAACCTTTATTCCTGAATTGACACCACAAAACAGATTATCAGGTTGTTATCACTTGCTGTTTTTGGAAGTTTGCTGCCTGCAGATTGACTGCTGCATTTCCTATCATTAATAAGTAGTAACTATACTTCAAAAATACTTCACCTGTGAAGTCCTTTGAGTTATCCAGTAGTTTTCTTCTCTTTATTTTCTTTGCTAGTTACAGCCAAAAGGAAATCACTTTTGGTGTTAAATTACTTTTAACCCATACTCATGACTAAATTCACACCTCAAAATAGAAGGCCAGGACTCCAAGCCTTGAAATACGTTTTTCTGAAGAAGGGTCCAGACCTGAAACGTCAGCTTTCCTGCTCTGATGCTGCCTGGCCTGCTGTGTTCATCTAGCTCTACACCTTGTTATCTTGGAATACCCTGTTACCTTTTACATTGCAGTGAGAAAGTGGGTCTTGGAGAGCTAACATGAGTTTGAACCAAATCTGATTTTTTGGAAATCCACTCTAGAGGCAAGAAAAGCAATGGACTCTGAAATCAAAGACAAAGCTGCCAGACAGAATTACTGCTTTTAAAAGCTTTACTAATGGTTACAGCCTCAGAGGACTACCTCGCTCTGTTTTCCATAGTTATTTTACTTTTATTTTACCTTGTCAATCAATTTCATGTTATTTTTGTTTAGCCTGCACAGATTAGCTGTCAATTTGCATGCTTAGCAGTCTGATCTTCAAAAACATTTGATCTGTCTTCAGCTGAGTTAGATATATCACATCATAGAATCCCTACAGTGTGGAAACAGGCCCTTCTGCCCAACAAGTCCACACCAACCCTCAGAGCACCCACCCAAACCCATCCCCCTATAACACACCTAATCTACACATCCCTGAACACTATGGGCAATTTAGCACGGCCAATCCACCTAGCCTGCACATCTTTAGACTGTGGGAGGAAACCCACACAGACACTGGGAGAATGTGCAAACTCCACACAGACAGTCGCCCAAGGGTGGAATTGAACCCGGGTCCCTGGCGCTGTGAGGCAGCAATGCTAACCACTGAGCCACCATGCTGTTATTGTGAACATGATTGGCTCCTCGCTACCAACCTGTAGTGACGTAGGGAAGTTTACTGCCACCAATCCTCTCTAGGTATTTTTAAATCAACATGAAGAGATATATTATGATACACATCTGGAGGAGGTAGGACTTGAACCCCAGACATACTAACCTAGAGACAGATACATTACCATTGTGCCACACGAACCCTAACTTCATATGAGAGCGATAAAGTCCAGTAAAACCACCAGCTGGGGTGATACTGTGGATGGTAAAATCTAGACCAGACCCTTTATGATATTTTGAATTAACCTGTTCAGACATGCTGTGACACATCTTTGGAGCACATGGGACGTGAGGGCAAACCTTCTGGCTTAGACCGATCTTTTCTTGGCTGAAACAAAGAGACCTTTCTAATTATCAGTAGAAATGCATAAACCAGTGGCAAGTTTCAACATGAAGAACTTATCATACATAACAAGATATGGCAATAGGTAGGATTAACGTGAACTAATTAAGTATATTTCCAACTATCAGAAGGAGATAAGACACCTCCAACTCCAATGGGATCTCATGCTAGACTGCCAAAACGTCCACCCAAAAACTATTACATCAAGAGAATCAGGAGAGCTAATCCAACTTCAACATTAACTCTTTCAGAATCATTACCTTGTACAACACACCTTAAAATTCTTGAAAATTGTCCCTTGATTTCCTGAAATGAATTTTTTCATAATTATATTTTCTTTGTTAGCACTTCTGAGAAGTCCCAATGATTGTTTTACTATGCTAAAGGAGCTTTATAAATGCTATAGAGAATCTTGAGCCACTTTTTGCACCTCCAAACTTCCAGACAGAGTAATGTATTAAGAAACATAACACCATCTTTCCTGTCTAGTCTATCTTCCTTCAACACTAGATTAGGGCCTGATATTCCTGTTGAGGTGTGGGAATAGGGCGGCATATTCAATTTTGACTGTCAAATGCACTTCTCTCTCCAGTGTGCGGTGAAGTGCAATTTTCACAAGGTTCATAAAACTGTTAAAGTCCAGAAGTAGGCCATTTGGTCCATCTCGTTTGCACCAGCTCTCCAAATGAGCAATATGTAGTTTATGCCACTCTTCCAATTCTCCCTGCACTTTTTTCCTTTTTGGATAACAAGGTTGGGGTCCAAGTGACCTTGCAGACTGTCTGCTATGCAATTAGTGATTGGGATGAAAATGGAGGTGGGACAGCAGGGATTGGGCTATGTTTTGGCCTGACTGGACTGCCTATGCATAGTCTAAATATAAAATGAATGGGATATTCATCTTCAAAGTGGCCAGCGGGACAAATGCAGACCTGAGACTTGGGAGATAGTAGGCAAAAGTATTGGTTAGTAACATTGCATGACTACCTCAGCTTTTATTTTTGTTCAAAACTTCATTTTCTTTGCATTTAAAAAAAAAAAAAAAAAATTTCACCACACCCCTCCATGTCATGATCAAATTCCAAATGTTAGCTTTAGAGAGCTCCTAATGGCTGGCCGTTAAAATTTCAGGATATCGGAGGGAGATACTGAATAAGACCTCTGATCTCAATCCACCCAATTAATGAGGAGGGTTTAGTGGGGTTAAGTCACTTTCCTGCCCATTGCCCATTTCTTACACCCTCTCCCATTTTCAGGAAACTCATGAGAATCCAGAATAGAGACAGCACATTTAGTCAATTCAGAATGGGACAATCTGGTCATGGCATCTTGGGATTTTGTACTCCTTTCCATCATTGGGCACTCATTGCAAAACCTTCTGCAAAATATCAATGACCTAAGTAGATGGGTTTGTTTGACAAGAGAAGGAAAAATACTTAACCTGCTTTAAAATCTCTCCTCCCCACACCTGTCCATCTTCTGACTCACCGACCTGCTCCACCCTTCCCACTGACCAACCACATTACCCCCCTTACCTGCATCCACCTATCTCCATCCCACCTACCCTCACTGCAGCTCCACTCCCTCCCTCTATTTATTTGTGGGCTTTCTCCCCACCTCCCCAGTCCTGAAGAAGAGTTCTAATCAGAAGCGTTGACTTCCCTGCTCCCTGGATGCTGTCTACCCACTATGCTTTTCCAGCTCCACATTTTTTGACTCATCTTCAAAAGGATAGACTGCAAAATATATTATGTAGATTTCCTTTTTTACCTGATTTATGACATTACAATGAGATTACAATAAAGTTTTGATTGCGTTCATTATGGGTAATTTCTGCAGATTAATCCACATGTATTAGAAATTGCTTCATCAACTTGATCTGGCACACATTCTGTGCACACTAGTCTTTCAATTTGAATTTAATCCAAACTCAATACGAATTCGTATTAAGTTGAGTTCATGTTGTCAGAATCAGAACATACTTTATTTATATTTGACACTAAATATCATAACAACGTAAGATATAATTGTAATCAGCAAAGATGGCTTATGAACTTGACCACAGGCCAATACTCACTACATCTTTTATCTTCTAGCACCAAGCAACCCTTTATGAGCAATGGAATTTTCCTCTGTGCTCAATAGGGGAGAATCGAAAATCTATTCTTTTCTAAACTTGCTTACGGTTTGAATATACCTTGCTTTCATGTTTGACATTGAGTCATACCTCAATGAAGAGTGCAGGAGGATGCCAGGAACTGCATGAGCTATTTCAAAACCTAGTGAAGCTACAGCACGGGACTCTATAAAGAATAGTGGACAATTAAACAACAAATAGGAGGAGGAGGTGGTTCCACAGTTATCCTCATCCTCAATTTTGTGGAACCCTGGTGCAAAATACAAGATTGAAACATTTGCAACTATCTTCAGTCAAAATGAACCATCTCTGCCCCCTTCTAAGTTCCCGTCATTACAGATGCAAGTTTTCTGTACATTTCGATTCACTGCACATGAAATCAAGAAATGTCTAAAGGCACTGGATACTGCAAAGGCTAAGGGACCTAATAATATCCTGCTTTGCACTTTGGTAGGAAGAATAGAGATGTAGACTATTTTCTAAATGAGGAAAAGCTTCAAAAATCTGAATTACAAAGAAACTTATGAGAATCCTGAACTAGATCTCCTAAGGTTAACATGCAGGTTCTGTTGGCAGTTAGGATGGCAAATACAATTTTCACGTTTGTTTCAAGAGGGTAAGAATACAAGAGCAGAAGAGTACTACTAAGGTTGTATAAGGCTGTGGTCAGACCACATTTGGAATTTTGAGAGTAGTTCTGCGCCACATTTCTAAATAATAATATGCTGGCATTTGAAGGGTCCCAGATGAGGTTTAGAAGAACCATCCTGGGATGAAGAGCTTGTTATTTGAGGAACAATTGAGGACTCTGGGTTTATACTCGATGGAGTTTAGAAGGATGAGGGAGAGGGACCTGATTAAAACTCACAGAATACTGAGAGGCCTGAATAGAATGGAAGTGGAGAAGATGTTTCCAGTAATGGGAGAGACAAGGACCTGAAGGCACAGCCTCAGTGAAGGGACAACCCTTTAGAACTGAGATGAAAAGGAATATCTTCAGCCTGAGGGTGGTTAATCTCCAGAGTAATCATTGTTGCAGAGGAGACCAAGTCACCGAGTGTTTTGAAGACAGAGATAGGTTCTTGATTAGTAAGGGCATTAGGAACTATGGGGAGAAGGCAGGAGAATTGGGTTGAGAAGCATATCAGCCATTGATGGGCAGAATGGCCTGATTCTGCTGTTCTATCTTTTGGTCTTAGGTTTGTGTTTGAAATGTTAACTTCTTGCCTGATCTAAAGCCACCATTTTTAATGGTTAAATTATTTTCAGTAAGTTTAAATTGTTACATTATAATTTTACACTAAATAGAAATGAACATTTTGCCTCTCTGAGTCACCATTCATTGGTCAACTTCTAATTCCTGTTTTCTATCTTCCAGGTCAATTAGAGGTGGGTAATAAGTATTGGCCTAGCCAATGATGCTCATGAACAAGTGTGAAAATACTGTAATATTGTCTATTAGACCTTTTTTTTTTCCTAATTCACATTTAAGGTTTCTAGTTTAGCTGAAGTTTTACCCCTACTTCCATCATCTGTTTTGCAAGTGGACGTGATTTATTTGAAGAAAACTGATTTTAGCCTGAGCACAGGAGCAGGAAGCTGTTAATTAGCCCTTGCAGTCCAACAGAAATTGCCTGGCAAGAAGGCTCACCTATGCACTGAATGCAACCAAAAGAACAAAGAAATGTCACATTAAAAAAAAAAATGAAGTGACTTTAAAATTGATAAGACTTTCCTAAGTATTGTCTGTTCCCTAATACTTAAAGCATTAAGATTTCGAAATAGTGGCCCTACAGATGTATATTATGAGAATTAGATAGGACACAATGCAGTTTAGAACCATGTGGTAGCGTATGGCATGGTTATTTAGGTATACTCTTTGTTGCACTGATAACAAAGTCTACTGGATGTCTTCAATGTTGCTGTAGTTTAGTGAACTCCTCTGGCATTGTCAGTTTCCACACGCACACTGACAATACCTACCATCTACCCCACCACCATCTCTCCCTAGTCCTGCATTCCCTCTAAGTTATCAAATTGCTTGTCCAGTATCCAGAAATTTGTTTTGAATAAATATTGAGAACACTGAATCAATTGCCCTTGCTTTCTGCTGCAAATGCTATTGCCTAGCTAATGATACCATCTGTCTGCCTGGCAATTACCCAAGACTGAACCAGAGGGTTCACAACTTTCCTCCTCATATCAGTAAGCTGCCTTGAATCTGACCACTTCTGATCTTAATAGAGATGTGACGTGGGGTAGATGATCAACCCCACTCTAAGAGGTGGCTGTCTACATAAACATTTTACTGAGGCTACAGTCTCAGCACTTTTGTTCCTTTCAGCTTTAAAACTGGTTGGCCAGGCTCCCAACCTGGGGAAATCTAGTAGCTAAAAGGATGCAAGGACTGTTGCGTTGAAGAGGCAAATATTTCATCATCACTGTTTGTGGACCTTGGGGAGCAAGAGTTCTTCCCTTGGGTCCCTGAAAATATCTTGCTTCCTGTCCTGTGATAAGATGCCATCCCTGCGATCATCTCCAATCCTGCAAGCTACAATGTACTCACTCCATCTCTCATGATCTCCAACACAGGTAGCAGGATGTTTAGAGATAGTAGGAACTGCTGATGCTGGAGTCTGAAATAACAAGGTATGGAGCTGGATGAATACAGCAGGCCAGGCAGCATCAGAGGAGCAGGAAAGCCGACGTTTCGGGTCTGGACCCTTCTTCAGAAATTCAGGATTTCTGAAGAAGGGTCCAGACCCGAAAGTTGGCTTTCCTGGTCCTCTGCTGCCTAGCAGGATATTTACCTGTGCTTGGGCTGCCACCTATCCTGCAACATTTCATGCCCGACAAGAAACCAAGCTTGACAATCAGGCTAAATAAAAACTGAAAGAACTGTGGATGCTGTGAATCAGGAGAAAAAACAGAAGTTGCTGGAAAAGCTCAGCAGATCTGGCAGCATCTGGGAAGAAAAAAAATCGGAGTTGGCATTTTGGGTCCTGTGACCCTTCCTGGTTCAATCACACTGGTTAGCTTTTGGGATCCCATTGGAAAAAAACAAATCTCAGAATGTGGGAGTAAACTACATGGCATTCAGGGAGACCAGAATTCCTCCATCCTGGTTTGAAAATCTAATCACAGAAGGACCTTACTCTGATTACAGCAAACATGGTTATTGGAAAACTGTACTTACCTGTGCGATAAAATTGTGAAAGCTTTATCCATGTACTTCAATATTATTGATTGATTGTACTTCAGTACACGTGACAATAGGTCAGTGAAAATCTCTGTTTATGAGCAGTACAGGCAGATCATAGTAAGCTATGAAGAGAGGTTGAGTAGATTAGGATTATTTACATTAGAAAGACAGAGGTTGAGGGGGGACCTGATTGAGGTCTACAAAATCATGAGAGGTATAGACAGGGTGAATAGCAAGAAGCTTTTTCCCAGAGTGGGGGACTCAATTACTAGGGGTCACGATTTCAAGGTGAGAGGGGTAAAGTTTAAGGGAGATATGCATGGAAAGTTCTTTACGCCGAGGGTGGTGGGTGCCTGGAACGCTTTGCCAGCGGAGGTGGTAGAGGCGGACACGATAGCATCATTTAAGATGTATCTAGGCAGATACATGAATGGGCAGGGAGCAGAGGGATACAGATCCTTGGAAAATAGGTGACAGGTTTAGATAGAGGATCTGGATCGGTGCAGGCTTGGAGGGCTGAAGGGCCTTTTCCTGTGCTGTAATTGTCTTTGTTCTTTATTCTAAGCAAGGATATACAGATCAAAGAAAGTGAGACAGTGGCATACAGGTTACATTGCATATTGCATGCACTAAGCAAAATCAGCATTATTTGAAGTTAGAGTCTAAAACTTCATAAATTTTATGAAGAAGGGTCTAGGCCCGAAATGTTAGCCTTCCTGCTCCTCTGATGCTGCTTGGCCTGCTGTGTTCATCCAGCTGTACACCTTGTTATCACTGAAATTTATGTGCTGGTGTTTCAGAAGATATCACTTCAGTAAAAGAAATGTTTTAAAATGTTATTAACTATCCAGCCAGCTTCCTTTCAGGTATCTGGCTCGTGCAGTATCATCATCATTTGGGCACTACTCGATAACAATTGGAACAACTAGATCATAATTCATCAGTCTAATAATGGCTGGGAAGAAGCTGTATTGAACCTGCTTGTGCATGTGTTCAGGCTTCTGTATCTTCTGCCTGGTGGAAGAGGTTGTAGCAGATCATTATCGGGGTGTAATGGGTCTTTGATGATGTTGGCAGCCTTTCCGCGGCAGTGAGCTGTGTAAATGGAGTCCGTGGATGGAAGGTTGGCTTCCGTGATGGTCCGGGCTGTGCACACAATCTTCTGTATTTTCTTATGAACCTGGGCAGAGCAGTTGGCATACTAGGCCGTTATGCACCCAGACAATATGCTTTCAATGGTGCATATTTGGGTTCTTGGAATTCTAAGTTAAACATATGGTTTATCAATGTGTTTTGAGTTAACAATTAGCTTTTTAAAAACTACACTACAATAATTTCAATTGAGAGGACGTTAACCAGAGATCCTAGTAAACTACCCAGAGGCCTTAGGGGACAGCTCTCCTGAATTTGACTTTCACTGTGAGTCGTTGCTGCGAAATCATTCAAGAGAGAAGCATGTATGAAGAGAAGTCATTTGATGGAGGAACATGTGCTGAGCAGCGCTTCTAAGAAAAGGAATTTGAATGTAATGAAGTTATCATTGAATTAGAAGGTATTTATTAATCTCAGACTAGAGTGTTGGGATCCAATTGGTGGAAAAGAGTGAAGTTAAGATTTGTGTAGTTTAAAAATGAAAAATGGAAAAGAATTGAAGCTGTGTAAGGGGTAGTATTGTACTGGAAGCAAGCTAAGTTAGGTACTTAGAAACGGTTATTTACAGATTTTGCAGATGAGTTGAAATTTTAACTCCTTCAACTCCATCAAAGCATTAAAACAAATGTCTCTCTCCTTTTGGAATTAAGCTGGACCAAGCTTGCTAGAGATACTGCTGTAGATTATCTTAGAATTACACCAACGTAAGCTGTTGTTACTGTTCAGTCTATTATGAGTGTTTGAGTTATTTCTACAGTGTGCTTAAAAATCTTTGAATCTGTGTTATAAGGGAATAGAATTTATTTTCTTATTTGTCTTAATTTCTGTAGTTAATGGACTTTTGATTTGTTTCATTGCTAAAACAAACACTGAAATTTATGGGATAGTAGGAACTGCAGATGCTGGAGAATCTGAGATAACAAAGTGTAGAGCTGGATGAACACAGCAGGCCAAGCAGCATCGGAGGAGCAGGAAGGCTGATGTTTCGGGCC
>NC_063332.1:44306382-44322940 GCF_021869965.1 Rhincodon typus | reverse complement strand
TTTATGAAGAAGGGTCTAGGCCTGAAACGTCAGCCTTCCTGCTCCTCTGCTGCTTGGCCTGCTGTATTCATCCAGCTCTACACCTTGTTATCACTGAAATTTATGTGCTGGTGTTTCAGAAAATATCACTTCAGTAAAAGAAATGTTTTAAAAAGTTATTAACTGTCCAGCCAGCTTCCTTTCAGGGATCTGGCTTGTGCAGTATCATCATCAATTGGGCACTACTCGATAACAATTGGAACCACTAGATCATAATACCTAAATAACAAATTAATAAGGCATTAATTGGTCAATTAGTTAAATGATTGCCCCCAAAAAAAGAAGCAAACTGAGCTTGGTATGAAATAGTCACACAACATGGAAACAGGCCCTTTGGTCCATCATGTCTGCACGGACCAACAAACACCAAACTACATTAATCCCATTTACCTGCACTTGGTTCACAGCCTGCAATGGCCTGGCATTTTAAGTACTCATCCAAATGCTTCTTAAATAGTACCTGACTTTACCATCCTCCCAGGCAGCATGTTCCATATGTCAGCCACCCTCTAAGTGGGGGCAGAAAAATTGTCAGATCTTGTCTGAAACACTTGTTTCTCACTTTAAACTTTTTGCCCTCTGATCTTAGACATGTCTGCCGTGGGGACATGAATCTCACGATCTACTCTACTCTATGCCTCTCATAATTTCATACACCTCAATCAGATCCCTCTTCAGCCTCTTCTACTCCAAGGAAAACAAACAGGCGATTCAGTTTCTCCTCATAACTGAGACTTTTCATCCCAGGCAATATCCTGGTAAATCTCCTCTGAACCCACTCCACTGCAGATACCAACTTCTGATAGTGTGGTGACCAGAACCACACACAGTATTCCATCTGTGGTCTAACCAATGTTTTATAAAGTTGTAACAAGACTTCTTTGCTCCTACATTCTACACTTTTAGCTAATGAAGGCCAGCATCCCATATGCCTTCGTTACCATCCTGTCTACACAAGCGGACACCTTCAGAGATCTGTGGATTTATACATCAGGGTCCCTTTGTTCCTCAGTACTCCCTAGGGACCTACCATTCAATGTGTATATCCTTCCCTTATTAGACCTCCCAAATTAATAAGGCATTAATTGGTCAATTAGTTAAATGATTGCCCCCAAAAAAAGAAGCAAACTGAGCTTGGTATGAAATAGTCACACAACATGGAAACAGGCCCTTTGGTCCATCATGTCTGCACGCACATTTTAGGATTAAATGCTATCTGCCATTGCTCTGCCCAGTTTACCAGTTGATCAATGTTAGATTATAGCCTGAGATCATCCTCCTCACTATCAACAGCACTCCGACATTTTGTCATCTGCAAACTGACTAATTAAACCTTCTCCATTTACATCCAAGTTAATGTACATAACATACAGCAAGGGTCCCAGCACAGATGCCTGTTGTACACTGTTGCTCACAGACATCCAACTACAAAAACAACCCTCCACCATCACCCTTTGCTTCCTATTTGTAAGCCATTTTGGATCCAGTTTGCCAACTTACCTTAGATCCTATGGGCTCTTACCTTTTGGACCGGACTTCCATGTGGGGCTTTGTCAAAGGCCTTACTGAAGTCCACGTAAACAACATCAACTGCACAACCGTCATCAATATATTTAGCTACCTTTTCAAAAAAACTCAATTTAATTAGTCAGAATTGTATTCTAACAAATCTGTCCTGACTATCCCTAATCAACGCCAACCTTTCCAAGTATTGATTAAACTTGTCCTTCAGAATTTTTTAACCAATAATTTCCCTACCAATGATCTGAGCCTAATTGGTTTGTGATAACAAGGTGTAGAGCTGGATGAACACAGCAGGCCAAGCAGCATCAGAGGAGCAGGAAGGCTGACGTTTCGGGCCTAGACCCTTCTTCAGAAATGGGGGAGGGGAAGAGGGTTCTGAAATAAATAGGGAGAGAGGGGGAGGCGGATAGAAGATGGATCGAGGAGAAGATAGGTGGAGAGGAGACAGACAGGTCAAAGAGGCGGGGATGGAGCCAGTAAAGGTGAGTGCAGGTGGGGAGTTAGGGAGGGGATAGGTCAGTCCGGGGAGGATGGACAGGTCAAGGGGGTGGGATGAGACTAGTAGGTAGGAGATGGGTGTGGGGCTTGAGGTGGGAGGAGGGGATAGGTGGGAGGAAGGACAGGTTAGGGAGGTGGGGACAAGCTGGGCTGGTTTTGGGATGCGGTAGGGGGAGGGGAGATTTTGAAGCTTGTGAAATCCACATTGATACCATTGGGCTGCAGGGTTTCCAAGGGGAATATGGTGCTGTTCCTGCAACCTTCGGGTGACATCGTTATGGCACTGCAGGAGGCCCAGGATGGACATGTCATCTGAGGAGTTGGGAGGGGGAGTTGAAATGGTCCGTGACTGGGAGGTGCAGTTGTTTAGTGCGGAACACCTACGCTCAGTTCGCAAAGCGGTCCCCAAGTCTCGGCTTGGTTTCCCTGATGTCGAGGAGGCCACAACGGGAACAGCAGATGCAGTATACCACATTAGCGGATGTGCAGGTGAACATCCGCTTGATGTGGAAAGTCTTCTTGGGGCCTGGGATGGGGGTGAGGGGGGAGGTGAAGGGACACGTGTAGCACTTGCTGCGGTTGCAGGGAAGAGTGCCGGGTGTGGTGGAGCTGGAGGGGAGTGTGGAGCAGACAAGGGACTCCCGGACAGAGTGGTCCCTCCGGAAAGCAGATAAGGGTGGGGAGGGAAAACTGTCTTTGGTGGTGGGGTCGGATTGCAGATGGCGGAAGTGTCGGAGGATGATGCATTGGATCCGGAGGTTGGTGGGGTGGTACGCGAGGATGAGGGGGATTCTGTTTTGGTTATTATTGCGGGGAGGGGGTGTGGGGGATTAGTTGCGGGAAATGCAGGAGACGCAGTCGAGGACATTCTCGACGTCTGAGCGGGGGGAAGTTGCGGTCCTTGAAAAACGAGGACATGAGATGTTTGGGCGTGGAATGCCTCATCCTGGGAGCAGATGCGGCAGAGGCAAAGGAATTGGGAATAGGGGTTGGCATTTTTGCAGGAAGGTGGGTGGGAGGAGGTGTATTCTAAGTAGCTGTGGGAGTCAGTGGGCTTGAAATGGATATCGGTTTCCAGGTGGTTGCCAGAGATGGAAACAGAGAGGTCCAGGAAGGAGACAGGTATCAGAGATGGTCCAGGTGAACATAAGGTTATGGTGGAAGGTGTTGGTGAAGTGGATGAATTGTTCGAGCTCCTCGTGGGAGCACGAGGCATCGCCGATACAGTCATCAATGTAACAGAGGAAGAGGTGGGGTTTGGGGCCAGTGTAGCTATGGAAGAGGGATTGTTCCACGTAACCTATGTAATTGGTAACCATGTAATTGGTTTGTAATTACCTGGCCGAAGTAATTACCTGTTTCTCTCTCACCTTTCTGTGTTTTGCTTACACTTCTCTCCCCCCCTCCCCCCATTTCCCTCTGACAGTTGGGAGGCCTGTAGTATAGTAATTGCCTCTTTTTTTATTTCTAAGTGCTATCTAGATGGCCTTAGTTGAAGGCCATTCTAGGATATCCTCCCTCATTACTACAGTGATGGTTTCCTTTAGCAATTCTGTAATGGTTCCATCTCTCTTGTCTCTCCCCACATCAATCGTGCTTACAACATCTACACCTTGCAACATTGAGTTGCACGTCCTGTCCTTCCTTCAACCATGCCTCAGCGATTGCAATACCATAATCCCACTTGCAGACTAATGTTCCAAGTTCATGAGCCTTATCAGTCAAACTCCTTGCAATAAAATAGATTAAATTTAGCTTTCTAAACCTCCCGTGTGCTTTATCCTAACCATGTCTTCTCTGCCTACTGAACTGTGCTTGCATTCCTTCTATTTCTGATTGGACATTGCTCCTGACTTTACATCCACTCTGTGCCCCATCCCTTTGCCAAAACAGGTTAAAACCTTGCCAACTTCCCCAAATGTAATAAAACTGAGAGAATGGATTAAAATGTTTATAGATAAAATTGTGAGCAATTTTTCATAGTCATTCTATCCAAGGTCAATTGCAACTACTTAGGAACAATTCTTCCATTACTAAAATAAATCACAAGGCAGGACTCAACATGATTTATTTACAGATTTTAAATAAAACTTGAAGATCTGTACAAAGTTTTATATGTGGTATGATCTATTGCAGACACATTTAGATTGCACTAAAGCAATATCATTGAGTGAGTTAATCTAAAGTAAACATTACATTCAATCTGATCTTAACAAACAATTTAATAAAGTCCTCATAGCTTTCTTTTTTTTGGCTCTGGTCAGTTTCCCCTGTTTGGAAGCACAATGTTTCAATGATCTGGAACAAGAAAGGTTGCTGATCCCAGCTGATTCTGATGACAGATGGATAGAGACAGACCTGTCAAGTGGGTCATCAGAATAGATATTTACATCCCAAAGCTCTGATCTTTTGAAACCACTTCTAAAAGAAATGTGTACAATACAGTATAAGGCAAGATCATTAGACAGATCAAGCCCAGTTACTGTACAGGTGGCATACAACTGATGTTATCATGATCACCTTACGTAAATATTCCTAAAAGATGTTTGGAAATGTTCAAAGGCAAATCAAGCAGAATTGCTTAAGCAATTTATGCAACAATATATCCTACATCCATTTGTATATCCTACATACATATGTGTATATATAAATTGACCTGTATTTCCTTCACTTCCAATATTACCAACAGCAGTAACTCCCCTCAGTTAGGAGAGGTGCTTTACATTGAAAGAACTTCCCATTTTTACCCCAAATCTGAAGATCCCCTTTAAAAGTTCACTTATAATTGGATTTGGCCTAAGGCTGACGTAGATACACCACAGCACAGCACAGGCAGTAAAAAGTAGCACAAATCATGATGATACATCTGCTGGCATTTCTAATTATTTAGTTCACTGCTGCTGTCATTTCATAATAAATAGTCATCTTTTGCTTAAGAGATGTGAGCTTAGATGCTGCCTGTATATCAAAGAGGAGTGAATTGTGTAACATGCCCTCCATACGAACAGGTTATTTGCAATTTATATTACTCTAAGTATTGTGGATATAGATTATTATTAGCTCTCATCTGGACAAAATTGACGCCTTTGGCTGAAATTTGTCAATATGAGGGAAGGTGTGGGTGAGCCACACTTTGATACATTTTCCCCAGGTGGTGAGTTTGCTGCCACAAACACAGGATTGAAAATTTGAGAAAATCTCCTGGACAGAGCACTAACCGCATTCTACTGTATAGGAAAGCAGAACCCTTTCCCCTATTTTTAAAACCCTGGATTTATGTATGTTTTTAAAAGTATAAGCTACATAACCACAAACCTCGACTCATTAAAATGTACTTGCGTTTAAAGAAACCTTTCAGGATAATATAATTTGCACATTTTTTTAATCTTCAATTAACCACAAGCTTTAAGATAAAAACAGAAAATGTTGGAAATACTTAAAACATCTGGTAGCATCTGTGGAGCGAGACAAACAGCATTAACATGTCAGGATGATGATTGTTTAACACACCTATTTTGTTTTTGTGTGAGTTTTGCAAAGCTGCACGAGATTTGCTTTTTGAGCAAAGTTAGTTCTGTCTGTTAAAAATAGGTAGAATTAATACAACAATAGCACCATTGATCTGTAAAACACTACTGAATGGCAATAAGCATTTTTCCAGTGTGCATTCTTGTTACTGGGGTAATTTAGCAGATTAATCATTATCTTTGCAACAATGAGATTATTATACTACTATGTTTTGTAGTAGAATTAAAGCCAAGCAATCACAATCATTATGAAAATTTCTCCTTGAAGTGCAGATAACCTATTTTACAAATTGTACTGCTTTTCTCAAAATAACCTTTGTAAAGTCTGACTCCAACGTGACAACTTTAATTAGAGTTTTCCATGATTTTATTTAAATTCAGTTTGTTCCCTTATTTTTAATTACAATCTAATTTAAAACAACGCTTTGCTACAGATTTTCCCTGGTCAGAATGACATTTACTGGCGTACATTTCAATGTCGGTTAGAATAAAATCAAATTGGCACTGTTAATTTTGCACCTAAATTGTGAATGTTGCTTTGCCCTGGATGATGCCAAGCTTTTTGAACCTTGTTGAAGCTACATCCATTCAGGCAAGTGGAAAGTATTTCATTACACTGTTGACTTCTGCCTTGTAAATGGTGGATATGCTTTGGGAGACAAGTGGAGAGTTGATCACGACAGAATTCCTAGCCTGTGGTCTGCTGTTGCAGCCATTGTTTTTATATTGGTTAGTGCAGCTCTGTTTCTGGTCAATGGTCAAGAGATAAGGTAGAAACAGGGAGGTTGTTTCTAGTGGTGGTTGAAGCTAGAATTAGGGGGGCATAGCCTCAAAATAATGGGGAACAGATTTAGGACTGAGTTGATGAGGAACTTCTTCACCCAAAGCGATGTGAATCTGAGGAATTCCCTGCCCAGTGAGACTACCTTGTTGAATGTTTTTAAAGGCAAAGATAGATTTTTGAACTGTAAAGGAATTAAGACTTATGGTGAGCGGTTAGGTAAGTGGAGCTGAGCCCATGAAAAGATCAGTCATTATCTTATTGAATGGAGGAGCAGGCTCAAAGGGCCAGATGGCTTACACCTGCTCCTATTTCTTGTGTTCTTGTGATAATCCTTCGATATTGATGGTAGGAAGCTGAGTGATGCTGATGCTGATGGTTATGTCAAAGGTCAATGGTTAGATACTCTCTGTGAAGATGGTCATTGCTTGGCACTTGTGTATCAGGCAAATTACTTGCCATTTATCAGCCAAGCCTGGATATTGTCCAGGTCTTAATGCAAATAGACATGAACTGATGAACTGTGTGCAATCCCCATTTCAGGCCTCATGATGGAGGAAAGGCTATTGAAAAAACAACTGAAGATCATTGGGCCTAGGTATGTACCCTGAGAAGAACCTGCAGTATTGTCCTGTGGCTGAGATCATTAACCTCCAACAACCACAGCCAACTCCATTTATTCTAGTTGTGAATCCAACCAGCAAAGTCTTTCTTTCCCCCCCCACGACTCCCATTGACTCCAGTTTTGCTCAGGTATTTTGATGTCACGCCTAGTCAAATGCTGTCTTGATCTCAAGGACAGTCACTCTCACCTCACCTCTGGAATCCAGCTTGTTTAGACCAAAACTGGAATGAGGTCAGGCGTTCAATGGACCTGGAGGAAACTAAAGTGAGTGAGTGTCAGTGAGCAGGTTATGCCTTTTCATGTGTCACTGAATAACTGCTGACCACCACTTCCAATCAAACAATGACTGATAGGGCAATAATTGGTCCAATTGGATTTGTCCTGCCTTTTGTGCATAGGACATAACTGGGCAATTTTTCACAATGCAGGTTGATGTCAGTGTTGTCAGCTTGGCTAGGGGCACAACAAATTCTGAAGCACAAGTCTTGAGTATTATTGCTGGTGTGCTGAGGGTGCAAAACCTTTGCTGTATCTGTCATCTTTAGCCATTTTTTATATCACATAGATTGAATTGGTTCTGCCATGTGTGATGCTGGAAACCTTAGGAATCTGTAATGGATCATCAACTCATCACTTCTGGCTGAATGTGGATACATATAATAGCCTTCATAGAATGTTTCTGAATTTGAAAGGCTATCTTGAAATTCCAGTTATTCTTGTTGGTCTTCTAATGCAAAATATGCCATTTCAAAGGATATCTATCATAGACAAAATTGACACCTGCCAATCAAAAATAAGGATGTGCCTGGAAAAGAGGTGCTATTGGAATAGAAAGTTTTACTATTGAAGATAAATGGGAAGAAAGATTTAAAGATTCCTGGAGCCTGAGTCTGTGGATAGATCATAGTTCCATGGATGAATAAGTAGTCTAAATCTAAAGCAAAGTGATGGATTCTCTGTTAGTTTTATCTCCAGTCTGAAGTTCAGCCACCATGTCATATAACTGGAAAATCTGAAATTTTCACATCAATAGCATTCTACTCAGCACTTGAAAATGGTCTTTTTCATGTAAATAAATGTTCACATTAATGGTATGCTGTTTAATTTAATGGTAATTACAGTGGATGGTATGTAAACTTTGAGCAGTAAATGTATTTCATGCTCAATGAGCAATTTGCAAAGAGCACTAAAATCATTTTACTGCAGAAAACCATAGTTTTGCTGTAATAAATGACTTGCATCTTGAAGTCTGTTGACCAACCCTTCAATGGTCTGAACAATTCAGATACAAAGTTTGTCAAAGTGTTCACAGCTCCAAAGCAGGTCATTACATGTAACAAGCCTGTGTTGGTGTTAATGCTCCACACAATTCTCCATCTAACTACACAGTCAACACATCCTTCTATGTTACATTCCCTTGTACTTATTCAGTTTCCTGTTAGATGCATCTACGCTATTCACCTTAACTACTCCCACTGGCAAGGAGATCCATATTTTAATGCATAGTGGATAAATGCTGTGTGGAAACGGCACATGCCAGCAAAACATTGGAAAATACCCATAAGTAATGCGGAACAGTGACACACCGAAGGCAAGAAATAGAATTGAAAGCTTGGGTTTATACTCTCTCAATGTTTGCAGGCACTACCTAATTAAAAGGAATGGAAGAGTCCAGGCCAGGGTGGATGATTTAGCCAAATTACTTTGAAATGAGGAGAAATTTATTTACCAGATTGTTCTGAGTTTTTGGAAATTTCTATCTCAGTCATGTTCTGTTAAGTATATTAAAGACAGAGATCATGGGTTTTGTATATAAATCAAGTGGTCTAGGGATATTGTGGTGAACTTGATATGAGGTAGAGAATGGGATTGATCATCATTTTGAATGCAAATCAGGCTTGAAGGGATGAATGTTTGTTCATTCTTGACCCTTTCTCTTCTACCTCTTTAAATTGTTCATAGGATAGGATGTTGCTGGCAGTGTCAGCATTAGTTGACCATTCTTAGTTGGCCTTAAAAAGTTGATTCTTGAACATTTGCATTATTTGTGGTGTACATATATTGACAGTGCTCTAAGGAGGAATGTCTTGGGATATTGATCCAAACATCAATGAAAGAAAAGCATATAATTCCAAGTCAGGATGGTGTGTGATTTGGAAGTGTTCCCTGGTCTGTTGCTGTCATTCTTCTGGTAGGTAGAAGTTGCAGATTTGGAAGGTGTCTTTGAAGGAGACTTAGCAAAGTGCGGCAGTGCATGCTATAGATAGTACAGACTGTGCACCGGTAATAAAGGGAATGAACTGTTCCTGTTGCATTCCCATGCCAAACGTAGTTCGACCAGTAAGAATCATCTTCTCATGTACGGTGTTCCCTCTTTGCTGTGCAGCCATTCTAAGGTTCTGTGCTCAGCAATTGGTGTTCGCATGGCAATTGCGACATTGAACTCCGGCTCTGGAAGTCAATGCCACCCACGGACCTCACAGGTCAACACTGCTGGGAGGAAAATAAGAAGGAACACTGCTCATGTTGTATAAATTGTTGTTCCCTTTCTGTGTGGGTTTTCTTACAACTCAGTCCTGTTAAGTCCAAGATGAAAAGCTTCCACTATATGTCTCTTTTTAGCAATGTTTATGCTCTGTATTACCAAGCAATTATTTAAATAAACTTCTGAACTAAATTTTCCAGGCTCGTACTGAGGAAAAAATAAGTGAGGATTTAGAAGGTATCTGCATTGTAAAATTATATGGTGGCATGACAGAAGAGAACCAATGAACGCCATGGCAGTAGACTGCTAATGATACGTTTGGATCCTTAACATTCCTGAAAAGTTAAGGTTTTGTACTAATGGCTACAGTTATATCCTAGCTACAGCAATGTCAGACTGATGTCAGATGCTTTCTTCAGTGTGTGGTCTTGCTAAAATTTACTTTCACCGACTTCAGAGTCAAACTCTGCTATTGTAACAATGCCATTGCTGACCACAGTCCAGGATGTGAAAGCTGTATGTGATGACAAACAGCAGAATCCAAGGATTAAGAAGGCCTTTCTGTGTAGATGCAATGTTTTAGAGAAACAGCTGATAACTAGTGAACCATTTCAATAATAAAGAATGATCTTTACTGTAGTTGAGTTCTAAACTAATAAATATTTTTCACTCCCTATGTTGTGTTAACTCATCACTCAAAGAACACGTTCTGTTTGAGAATTAGTGAGTTACTGCGCAGCAGAAATACTTCAGGGTATATCACAAAGAAAACAGTAAATTGGATTGTTTGATTCTTATTGGAAAATAGACCACATCTGGCAATAAAAGAATTGAGCGCCCAATCTTATTCTAAGTTTGCCTCTTGTTTATATACAAGAAAAAAAAGAAAAACAAAACATATGATGTATTTTGCAGTTTGGAGCTGAGTGTATTTGTCTGCCAATTTTCTATGCCAGTTTACTTTTTCATGTTCTAACTGCAGGCTGTAGTTATTTCCAGAAACATATTTGTTTTCATTTTATTTCTCTCAACAGCATTAACGTTGTGTAGCATAAACTGGGCATGTAGCTGTTGATTAACAAAATTTTACCACATCATAGCCAACTCACCCTTAGATTTTGCTATCCAACATGTTGTTGTCTTATCTGATCTTTATGTAATTTGCATGTTTGGAAGAAAATACAGTCTGACAAGATATTGCTTGTTTTTCATGAATTGTAATTGACCTGAACTGGAGGGCATATAACTGAATATATTTGAATTTTCCAGATTAGGATGATTTGTGACAAGAGTTTGTTGCATTAAGAAAGCTTGATCATGTTGTCCAATTTGCCAAATTTGCCAAAATACCCTTCTGTTTGTCAGTTCAAAATAGGTAGAGTGTGTAGATTTTTAAATTGGGGTTTCCTCGCTTTAGTTTACAATTTTCTACACTCCTTGACATACATTTCAATACTTTAAAAGAACTGACTTTCTGCAAAAATTTCAATTTGTTTCCTTAAGTAACTGACAATTCTCTTTCAAAGTTAGATCAACAGGTCTTTTGGCTTGGGTCAACATTTTATAGGGTTCCCCGGATTGTCAATATTTACTGACCCTTCTCAGGGATGCGGTAGTGTTTGTATGGGATCCCTAGAGTGGGTGTAAATGTTTGAAAAAGTCCCAGAGCAGATGTCAATGTTTGGAAGTATTTACAAGATCGTGTTAATATTTGTATGGAGTCCCAGCAGCAAGTTAGTAGAAGTAGGGGATCCCTCTCAGATAAGAATGAAAACTTGCTGACCCTCAAACAAGTTGGAGGCAATGTCTAACAGCTATTGTTCCTTAGCAAAGTACAGGCATTTATTTAAATGCTCTTTTTCTAGTGTTTCCTTCACTTGTACTGGTTAATTGTCACTGTTGGGATCGAGTTTCCTTTGGTTTTTTTGGAAAACAAATTATTCTAATAGCTTGATCCAGGGCCAATTGTTAATTGCAAGTGAGAGAAATCAATTTGCTTCAGTGAGTGTAAACAAATTCTGAGGTTAGATCGTGACGGTTGATCAGATATCGAGCTCTTAACGAGATAAAGGGACAGGAGACTTTCTCGCTGTGTCAAGATTTATTGTGAAAGGCTTGCTTTTTGTTCCTGAATACAAACTTCTACAAAATTATTAATCCTGAATGCAGTCATGATAAAAAAGTTAACAAAGGTTCAGTGATGCACTTTTTGAAATAGAGTGGCTTGCTGAGAAGAACAAAAGGGACCAAAAATGGAAATTCCATGAATATATTTTTTTTCAAAATATTTTAGAACATAGAACAGTACAGCCCAGTACAGGCCCTTCGGCCCACGATGTTGTGCCGAACTTTTACCCTAAACCTAAGGTCTATCTAACCTCCACCGCTACCTTATACTATCATCCATATGTCTATCTAATAGCCGCTTAAGTGCCCCTAATGAGGCCGACTCCACTACCCTCTCCGGCAATGCATTCCACGCCCCTACCACTCTCGGAGTAAAGAACCTACCTCTGACGTCTCCCCGATATCTATCTACCTCCTTTCACTTTAAAACTATGTCCCCTTGTAAAAGCTACCTCCACCCTAGGAAAATGTCTCTGGCTGTCTATTCTATCTATTCCTCTGATCATTTTGTACGCCTCTATCAAGTCACCTCTCATCCTTCGTCGTTCTAAAGAGAAAAGCCCTAGCTCTCTCAACCTTTCCTCGTAAGACCTTCCCTCCATTCCAGGCAACATCCTAGTAAATCTCTTCTGCAGCTTTTCCAACGCTTCCACATCTTTCCTGTAATGAGGTGACCAGAACTGGACACGATACTCCAGATGTGGCCGAACCTTCCCTTTGTCTTTGAAAGTGTGTGTGACAGAGAGAGAGAGAGCCAGGAACTGCTGTTCCTGAACTGAACCATGCATACAAGATGATTAACTTGCATTGCTTCTTGTTACCTTCTTTCTGGCTTTGAACTTTGAGTTTGCAGGGCCTGGTTTAATAAATTAGTGTTAGAAAACATTTAGAATAGTTACATTTTCTTTATTTGGTATCCTCTTATATCTATCAGTTTTTGGTCTAAGTCATGCAGTTGTCATGAGAGCAAAATTGTCAGGGGTCTTAGCCATTACTCCTCTAAAACCAACTGCAACTTCTGAAATCTGCATATGTGTAGCTAAATGCAGAAGTTGCTGACCATGATTCTATGCTTCCTCATGGCTGTACTGTTAAAGTCCATCTCGACAGCAAGCTATTACACTCAATATAAAAACCCTGGGAAAAGTTGCAAATTTTCAACTGAGATGTGACTGAGTTTTCAGTGGAGGTACTAAATTCATAGTTACTGCTAAACAACCTCACTAGCTCACCTGCCCTCCCCACCAAAAAACGTTGCGGCACACTATGCTTTTAGAGCAATGCATTTTTTAAAAATTAAGTCTGTTTGCTTTTACCTTTAATTTCATGTTTATGTCACAATAATTTATTGTGTGTCAGTAAGATGCAATTTGAATGGGAAGATAATCAGGGCAATTTACTTCCTGGTTTGCTGCCTGAGAATACTTCAATAGGATTGGCAGCTCATTCTACTTGATTTATACGACTGTTGATGGACCCCTGGAGATCCACTTCATTTGTTGCTAAGTTCAGAGTGATACCAGGAAAGTGGAATTCCATGCCACAGAAATCGACAAATTTGTGAAACTTTCTTTGAATTAAGATCTGAGTTCCAGCAGATCACCTTTGATCGTGAAATCTGGACTATTATTTTCTTGAAGAGCAAAGTGAACTTCAAAAATCATGTTTGAATTAAAGTGCCATCCATCCACTTAAAGAACAGTTGTGTTCAATTGATCTTCAGTCTCTACTTCTTGCCTGATGAAAATATCTTGTGGAAACTGTCATTTTGTTCCCTCTCACATTCTCTGACCATATGTCTGAGATTGAAGTTTTTGGGATGGATGATTTTACATTTGCCTGCTAGTGAGTTTGAAGATGGGGAGATTTGTAAAGTCCAGCACATCCCCTTCACTATTGACCTTCCCACAGCCTGAATGAAATGGCCAAACTAATGTCCAATTAATAGCCTCATCTTGCTCATATCACTACTTTACCCATGCAGGGGGAGGCCCAGGCTAAATGGGTAGCCACCCCTGGGTGGGCTGTCTACCCATCCATCCACATTTTAGCCGGGGATAGTGGATGTGGGTGAGACATGCTAGCTAGTAAAATTCAGCTCTTCGTTGAAAACACAGCCAGCTCAAACATTAACTTTGTTAACTCTCTTCCTCTGTCTGTAGATGCTGCCTGTTCTGATGAGTGTTTTCCAACAGTTTCTCTTTTTTAACTTGGGATTGGTTCCCTACACAAGTGAAAAATTTTACTGCCAACTGCCACAGACTTGTCTCTTGTCAGTATGTGCCACATTGAGCTTGAACAGAGGATCTGCTGATTCAGAATTTAGCATCTAAAAATAGACGCATTCGCTCACACTAAATGTTTGATATCCTAAAGTTCCGAGCCTCACTGTCACTTATGCACAGGATGGCTTATTTAGAGTCCCTTTGAGATCATGTAGAATCTTAAGAGATTCTTGGAACAAACCACTGTTACAAATAGCAGAAAAATGCAAGAGACAGCAAATGAAAATAAAATAAAGAGAAATTAGAAAGGAATGTTATTTTAAATAGCTTAATTATTAATTAATTAATGACTACATTTAATAAGCTACAAGCAAGCATATTATTGACTAATCTGATACACTTGGGAATTTACATCTTTAAATTATTCAGATTGCACAAAGCCAGATACACTTTTAAACAAATGAGCACTTTTGTCAGTGGTGGGAATGTATTATCATCCCATTTTTTTTAAGTGTTATCAAGACTGGCTAAAGTTTCATTAAACTTTCTTTAAAAATAATTGCTTCCATAAGGTGAACTGTTGCATTCCATTAGCATTTTAAGTGACTTTTGTGTCTGTCTCATAATTTCGATCAGAGGAACAGGGTAGGCCACTCACTTTCTTGAGTCTGCTCTAGTATTGAGTAAGCTGAAACTGTATCCTAACTCCATCCATTTCCTGAGGGTGAATCTCTATACCCTTGGCCATCAAGGATTTATTGACTTTAGCTGTAAAATGATTAAAGAAGCTAGCAAGTTCTACTTGAGGCTTGATGGGTGAAAGTTTCACACATCTAATACTCTTTGCTTAAAGGCGTGTTTCCTGTTTTCTCTCTTGAATTTCCTGGCTCTGGTGTTACAGTCACATGCTCTTGTTTTGGACTTTCCCACTAGAGGGAAAAGATTTCTCACTTACATTTCTTTCAAAGTCGGGAAAATCTCAATCATATTACATTTTCATCTACAGTATTTCAGGACATCTTTGCTTTCACCTTCCAAACTCCCAAATTATACCATTTCGAAGGAAAAGGGAAGGAGACAAATGGGAACACAATCACTTGCAAGATCTCCTCCAAGTCACATATCTTTGAGAAATCATGGATGTACTTTATTGCTCATTTACCGTAACTGATAAATTTCTTGTAACTCCATTCCTAACAGCAATGTAGATATATCTACACCAGATGGATGACAGTGGTTTAAGAAGGAAGCTCACTACCACGTGCTCAAAGACAATAAATGTTATGCTTGCCAACGGCATTCACCTTTTAAGAACAAAGAGAGGAAAAAGTCCCAGCTTACGTAATCTTTCTTCACTCGATGTTCAAATGTAGCAGAGCTGGACATCATTCAGACTTGGGCTGACAAGTGGCAAGTAACATCCATGCCTCATAATTATCAGGCAATGACCATCTCCATCAAGAGAATCCAACCACTGCCCTTTAACATTCAATCATTGAATCCCCCACTATCAACATCCTGGGGGTTATCATTGGCAAGAAACTGAACTGGCCTAGCCATTCTGTGGCTTCAAGAACACATCAGACACTGGGAATTCTGCAGCAACTCATCTCCCAACACCTCAAAGCCTGCCCACTATCTACAAGTCAAAAGTGAGGAATGTGATGGAATGCTCCCCACTTGCTTGGATGTGTACAACTTCAGCAACACCCAAGAAACTTGACAATGTTTGGGACAAAGCAGCCTGCTTAATTGGTGCTGCATCCATAATTCCAACACTTACTCCCTCCAAGACTGAATCAAAGTGGCAGAAGTTTGTACCATCAACAAGTTGCAATGTAATAACTCACCAATGCTCCTTAAACAGTATCTTTCAAACTCACAAACTATGCTACATAGAAGGACAAGGGCCGCAGATGTAGGGGAACACCACCAGCTGCAAGTTCCTCTCCAGGCGACTCACTATCCTGACTTGGGATTTTATCACCATTCCTTCATTGGCACTGGGTAAAACTTCTGGACCTCCATCCCTAACATTGCTTTGGGTGTAGCAACATCACGTGGACTATAACGGTTCAAGTAGGCAGCTCACCAACACCTTTTCTAGTGCAATTAGCGATGGGCAATAAACACTGGCCTAGCCAGCAATATGAACATCCCATGAATGAATAGTAAATAGACAGGCTGGATGCAGGAAGAATGTTCCTGACAATGGGCAAGTCCAGATCCTGGGGTCACAGTTTAAGGATAATGACTAAACATTTTATGACTGATCGGAGGCAAAATTTCTTCACTCAGAGTGGTGAGCCTGTGGAATTCACCACCACAAAGTGGTCGAGGTCAAAGCATTGTGTTTTCAAGAAGAAAGTTGATGTAGCTCTTGTGGCTAAAGGGATCAAGGGATCTGGGGGAAGGGCAGGATCAGGATATTGAGCTTAATGGTCTACTATTACCATACTGAATAGGCTACTCCTATTCCTTTCTTTTATATTTCAATGTAACTCTTAGAGCCCTGGTAACATTGCACAGCAATCTGTACTTCAGTTTTTTCCAAGGCCAATATGTCCTTTCTCGATTGCATACTGTATTTGAGAGATAGTAGGAACTGCAGATGCTGGAGAATCTGAGATAACAAGGTGTAGAGCTGGATGAACACAGCAGGCCAAGCAGCATCAGAGGAGCAGGAAGGCTGACATTTCGGGCCTAGACCCTTCTTCAGAAGGGTCT
>NC_063332.1:44243336-44296382 GCF_021869965.1 Rhincodon typus | reverse complement strand
GGCCAAGCAGCATCATAGGATGCTGCTTGGCCTGCTGTGTTCATCCAGCCCTGCACCTTGTTGTCTCGGATTCTCCAGCATCTGCAGTTCCTACTATCTCTATATAGTTCCACTGGTGGTTTGGGTCAGAAACTGGCCTGGGGATTCTGATACAATTGTTCAAAGTTTGAAAACCTGAAACAGCCCTCTCCAGTTCTCACTCCTTCACTTTCGTCACTCTCTATGACTCAGCCATGCCAACTTTTGCCCCTGTACCCTCCCTATGGCCCTTCAACACTCCTGTACTGATCTATGACCCAGTAAGCACATCTCATGCCCCTTCATAACTGCTGTATCAACCTATCACCGTCTATCCATCCACCATGGCCCCTTATACCTTCCGTGCTATGTTATGCCCATCTACCATCCCAACGGTGTCTGATTACCAACCTCCCTGACTCATCTACACATTTCCTGTGGTCCTTCATATCCTGTATAGCCCCAAGCAATCCACTGATTAATGAGCCACTTTTGCCACATGTTAACATAATGTGAACTTACAGCTCCCATCCATGACATTTTACCCTTCCCTCTCCATTACAGAATAGGCTTCATAGAATCCCCATAGTGTGGAAATAGGCCATTCAGCCCAACAAATCCATACAGACCCTCTGAAGACCAATCCACCCAGACCCATCCCCAAACCCTTTCCCTGTGTTTCTTATAGCTAATGCATCTAACCTACTCTTCCCTGAACACTATGGACAATTTAGCATACCCAATCCACCTAACTTGCACATCTTTGGACTGTAGGAGGAAAGCGGAGCACGTTGCAGAAACCCACGCAGGCACGGGGCGAATGTGCAAACTCCACACAGACAGTCACCCGAGGCTGGAATCAAACCTGGGTCCCTGGCACTGTGAGGCAGCACTGTTAACCACTGAGCCACCGTGCCACTTAACTCATTGCAACTCATTTTTAATTCAGCGCTGGGTATAACTCAGATGATTCCCATTGTTCCAAATATCCAATACACAAAATACATTTGACTAGTCCTTATGAAAGAAAACATTTCACTTAAATGCTCAATGACTTACAGAAATACTCAAGTGCTCAATAGTTTATGGAAACAAGCATTTCAAATTTCACGCATGGAGGGTGCTAGCTAAGAAGCCTTGGTAATTTCTGCAGTGCATCTTACAGATAGTACTCGCTGCTGTTACTGAGCATCACTATAGAAGTGAGAGAACGTATGTGGATCTGGTGCCAATCAATGTGCCTGTTTATTCTGAATGTTGTCAAACCTCTTGAGTATTGTTGGAGCTGCACTCATCCTGTCAAGTGAGGAGTATTTCATCACACTTCTGATGTGCCTTGTGGATGGTCGAACATGCTTTTGTGAGTCAGGAGGTTTTTTACCTCCTGTGGGATCCCTAGCCTCTGACCTGTTCTTAAAGCAACAGTATTTATATAGCTAGTCCAGTTCGGTTTCTGGTCAATGGTAACCTCCAGGATGTTGATAGTGGGCAATTCAGCAATGATAATATCATTGAATGTCTAAGTTCTCTCATGTTAGAGATGGTCATTGCCTAGTACTTGTGTGGCAAGAATATCACTTACCATTTTTTAGCCCAGGCTTGGATATTGTCCAGGACTTGCTGCATTTCAACATGCTGATCATTCTAAAATCATGAATGAACATCTCCACTTTTGACCTTATGATGGAGGGACCATCATTGATGATGCACCTGAAGACGGTTGAGCTTAAGGCCTTACACTGAGGAACTCCTGCAGAGATGTCCTGAAGCTGAGATAGCCGATTTCTAAGAATCACAGCCATCTTCTCTCTTGCTAATTATGACTCTAATCTGTGGAGTGTTTTCCTGATAATTCTCATTGACTCCAGTTTTGCTCTGTCAATTGCGGCCTTGATGTCAAGGGCAATCACTCCCACCTCACTTCTGGAGTTTTATTCTTTTGTTCATGTTTGAACCAAGATCCTGAAGGACCCAAAACCGAGCACCAGTGAACAGAGAATTGATGACTAGGTGCTAGTTGATAAACTCACTGATGGTCACTTCCTTCACTTTACTGATTGAGAGTAGACTGATGAACTGTTAATTGGCTAGGGGGAAATTTCCACATTGTTTGGTAAATGCCAATATTATAGCTGATTCGGAACAGCTTGGCTGGGGTGGATTGGGGGATGGGGGTGGTATTGGTAGTGGGCAGCATGTTCTGGCACAAGTCTTTGTTTGTCTTGCTAGAATATTGTTGGGGATACTGTAAAGTTATCCAGTGCCTTCAGCCATTTTCTTCTCACATAGAAGTTAATTGATTTAGCTGAAGACTGACATCTGTGATGCAGGAGGTTTCTATAGGAGCTTAACTCTTAAATTCTTAATCCTTCATGTCAACAAATGTTTTCATTCAATAAGTAGTTGTACCTCCTCATCAAGAGGTACCTCATTGTCAAAATGACAGCTTAGAAGATCACTCAGGCAGCACAAATATTACAATGATTTAACAACAAACAGTCTGACTTTTACTAGCACTCTAGCCCTTTTTTAACTTCACATATTTTTAGGGTTCATATCCTTGACAACTTTGCCAGTCCATCTTGGTTTATGGACCAGCATGTCTTATCACAATCTCAAAGGATGTGTTATTTCCACCAAATGGTGACATATCTCAACTAAAGATGTCCTTTAACAAGATCCAATGAGGTACCTTGCCCCTCCAAAAAGGGAGAAATTCAAAATATTTTTCCAGCTCTGACGTCTCACCTTCCCACATCACTTCACTCTCCCTTGCTCACAAATGCTAATTCACGCAACCTAATGACGGCTCATAGTCTCTCATATCCCCTATCCCATCCTATAACCCTCTACTCGGCCTTTATGGACCCTCATGGCACCAAGTCAAACATCATCCTTTCCCTCCTTCACCTATTGTGCCAACTCATTGAATATCTACAAGTAGCTATGCATGTAGGAAATATAATACTCATACCTAAACTTTTATATTGCAAACTACGCTGTTGACAAAAGTACCCTATTCACAAAAACATATTTTGACACTTATGTATAATTCTTGGCACGTATTAACCTGTTGATTTCTGTTGAAATCTCTCAATAGTTCATGACAGTTCTTGACAAGTTGGTTAGCTCCAAGGGATTTATGCAACTTTTATGAAAATCTATTCTACAGTTAACAATTCCAATGGGCATCTGGCTCCTGTAAAATGGACCCTTGACTTCCATTCCTAAAAGAATACTTGATGCATTCCCCCCACCCTTAACTCTAAGGATGCCTGACCCCTAACCCAATATGTCCTGGGAGCATATCCACTAGTGTGCCTTAGAACTTTGAAACAGTATTCTGACTATCAAAAAGAGTACAGACCTACTATTACCTGGGCTAATCTCCACACTTTGAATCCCAGATGGTAAGAACCATAAAATCCAATTTCAGTGGATCCAACTGGTCACTTAAATGGAGCAAGGACAGGGATAGGCAGGATGGAATGGAAAGAGGTTGGTTGTTGAAACTGCAACTGAACAGTGGGTTACCTTCAAAATTGAGATGGTTCAGATACAATCAGGGTGTATTGCCTCAAATGGGAAAGGTAGCAGAGACAAATCCAGAACTCCCTGGATGGCAAAGGAGATAGAAATTAAGATAAAGAAGAAAAAATGTGCTTATGACAGATGCCTGATAGAAAATATGATTGAGAACCAAGAGGAATACAGAAGGTGCAGAGGGGAGGTGAAAAAGCAAATGTAAGGTTCAAGAGGAATTATAAGTTTAAATAAAAAAGTAATACAAGGAAGAGTAGGGCCTATTGAAGACCAGGAAGGCAAGTTATATGGAGAGGCAATGGATATGGATGAAGTGTTAACCAAATACTTTGCACCTGTATTTAACAAAGGGGGGAGGGTGACACTACCAGGCCATGGTGACAGATAGGAAAACCCTGTCACTAGAAGTGTCCAAAATCAACAAAGTATTGGGTTGACAGCTGGTACTTAAAGCGGACATATGAGACCAGATGAGACGTATCCAAGGATTTTGAAGGAAGTAAGAGTGGAAATTGCAGAGGTGTTGGCCATAATCTTTCAGACTTCCCTTGATTTGAGGGACGTGCCAGAAGACTGGAAAATTGCAAACATTACAGCCTTGTTCAAGACAGGATGAGCCCAGCAGTTATAGCCCAGTCAATTTAACTTCAGTGGTGGGGAACGTCCTGGAAATAATTATTCTAGATAAAATTAGCATTTACTTGGAAAATTATGGGTTGATTTGAAAGAGTCATAATGGAAGAAGTCATTTTTTACTAAACTATTAGAGTTTTTTGAAGAGGCAACAGAAAGGTTTGATGAGAATAATACTTGTTGATCTGATGCATATCAACTTCCAGAAGGTGTTTCACATGGCATCACTCAACACACTTTTTGGCACAGATAGGCAAATTCACGGGTCATGAATTCACGGATTCTGAGGATGTACTGTATGTTGCTGTGTATGTATATAGGAGAAGTAACAACTATGACCCTCCTTCTGTTTCATAGACTGGAACAGATACATAGAATGGCCACAGCACAGAAGGAGGTCTTTCAACCAGTTGTGTTCATACCACCTCTCTGCAAGAAAGTTCAGCCTGTCTTTCTCTCAGACCACTTCACTAACGATCTGCAACTTACTTTTACTCCAGATGTTTAACCAATTTGCCTTTGAAAGCCATGACTGAATCTGTCTTCACTACACTGTCAGACAGTCCCCTCAGGAATTGTTGCTTTAGAATAATTTTGCCAGCATTGCCTCTGGTTCTTTTACTTTTCATTTTGAATCCATGCCATCTGGTTGTTGATCCATGTGTCAACGGAGAGATGTTGAGGGTCAGAGAAAGGGGCAGTGAAGTAGATTTCAGTGGCACGATCAGGCAAACAGTGCCTATGAATGAGTGGATCCTGTCCTCACACAAACATAAATGAGGCCTCATTAAATTGCAGTGAGTTTGGGAATAATTGGTGATAATTGTTGGCCAGTAATCACACATCAAATCCTTCTACCTCCAACTTAACTGGTGTAGGTTTTGTCACCACCATGAGACTAAAGCAGAGTGTCTCCCACAATTAAATAATTTGTCCATCATGTTTCCCATCACGAATCCAGCCCAATACTTTGGTTGACTCTGATGTAGTGTTGTACAAATGTCCAGCATAACTTTCTTACTTTTGTACTCACAACTTCAACTATAAAACACAAGATCCAACTTGCATTTTTGACCTCTCTCTCAATTTTGAATAGCTTGTTGAAGTTGACTGTCAAGCATGTAAACAATGTCCGAGATAGGAAAGAGAGCTGATGCCTTGACATCAGTATCTTTGCAAAGAATTGATATCTTCAGAAGAGGAGCATGGGGGAAAAGGTGGAGAAAATATGAACAGTTTAGGGGAATCATGTCTTCCCAATTTGCTTTTAATTACATTCATTAAAAGCAATTCTGCATTGTTCACGTTTGATATGTCTGGGCCTGCATTAACTGAGTAGATTTAAATGCAAGCCCTCAGAACAACAACTTGAGAGGCAGTAATTTTCAAACCAAAATTTCTGCTTTTAACAGGAATTGCTCCTTTTGGGGATTAAACTTCAGCAATTAATATTATTCCTAACCTCTTTGCACTGGAGAAAACAGCTATTAAATGATTGCTTTTTCAGAAGATTAACCTGCTAAAATTGCAGTGTTCAGTACTGTACCACTGTTGCTAGTCCTAACAAATATAAAAATTGCAAATACATTGTGGCCTATAAACATTAGAACTCATGCTGCCATCGTTGTTATTTCGGCTCCAGTTCCAAAATCCTGGTTTGGCTGGCTTGTCATGTCCTCAGCATAATAGTTTTCAGAATCCATGGAATCATTGAACATGACCTTTAACCACAGGTAGAAATCCTGAAATCTTATTGAATAAAAAATGGAATTTGAGTTATTTTTTTATCACTGCACATCAGTGGCCTGCTAGTTGGTAATAGCTGTCTCTTTGGATATCAAAGACAAGACATTGGTTTTCAGTTTCCATGATAGGAGTCAGTATCGCAAATGCTATCCCCAAAACAATGTTACAAATTTCAAAATTCCGTGTAATAAAAAAGGAATTTGGCTTATTCAGTTTGCATCTACCTACAGCTCTAGCCATCATATAATGGTGATGATAAGTCGAAAAGTAAATTGCAGGTAAGATATAGTGAGGAATAATAAATGCTTGACATTGAGGTTTAAGGAGGTTGTTCAATCTCGGGGATTCTGCTGAGACTGGAATTGCTTGATATATTTTTTGCTGACAATGAAAGGAAGAAAAAGGGATAATTTAAAAAACACACCATTCGAAAAAGAGAAAGATGCACCAAGCTTTGTATCTGAGAGAATCAGAAAATTCCATATCATGTCCCTTGCTGTCCAATGGTTCCCACTGGGATCTGATGCTGATAAGATATCCTCATCACACGGAACAAACCTGCTGCCCCATGATATGATTTTCTTTTTGAACCTGTTCACATGAGTGAGTTTTCAGGCATGGCTTCCCTTAAATTTGTTACTTTTTAATGCGCTTTGCATCAGATTTACTCAACTGGCATTGAAAGCGTTATCTGGCTCATAAGCAAAGTGATTATTCTCCCCGTCACTCAAAGCAGTGAGGAAAGGTCTCTGCCATTGTCTGCTGGGATTTAAAGAGGCATGTTTTTCAGGGAAGAATAACTGAGCCACGGAAGAAATATTACTTTGGTCACTCTTTGTAATAGCATTTGAGTGCAATTCTCTCACTTGTTTTAATTTTGCCACCAAGAAGCATTTTTGTCATGGAAACTTTGTGGAAGCTTTGCAATGATATATTTAACTCACTGCACATTGTTGTGCCATGTATTGAAACAAACTATTTGCTAAAGGCTGCACTATGGGAAATCCTGAGGATGAAAGAAGTGTTCTTTTAAATGCAAGAAATAGTTAATATGGTATTTTTTTCTGAAGAATCTGAACATTTAGGGTTGACTGTAAAATAAGGGTTAGAGAAACAGCTTTTAGTGTTTTGGAGTAATTAATACCTAAACTCAAAGAAATAAAAATTATCAAGCAAATTAATGCATATTTATGGAAACTGAAAAAAAAACATTAACACCCTATGCATAAGTGGCGGGAAGTACTATTTCTTTAAAGGATAGTCACTGAGGCACTACCTCAGTGTAGCAAAATGAACCTTGTGACTCATCACTGGCATGGAAAGAGTTAAACTCATTTGCATCTATTCTTTGTGCAAATTTACAGCCAAATATAAAAGTGTGTGAGCACGTGTAATAGTGGATAGAGGATAAAGATATTCTTTGTGTGTTACATTGCATGCAGGTACACTGCACTGAAGACATAAAACCAGCAGTCTGTGAAAGAGTTCTTTTAACATTTATCACCCTTACTCATCACCACACCATCAGTCCCCCAGGAGAAGAAATGTTAATTCCATTGAAGATTTACACAGCCCCTCTGGGACTGAGATTATAGCAAATCCTCACCATAGAACAATTTTGCTCTTCCATAGTGTGATGTTTTTTAATTGTTCCAGTTGAGCAGTTTTTTCTTACTATATGGTGATTAATGGAGCAGTATGGTCATTCTGGCAGGGATTCGCCACGTGAGCAGCTTGTTCCTGTCCTATATCTTCCCAGAATCCTTACAGCAATACATCTGCAGCAGAATTGCACTCTATTTATGTTGTAATGTTGGGGTTCAGTTTCCTGTTGTAAGACCAGCAACACATTTCCTCAGATCTTTCTGGTGGATTGCAATGGGTGGCACAAGGTCCATCTGCCTTCTGACACAGAGGTCACATCGGAGAATGGATTGGTTCTCACTAAACTGTGCTGGTGCTCAAATGCGGTGTATACATTAAAGGACTGTGATGGAAACAAGTTGGCACTTGTGTCCCCCGCAGTACAGAGCAATACCTTGATGAGACTGATGTTGGTGGTCAGGCCCAGGGTTCCAATGGGTCTTTTAGATCACCATATTTGTCCTTCCCCTGTGTACAGGGAGAAAAGCTGCTTCCAGAGACTTGTGAGTACAGCTCAACAGGAGTCTTTATCTACATCGACATTGGTGTGCTTATTTTAAAAACTGAACTCTTTGTTGATTGGGTACCTTCCGATTTCATCATGAAAATGTAAGCGGGAAAATTTCGAATCTCCAGCAGTCTGAACATATTGTGAATCTGTTTCCAGTGGAAACCCCTGAACAATGTAAGCACATTGACCGCCCACTAGTAGATGTGATAAAGGAAAGCAATGAAGGCAAGGTCCAGAAATACAGCAGCACGTCTATTGTGTACAATCACAGAAATCAACCTGGTGATTTTGTTTCTGAATAGGAATGATCCTAAGACTCGAAGCATGTTTCCTCCCTTCAAGCAGATGTTATGCAGTTACGCCTTTCCAAGGCTTAGTATATGAACTAGGCAAATAAACAAGATAGAATGATGTAGAGAATAATGGCACATGTCAGTGGTGAAACAAGTAAAATCCACTCAAATATTGCAGATATAATACCATGAAATGCTGAATAGGCATCCAGAATCCAAAACAAAATTACATTCAGAGAACCATGACTGTGTTACAGAGCAGAAAGGCTCCAATGACTCATGGTTCAGTGACATTTGCTTGCCTCTTCCCCATTCCCTTACCCATTGTTTCTATTCAAATAATCATCTAGTGTTCTCTTGAATGCCTCAGTTGACTCTCTCTCTGCCACACTTCCAAATGGTGCATTCCAGTCCTGAACCAGTGTTTGTTTTTCTCTCACATCACATTTGCTATGGTTGCAAAATACTTGAAATCTGTGTCCTCTTATTTTCAATCCTTTTATGAGCAGAGTAATTTCTCTTCATCTTTCCCACCAAGACACTCATGATTTTGTAAACTTCTATCAGATCTTCTTTTAGCCTTCTCTTCTTCATGGAGAAAATAAAACCCAGGATATTGTAAAGCCTCTGAAGATGGATCTTGTGTTCATATCACTATGTAATAGTATTTAATATAGTGGTTTACCTTTCAGTAATGAGGTTTTTATTTGTTAGTTGCCTTTGGCCAATGTGCTAGTTTCCAAAAATGCATTCACAGTTTATAATTAGCAGAGGTTGGTGGGGATAATTAAGTCATTGGGAACGGTGTAAAGTAAGCTTTGCATTGCTTCTACTTATACTACGTTAAATTTCCCTTGGATGAGAGTCAATGGGCAGTTCAGGGTGGCATGGGAAAGTACACTTGATGACTGAGCTACAAGGCCTAAGCAGCCACAATAATATCGGGGAGAGGTTCCCACATATGATGTCAGACCGCACCTTCATGGTGTCAATGTCCCGGCATCATGGAAATTTCAGCTATTATTTCTAATCGAGGAAATGCTCAACTCTGGTGAAAGAAAGAAAACAGGGAGAAGTGTTTCATCCTTCAGACTGCTAGTCACAAGAACAATCTTCATTTATTTGACAGTAAAACGTCATAAAATAAGGGTTATTCCACTGTGTACTCAGTGCATTGCTTTAGTTTTTTAAAAGCCTCAATTTAGAAACTATTGAAAAAAGATTATTTTTCTAATAAAGAAAGGAAATGTTGGAAACAATCAGCAGGTCAGGGCCGCCGTGGAGAAAGAAACAGAGTTAATGTTAATAATTCAGGTTGATGACCTTTTGTGAAAGTATTTCCAGCATTTTCTGATTTTGTTTCATGCTTTCAGCACCCTCAATATCCTTTTCTTAGTATAGATAAATGACATTCTCCAAGATGGGATAGTGTAGTTGGAGAAAATAATTTCTTTGAAATACTTCTCCAACATCTACAGATATACAGTTTTCTTTAAAAGGTCTGATTTCCTGCCTTAATAAAGAGCTTCCAATTTAGTTATGTTTCCCTTTGGTGACATTAGTGATGGGAAGAAATGTTACCTAAATCCCACAGTGGCTGCTCTGATTTTCATCAGAGATGTGCATTTTCACTGACCCCGCAAAGATATTTCTCAAAGGGTATGCTGCAGAACCAGGAAGTATAGCATCAGTAGGATTGAAGGTCCAGGGAATGACATTTATCTAAATGCCTTTAAAGGGGTGCTGAATGACTAGAGGTACCTTACTTCAATTGGGTCTGGGAGGAAGAAAGCAGAACTGTGGCAATCCAGACAGTTCTCAGCAGGAGTTGAAGCGGAGGCCTGAGGAAGGGAATAAACTAGACAGAATAAGCACAACATTCTAGGTAAAGAACTGAGAGTTGCAGATGATCGCAAATGGGTTTCATTTTGGATAGTGATAAGTCTACACCTGGACATTTAAGATTTCCATTCTTTTAGAAGTCAGCATAACTAACTAACTTTCTGTTTACTAGGATAAAAGCAGGGTTCACAACTATATTCAAATTTTAATGACCCAGTTGGCTATGTAATCTAATGTGATTTACTTAAATGTAGCTGTCCAGTTGATTTTTGCATACACTTTGCAGATTTGATCTATATTCCTTTCAGAAAATAGTTAGACTATTCAACTGTATGAAGGAGGTTGGGATGAGTCTCTAATGGGTTTATAAATGCCAGCAAGGAGCAGTTGGGCTGAATGGCTTGTTTTCCATCTTGCAAATTCTGTGCTTTTGTTGTATGTTTCATTTCCAACTTACATTCTAATTGAAACTTGCTTTTTCACACTCAACATCTAAAAAAAATGTCTATTTTGAGAAAAGACATTCAAACAGGGTCAGGGGAAGTCAATAGAGAAACTGTGCGTTGGGAATGCTTGTAGATTGTTAATTCATTGGACAGAAGAAGGCCATTTGGCAAGTCACAATTGTGCTGGCTGTTTGAAAAACAGCTGTACTTAATCCCACAGGCATTGTTCATAACTCTGCCTTCTCAAAAGGCGATCCAACTTCATCTAAAACTGTTAATAATATCAATTTCCAACACCTTTCCAGATAGAGCCTTCCAAATCCAGACAACTCTGAGCGAAAAGGTTCTCCTGTTCTGTCGTCTTGATCATTTTTGAATGATGTTGAACTATGACCTCTCATATTGACCCAGTCACTGAGGCAATCATTTTTCTCTATGTACTCATCATAACTCTCACCACCTTGCAAACTTTTTAAAAGGTCACCTTTTAACTTTTTCTACTCCACGGAAAACTGCTAACTTTTCCAACTTCTCTTCATATTTGAAATTTCTGATTCCTGATGATAGCCTGATAAATCTTCTTTGTTCCCTTCCTAAGGTTTTTTATAGTTTTCTGAAGTATGATGCCTTGAATCATACGCAATACTCCAGATGAGTTAGCTAAAGTTTGAGGGTGATCTCTTTGCTTTATAGATTCTGCTTATATTTAGAGTCATACAACACAGAAACAAGCCCACTAGCCTGCGTTTGGACCTTCTCCATCTAAACGCTTCCTATTCAAGTACCTAACTCATCTGTGTTTTTAACCATTTTATGAACTTGTCTTGCTGTCTTTACAGACTTTATACAGATATTAAGACATCTTTGTTAAACTAATTCACAACTGAGCAATGTACAGTGTATTGTTTTTCCATATTTGTCTTCTAAAGTGTACCACTTCACACCTTTCCATGTTAAACTCCACTTCTTACACTTCTGCCATTTTGTCAGAATCTCTCTGTTGTCCTGAAGTCTCTAACTAATCTCATCACTAAGTACTCTGTTGTCAAGTTTCAAATGGTAACCAAAGTATATAATATTATTTCCTACACCTAAGCTTAGGTTGTTTAAAGAAATTGAAAATACAGTAGTTGCAAAACCAACCCCTTGGGAAAACACCACCTCCCAGTCTAAATAGGAACCATCCTTTTTAGTCATTTTTTTCTTCAAATCACAGCCAATTTTGTGATCACGTTCTTCTAATTCTGAGTCTCCAGTCAGGAACTTTGTTACACGCCTTCTGAACGTGTCTTTATACAAAGTTCAGTGTACCAGTTTGATCAAACTTTTGTTACCTCAACAAAGAATTCTGTCAAATGCATCAGGCTTGATTTGTTTTTAAAAAATTCATGCTAGTGTTTCTTGATTAAACCATGCCCTTCCAAATGCAAGTTTATTTCATTTAAAGCTACCAATAACTTCCCCAGCACCGGTTGGCCTATAGTTTCCTGCATTATCTTTCTCCACTTTATTGAATAGTAGTACAACATCACCAACTTTGCAGCCCTCTGGTGTTACTCCCATACCATGTAAATAAGGATTGAAAGATTGCCCCCAACCCTGCTATCACTTTTACCTTTAGTTCTTTCAGCAAAGCCTGGTGCATTCCATCTGGACACGGTGACTTACCTATTTTGAGTAATGTTAATCTTTTTATTACATTTGATTTAGATATATCAGCCTCTTCTTCTACTCTCTCATGTAACCTTCACATTATCTGCTGTAAATGTATTCTCGAAGAAAAAGTGCTACTTTAGTACTTAAACCAGGTCTCTGCCTTGATGAGAAGATTTCCCTTCAGATCCTTAAGAAGACAATCATTTTTGCAAGCTAACTGCTTACATTTCGTATGTTTATAAAATATGTAGACTTCAATTTAATATTGCTGACTAAGCTTTTTCTCATAATCTATTGTTTTAATTTGTAAAAATTTATTGCTTCATTTTCCAGAATCTTCCTAGTTATTAATTGAATCTTGCAGCCAACAATGGTCCTAAGTCTAGTTTCTTCATCTTAAACTTTTATTTCTTTTGTAATCCAGGACACATGACTTTATTAGGACCTTACTGTGCATGAGGACAGAGGATGTTGACTTGACATGTTGATGAGGATTTTGATGATGTTATGTGCTGGCCATATAATAAATTTGCCAAGTTCAATACCAGATTAGAAGCAAGAGTTGTTGAGATCTCTGCTTGAGCTCTGCCACCTACTTTCCAGTTGATGAAAATTTATGATTAACTAATGTTTCCAAATCAGAAGTTACAAGGTTGACTTTTACTGAGAAAAGAAGACTTGCTTCCAGCTTGCATTCTAGATATTTCCAGAATACTCATTCAAAACTCAGACAGTGACACTAAATGTTTTGAATCTGTAATCTTTGCAGCTAATCATAATGGCAGTGAGATTGCAAAGGTGTTCGGGTGTTTGGAGGGCACAAAAGGTTGCTCTTGATGCTCTGACAGTTTGTTGGGGAAATGTTATTAAAAAGAATAAAACCAAAAACAGCTCTCCATTCACCTCTCACATTCCCTAGACACCTCTGATACATCATCCAATGTCAACCCATGCTGTTCTACCTGCATTGGCCTCTCACACACTCCATGCCAGCTTCTGCCCTTACACCTAATTCCCATGGCCTCTCCATACTTTCCATACCAGGTTATGCTCAGTACCCACCCCTCTTGGCCCTCTGTAGCCCCTATGGCAAATCAGGCCAATTCATGCCATTACTTAAAACACCACGCTTTGCACCTCCCATGCCAAATCACCTGGAATTCACTCTTAACAAAATGTCAGAACCTGTGCTGAAACTGAATAAAGTATCAATTGATGAATTCCTTGATTAAAAATAAAACTCTCATTGATAAAAAACATTCACTATCTTTACTCTTCCTTAGTCCTGTTACAAAAGCAAACATTGGAATTCCTAATTCCACATCAAAGAATTTATAATGACTTGGAGCTTTCAATCAAATGACAGGCACCACCCTAAATAATGAAAGATAGTGAAATCAGTCATATAGCTCAAAATTTTAATGACAGCCCTCAGATTTGTATTAGCAGACAAAGTGATACAGCATGCACCATTTTTTTCAATAGTTAAAGGGGAGGAAATTAAAATGCCTTGATAGGTTGACAGTTCTCTGATGGGCTATCTTGATGGCTCCTAATGAGCTTGACAGTTCCAATGACTTTAGGCACATTCATGTCTACTTTTAACAAGCCCAAAAGGCTCTTGACCCTCACCTACAGGGCATTTTCCTCCCTCAAAGGGCATTTAGTCACTCATAAGGGTATCACATGACCATATACAGGGAAACCTAGCAGCTTTAGAGCTTTTTCTAATTAATCGAAAGTGCACAGTACATGATTTTGGGTATCCCACAAGTGAAAATCAGATCAGCTTCAGGCAGCTGCACATTAATTTGCAGCTGTCCATGTGAACCATAGATATGCAAATTAGGATCTGCCACCATTCTGCACTGCCACTCCTTGTGAAAACGGTGAGCTCTGTGTTCAGAGTTTCCACCTCCATTTTTACAATGATCGACAGCCTCTTCAATAGAACAAAATAGAATGGAATAGCCTTTATTATCATGTGCACGCGAATGAGTGCAGTGAAAAGTCTGTAATGTCACCTCTTGGCACCATCTTAGGTACAGGGTACCTGGCACAGATACCTTAAGTCTTGTTACAGAATTGAAATAGTAAAAAGAACGAGAATCACGTGGGAATACAGAGTTTGAAAACTCCAGAATGAGAATAAAAAGTACCTTTAAAGTGCTCAAGTTACAGTCGTTTTCGACTGAGTCTGTGCCCGCTGGGTTTCAGAACACGAGGCCACGAGGCCACGCTGCCTCCATGCTCGAACCTCCATCCAGGACACGTCTTCCAGGCTGGCCTAGGCTTGCTCTGCTCCTGCTTTGGCTCTGGCCTTGACTCGGCTCCCAGCTCAGCCCACGTGCTCTCTGCTGTTGCTCCGGGCTCTGGCTGCGACTTGCTTCTGGGACTCAGCCTGCACTCGCTCTGCTCCCTGCTCCAGGCTCCAGCCGTGAATCAATTCTGGGATTCGGTCCATGCTCGGTCTGCTGCCTCTCCGGCCATGACACACTACTGGGACTTGGCCTATACTCACTCTGTTCCCCACTCTGGGCTCCGGGTGGGACTCCACTCATGCCAGGCTGGTTTTGGACTCCCTTCTCTATACCCTCCAGGTAGAATACTTTAAGAAGTTAAAAGTTGGGAGTGGGGTGGAAGAAAATCTATAGCAAGAGGTAAGAAAAGAAAAAGGAAAAGGAGCTGGAGCGTCTTACTCTGCCATCTTAACCATCTGCACAAAATTCAGGCCCACATCTTTTAAAGCTTTTAAAAACGTGGATTGCATATTTTGTGATGACATTAATTGCCGAATTTCAGTCAAAGAGTCATAGATTTGGAATGGAAACAGACCCTTCAGTCCAACTCGCCCATGCCAGCCAGCTGACTTAAACTGATCTAGTCCCATTTTCCAGCATTTGGCCCATAGCTTTCTAAACCCTTCCTATTCATGTACCCATCCAGATGCCTTTTAAATGTTGTAATTGTACCTATCTCTATCACTTCCTCTGGCAGCTTATTCCATACACGCACCAGCATCTGCATCAAAGCATTACACCTCAGATCCCATTTAAATCTTTCCCCTCTCACTTAAACATATGCTCTTTAGTTTGGACTCCCCTACCCTGGGGAAAAAAGACTTTGGCTATTCACACTATCTATGCCCCTCATGATTTTATAAACGTCTATAATTTCACCCCTCAGCTTCTGATGCTCCAGAGAAAATAGCCCCGGTCTATTTAGCCTCTCCCTATAGCTCAAACCCTCCAATCCAGCAACATCCTTGTAAATCTTTTCTGAGCCCTTTCAAGTTTAACAACAATTTTCCTAGAGCAGGGAGACCAAATATTCTAAAAGTGGCCGAACCAATGTTCTGTACAGCCATAACATGACATGCCAACTCCAAAACTCAATGCAATGACCGATAAGAGGCAAACGTGTCAAATGCCTTCTTCACCACTCTGTCTACCTGCAACTCACGTTCAAGGAACTTTGTGCCTGTGCCCCATTGGCGCTTAGGTCTCTTTGTTCAGCAACACTCCCCAGGGCCCTACCATTAACTGTGTAAGTCCTGCCCTGGTTTGACTTTGCAAAATACAGCATCTCACATTTATCTAAATTAAACTTCATCTGCCATTCCTTGGCCCACTGGCCCATCTGACCAAGGTTGTTTTGTACTCTGAGATAACCTTCTTTGCTGTCCACTGGACCACCAATTTTGGTGTCATCTGCAAACTTACTAACCATATCTCCTATATTCACATCAAAATCATTTATATAATTGACCTAAAGCAGTGGACACAGCAGCAATCCTTGCAGCACATCGTTGGTCAGAGGCCTCCAGTCTGAAAAGTAATCCTGTGCCACCACCCTCTGTCTCCCACCTTCAAGCCAATCTTGTATCCAATTGACTAACTCCCCCTGGACTCCATGTGATCTAATCTTGATAATCAGCCTACCAATGTGGAACCTTGTCGAATGCCTTGCTGAACTTCATATAGACAATGTCTACTACTCCACCTTTATCAATCTTCTTTGGCACTTCTTCAAAAAACTCAATTAAGTTAGTGAGACAATTTTCTACGCACAAAGCCACGCTAACTCTCCTTAATCAATTCTTGCCTCTCCAAGTGCATGTAAATCCTGTCCCTCAGAATCCTCTTGAACAACTTACCCACCCCTGACATCAGACTCACCAGTCTATAGTCTTGGAACATAAATAGCCAGTCATCTTTGTGTGTTTGTGCTAATGTAAACATGAGTAACAACAAGCCCCAATGGAGCAGTCTTTGCAGGCGATTTCCAATCTGTGTCGTTCAGGTGATTTTCAGTCTGTAGGTACTTTTAGATTTGGTGCTTCAGTAATTTACAATGCAGAAAAGAAACTTCTGTGCACTGACCTCTCACGTCTGCGATACTAATGCTATTTTCTTTTATCACCTTGTTGTGGTTCCTGATTGGAGCACCATATTTGTATCGTGTTGCTTGTGCACTGTGGCTTGCCGTTGTTAAATGTGTTGATGCACGAAAGCAGAATTCATTAAAAACAGCAGATGGAAAATGACGTCAGTAAAGAGTGCATCTAAAATTGTTGGATCTTGAAACCTGTAAGAGAGCCACCTACTACAAGAATCACAGAAACATAATCACGAGAGAGTAGTTAAATATTTCAGTCTGGAACTTTGTACGATGCAATGAGTAACACTTTGAATTTCCCAGTTCACTGCTCCTGTGGAGATGAAAGGAAATTAGGGGTGATGGTGGCAGCATAGTGGTAATGTCGCTGGGGTGGTTATGAATAGCTACAGGCTAATGTTCTGTGGATGTGAATATAAATCTGATCATGGCATATGCTGACTTTCAAGTTCAATTAAAAATTGGAGTAAAAAGCTGCTACACTAGTTAATGGAGACCATGCAACCTCCAACTGTCATTAAAAAAAATCAAATTCACTGCTGTGCTTAAGGGAGGGAAATCTGCCATCCTTACTTGATCTGGCTGACATGTAACTCTAGACCTACAGTAATATAATTAACTCTTAACTGCCCCCTTGGCATTTAGGGATGGACAATAAATGCTGGCCCAGCCAGCAACACCCATATCAAACACAGAATTACAACATAACCTAATCTGAGCCATAAAACTATGAGGTAGCTACACAGCAAAATAAGAAATCTGAATAAACAATAATTAACAACTCTGTTATCAATGTCGAGGAAACAGTGCCACAAGCTGTATTGCTGTAATACAACCTAGACCTCACTAAAAAGTGGAAAAGCTCGGCTGGAGACACAATGAAGGCTTAGAAAACCTATTTTAAATCCTACACAAATGTTCTTTTTGAATGGTTTGAGTTTAACTTCAAGAGGTCAGGAAAAGAAAGAATATTGATCAGTATGTTTTTGTTTTAAATTCACTCGTGAATACAGGCATTGCTAGCTGGCCAGCATTACGATTGGACTGGACTAAATCTTGGAGAGCAGAGGTAGGATTGCCTTAGGAATAAGTGATCCTGCCGTAGGTGCATATCAACTGAGAGATGCAAACTCTACTCTCAAGAAATCTACTGACATGTGTGGAAGCTCTAAGGTTGTGAATGATTTGCTAGGGCATATGATTGGCAGAACTGACTATATTATGCGGAGAGAAGGTGGTGGAAACTGAGAGAAAGTGATAGAAGAAGACTGATGAGAACAATCACAAGTTTCCAGCCTTTAGTTCTGTACTAAATGGCATTGCAGTACAGCATTACTATGAATCAAGTATCTCTTGCTGAGGAAGCATAGCACAAAAAGGCAATTCAAGGCTGGGATAATGTGAGTAGCCTGGAAGGCGCAGATAAGTGAGCACTATGAGAGCAAGCAAACAACTCAGAGATGCAGCCTGGTCCTGTCCATGAGCTGGGTGTGTGTGAGCACAGATGTAGCTTTGCGATGATAGTTCCTGGTGCAGTTAGATATGCTTGGCCAATTCCCATTGAACGAGGCCCAAGATGTGCCCAGACTCCAACACTGAGTTCCTACTGGGTGCTCCTATTGAGAATTCTCAATGTTGCAATTAATTTCCATAGTTGCCATTAAGTTAGCTCTTTATTCCAGGTTTTTCTTGAGTGCAAATTTCACCATCTGCAGTGGTAGGATTTGAATCCATGTCCCGAGAACATTAACCTTGGGTTTGTGATTACTAATACAGTGGTATTACCACTGATATGAGCACCATCTCCTCCTAAGTGAGTAAATATAGGCAGTTAATAAGGTCTGTAACAAGCTATAATTCCCCTTTAATAGGCAACTTGCCACTGTCTAGCAAAAAGCCTATGAGCCTAGCGAAAAGGTTCAGCGAGTTTGTCTCGATGTCGAGATTGGCATTGCCTGATTTCTTGTGCAATTTTGATACATTTCCCATAGAAACTCATGATATTCAAGTCACAAAAGATTCTGCCCAATGTTCCTACCCTGCTGAAGCCTTGATAATGTTTCAGAATCCTGTGACTACTTAGATAACAATTGATATTTTGTACTTGGGAATTCCAAATATACTGTATAACAAAACAGGTAGCGGAAAAAAGTCCAAAAATACATTTATTTTTAGAAGTTAAAACAATTAAAAAATCTCTTCAACAGAAGTTCTGAAATTGTGTTTTAAAAAAAGCTGGTAAACGTCCATAAGCTCTTTTTAGAGTGTGTGGTACATGGTGCTTCCTCAAAATCCATTCTTTTAGCTGAGATTTTAGTCCCAGGCCTTATCTGTTCAGCCAGGTAGACATGAGAGATCCCATAGCACTACTTCAAAGAAGACGAGAGAGTTATTCCTGGTTTCTTGACCAGTAATCATCTCTCTATGACACCACTAAAAAAAATTATCTTGTCATTATGATATGCCAATTGTAAAACATCGTTGGGTGCAAAGTGACTGCAATATGTTTCCAACATTACGTCAGTGACTACACTGAAAATGTGTTTCAGTGGCTGTAAAGTGCATTGATAAATCCTGAGATCATAATAGGTGCTATATGAATGTAACTTTTCTTTCTGATAAGAGAAACAGCTTGGCAGTTCACAATCCAGTTAACAAGAAGAAGGGATCTGTGGAATGCATCAAGCATGTTGTTGGTGATGATGCCAGAAAATCTAGCCATAATTATGTCCAACTTCACCTTCACCAGCACATGCAACGTGCCTTAATGACTACCACCCAGTGGTTCTGACCTCCATAATCAGGAAGTGTTTCGACAGGCTGGTCATGGCCCACATCAACTCCCAGCCTGCCTCGATTCTCTGGAATTTGCCTATTTATGTAACAGGTCCACAGTGGACACCATTTCCTTAGCCCTGCAGTCATCCCTGGAACATGTGGACAACAAGGACACCTATGTCAGATTCTTACTCACCGACTACAGCTCTGTCTTCAACACCATTATCCCCTCCAGACTGATCTCAAAACTTTGGGACATTGGTCTCGGCTTCGCCCTCTGCAACTGGACCCTCAGCTTCCTGACCTACAGACCACAACCAGTGAAGATAGACAATTGCACACCATCCATGGTAACTGTCAACACTGCAGCTCCCTAAAGATGTGTTCTCAGGCCCCTACTGCACTCCCTGTACACCCACCACTGTGTAGCCAAATTCCAAATGAACACCATCTACAGGTTTGCTGATGACACTACCAATGGTAGGACGGACATCAAACAACGATGAGTCAGGATACAGAAAGGAGGGTTTGGTGTCATGGTGCAATGAGAACAACTTCCCTCTCAATGTTGGCAAAACTAAAGAACTGACCATTGACTTCAGAAAGAAAAGAGAACATGTCCCCATCTACATCAAAGGAGCAGAGATTGAGAATTGACAGCATCAAGTTTTCAGAAGTGACAATAACCAACAACTTGTCCTGGACTTCCCATGTCGATGTGTCTGTCAAGAAGACACAATGTCTCTTCTTCCTTAGGAAGAGTAGGAAATTTGGTATGTCCAGAAGGACCCTCACCAACTTTTACTGATGCACCATTGAAAGCATACAATCCATGTGCATAATGGCCTGGTATACCAACTTTTCTGCCTAGGTCTGTAAGAAACTACAGAAGGTTGTGTGCATAACCCAGGCCATCATGGAAGCCGAACTTCCACCCATGGATTCCATTTGCACATCTCATTGCTGTGGAAAAGCTGCTAACATCATCTAAGGCCCATCTGACCCCAGTAATGCTCTCTTACAACTATTTCCAGGCAGAAGATACAGATGTTTGAACACATGCACCAACATGTTCGAGAACAGCTTCTTCCCTGCTCTTGTTAGTCTGATGAATAGAGACTCTAACTTGGAATAATGTTGATCTTGTTAATGTTGATTTTGCTTCACGCATCTCTTGTGCAAAGTCACCATGTGTGCCACACTGTGCCTAAGCACCTTTTGATCTGTATGTCCTTGCTTGCTATGATCTGCCTGCGCTGCTCGCAAACAAAGCTGTACTTAGGTACACATGACTGCAATAAATCAAACCAAATCACTTGCAGGTACAGATATTGTCAACAGTCTTCGCCCTGTTGGGTTACCATTGTCAGTGTAACAGGTGTGGTATTTTGTTGCAAATATGTTCTTAGATGATGTACATTCAATATTCATGTAGGCCGAAAGGCATAAGTTCAGCTCAAAAGTACAGAAAAAAATGTTGAAAAACTACAGAAACAAGGGATGGTAAATAGGACCCTAAAACAGGAATAAATTAGTGTTTAAGAATTTTTGTTTTCTCAGGAATGTTCTGAGAATATCTGGGGATTCCAGGGATTCCGGAGATGGTGGGGCTAAGGCATGAAGAGAGATTGACTAGGTTGGGATTGTTTTTACTGGAGTTCAGACGAATAAGGGAGGATCTCATAGACACTTATAAATTCTAACAGGACTGGACAGGGTAGATGCAGGGAGGATGTTCCCGATGGTGGGTGTGTCCAGAACCAGGGGTCACAGTCTGAGGATTCCGGGTAGACCATTTAGGAGACATTTCTTCACCCAAAGATTGGTGAGCCTGTGGAATTCATTACCACAGGAAGTAATTGATGCCAAAACATTGAATGTATTCAAGAAGCTGCTAGATATAGCACTTGGGGCCAAGGGGATCAAAGGTTATGGGGAGAAAGCAGGATTAGGCTATTGAGTTGGACGATCAGCAATGATTGTGATGAATGGTGGAACAGTCTTGAAGGGCTGAATGGCCTCCTCCTGCTCCTATCTTCTATGTTTCTATGTTTCATATATTAGACTTGCTGTTAAACAGGTTTTGCTGCATTTAAATATCTTTTAGAGATGACCTGACACAAATAATTAAAGAAGCTCTGGCAGCTAACAATACATGCTTTTATTAAACATGTATTTCAATATGAGACCACAAAGGGCCAGGGGAAATGTCATACTGTTACCTTCATTCAGTTCTTGTGGGATGCCCAGTTGGCAAATGCATTGACTTTTCTTTTCATTCACAAGATGTGGTGTAGCTGGAAAAGCTAACATTTATTGTTCGTTCCTAAATGTCCTTCAGTAGATAGTACTGAACTGAGCTGTTTTCTTGAAGTTGCAGTCTGATTCATGTAAAGTGCACTCACAGTTGCTGTTAGGGAGGGAGTTCCATAACTGTGACCAAGTGACAAAGGAATAGTGATATGTTTGTAAATCAGGCTGTGGGGAGTTTGCAGGTGATATTTTCCCACTTGTCTGCTTCCCTTGTTCTTCTGGTGGCAGAAGTCATTTCTCCAGGAAGGGTTCTGAGGAAGGGTCACCGGACCCAAAACGTTAACTCTGTTTTTTCCTTCACAGATGTTGCCAGACCTACTGAGGTTTTCCAGCAACTTTGTTTTTGTTCATTTTTCTAGATGTTGCTGAGAAACAAACCTTGGCATTTCACTGCAGTGCATCTTTTCTCCAGTACACACTGTCAAAGTGCACTGGTGTTAAAGATGTTTAAGATGGTGAATGGGGTTCCAGTTAAATGAGCTGATTTGTTTTGGAAGGTGTTGATCTTTTTATGTATTGTTGGGACTGCACTCATCCAGGCAAGTGGAGACTATTCTATATCAATCCTGACTAGTGCTTTCCAAACTCGTCCTCGCCCTCAACAACTTCTCTTTCAATTCCTCCCACTTCCTACAGACAAAGGGGGTGGCCATGGGTACCTGCATGGGCCCAAGCTATGCCTGCCTCTTTGTAGGTTATGTGGAACAATCCCTCTTCCATACCTGCACTGGCCCTAAACCCCACCTCTTCCTCCGTTACATTGATGACTGTATCAGTGCCGCCTCGTGCTCCCACGAGGAGCTCGAACAGTTCATCCACGTCACCAACACCTTCCACCCCAACCTTAAGTTCACCTGGACCATCTCTAACACCTCTCTCACCTTCCTGGACCTCTCGGTCTCCATCTCGGGCAACCACCTAGAAACCGATATCCATTTCAAGCCCACTGACTCCCACAGCTACCTAGAATACACCTCCTCCCACCCACCTTCCTGCAAAAATGCCATCCGCTATTCCCAATTCCTTCGCCTCTGCCGCATCTGCTCCCAGGATGAGGCAATCCACTCCCGTACATCTCAGATGTCCTCGTTTTACAAGGACCGCAACTTCCCCCCTCAGTGGTCAAGAACGCCCTCGACCCTGTCTCCCGCATTTCCCGCAACTCATCCCTCACACTCCGTCCCCGCAATAACAACCAAAAAAGAATCCCCCTCATCCTCACGTACCACCCCACCAACCTCCGGATCCAACGCACCATCCTCCGACACTTCCGCCATCTGCAATCCGACGCCACCACCAAAGACATTTTTCCCTCCCCACCCTTATCTGCTTTCCGGAGGGACCACTCTCTCCGTGACTCCCTTGTCTGCTCCACACTCCCCTCCAGCCCCACCACACCCGGCACTTTTCCCTGCAACCGCAGGAAGTGCTACACCTTCCCCTACACCTCCTCCCTCAACCCCATCCCAGGCCCCAAGAAGACTTTCCACATCAAACAGATGTTCACCTGCACATCTGCTAATGTGGTATACTGCATCCGCTGTTCCCGTTGTGGCCTCCTCTACATCGGGAAACCAAGCGCAGGCTTGGGGACCGCTTTGCAGAACACCTACGCTCGGTTCGCAATAAACAACTGCACCTCCCAGTCGCGAACCATTTCAACTCCCCCTCCCATTCCTCAGACGACATGTCCATCCTGGGCCTCCTGCAGTGCCACAACGATGCCACCCGAAGGTTGCAGGAACAGCAACTCATATTCCGCTTGGGAACCCTGCAGCCCAATGGTATCAATCTGGACTTAACAAGCTTCAAAATCTCCCCACCCCCTACTGCATCCCAAAACCAGCCCAGCTTGTCCCTCCCTAACCTGTCCTTCCTCCCACCTATCCCCTCCTCCCACCTCAAGCCGCACCCCCATTTCCTACCTACTAACCTCATCCCACCCTCTTGACCTGTCCGTCCTCCCTGGACTGACCTATCTCCTCCCTACCTCCCCCCCTACACTCACCTTTACTGGCTCCATCCCCACCTCTTTGACCTGTCTGTTTCCTCTCCACCTATCTTCTCCTCTATCCATCTTCTATCTGCCTCCCACTCTCTCCCTATTTATTTCAGAACCCCCTTCCCCTCCTCCATTTCTGATGAAGGGTCTAGACTCGAAACGTCAGCCTTCCTGCTCCTATGATGCTGCTTGGCCTGCTGTGTTCATCCTGCCCTACACCTTGCTATCTCTAGTGCTTTGTAGATGATGGACAGGCTTTGATGAGTCGGGAAATGAATTACTCACCACAACATATGGTTTACAACTTGCTGTTCTAGCCACAGTAATGGCTAGTCCAGTTCAATTTAAGATCAATTATAACCCCATGGATGTTGATTGTAGGGTATCAATGACCAGATGTTAAGGGGGAATGTTTAGACGCTTTCTTGTTAATAGTTATTGTCTATCACTTATAAACATTATTTGTCACTGATTAACCCAAACCTGAATATTTTCCAGTCCTTGATGTATGAGGGCAGGGAATGTTTCAATATCTGAATGGAACTAAACATTGTGGAACGAGTAGTGAACTTATGTTGTTACAATGGTGGGAAGATAATTGATGAAGCAACTGAAAATGTTTGAGGCAAGGACATTAGCCTGAAAAACTCCTACTGTGATATCCTAGGGCTGAGATACTTGACCTCCAACAACTGTAACCTTTGTAGGAGAGAATTCCCCTGATTCCCATTGACTCTAGTTTTGCTAGGTCTCCTTAATGACACATCTGGTCCAATCCCACTTTGATGTCAAGGGCAGTAACTTTCACCTCACTTCTGGGATCCAGCTTTTGTGCACAGTTTTGGACAAAGGCTGCAATGAAGTCTGGATTTGACTTGTCTTGGCAAAACCAAAAATGAAGCACATTTTGGAATTTAAATATTGCTGTATAGCAGTGTCCAAAACTTTTCCATTTCTTAACTGATGAGTGAGAATTGGCTGTCAGGAAACTAATTAGCCTGATTGGATATTTGTGGACAGTCCATACCTTTTTCACTTTACTAAGTATATGCCAATCTTGGATGTGTGGCTATTTCTGGAGCACAAAAATTCGTCATGATAGCTAGGATATTATCAGGGTCCATTGCCTTTGCTGTATCCAGTGTGCTCAGCTATTTTTTTGATAGCAACTAGAGGGCATAGGTTTAAGATGAGAAGGGAAAAATTTAAAAGAACCCTGAGGAATAACTTATTCACACAGAAGGGATAAGCTGCCACAGGAAGACATTTGGACAGGTATATGGATAGGAAAGGTTTACAGGGATATGGTCTAAATGCAGGTAAATGGGACTAGTTTAGTTTAGGAAATCTGGTTGTCATGGATGGGTTGAACTGAAAAGTCTGTTTCCATGCTGTATGACTCCATGACTGTGATTGAATTGGCTGAAGAGTCTGAATTGTGTGACAGTGAGGACCTCACAAGTAGCTTGAGCTAGATCAGCTCTCCTATTATTGATCTTTAGAATATTCATGGCATCTCCTCTTCCCGCTATTTATTTAATTGCCAACCACCATTTACAGTTGATAGGGTAGGACTTCAGAACTTTGATCTGACCCTTGGATGTGGGGTTGCTTAGTTATATCCATAGCTCACTGCTTCTGCTATTCAGCATGCCTGTAATCCTATGCTTTATCTTCACCAAGTTGGCAATACATTTCTAGGTATAGTATTTCTAGTATTTCTAGGTGTTGTTCCTGTCATGTTCTGCAATATTATTCTTTGAATTAAGGTTAATCCTTTGGCTTGATGACAATGGTAGAGTGAGAGATATACCAAGTCATATACCAGGACTGTGGTTGGATATAATTTTACTGCTATTGATGGCCCAGCATGCTGCGTGGATGCCTAGTTTTATCTGCTAGATTTGTTGTGACTCTATCTCTTTTGGCATGTATTTAGTATCACACAAAATGATGAAGCATGTCTTCAGGGTGAATATGGGACATCATCTCTACAAGACTGTGCAGTGGTCATTCCTACAAGTACTGTCATGCACAACACACACGTGACAGGTATATTGGTGGCCAAGGTCAGGAAAGTTCTATCATCAGATGCTGCAAAGTAGATGCATTAATAATGTTCAAGTACCGCAGTCTGTAGTTAAAAATTAGCTGTGGATCTATGTGTTACACAAACCTCTATTATTTCCCTTTCCCTGAATGTTCTATGTAATTGCTCTGTCAGACCAGAGAGAGTCAAGCAAAGCAAAAGGTAGTGTTTATTGACAGATTCTAGATACGTTTCACCAGCAATAGATGTATTTGTAAATGGAAAGTGCTGGGGACATGGAGCTTTACTGACATGTGGGCTGAACTAAAACAAATTAATATAGAACCTGGGGCTAGAACCAGGCCATGTAATTCACTGTTGTGGAGGCTTCTTTTAAATTCCAGCTTTTCTCTCTTTGCTTGCTCTCCTCAAGGCTACGATTCCCAGGAACACAGGAAATTGGAAATTTAAGGAACAAGAGAATGCCTTTTAGCCAAATACAATAATGTAGCATTCTAACTGTAAATGCTGGGGAATAAAACTATGGACCCCAATAGCCACTTGATAGTTCTTTATCTAGACAGTAAATTTAAGGCTGTTTGTCATTCCTGGCTAGTGACCAGTAGCAGTGAACCTAGATTTTTTTTTTATCCCACTTTCTAGCTGAAACACATGATGAAGCACTTATACTGTTGATCCTGTTGAGAAAACATTGAATATAGCTTCTTTCTGGTATATATAACTTAGTATCATGCAAAGTGATCACATGTTCACTAAGTCTTTAGGGGAGTTCATGATTGTACATTGTTCAGACGTCTGGAAAGAAGGGTGATGAGCCAAACCAAATTAGGATTGGATAGAAAAGAGGAAAAGGCTAATATGATGATGCAGCTTCCTGACCTTGTTTCTCCTATGCAGTTGCTCACAGACAAAGGAACCTGCAAAGCTTGTCTGTCCTTCTGCTGCAGTGAGCACTTGTCATATCTGAGACACACCCTTTGCATTCAATGCTTCACAGCTGTACTTTTACTCAGCTCATTTCTCTAACTTCCTTTTCTATATCTATCTGGCATTGCATTGCAGTTTACAATTATGCCTGAAGTTTGATGCTGCCTGATCAATCCACAAGCACGTCTCATAGTTGCTTAAAGAAATTTATAATATGCAAATACATGGTAGCCATTCATGAAAAGAATGAGCTTTTTTTGACACAGCAAGTTCCCACAAACAGTCTGATGAATGATCAGCTAACTTACTTTTGTTCTTTTATTCACACTGGGGAGTTTAAAATGTTCATCAGAATAAACCTAAAGCTATATTGGTCAATTGGAATTTTCAAAACTTCCAATTTGGTAGGTGAGTGTGTCAAAAGGAAAGAGATCAAAGATGGGTAATTGAGTTGAAGTAAAAGTAGCCACTATCTAATAGAGTGGCCGACTGGTCCCATTTCTATATTTCTGTGGGTGCAATAGGATAATGACAGCAAGGTTATAAATTTGTACATGTAAGTAGCTGAATGTTTAAAGTGCGTATACTACAAAGAGAAGTGTCTCCAAAATTGTCTCTGAAACATAGAGACAAAATTGGGGTCAGAGAGTCAAATTTACAAATGCCCACAGGGTGCAGCATCATTTGGAGGGTGATTGATTTTGAAATTGTCTGCAAGACACCTCAGGACCCTAATGCCTCCAAGACAATCTGGAACTTTCAAAGGATAGGGCCAATGGTGGGATGAGGAGATCTGCTCACTTTCAATTACATGCTGTGTTAAGGTGTCTGTATGATGGAGAGTTTTTATTTTACGGACACAAAATCTGGTGCACATCAATGCCCAACTCTTGGGTTCATTGGGAGGAAATCGGAGATCTTGTTTGATTTTGTGCAAGACTGAATTTTGATGGTGTGATTGGAGCTGGGTACAGGGCTGTGTTTTTTTTTAATATTTTATTCATTTTTTTATCGGATGTGGGCATCAGCACTTGGCCCAACATTTATTGACCATTCCTATTTGCCTTTAAGTTGCTGGCGAGGCCATTTCAGAGGGTAATCAGAGTCAAACACATTGCTGTGGGTGCGGTGTCAGATGTAGGACAGACTGTATAAAGACAGCGGATTTCCTTCCCCAAAATACATGAATGAATCAGATAGTTTTTATGACAATTGATAGTCATTGCATGGTCACCATGAAGTTTTCTATCGACTCTAGAATTTTATTGAATTCAAATTTCACCATCTGCCATGATGGGATTTGAAACCATGTCACCAGATCACAGTCCTGGAGCTCTGGGTACTAATGTAGTGATATTACCACCACTGCCACTGCCTTCCCCCAAGTGGCCACTTTCCTCCTTGCTCCGGGGTTTGGTTTTGTAAGGAGCTGCCTGTCCTTTTCAGCAAAGCAGCAGCAATCTGCATCATGGCTGCCACCTGCCTTTGCCAATGATGCCAGGTAGGCAGCCTTTGCCAGTGGAGGACCCAGCGACATGGTGTGGGTGCCAAACCTGCCTTCTATCCAAGTAAGACATTTGTGCTCAAAAATAATGTGGCAAGAATAAAACAGCTAAAGCACAGAGATGGGGTACAGAATTCAACTGGGTGTTTGGCTCAAAACCACACTTTGAAAACCCATCCCAATGTGTCATGGTCTTATGCCAATTCAACAAGGTTTTTTTAAGAAAATGTGGGATGCAGAATGCCTGATGACGCTCGTCAATGAATAGCAGAGAATTGTCCTGGCTAAAGTTTATACTGGGATCAACACCACCAAAAACAAATGAGCAGCCTTTGTCTTTGTTCTTGGGGAAAAAGTAAATGCAACCCTGAATCAATAGTTCTTACAAGGAATCACAGCTTTGTTCTGTGTTCCGATGCTCACAAGTTGTAAATTGCAGTGATTCTTCAAGTAATAGTCATTCCCGTGTTTGTTGTGGTAGCTCTGTGAAATTCATTTTCCTAGTTTGCAAAGTAAGGGTTAAGAAAGACTTGGACTTGTCAAATCGTATTCAAATTATCATTGCATCTTTAATGGAGAGTGACATTTGTTACATAATGATCCCCGCATTCTCCACATCATTAGCTTTCTTCTGTAGCCCTGTAGTTATAAAGCCCCCCACGGTGCCTGCTCATCCTCCCATCTATGGTTACATTACAGCAATAAACAAGACAATTCACCAGTTATAAAATTGCTTTACTCTCGTCAAAAATATTACTGGGGCTCACGTTCAGCGTGAATCACTTCAAGGACAAGAACAGCCCGTTATTTAATGTTACTGCAGAGGTGATTGGCTCCACATGAATAAAAATAGCTGAAAAATAGCAAATTGACAAAAAGGGAAAGTATCAAAGTACAAATAAAGCAAAATTCTTACTTGTGAAAAGACTACTCTAGGTACCAACATTTTTTAAAAATGTGTAATCTAAACTTTCTGCTTCTGAACTGGTCATTACTAACACAACTGCAAATATATTTAGCTGCATTGTTAAGATCAAATGGCAACACAATATGAATTCTGTAATGTTTCGAAGGACATTCAGTTTATGTCAGCTGGATCATTGTACGGGGATTATAGGTGTGGACTGGCATTCCAATCTCTGCAACTGCATTTAAATAACTGGCCAATTAGACAAAATATTTCAAACAATATTGGTTTGCTCTCTGTCCAATTATCTTTTAAATGAACCAATTTCCTCTCATAATGCAGGATTTTTCAGCTCCTGGACCCAATTGCCAGTTGGGGAAGGGTAGCTAGCAGTTGAAAATTGGCTTTAAGAGTGAGTGTACAAAATAGTACATCTTAGGAAATAACATAAGAGTTAATATTAAACTTACTTCCCAAGAAATGTGGATCTGATACCTGTTGGAGAAAAGAATGAAAACCAATATTGGGCAGCTTTTACAAAAGTCAACTGATTCACAAGGCAAATGTTACGCTTGCTCGATGAGAGTAATTCTACTCCATAATCACCCAAAATGTTTGTGTTATGAAAAGCTGTCTGCAGTATACTTCCACGTCTCAATACACACTATCAGAGTATAGGGTTTGATTTAATGTATGATTCATGTGTATTTTGGATAAGAATGTAAGCTCAATATATTTCAATTAAACAATAGTTAATTCATTGTTAAGGCTTACTTTAAACCATTTGATTGATATTCCACAATTTCATGCACAAAGTTGTTTCAGGTTGTACTGATTCTCCACGCTGAAATTGGCTGCTGTACAAGATTTTTTTAAAAGTCAGAATGGAAGTTTGAAACTGCATGTTCGCTGACCTTTTCTTTTTTAAACTGCCAGTAACACAGATGTTAATGTAATTGGCTAGCCAAGGAGCTGAATAAAATTTATCCATACTCTTTAGCGATTCTTATCACACTTCTATAGATCTTTGAACAGAATACAGGCAAATATGCTAACTGAATATTTATTTATGAATATTACTGAACAAAATAGTAGCCTATAATGGAATCTTTATAATTATAGATTGTCCTTGCACACATCAGCAATGCTGACATTGACAGCAGTAATGCGAGCTGTAATTATGCTGTAAATCAGTGCAAACAATAGTGGAATAAGTTGATTGTGGCCTGCCAGAAATTTTCTGGAATCCATTTATTATGCTGAGTTGGCCAGTGCCTGTAATTAAACTGATTTTTGCTGCTCATGAAGGTGAGGGAAAGCAACATTGTAAATATTTTTATGTTCTGCTGTCATACAATATAGTTCAGATTCATTGCTCGAGGGATGGAGTTTAAAAACAGGGAGGCTATGCTGCAGGGTCCTGGTGAGGCCACACCTGGAGTACTGTGTCCAGTTTTGGTCTCCTTACTTGAGAAGAGATATACTAGCACTGGAGTGGGTGCAGAGGAGATTCACTCAGTTGATTCCAGAGTTGAGAGGGTTGGATTACGAGGAGAGACTGAGTAGACTGGGATTATACTCATTGGAATTCAGGAGAATGAGGGGAGATCTTATAGAAGCATATAAGATTATGAAGGGAATAGATAAGGTGGAGGCAAGGAGGTTGTTTCCGCTAGCAGGTGAAACTAGGACTAGAGGGCATTGCCTCAAAATAAAGGGAAGCAGATGTAGGACTGAGGTCAGGAGGAACTTCTTCACCCAAAGGGTTGTGAATCTGTAGAATTTCCTGCACAGTGAACTGGTTGAAGCTACCTCGTTGAATGTTTTTAAGGCAAGGCTAGATAAATTTTTGAACAGTAAAGGAATTAAGGGTTATGGTGAGTGGGCGGGTAAGTGGAGCTGAGTCTCAAAGATCAGCCATGATCTTATTAAATGGCGGGGCAGGCTCGAGGGGCCAGACGGCCTACTCCTGCTCCTAGTTCTTATGTTCTTATGTAAGCTTGAATAGAGCAAGGACAATCAACAATGTTGGACAGCATTTAAGCTTCTCTAATGGGATTGCTACACCAAACCTCAGGTTAGATATCCTCTCATAATGGGTCTCTTGCCCAAGTCCAGTAAATTTGGTTTAAACTATAATGGAGTATGGCTGGATAGTGGTTATGTTACTCAACTAGAATTTCTAGAGGACTAGACTAATAATCCAGAAACTACCATTTCACATCTCACTTAGGGCATTTGACAATTTCAGTTCAGATTAAGTAAATATGATTATGAAGCTCTTAGATTGGATCACAAATGCCGTTTTATGAATGAAATGTACAGTCCTACCCAGCCAACACTATATGTGAGTTATAAAATCATAAGGTTGTAAGAAATAGGCGCAGGAGTAGATTACAAAGTGGTAACTTTTAGTTACCTTGTGATCAGGGCATTTAGGAATGATCACTAAATGCTGGCCTTACAAACAATCTCCAAATCCCAAGAAGGAATAAAGAAAAAGGCTTCAATAAGCTGGAATTTCTTCTAAATTGGTAGAATATGTCATTGGATATTTTTTCAAATTTCCTTCTTCTTTGATAAACAATCCATATCCCTCACATTTTTAACTATTTTGGAATCTGTTATTTCACTTTTAAAGCCTAAACAAATTCTGTACTCATTTGTGTTTGGCAGTTGTGTTACAACTTACATAGGAATAATTAATCTTTAAGCAACATTTTCAGTTACACAAGGAATTTTGATTTGGAACAGAGGGAAGTTTTCACTTTTGCTATTGAGGTATCTGAGGAACTTGGAATATTAGTGAGTTGCACTGGTTTCAATATACTTGTTTGCTTGATATAGTTTATTCTGAATCAATGCAACCAAAGAAAGGGTGATTTCGCTTCTGGTTTTGATCTTAATTTCTACTTCTCACTTTAACAGTTTCAGAAAAACTTTGGATAGGGGTCTCGCCATTACTAAAAATGGAAATAACACAACCTGATTTCGATTCATTTGCATCTCCTTTTATATGCTAGACAGTGTCTAACACCATTCCTTTCAGTTAGTTTTTAAAATGGGCTTCTCCAGAGGAAATGATGGCCACTTCTGAAATAGCATGCATGCCCCCAAAGAAATTGCATTCAATTTTCACAAATATTTCTTTTAAATGTTTGTGATTTTTGTTTCCTGATCAACTATTGGATATTTTAAACTACTGGGATATGTATATTGATACTTGGTGAGGCAATTCTAGGTCAACAATGTTGAATGGAACACCATAGTCTGGAGAGTCTACAGACCATCTATAAATTAGATTGAAGGGGATTAAATTAACTTTTATTTGAAACATAGTAGAAATCAGCTAATGATGTTTTCTATTAATGTCACATTGAATAAATAGAAGTGATAGCAAATATAAATGTGCACTTCTTCATTTCTATCCTCCTGCCTATTCCTTATTTTAATTGCCTCATGATTGATGAATATGCTTTCAGGTACCTGCATCTAGATTGCTAAAGGCATCATATAAATGCAAGTATTCTTGTTGTTGTATTATAAAGGTATTGAACTATGATCAATCGGAAATTTCTAAGTGCTTGACAGCCTGACTGATGAAGCCAAACATTTACAATTTTACTTTGCTTTTAGTTTGTATTCACTGAACATGTCCTGTTAGAGTCTCTTGAGCCTGGAAGTTTGCAAAGGACTGATCTTCATTGGTGAATAAATCAAAAATCAAAACACCTAGAAGCTTCAGATAAATTAATGTGACAATTGTGTCCAATTTTCTGTATGACACTTGAAGATCTTTGATATGCATGACCTACAATGCTCGGTTTTTAATGAACTTGAGCTGATGGAAAAAAAGTTGATATTTTCCTGCTGGATTAAAATTACCATTTTACAACATAAAATGTTTTCCTCAATATTAAATGATATTTATATCCTGGCGTTGTACTTCTTAGGTCAGATTATAAGTTCAAGTGTCATGGCTAATTTGACATTCAAATATTTGTCAGTTTGCTTTGAAATGTTTTCACTTTTCAGCCTGATGAGATTTATGTAAGAATGGAACATGAACCACAAAAGCATCCAGTGGAAGCATATCTTGTTAGCCACTCTCAGATCCGTAATGATGAAGTTTAGTAGAAAGTCTTTGATCTGAACCAACTTGGTTACTCAGCTGCTCATAACCTATCCTGAGGCTGGACTAATATTGGATCTCAGCTGCATTGTAAGAATTTAAGCAGAGATAAAGGTTTTACCTCATTGGCAACAGTCCTTGTTAAGGCCTGAGGAATGGAGATAGCATAATTGATGGCTTACAGGATTGCTGTAGAGCTGGGAGATCTACTGCCTGCTTCATTCAGGGAAGCCCAGTTGAATGAAAGGTACATTTAAAGCTGGACTGAAAGGTAACATATTGTAGCAGGGCCTCTGGCAGTAGGTTGTGATGGCAATGGAGAGCACCCAGTAGGGATGTTAAAATAAAAACCAAAAGAACTGCCGATGCTGGAAATCAGAAACAAAAACAGAATTTTCTGGAAAAGCTCAACAGGTCTGGCAGCATCTGTGGAGAGAAATCATAGAGTCTTAGAGTCATACAGCATGTAAAGGGACTTTCGGTCCAACTAGTCCACGTTTTGGGTCATATGACCCTTCTTCAAATCACAGTAGGGGTGCTAGTTAGCCTGTATTCTCCTACCTACAAGAAGCATTGTCTTTGGCGAACAGAGGGTAGACCTTGATGCCAAGAGGAAATGACAATGCAGAAAGAAGCAGTAGCGACTTGTGAATAGTACAGCTGGAAGTATTTGAAAGTGCCTCAAGAAGCAGGAAGGGGAAATTTCCCTTTTTATTCTATTTCCCTGTCTGAAACATTGTAAGAGATTATTTAACTTTACATGATAAAATGTTTAACTTTGTTTGAATTTTTTGGATAAACATAGAACCATATTGAATTAAATAAACTAAACCAAAACATTTGTGGCTTTATTTCTTTCTTTCCCTCGTTCTTCGTCAATACTTCCTTATTTATTCATTCATTGGATTCAGGTATTGCTGGCTTTATTCCCCATCTCTAATTGCAATGGGGAAGGTGGAAATGAGCTGACTTCTTGAACCACTGCAGTCCACATGGTATAGGCAGATTCACAATGCTGTTAATGTTAATTGTTATCTTCTCAGAGGTTAGGATACGCTTCTACACACAAAGGGTGGCAAAAGATTGGCATTTGCTTTCACAAACACTTGGTCAATTGATGTTTTAGTATGGGATTGTTAAATTTCAATTAATCAAAGGTACTAAGGGATAAGTCTATTTGGAGTTAGGGCACAGATCTAGATTTTATAGTTCTTCTGCACAGTTGAATGTTTGGGGGGAGGATATATAATCAAATGTAGCTTTTGTCTGCCTGCTCCCTTCGTTGCCTGCCTCCAAAGTGGCTTCATTTTTTTTAGGGGCAAGAGAAGTTGGTGTGTAGCCTGCTTAAGCTTGACTTTGTTGAAGCCCTTAATTGACTAATTAATTGCGACTCGTACCACCCTCGCTGCTATTTTACCTGGGGCAGGAGAGCACACTGTGCCTGCATGCTGACAGCTTGTACTGTTGAACCAGTGTCAGCCAAAGTGTAGAGCATTCTTTGGGGTTCCCCTATATATACTGGAGGCACATCTTGAAAGATTTTCCACCTCTCACCCCGCACCCAACCCTTCCCATAGCCTTTCAAATCTGGCACGCTACCTACCCCCCACCCCATTTTTTTTATTGGGACCTGCCTGGGAGGTCCTGCTGATGCCCGCAGACTTGCCATAAATCCCACCTCCACAACCTGCTTTTTTTCAGGGACTAGTTGTAGTTCGTGTACAGGTCATCCCTCGAAGCTGGTACTGTTGGTACAACCGAGGCGCTAATCAATTGGATTGGCCCAAAGCCCCCTAAAGCAGTGCCCTCTTTCTCTCTCCAGATGGGTGGAGATCTCTTATCCTGGGCTAATGTACATCCCACCAAGCATAACATGTCTGCAGAGCTGTCAACTTTCTTGTGGCAGACTTCCAACCAACTATTTTGTTGGGGATTAGTGATGTTGAAGGGGTATCTGTCTTCTTGCCTTCATCTTACACTCTTGACACCTCCAAAACTCAAATAATGACAGCTTTCTCATTGAACTATTCCTTTTGTTTATGGTGGTGCATCAACCCGGTATTTAGGTGTAATGCTCTCACAATTTCACAATATCTGGTAGCCTCTTCAATATTCACATACTTGCAGTGCTAACAGATACCTTCACATGACAACATGTCAGCTAAAGTAGCCTAATGTTTCTTTGAAAAATATGAACTATATGGTGAAAAGTGTGGACTTGCAATTTTTTTTAAAACAAAGAGTTTGAAGTTGCCAATAGGGCTTTATAAAAAGCAAAGGAGTTGCAGTAATAAAAAGCAGCAATGTTAAAAATGTGTCAGTAAAAAAGATTCAAGCTTTTGAAAGCTGCAGTTCATCTGTCATTATTGCAGCATTATTCAACCAATAATTCTACAGTTGTAATACATTGTATGAATTTCCAGAGCTTATATTCCACATTTTTCCACAGACAGCTGTCTGTATAACTGATGTATATTATCACATCAGTTACAAAGAGAGAATATGGTTTGTAGGAATTGAGGCAATGAATGCAGTTACAAATGTAGAAATGTTGGTTGAATAATGTTCCAATAACTCTAAATGTTGAATATTTGCAAAAAGCTTTTCAAGTAGAAGGTGAGCAGCTTTTAAGGGCTATGCATGGTTTCTAAACAAAGAAATAACAGGAGTTATTACTCGCAATAATGGGAAAAATAAAGACAATTTAAATGAGTCCCTTGATTTTCAGCTTTTATAAAGACAGTTGGAGACGGTTTGAATTGGTTCCTGTTAAAGGCCCACATTATCAATCCATTACTTGACATCGTAAGATTAATTGGAACTTACCAGGTCTATTTATTTTGTTTTGTGATCCATCTTCCTGTACAGATTACTTTTGTTGTTTTGTCAATTTTTATGTGAGATGAGTTTTGATTGACCAAAATGCCCATTTGTTGGAGCATTGTAAATCTGACAGTTGTAATATATCCCATTTTACAGGACGGCAAAGGTAAGATACTGATTCAATAAGTCAGGGTTAATGACCTTCATGATAGTCATCAACCTTACTTTACCATCTAACTGTGCGATGATAGGATTAAATTGGCAATATTTGCAAAATAGGACCCCTCTTGTATTTATTGCTCTTAATGACCTTAATGAGCATAAAATGAACTTAAAATAATAACTGCTATAATGTGATTTTTTCTGGTATGAACCATTAATTTATTCACCATTAAATATATCACAATTAGTTCATTAAAGGTCAGCCTCATTATAGGAGGTTCCTGGTGTGTGGGGACTTTACAGTTTTGCATCGCTTTAAGTAAACCAATTTGTTTTTTTGCAAACCTCACACTGCTGGTTGGCTCAGCTCTTATATTAATAACTTCAATATTGTGGCTTAAAATTGATTAAAATTATAATACACCTAATGGCCACACTGATGTTGAAAAGACAGGAGTAAAAATAAATCAATAATTCTTTGGACTGAGAGTCTTTGAACTTCCCCTCACGTTTCGTCCCCTTTGATCCTGGCATTTGAACAGGATCCCATGTGAGTTGCAACAGGCATCAATTCAAAGCTGTTAGGCTTCACAAACATTGTTTGACATCACAATTTCACACCCACAATTGTGTAAACTCCCAAATGTTTATTTGATATTATTACCAATTTGAAATCAGTTTCGATGAAATGAAGGAGGAATTTCTTCTCTCAGAAGGCAGTAAATTTGTGGAATACTTTACTACAGAGGGTTGTCAAGGCTGAGATAAGGGAATCAAGATTTATATGGAAAAGGCAGGAAAGTGGACTCGAGAATTGTCAGCCATGATTTCATTAATGGAGGAGCAAACCAGATGGGCTGAATGGATTACTTCTGCTCCTATGTCTTATGGTCTTATAAAAATGATAGAGTTAAATCTCCCTTAGAATTAGTTTGCAAGTCAAGTCATTGAGTGTGTAGAAATTAAAGATTAATTGTTCAAATTGTCTTCAGGTGCTATAATAATTTCCTGCACAAATGATAAAATATGCTAGATTTTCATGGTTGCAAAGGAAGATTAACACATTTAATTTTTCAAGCTAATTATTTGTTGACCAAAGTTAGAGATTTTAGAGATATGAATGTCTAACCATCATTATCTTGCTGATAGTTTAATTTAGTTATGAGACCTTGGCTGCTTGTAAATGCCAAATTTCTTGAAATGCCACTAGTAACAAAGAATTACAGAGAATAAATTTGGCATAAATAAATTTGTTAAAGAGCAACACTATTAAAATGAGCTTTTCTCTACCACTTACACATTGTGTTATTTTCAGTTAAGCTTGCAAGTTCACATTCGTGCCTTTATAAAATTGTAATGTTAATAACAATCTTGTAATTCATGGAATATCATGCAGTTGATAGTGACAGTGTTATCAAACTACTCCTGAACACAAGCATGTATGAATTTTTATTATTCTGGGAAAAAAAATGATTGCAGAAAAAATGAAGAACTGACAAAACTTGGTGCCAGCTGAGGAGGTGTCAGTTGCTCGAGCAGAAACATTAAATATTGAATTAATTAAAAGAGCAATACCTGGTTTGCATGGCTGCAGGAATGAATGTAGCAAATCAACCACTATAGCGATAATGTATTGACAAGAGTTTGTCAAACCGTCAACCCTAGAATGACCCTGATGAGCAACAGTTTAATCAGTTTAACAAACCACTTTATTGGGCATTCACAGTCAGCATTTTCCCAAATTCTGAAGTTGAATTAATTGGCAACAACATACTAAGTGCTTTTTTGAAGTTAAGCATTGAAATGATTTAGACAAGGGGAGTCACAGAATCATACAGCAAGGAGACAGGCCCTTTGGCCCAAACTGGTCCATGCCGACCAAAAAGTCCATCCACGCTAAGCCCATTTCCCTGCACTTGGCCCATATCCTTCTAAACCTTTTCTATCCATGTATTTGTCCTTTTAAATGTCGTTAAAGTACCTGCCTCAACCACTTCTGCTGGCAGCTCATTCCCTATGTGTACCACCCTTTATGTAAAGAAGTTGCCCCTCAGGTTCCTATGTATTCTTTCTCCCCTTACCTTAAACTGATGCCCTCTTGTCCTTGATTCCCCAACCCTGGGAAAAAGAATGTGTGCATTCACCCTATCCATAACTCTCAAGATCTGATACCCTTCTATAAGATCCCCACTCAGTCTCCTACGCCCTAAAGAATAAAGTCCTTGCTTGTCCAACCTCTCCCTATAACTCAGTCCCTTGAGTCCTGGCAACATCCTCGTAAATTTCTTCTGCACTCTTTCCAGTTTAATAACATCTTTCCCATAGCAAGGTGAGCGAAACTGAACACAATACACCAAGTGCGGCCTCACTAACGTCATGTACAACTGCATCATAACTTCCCAACTTCTGTACTCAATACCCTGCCTGATGAAGGCCAGTGTGCCAAAAGCCTTCGTCACTACCCTGTCTACCTGTGACTCCACTTTCAAAAAACTGTGTACCTGAACTCCACGGTCCCAATGTTCCAACTAAACTCCTTAAGGAGCTACCATTCACCATGAACTTCCTGCCTGGATTTGACTTTCCAAAATGCAACACCTCACAATTATCTATATTAAACTCCATTTGCCGTTTTTTGGCCCACTTCCCCAGCTGATCAAGATACTGCTGCAAGTTGGAAAACAAAATGAAAAAGTTAAAATGTAGCAGAAAAAATTAGAGACATGGGAATATGGTGAGACCATTTGGCCCATTGAACCTGCTCTGCCATTTAATATGGTCATGGCTGATCGAACACTTCAATGTCTATTCTCTTTATTATCTCCACAACCCTTTATGTCATTGACAATCAACATTGATCAACCTTTACTTTAAATATACTTAAAACCTGAGCTTCCACTGCTTTCTGTGGTAGAGAAGTCCAAGATTGCATGAAAAAGCATTATAAAAACCCTCTTAATCTCTGTCCTTAGTAGCATTCCACAAGGCCTGGTATGTTGGGCGGGGGGCTGGGACATGGGAGAGTTTAGGCCCTAAAATTATTGAATTCGATATTGGCCTGGAGGGCTGCAGGGTTCCCAAGCGGAAAATGAGAATTTGTTCTTCCAGCTTGCATTGAGCTTTGCTAGAACACTGCAGCAAGCCAGAGACAGACATGTTGGCCAGGGAACAGGGTGGTGCATTAACGTGGCAGGCAACAGGTAGTTCAGGGTCTTTTTTGCCTTGTTACCACATAGCCTGCCATTACACACTACCTGTTCGTAGTCACTAATAGTCCCCATTAACAACTATTCACCCTCCCAGCCTGATCATTATCAACTCTTTGTCTGTCCAACTGCTCTTCTCTCTCTTTAGGCTCTATCCTATCGTTTACTCCCTACCCCATCTCCCTTCCCTTTTTTTTTTGCACATAAACTGACGTTTTCCCAGCCACCATCAGTTCTGAGGAAGGGTCACTGGACCTGAAACGTTAACCCTGTTTTTCCCTTCACAGATGCTGCCAGACCTGCTGAGCTTTTTCAGAAACTTTGTTTTTGTTCCTGATTTACAGCATCCGCAGTTCTTTTGGTTTTTAAATACTGACCTAAAATGGCTGCTGTAATCACCTGACCATGGATAAGGCAAGCTTCGAAACTGTGAATATACAAAACCCATCTGCACAGAAAGTACCATTCCATCCAATACAGGAACAGCACAACTTAAATCCAGCTCTAGAAATTTGTATCCTGTTTAATTCAGACTTCTATAAGTTCAGATGTTGGGAACTAAAAGCTTGAAAAAGCAATAAGCAGATTCAGGAGTTAGAAATGACCTATATCAACAGTTGTTTGTAGGAGCAAAACAGAGACAGAAAAATAAATACGAATTGATAACAAAAAGAATTTTGAAGTCTCTCTCTCTCTTTCCATGTCTCTCTCAATCTCAAATTCAGTGCCCGATGATAAAGCAACTTGGGACAACAGCCATTCAATAACAGCTTAAAGTCTACAAACTTCATCACTGTTGCAGAATGTAAATTGGCAACTAAAGATCTGGGGTAGTAGGAACTGCAGATGCTGGAGAATCTGAGATGACAAGGTGTAGAGCTGGATGAACACAGCAGGCCAAGCAGCATCAGAGGAGCAGGAAAGTTGACGTTTCGGGTTGCGACCCTTCTTCAGAAATGGGGGAGGGGAAGGGGATTCTGAAACAAATAGGGAGAGAGGGGGAGGCGGATAGAAGATGGATAGAGGAGAAGATAGGTGGAGAGGAGACAGACAGGTCAAAGAGGTGGGGTTGGAGCCAGTAAAGGTGAGTGTGGGTGGGGTGTTAGGGAGGAGATAGGTCAGTTCAGGGAGGACGGACAGGTCAAGGGAGCGGGATGAGGTTAGTGGGTAGGAGATGGGGTTGGGACGTGAGGTGGGAGGAATGGTTAGGGAAGTGGGGACGAGCTGGGCTGGTTTTGGGATGCAGTCGTGGAAGGGGAGATTTTGAAGCTTGTGAAGTCCACATCGATACCATTGGGCTGCAGGGTTCCCAAGCGAAATATGAGTTGCTGTTCCTGCAGCCTTCGGCTGGCATCGTTGTGGCACTGCAGGAGGCCCAGGATGGATATGTCGTCCAAGGAGTGGGAGGGGGAGTTGTTTGTTGCGAACCGAGCGTAGGTGTTCCACAAAGCGGGTCCCAAGCCTCCGCTTGGTTTCCCCGATGTAGAGGAGGCCACAACGGGAACAGTGGATACAATGTACCACATTAGCAGATGTGCAGGTGAACATCTGTTTGATGTGGACGGTCTTCTTAGGGCCTGGGATGGGGGTGAGGGGGGAAGTGTAGGGGCAGGTGTAGTACTTCCTGCGGTTGCAGGGAAAAGTGCTGGGGGTGGTGGGGCTGGAAGGGAGTGTGGAGCGGACAAGGGAGTCACGGAGAGAGTGGTCCCTCCGGAAGGCAGATAAGGGTGGGGAGGGAAAAATGTCTTTGGTGGTGGGGTCGGATTGCAGATGGCGGAAGTGTCGGAGGATGATGCGTTGGATCTGGAGGTTGGTGGGGTGGTACGTGAGGACGAGGGAGATTCTGTTTTGGTTGTTATTGCGGGTAGGGGGTGTGAGGGATGAGTTGCGGGAAATGCGGGAGACACAGTCGAGGGCGTTTTTGACTACTGAGCGGGGGAAGTTGCGGTCCTTGAAAAACGAGGACATCTGGGATGTCCGGGAGTGTAATTCCTCATCCTGGGAGCAGATGCGGCGGAGGCAAAGGAATTGGGAATAGGGATGGCCTTTTTGCAGGAAGATGGGCGAGAGGAGGTGTATTCTAGGTAGCTGTGGGAGTCGTTTGGCTTGAAATGGATATTGGTTTCCAGGTGGATGCAATAGATGGAGACAGAGAGGTCCAGGAAGGAGAGAGAGGTATCAGAGATGGTCCAGGTGAACTTAAGGTTGGGGTGGAAGGTGTTAGTGAAGTGGATGAACTGTTCGAGCTCCTCGTGGGAGCACGAGGCGGCGCCGATACAGTCATCGATGTAACGGAGGGAGAGGTGGGGAATAGGACCAGTGTAGATTTGGAAGAGGGATTGTTCCATGTATCCCGCAAAGAGGCAGGCATAGCTTGGGCCCATGTGGGTACCCATGGCCACCCCCTTTGTCTGTAGGAAGTGGGAGGAATTGAAGGAAAATATTGTTAAGGGTGAGGACGAGTTCAGCTAAGCGGATGAGGGTGTCAGTGGAGGGGGACTGGTCCAAGCTTCAAAATCTCCCCTCCCCCGACCGCATCCCAAAACCAGCCCAGCTCATCCTTGCCTCCCTAACCATTCCTCCCACCTCTAGTCCCAACCCCATCTCCTACCTACTAACCTCATCCCACCCCCTTGACCTGTCCGTCCTCCCTGGACTGACCTATTCCCTCCCTAACTCCCCACCTACACTCACATTTACTGGCTCCAAACCCGCCTCTTTGACCTGTCTGTCTCCTCTCCACCTATCTTCTCCTTTATTCATCTTCTATCCGCCTCCCCCTCTCTCTCCCTATTTATTTCAGAATCCCCTTCCCCTCCCTGATTTCTGAAGAAGGGTCTCGATCCAAAACGTCAGCTTTTCTGCTCCTCTGATGCTGCTTGGCCTGCTGTGTTCATCCAGCTCTACACCTTGTTAACTAAAGATCTGGCCTCTGTTCTAAAATCTAACACCTCAAAGATTCAAAATGCTTCTTTTTAAAACTGCGTAGCCTTTTCTCTCTGTTCATACTAGGTACTTAAATCTCTTTTAAGCTTATGACCCATGTTTATGTGTGCCTTTGATCTCATATCCTCTGCAATTAGTCTGGGGTTCTGGATTACTGTCCAGTGAGATTACCACAACACCATCACCTCCATTGTCTCCCTATCATTGTCATAAAATTTAAAGGTCAGAGAAATTTGAACACAAATAATAAATCCATGAATCTTAGACTCATACAATTTTACAGCACAGAAGGAGGCCATTCGACCCAACATGCCTGTACTGGCTCCCAAAAGAGCTATCCAGCTAGTCCCATTCTACAGCCATATCTCTGTAGCTCTCTAAATTCAAACAGATTCACGAATACAATTTTTGGATTATGTTCAAATTCGGATCAAGGACAAATCAAATAGCTGTTGACAATCTTAAATACAGCGTGGACAGAAAGAGGAAGGAGGTTTCTTGCAAGGTGGTAGATGAAGATATAAGATCCATTCCCTCCACCACTGGCATTCAGTAGCAGCAATAGGTACCATTTACAAGATGCACTGTAGAAATTCACCAAGGCTCATTAGACAGTACCTTCCAAATGTATTCAAACTAAAAGGACAAGGGCACAGCTAACGGGAACACCATCAGCTGTAAGTTCCCCTCCATGCCACTCACCCTCCTGACTTGGAAATTTATGACTGTTCTTTCGGTGTTGTTAGGTCAAAATCCTGGAATTCCCTCCCTAATGGCATTGTGCCAGTCAGTATTGCCTCTGTTCCATGAATGAATGTTTAAAGGAATATGACAAATCAAGAAATAAGTTTGTAAGCAATTTATTAGAGATTTACTAATTGCTGGAACTAATGCTTTTTGGAAGGTAGAAAAGTTTCAAATTATCAGTTGTTCTATTAGCTGTTTGAAAGACAGTGCAGGTTAAGAACTGGATTAAGATTCATTTTCTTTCACAGGGATCGTAAGGCATGTCCCCACACCTAGAGGTGTGGAGCTCCTTAGCTTTGTGCTGCCTCCTTATTTCAAATAATTGGACGTACAGCTAATGTGAAATAAAGTATAAACGGAGGGCAACAGTGATTTTCACAGCCACTGGCAGTGCTGACCTCACACTGCTTTGTAGCTGCTGGTTGAGTGGTGGGATGTAACACAATTCAAAGATCAAGTCCTTCATGTAATGGTCTCACTCAGATGCTGTTCCTGAATGAAGTGGAGGTAAGAGGTCTGTTCCTTGAAGACACTAGCTGGGTATAGCTTTCTACTGAGAGCTTTCACCTCCTTCTACCTCTGTGTCAACAAGGTGCAGAGCTGGATGAACACAGCAGGCCAAGCAGCATCATAGGAGCAGTAAGGCTGATGTTTCGGGCCTAGAACCTTCATCAGAAATGGGGGAGGGGAAGGGGGTTCTGAAATAAATAGGGAGAGAGGGGGATGCAGATAGAAGATGGATAGAGGAGAAGATAGGTGGAGAGGACGAGAGAGTTGCAGTGGGAGAGAGATTCCCTGAGGTTTGTCCGGAGGGAGGAGGGTAACTTCTTCAGGCTAGGCATCCTTAGAAGAGGCTTTGCAGTGGGGTTAAAATTGTATCAGAGATAGTAGGAACTGCAGATGCTGGAAAATCTGAGACAACAAGGTGCAGAGCTGGATGAACACAGCGGGCCGAGCAGCATCATAGGAGCAGTAAGGCTGATATTGCTTTCCCTCTCCACTTCCTGTGTCCATTGTCCCTTTTGTGCTGTAACTCTGAAGGGTATACAGCAAAAAGCTCCCATTGGTGAAAAGGGAGCTTAGTAACCAGACACGATTACATTGGATGGTGGAGCAGGCTTGAAGGGCTGAATGGAGTGCTCTTTATCCTATTTTCTATATAAAACAGGCCTTCAGCTGAAAGGCCTCCAAACTCTTCTGACCTCCTTGGTGAAGTACAATGTCACTCGTTTTTAAATTCAAAAACATTTCCAAACTCTTCTGGAAACAAAGTAATTCCACTTGCTCAATGGCAACTGCAGCAAATGCAAAGTCAAAAGCACCTCACCAGAAGTCTAGCAGTGATCTCTTTAAAAAGCACTTGTGGAATGGTGCAAGGTGAATTGTGTGATACCTCCCAGTGCTGTGTAGTTGAATGTATGTTCAGCCGTGTGTGTTGAAAAGAGTGCTTAACAAGACATATAATGTTCAAAGTGGCAGATCTTGATCCATATCAGTTCTAAACAGAGTGTAATATCAGGATCTATCCACTTTGCATGCTTCTTGCCCATGTGTCACAATTGTGCTTGTGACCTCGCAATCATGACCCACAAGCAGGAGGATACAGAGTGCAACAAGAGACATATCCCAAGTCATTTTTTCTATATATAACATTGCTAAACGTTGACCCAGAAGTGGCTAGAAGTAATAGACTTGGTATTTTACAAACTCTGGCATTCCATAGGACTGACATAAACAGCACTATAAAGATGGATTCTGTGGCTTTCGGGTGAGTGGGATTAGTTTGCTTGGTACCACTTGTGCATCTATTTCTCTCCCTTTATGTTCATATAGTGAAATTCTCTCAGATATAAACAGTTTCTGCACGATTGTCACCTGTAACTGTGGCATACAATAAAAAAGGCTGTCTCTACCAACCTTATGTTACTGAAATCCTATATTAAACTACACTCGGCTGTGTTACTGTAGTTCCAGCTCATTCTGAATTATGATAAACTAGGCTAACATTTCTTTGGCACCCAAAGAGACTTTTGTGACATATCAAAAATTAACTTCACAAACACCAAATATAGATGACAAAAAACCAAAGTGCACTGGCATCAAGCAGATGTGCCTGTCTGAGATAAATGTTGTTTTTGGTGGTTTCAGTTCAAAGAATGAACTTTTGTCAAGATACTTGGAGATTTTTCTGTCTGGCATCAAATAATGCCATAATTTCTGTAATCCACCAAAGCAAAAGTAGATTGTATTTGGTTCGAAATATGACCAAGAGGACAGTAATATGGACTAAACGTTCAGTCTTGATTAAGTGCAACTGAGATAAGAACCCACATGTTAAATTAGAAAAATCAATGCTGTCACTGCATAACTTCAAAAATTAAGTAATTGTTCTGTTTCATTGCAGAGAATTAGTGTATTAAAGTAGGTATTAGTTGTATTCTGTTTAGTAATTCATTTCTTTTGGATGAGCCAAGAGGTATGTGAGCCTTTGTAATGAGTTGGTTTATGAAAGATGACCTCAAGGACTAAATTAGGCATTAGATATAAAAATTCTAGAACAAACCTGAATTACAATCCATTATTTCTACAGTGTTTTACAAAGCCAGTCAGGATTAGAAAGCAAATAGAATCTCTCAATTTTGTTCCAGCTGTGTAATTTGGGAAACATTCCATCCCAAGCATTATTCAATTTAAAATTCTTAATTACTTCAATCAATTGCTTTACCCAAAAAGTATACCACTTTTATTAAAATGTATACCCTTGCCAACAAACAGCTTTAATGCAACTTGACTGAGAGAGGAAGTGTGGATGTAGGGATATGTGTAGAGCATTTCAATTTCCATGTGGGATTTAGGTTCAAATTTAACATCTGCAGATATGCTGAATGCTTTTTTTTTCTCTATAAACCACAAAGGTATTAGGTGGAATGAATTTGGAGAAATTAGACTGGATTTTCTACATGCCATTTCCATCAGAGATATGCCAGATCAGGAGTTTTTCTTGCTCAGTAGTGTTGGTACCAAAGCTTCAAACATCAGATTAATAGTGGATAAGCTTTAGATTTTGTAAACCACCTCTGATTTGGGCTTGGTATTGACGAAGGGAGTATGTGTAGTGGCATTGCAATAGAGTATGCAAATTATTAGAACAGTGTAATCATAGAATAGAATAGAATCCCTACTGTGCGGAAACAGGCCCTTTGGCCCAACAAGTCCACACTGAACCTCAGAGCATCCCACCCAGACCCATCCCCCTGTATCCCACCTAACCTGCACATCCCTGAACACGACAGGCAATTTCACATGGCCAATCCAACTAGCCTGCACATCTTTGGACTGTAGGAGGAAACCGGAGCACCCTGGGGAAACCCATGCAGACACGGGGAGAAACTCCACATAGACAGTTGCCTGAGGGTGGAATCAAACCCGGGTCCCTGGTGCTGTGAGGCAGCAGTGCTAACCACTGAGCCACTGTGATTTGTGTTATCCGGTGCTAAGCTGTGCTGAACTGGGTCATGTTTGATGTTGATATTTAGTGCCAGAAATAGCAAAACACTCCACTTCCACCCTAACTCTTTACAACTGTCCTGTGCATTCCCACTTTATCGGTCAATTTTACAATCCCTTTGCAGGTGATGGGCACTTAACAATCCCCAGAGGGTCTTTTCGCCAACCAGGATGTGTTTATTAAGTGGGGAGGGGGTGAATGGGGTAGGCAAGACCTAAGGTGGCCCACTTGTCCTTGCTCTGATTGAGGTCTGAAGTTACCACGTACAGAGACATTCAGGATGGGAAATACCTGTCAGGTCACTCTACGCATGGACCTCAGACAAGAAATTAAGGGTGCATCCCCATTATTGGCTCCCTTTTGAGATTGGATACTCCCACCACAGTCTGCCCCACCAGCACTGTGGTTCTTTCTTCTCACTTAGGCTTGTCATCATGATCCCTACCCACCCAGCTCCTCACTATCCCTACCACAAGGCCTCCACATTTATCAGCATCATAAACACTGGGAGCTGGAATCTCTGGATTGTATTTAGTCCTAACAGTGTCCATTGTTTCCGGAGGTGTATTTAGATCGGCTGGCTGTGCTTTGAGTTTGGTAGTCCTCTCAAGTAAGGGGTAGAAATCCTCTCTTCAGCAATTAACACTTGTTGGGTGACTAAATTCTGTCTTGCCTTCCTGTCTTTGACTTTGTTCAGTTCTAATTATGACCAAGTGCATTGGGGTAAATTCTGTGTACTATAATCCTACATATAGCACCACTCAAATGCGCTGTGTGTCAGAGATGGGATTAGCACAAAATAGTTCCAATTCTTAGAATCGTACACTTCACTGGGAATATAGGGTCCTTATTTTATCCTACTCTCCCATTGTTGTCCTATTTGCCCTGATAGATTTCTGATTGGAAACTTCATTTCAGTAGCTTTCCAACAACGCTTCACCATTTCTTGTCTATTTTACCTGCTTTGCTCTTCATTTTTCTGCAGTTTGAAGGTTTCTTATTTGTTTATCTTTTTCATGCCCTTTTAAACCAGCCACTTCAATACTTGCCATTTTATACTATTTATGCTTCATCATTGCCTCACTGGATTAGTTTTTGTACCTCAAGTACATGTGCCATCTAATTGCAGCTTTTGAAAGTAACAATTGGTTGGTAATTCAAACCCTTAACTTTTCTCAGCCACTAAAGTCAGTGTGCTTGACTTTTGACCTTCTGCCTATTATTCATCTCACTGTTTCTCCCCCGACTAATCTGTTAAATTGTTTGCTAATCTACAATGTCGAAAGTCTAGCTAAGAACTTGCACCCCTCCTGTTGCTGCTTCATGTTTAACAGTGTTGAATAAGGGGCAGATTGAAGGGCATTTCAAGCCCATATCCTTTCAGTAACTGATGGATTTGCTCATTTTTTTTATTTTAATTCTCTCAATCCTAGTGCTGGAATTATGGAATTCTTTATTATTATTAAGCTTTCTTTCTTACAGTGAAAATGGTTATGGGAAATTAAACACTGGGCCAAATTAAACAAGCAGTTAGGAAGAAATATATGGCAAAGAAACCAAAGTATTTATTGTGAAAACAATTTTTGCCTTGGTTTGTGATTATTAGAAGTGTATGACAGAATAAAGAGGAAAGAAGTTCTTGTATTCTTAAAAAACCAAACACAGGGAATGAGAGCTCAGCATTCCCACAACCTGGTTAAACTTTTTCTACATCTCTGATCAACTCTTGCTTAATTTGTGCGCATATGTGCACAAGCAATAAATCTGCCTCATGATTTTCCCTTTTTCCACTTCTTTGATTCTCCTTATTGTTTCCCTTCTGGCAATTCCTCTGCTGTTGATTTCTTCTTGCTTCTCTGCCATTTCTCTGTTAACTTTTATTCTCCAATCTGGTTTCACAGCTTCTGGGTTTAGCTGTTCTTTTTTGCTCCTGCTGTTCTTTCTTCACGTTTAATGTCCCTCTATGCCTGCTTCATATTTGCTATCCCTTAATTCCATTCTTTAGCCTGTTTTATCTATTTGTCACTCTATTCCATTTTCTCCTGTTATGTTTCTTCTGTGGTATCCACCACCTAGATTCTGGCTGTCTGAAATACATCAAGAGACAGGACTGAGGCACTTTGGTCAAAAAGAAATAGTCATCAATTATTCATGCAGTGTTCTGCCATGGAAAGGAAAATATTAACTTTATTAAAGAGGCATCTCACTGTGCCTTCATCTTGCCACGAGGCTTCAAGAGACAGCTAGGTCATGTGTCATTCCATCGTCTCCAGTGCTGATGCATATTGTGTCACATTAGCTTATCACCCAGGCAGGTTTAACCCTTTATACTGCAAGCCTCGTAGTCTACTACGTATCAGACGAATGGATGCAGCCTTGACAGGGTAGAAAAAGCCATCTGAAATGATACAGATAACAAGGGCTACTTAAAACTAATGTCCCACTTTCCTAGAACTTTTAAGTATGAATTCAGCAGAAAAGTGTCGCTGTATATAATTTCCAGAGGAAATTTAGATTTGATTCACATCAATTAGATAGCAAAACGGTACTGCAAACGTTCTCAACTTGTTTGCATTGTGTCTGCAATATATCTGCTAAAACTTTGTCAGCAGGAGTTAAGTCATTTGATCTTTGGGTCAATGAGATTTCTGGAGATCTACTGTGTTTACACATGTGATTATTAACAAAAAGATGTGACCATTGTGTCTTCTTGATTCCACAGTTGTCTCTGTAAACCTAGCCTTGTGAATTAGATTTTCAGCCATAAAGATGTTATAATATACACTTATAAAACAGTGTCTTAACTTCAGTTGGAGTATTGTGTCCAGTTCTGGGCATCATACTTTAGGAAAGGTGTGAAAGCTTAAGAGAAGGTACAGACAAGATTTACAACAATTATTCCAGGGGTGAACAGTCTCAGTTACATGGATCAGTTGAGGATGGTGGGTTATCATTTTAGTGAAGAGAAAGTTGAGTGGAGTTTTGGTAGATGTGTGCAAAATGCTGAGATTTTCAGAAAGAGAATATAGACAGAAACTGTTTCCATTGGCAGCAGGATCAAGAACCAGAAGACCCTGCTCAAAGGAGGTAAAAGGACCAAAGGTAACACAAAAAGAAGCTTTTCTTTATGTCAAACAGCTCAGATCTGGAAGGTACTGCCTGAGAATTGAGACCGCGTGAATTTTGGCTTCAAAAATGGAGTTTAATAAGCATCTGAAGGGGAAAAATAACATGGGGCCATATAGCAAGGATGGAAGAGTGAGACTAATTGACATGGTCTTGCAGAGAACTACAATGGGCTAAATGATTCTCCTCCTGTGACATAACGATTCCATGATTCACAATTCTATCATGACAAAGTTTTAATTGGTCTGAAATTGGTGTGCCAAAACATTTAACATTTCAGTTTAATATCTTTTGGTCAGACTTGGAAAAGAATGGAGATGTTACAGGTTTACAAAAAGTCCAGAGGCAGGGAATACAGGGAAGAAAGAACGTAAAAAGGGAAGACCTATTGTTGGCTGGATAGTAGGAGAGATGAAGTGACAGGAATTTCAGTACAGGCAGAGTACCATCTCATTTTGCTGCTGCCCATTATTCCATTTGTTATGTAACCTCTCTGCCTTTTACTCTTCACTTTTATTCTTTCATCCCGTTTTTCCACTGCAAACCCTCTTGAACTGAGTGGGTTGATAAGGTACTTAGAAGGCAGTTAATAGTCAACCATGTTGTTATGGGCCTGGAGTCGCATATAGGCCAGATCAGGTGGGTACTGAAGATTTCCTTCCCTGAAGGACATTGGTGAACCAGATGGATTTTCACAACAACCAATGATGAAGTTATGGTCACCATTACTAAGACTAGTAATCAAAATTAAATTCCACCAGCTGCTGTGGAGCTGATGTCTCTAAAGTGTTGGCCTAGATCAGTGGATTTCTAATGCAGGAACATTTTCACTATGCTACCATTTCCTCATGTTTGTTATTATTAGTCTGTTTCGTGATTAGACAATTGTCTTCTATTTCTGAGCATTCAGAGTTTTAGAGAACAGCAGTCACCTCAAGGTATTCATTCTGAATGCAGTATTTCTTGAAGTGTGGAAATAAAAGCAAAAGTACAGTAGAGTAAACAATGCTTTGTAATTTGTAACAGCAGTTTTTATGGAACAAGATGGACAGAGTCAGAATTTGCTTACAAATACAGAATGTTTGATCATTATGGGGTTCAGTGATTTTGGTTGATTCATTGGAGAAACTGATTTGTGCTCATCCCACTATTTCAGTCTGACCTTGAGCATCTCTATACTAGTCGATAACCTATAATCTCCTGGAATTACTTTGTGTTATTTGGGAAATGGCACAAACAGTGCAGAAATATTATGGCCTTGATGGATTTTTGACCTATTAGGATTAATAAAATGTGATTAATTGATTGTAGTCACATCATTGGGTAAATAACCATTAACTGCATAGACTTCTGACGATCAGGTGGCTTTCCATACTGGCTTGAAAAATAAAATGATATTTCTATATGATCAGCATCCTTGTCCATCAATAACTAAGTTGAGAATATCAAACAAAAAGAACAAAACAATTGCTCTATTTGACACTAATGGTTATCACATTGAATACATTTGCTATTCAAAGAAAGACATCTTTTACTACCAGTTTTCTATGATTATATTTAACAATGTAGAATTTCAAATGTACACTAAGTAAATGACTGTGACCTTAGTGTAACCTCGCATCCAAAAATCCCACATGTAAGTCTGTTTTTTTAATGTGAAATAAAAGAGTTACTTTAAGCTCATTGAGCTAAGTGATGTTAGCATCAGTGAGTATATCCTTCCCACTAAAATGGTTCTACTCAACAAATTATACCTACATCAAATTTACATGTAGACTGATAACTTTAAAAAGTTAACTTTTTTAAAAAGATACTTGAATTCCCAGCGATCAACATTATAAAATTTCATGTTTTAAGATTTAAGGAATACCAACTAAACACTGCTTAGAATGAAGCTAATATCCTGAATGACAGGAAAGACATTCCTTTATTGGTGACTGGAAATCACTCACCACATTTGGTTTACAGCACCCTCTCTGCAGATATGCAGTCCTTTCAAGAATCTGTCTGAAGCTACTGCTAGCTTTCAATTGGCTTAATTCTCACCATTTTCCTCAGTCTTCTAACTAATTCCAAATCAATCTCCATCAGCCGCAGAGAGACCCGAGGAGACAGGAATTACACATCAGGAGGCACCTTTCAGAGTTTTTACATTTTTGCTGGGTCCCTGTTTCCAACTGGAGAGCCAGGTGTCATTACCATTCCTCCTGGTAACCAACATAGCACAACCCTTTCCCTTCTACTCTTGTCTGTCTGTCTGTCTCTTTTTCCATTGCTGTTCAGAATCTCTGAGACAAAAGGTCTGCACGATCAAGAATATTTCTTTTAGCCTTTGTTTTCAGATGTTAAACCTGGCACCTGCACTTCAGTTCAATCAGGGTCCCTAGGTAACCAAGCCATACACAGGTTTGTTGTTGGCCAAAACCTTTATAGGATCATAGTAACCAATTTATACCAGCAGACCTTTGTAATGTTTCACCTGTCATTTTCACGGAAAGTGTTGAATGTCTCTAGAAATAAGATTTTACAATTAGAGTTTTGAAAATTGGAAAACAGCACATAATATTTCATTGAACTAAATTTTTGTCAGTTGTAAGAAAAATTTTACAATTTTGTTAAAATATCTTTAAATAATTTCACATGCTGATTTTAATTTGAGTGCAAGTGTCATAGAGTCATAGAGATCTACAGCTCAGGAAAGGGCTGTTTGGCCCAACACGTCCTCAAGAGTCAACAATAACCACGTTAACTAAACCATTTTCCAGCAATTGGCCCATCGCATGGAATCCTTTGGCATCACGAGTACACATCTAAATACTTCTGAAATGTTATGAGAGTTTCTGCCTCTACCACCCCTACAGAACAGGAGTAGATATTTAACATCCTGGGTTATAAGGCTTTTAATAGAAATACAGTTGGTTAAATGGGAGGGGCTGTAGCAGTCTTGGTCAAAGATAGTACTGTATCATTGCCCTTGAACAAGATGTAGTTCCAGAAATAGAATCTAAATAGTTGGAAGTGAGAAACAGGAAGACAGCAGTGACTTTGTTGTGTATTTATCATAGACCTCAAAATAGTGGGGAGGAAGTAGAAGAGAGCATTTCTAGGCAGATTATGGAAATATGCAGAATAAGTAGGGTATTGATAGTTGCCATTTTCAATTACCATAGGCTAGACTGGGAAAA
>NC_063332.1:44207416-44243236 GCF_021869965.1 Rhincodon typus | reverse complement strand
GGGGTGGGGGGGGGAGGGGGTGGAGGAGAAATTGCTATCATGTGTGCAGGAGAAATTTCTGGAAGAGTACATTTCCAGTCCGACAAGGGAGCTGTATTGGATCTGGTCCTAGGAAATGAGACAGGCCAAGCGGAGAATATCAGAGTAGGGGAACATGCGGGAAATAGGAACCATAATATAATCACATTTAATATTAAGTTGGTAAAGGATAAAATTCATAAATGTTTAAGATTCCAGACTGGACAAGGGCAGATTTTAGCAGCCTAAATTTTGAACTAGAGCAGCTTGATTAGATGGATGAAACAATGGATGAAAAATAGGAGAATTTCGAAAGAGAGATGAATAGGGTGCAAACTAGGTACATACCCATGAGAAATAAATATGTCATATCCAAATATACAGTATCATGAATGACTAAGGGTATTCATAAGAAAATAAGGAAGAAAAAGGAGGCATACAATGCATACAGGAATAATAATACCAATAGAAACTAGGAAAAGTATGTCAAATGCAGGAAAGAGGCTAAGGCTGGAATAAAGAAGGAATAACGAGAAAAAGATGGCAGGCTGCACTAAAACAAATAGTAAGATGTTCTTCAAACATAATAATAGTATTGTGCCTCAAACCAATTGTTGTTGTCCAAAAGATTGAAGTGGGACAGGCTGTCTAAGCGAAGGTGTGTTCACCTGCAACATTTACACTGAAATGTGGAAAGACCTCATTATAATCACTACACATAGGTGACATGTTAAATCTCCAATGGTCCCTATTTTTAAAAGTGGCTGTTAAATTTCAGTTAAGGTAATCCTAGCTAAGTGGCACTAAGGACTGAAAGGGAACAAAAAATGCATAATCAATTGGTGTGCATCTGAATGGAAGAGATGATTTAAAAATTTAAGAATTCTTCTTCAATAATAGCCCCAACAGCTGCCCTGAAAAGTTATATATTCTTCTTAGTGCTTCTGATGATGGCTGACTTTTTACCTTTGTATCAAATTTCCAGGTCTTTGTCCACAAATATTTTACCTTGTGCTGTACTAATAAACCCTGTAGTTCTATCAAATGGCTTGGTTGTTTGTATTCAATCGAATACCAGATATGTATATGCAGGGCAGCAAAGTGGTGTGTGGGGGTAAGGCAATAGCGGGGAGTATGGTGGTGAGGTTTCAGAGAGACTGAACTGATTGTCTGCATTTGAAGAATAACTACTAAATTTCATTGTAATAGTCCTGAAGTAGTTTGAGGTAATACTTAATGACAAATTCCACAAAGTAGATGCATAAATTCTTCAACCATGCTCAATTCAATATTAAAAGGTAGGTACAAGAGAGTGTAAATCTCAAAAAAAAGCTCCTTGACACTTTTATTTACTTTGTCTTTCCCTGATACTTATTAAAAGTAATAAAGTAGAAGTGACTCATATGACACATTTCACAAGGTGACCCTCACTTTCATTTCATATTTATGAGTTTTGTAGATGGAGGATGTAAGTCCCAGGGCCAAACGTAAACAGAACTGAATCACCAAATTACAACATAAATAGAACAACTCACCTCTCATATGAATAAAATATTTGACAATTGGAAAGATATGTAATGTCAGTCTAGCTATGCAAACTGTTCTGCAGCTCATACAAGACAGAACCACGCAAGTCTTCTCAGCCTGCTTACTAATATTTTGTCCTTTCCTGTCTAAGCTAATCAAAGCTGAAATTCTGTTTTTGCCAGTACGCAAAAAGCTTAAATGGCCACAAATGCTTTATCAGGTATCAATGCCAAAGTTGCTCAAAGAATCAAGAAATAGGGCAACTAATAGCCTAAGATGGACCCAAAGTCATGCGTCTATGAAGTGGAGCCCTCTGTTCAAAATCACACTGGGAAAACATTGGAACCGTGATTAAGTACACAATTTAGAATGGCAACACAGGAATATGACAGAAAAATGTTACAAACTGAAACACTGTACAGCTCTAGCAGCATCTGTAGAGAGAAAACCAGAGTTAACATTTTGGGTCTGTGACTTTTTGTCAGAGTGAGGAACAGGAGAGTGACTTGGCTAAATTTAATCAAATCTTATTCAAAGTCGTTTAGTTAAAATTTAGTCCAACATGATTAAAACACCATTCCCTTCCACACGTCTAAGATAACAACCAGAACTTACACCAGTACTAACATACATTCCTATTGTTTCCATGAATCCTTCCAACAGCATTCTTAACGGCCAATTATATAGCAGTTTTTGTATCAACATGACAGTTTTCACATCACATTGACAGGGAAACTAAAGTGTGACTGTGGTTTGAAGTTGCTAATTTTGGCAAGCAGCTAGAGGCTGCCTCAAAGAAAAAGTCTCACATCACTTGGGCTTCAAACAGGCTGCAGTATAACTGGAGTTGGTATAAATCCATCTTTTTTTAACCACTTTAAGATTAAAATTCCCCAAATAATCTCAGATTACATTTATAGATTTATTGATAATAAAGCGGTGTTAAGACAAATTACTTTACTGACTTTAAAGTGTTTTTTCTGTCATTTTCAGTTAACACCTTGCTAATGTGTTCACTGCTATAAATCATATTCAGATAACCAACAGTATAAAATGGGCCATAAAGAAAGCAATATTCTTATTGCCTGAATTTAAGACATAGATTCAGAATAGAATCAGAGAATCCCTACTGTGTGGAAGCAGGCCACACTGACCCTCTGAACAGCATCCCACCTAGAACCCCACACTCCATCCTGTAACCCTGCATTTCCCATGGCTAATCCACCATACCGACACATCCCTGGACACTATGGGCAATTAGCATCACTAATTGACCAAACCTGCACATCTTTGGACTGTGGGAGGAAACTGGATCAAACCCACGCAGACACAGGGAGAATGTGCAAACTCCACACAGACAGTCGCTTGAGGGTGTAATCGAAATCAAATTTCTGGCACTGTAAGGCAGCAGTGCCAACTACTGAGCCACTGTGCCACCCTAGAAAGGATCAATGTTGTCAATTGAATCCTCAAGTCACCCCAAATCATGTGAAGCAGGTATCTTATCTGGTAAACTTCTGAATTACGATCGGTTTTCTTCTTTGCTGTGGTCCTGTTGGACTATCAGATATTGTGATATTTGTGATAAACCTGGAATTCAAACTGTCATGCCTTCTCAGCTTTAGAAAGATGCAATTCTTTTCCAAGTAGAGAACAATGATCTGATTAATTTGTTTTCCAATATTTCATAGAAGCTGGAACGTACCACAATCGCAAGCAGCAAAAACAGAAAAATGTGCTACTGTTGAGAATTCAGGATAGATTCAATTCTGACAAAGTTGCACACATGAAATGTGAACCATCCTTTTGCTGTTAGATCCTGGCACACCTGCTGTATATTTGTAGTATCTTCAGTTTGATCTCCAGTATTAGCTATTTTTCATCTTATCTCTTTTGGACATTGCCTTTCCCTATTTGTATGGAAGCAAATGTAATTGAGGTAGCAAATGATCTCATAAGGGTTAAAATAACAATGCCATTGTTTGACCTAGCAGTAGTTCGATTCAAAGACAGCACGCTTAAATGTTTATTTCGATTAATGGCACAAGCGTATAGGAAAGACATGATCATTTTTAACCTGTAATTTTTACTGCCTACTATGTACAATCAATCGATACAATTGGCACTGAGGCACAAAAGGAAGCAGTTCTGTAGAATCGGAGCCCTCCTGCAGGCAATTTTTCTTACTTAGAACTCAGGAACAGTGTTTTTCTTCATAGGGTGGGTATGGGGGATTGGGGAGTGAAGAAAATAGGAGAAAAGGAAGAAAGTAGCTTGAAATTTCTTTTCAAAGTCAGCCTGGTAGAGTAATTTGTTTTGAATCTGTCCAGAAACTACATGACAGAGGCACCTTTGACACTGGTGATCAATACTAATAGAATAGATCAAAAGGACATGGTTGTGAATACCGAAAACATCCATCGTTTGTTGGTGATTAAACGAAGAAAAGCTGAGCTAACATAATAAGATGAGCACTGTGGATGGCATGCCTGAGACTCAGAGTTAGTTCTGTGTGATTACAAGTAGATGAGATGGAGAGAATCATAACCACAATTCCAACTTGCAAATTTTTGCTGTTCACTAGTTGTTAACAGCAAATATCTATTGTTGTGGGATGATACAAACATAAATAATTGCTTTGCTATTTATATGCTCTATTTTTCACCACAAGTCCACATACCCCTCTGCAACCACCTTCAGCTGGAAATAGATGGTCCAGGCTGTGGATGTGCTCCTGACTGAAGATGATCCTGCTTTATAAACTGTTTATCATGAGCTTAAATCTGGTCACTAAGAGCAAGATGAAATAGGTCTAACTTGTGTGCATCTGGCTTCCTGTTTGCAAGAAATATTTTGTTCAATTCTGTATCCAGTCTCCTACATTTGCAGTCACTCAGGAGATCACTACAAAATTTTCACATGATTAATGGCACCATCTCCAAAATGGCCACAGCTACTTCTGATCCATACACCTTCAAAAGGTTTAAGATCAAGAAATCAATCTCCTTCCTCTCTTTCTCACTTGCTTGCATCAGTTTTGACCCTGAGGGAAAAATTTCTTCCATGTTATATGTATAAGAACACCCTAAACCAATTTATAAAGAATGTATTTACCTACACAAGCCATGAAAATCTCCAGGGGCTTTAATTTCTCTGATAGAGCACTGGTTAGTGTATTCACACAAAACACATTTGTATGCTGTCTTAAATTAAACTAGTTAACCACTGCTTTAGAATAATGCACAAATGAGTTTTATTTAAACGTTTTCAAAATGCACTTTGACAAGTATATGTGTCCACGTGCTCCAGAGTGGTGTGGATCTAATTTCTCAATGTAGACCGTATATCTTTGCTATTTTATAACCAATACAAGGTGAAATACATCACACTCTTATCACAAAGTCATAAAGGTTGCATTCTAACTTCATCAACCAGTTTAAAAACTTCCCCCATTCTATAATGCCATTTAAATTCTGTCATTTCTATTATCCAATGATATTTTCCTTTTAGGTCTGGCCATTTCCAGTTATGCCTTTAAATGAGCCAAGTAAACAAAGATCACAGACTGAATTATTTTTAATTTAAGAAACTGACCAGGAACTGAAAAGTATATAATTGAAAATGAGATTGGATAGCTTGCAGAATGAAACAGTAATACTTCCACATTTATACTGCACCTCATAAAGATTCATGGTTGGTGCACATTCTTATTTTGCACTTTTGTTGTAAAATATATTCTACAGTTCTTAAAAGGACTGCTGAATGTGGTCTTAACCAAAACTTTATCCCCTGCAGTGCTGGCATTCTGCCCCTCATAAATCCTTGCCACAGTATCAACATGCAAAAAATGCTTGTTTATTGAAGTATAGAAGTTACTTTAGTTTGGACAAAATAATCCCTCAGAATTGTTGCACCATTATTGTTCTGTTATTTCTGTAAATTCCCTCTTTTCTTTATTTGTCCCGTAATGTGTTTTGTTGTTTGTCCATTTTCTCCTTCTCTTTGCCACTATATGGCTGTCCAAATCATTTTTTGTTCTTTTTGCCCTTTTTGTTCAACTACCTTTTTCTTTCTTTTTGTCCCTCACTTTCTGTTTCTGTCTGTTTGTTCCTCTGTTTATCTGCCTATTTATTGTTGTTAGTGTTATGGTGAGGAAACCCCAGATGGGCTTCCTACGTGCTATTTTTCTGGTTCTTTGATCTAAAGTAATAAAATATGTACAGTGCATATGGCTACACACAGTAAATCATATGTTTTGTACATTGATTTCTATTCCCAAATGGGGAGATTGGGAGCTTTGATAAATCATTTTGAAATGTTTGCTGCTTACCAGTATATTAGAGGTTCTCTGGATTATGCTGGGTTGGTTTTTAGTGTTACACTGATTACACATTTCATAGATAATTGTGACCAATATTTGTTGCCTTCGTAAAAAGGCAACAAACCCTAATTAAAGTCTTACTCCAATCAGCATGAATAATGGCATGCATAAGATTGTAAGATGCCTTTAATTGATGGCTAGCTTGATAACTTTTCATTCTACAAAGTAATAAATATTAAAATGTGTATGAGAATATCTTTTTTTCTTGAGAAGCCGAGAAATATACTCAAATCTGATGGTGCACTTTTTTTTAATGAATACGCTTTCTCTTTAGTGGTTGTATGAGATTCACTGCGGGAAAATCCCTTGTGATCTGGTGATCTGTATCTTAGGTTGTGTAGCCCAGGGCTAACAATTGTCCTGTTTAACAATAACACCAAGCACGACAGCTAATGTAAGATCCCCAATATATCTTATTCCTTTTCAAAGATGCAAAGTACCAGACACAATGTTTTTCAGACTAAAATATCTGATCAAACATATTTAAATCGAAAAAAAAAAGAACCAAAGATGAAAGGTCACAAACTTGGAACACTAACTTTGTTGCTTTCCACAGATGCTAGCAGAACTTAGCATTTCTAGCATTTCCCATTTATATAACAAGTAGTAAATTGAACATATTACCCACAAAATATGTAAAACAGTCCCTGAAGCATCGTCTAGCTTCGCAAATCTCCCATCTGCCAAAGTAAAAACAAACATTCGACAAAGCTCTATGAAGCATTAACTGTATGTTCTATAAAGTGGTGTAGACTCGTCCTTTTTTTAAACAGAGTTTCTTCCTTCTGCCATCCTCAGGATGAGAAAAAGAGCAAAGTGAGGCACAGCAGTCTTCAGGACACGTCTCCCTTTTGCAGGATTATTGTCGAGCTTTACAAAATCAAATAAATTGTTTTGCCTCATGATGCATTCCTGATTCTGTACAAATGTTGGATTCAGAGACGTGGACCTGTGCCATTCATGGCACGACATGCATGCTCACCACCTGAGATTGGGAGGAGAGAAGCTGTGTTCAGAGGCAGATGCTGCACAAGTAGTTACTTAAATCCTCTCTGCTCCTATGATGCTGCTTGGCCTGCTGTGTTCATCCAGCCCTGCACCTTGTTGACTTAAATCAACCTGTCTGGAATGTAATGCCATGCCTCTGGGGCAGGTTGGACTTGAACCCAGACCTTCTCGTCCAGACTACCACTGCACCATTAGCTGCAGCAAAGAAAGTTGAAGACAACAGTAAATCCATTCAAAGTGACAAGGTGTAAAATAAGTGACTGAAACTATCATGTTAGCTTCCTGTCAGGTGAGAAAATTAATCCCTAAATCTCTTACTACTGAAAGGGAAGATATTTTTACAAGATGGAGAATTCACAAAGAGGAATTTGTTTTAAAAGTCATGCATCAGTGATTTGCATGCTGTTACTCTGGATCAAACCATTGGCCCTATTATTAGTCAATGCAAAAGCATGCATTACCCAATTCATAGAGAGTCATAGAGCACAGAAAGAGACCCTTCGGTCCCACCTCCCTGCTCCTGGTCCATATCCCTCCAAGCCTTTCCTATTCAGGTACTTATTTATATGTCTTTTTAATTGTACCCACATCCACCATTTCCTCAGGAAGTTCATTCCACATGCGAACCACCCTATGTGTAAAAAAATTGCACCTCATGTCTTTTTTAAATCTCTCTCCTCTCTCCTCATGAAATCCCCCATCCTCGGGAAAAGCCAACTCCTATTAACACTCTCTCTAGACGCTTCATTATTTTATAAACTTCTATAAAGTCACCTCTCAAACCCCTATGCTCCTGTGAAAAATTCCCAACCTATCCAGCCTTTCTTTATAACTCAAACCTTCCATACACGGCAACATCCTAGTAAATCTCTTCTGAACCCTCTCCAGCTTAATAATATCCTAAATTTTGCTGTTGCAATTCATCCAACTGCGCACCAACTAGAGAAATGCAAACGTGGAGTAGTTTGTGTGAACTTTAAAATATAACATTTACATAAACGTAGAACACACTTCAAAGCCATTGAGCAGCAACATAGATAACTTACCTAATAAATGCATTCTGTTGTGTAGAATTGAGAAACAATTGATTTCATTTAGGGCAACAGTAGGGATATACCATCAGCAGAGGTTGCTTTAGTGTCAGAGCTCAAGAATTGGCCTCAGCATGCCTCAAATAGGATCAGGAAAAATCAACTAGGCCTCCGGTCCCAATCACTCTCTCATGGAAAATAATACATCTAGGCTTTGAATAAATGCTGAATTAACTTCACTGTGAAGTTGCTGATGTTGGAATGGCAAATTGGCAATCAATAATAAGACTCACATTTTGTTTTAAAAGGATGAATTGGACAAGGTAGTTTTATATTGTATTCTTGTGGACCTCCCTGACTTCAGGAAAAGAGAGGAATTTAAAACAAAAGTAGTCTAGTGTCTAAATGTATATGACATATATGCAGTATAGGGTCATTCCATTTGTTCACATTCTTCTATTGTACAACTAAAGTTTTGACACAGCTGCTTAAACATGAATAATCTTCTAAGGTTCATGGAAATTTTCTTGTCTACAGATTTTCTTTGGAGTATATTTCCTTCATTTTAACATCCCTGTTATGCTTAAGAAAAGGAATAAATTTTCACATTTAGTTCTCCTGATGCAGAGTTTTGCATGATGGAACACATCTCAGGAACTCGGGTGCCTGCCTATTCATGGTCCATGGTTTTCTGTCCATTTAAATTAATTAATGGAAAATCATGACCAGTGAATCAGGAATGCATCCGAATGCCTGGAAGGCCTAATGGGGACGTTTTATCTCAAAACCTCTCCTGCTCCATCCTGGAATCCTTCCTGTGCTTTCAAACAAAATTATAAGGAGTTTCATTTTCACTTTTAGTGCAGGGAGAAACCTGCCAGTTGCAGATCTATCATCCTTTACGCACCTCAACCTTCTGGGGAAAGGAAAACTGAGAGAGTGTATGGAAAGTGGCCGATCCATGTCAAGGATGCTCTACCAAAACTGTGCCCACAACTTCCAAAATGAAAATTCTCACTACCATTATTTTTGTAACTGAATGTGTTAATACTGCTTTGAATGAGATTTTTGTCTGGACAGATCAGCAAGCCAATTACCTGTAGGACAAACACAGGTAGGTCAACTATATAGTGACTATTGGATAGCGATCAGTAGTAAAATGATTGGCCAAGTGGTCCTTTCCCAATCTGGCAGCATGAAGGTTGACCAGTCCAGGTGAGTTCAATTAACCTGATGTACCAGAACTGAACCTCATAACAAATTAATTTTATTTACAATGACTGACAATTACTGCTCATACATGAACTGTGGTTAGTTCATAAAATATTCTAAATGATAAACCAGAGGGTATTAGAAACAGATGGAAATATTTATTAAGATGGCAAAAAAAACTGTCAGAGTCTGTAATCATGTCCTGTGGTCCCAACATGTTTTAATTAGTCGATTCTGATAGATGGGCTGGATTAAGAGATTCTGGACAAAAAGCTCTCAGCTGTATTCCTAAGTCTATTTAATGAGCTTCTGGAAACATTTATTTTGCGTATTTGAAGTAACCCCTGCAGTTTTTTAAATGGACATTTACTTCTAATTTGTAGTGGAGATCAGCAGTTTTAAATGGCATTGCTAAAGATTAATACAAGCTTTAAAATGAGAACTGTCAAGTGTAAGGACAATACGATGGCATTGTACATCCAGTTATTCAAGGTGTATGAATTGGAGAACATATTTTATGTACTTGATTGCTTAAAAATGTACCACTTCTGCATTATTCTGTCCACTAACTGCTGTGAGTCAGTGAGGAGTATTTGCATTCCATAGCCAAATCCTACCAAGAATTAAACAGGTCTCTGACAGACAGAATACTGTCTAGATTTGATCAGTGGCAGCTGCTGATGGGTCCTGTTCGTAGCAACTACAATGGGATCCATTGCTCAACAGCTGCCTGATTTGGCTGAATGTTAATTCAAGTCAATTTTAATGAAGATAAAAAGAACAACTGTTAGTACAAAATGGAAATGCAGAGAGTCAGTCAGCATCTGAAACAGAAAGAGAGGTTAATGCTTCAATGGAGGCCTCTGTCACTGACACAAAGATTTCATTGGCAATATTCACCTGCCTTTTTTCTTTCAGGTATGGACTGTCCAGCTGAGGATTACTAGAATTTACCGCTCTGTGTCCTTCGCAGCAGCCTGCAAAGGGAATTTGTCACTATCTTCTCCGGGGCATTTTGGAATAGACAATAAATACTGGTTTGCCCACCTACATCCACATTCCATAAACAAATAGAAAATAAGTTATGAAATCGTCTTTGTATTTTCTTGCAGAACAGAACATGTCATTACCACGTCTGGGGAGAAGTTGGTGTGTTTCAGAAAACTTTCCTACTTACTATTGACAATACTATTGAGGAGCTGGAGGAACACAGCAGGCCAGGCAGCATCAGAGGAGCGGGAAAGTTGACGTTTCGGGTCAGGACCCTTCTTCAGAAATGGGGAGGGGAAAGGGAGCTGGGAAATAAATAGAGAGAGGAGGGGTGGGGCTGTGGAAGATAGGTCAAATGAGGTGTTGCTCCTCCAGTTTGCGGGTGGTGTCATTGTGGCACTGGAGGAGGCCCTGAATAGACATGTCACGCAGGGAGTGGGAGGGGGAGTTAAAATGGTTGGCGAACAGAAGGTGTTGTCGTTTATCGCGTACAGAGCGCAGATGCTCCACAAAATGATTTCTGAGTCTATGCTTGGTCTCACTGATGTACAGGAGGCCACATCGGGAGCAATGGATACAGTAGACCAAGTTGGCGATGTACAGGTGAACCTCGGTCTGATATGAAAGGTTTGCTTTGGGCCTTGAATGGGCCTTGAGGGGAGGTATAGGGGCAGGTGTAGCACATCCTGTGGTTGCAGGGAAAGGTGCCGGGGGTGGTGGGGCCGGTGGGGAGTGTGGAGCGGATGTGGGAGTTGCGGAGAGAGAGGTCCCTACGAAAGGCAGATGGGGTGAGGAGGGAAATATATTTTTGGTTGTGGGATCTGATTGTAGGTGGTGGAGGTGGTGGAGAATGATACACTGGATGCAGATGTTGGTGGGGTAATATGTGAAGACAAGGGGGATTCTGTCTTTGTTTTTGTTGGGAGGAGGGGGTTTCAGGGCAGAAGTGCGGGAAATGTAAGAGATGCAGTTGAGGGCATTTTTGATCACTGGAGGAGGGAAGTTGCAGTTCCTGAAATACAAGGACTTCTGGGATGCCTGAGAGTGAAATGCTCCATCTTGGGAGCAGATGCGACGGCGGCAGAGGAATTGGGAGTCGGGGATCGCATTCTTGCAGGAAGATGGGTGGGAGGAGGTGTAGTCTAGGTAGCTGTGGGAGTTGATGGGCTTGAAATAGACGTCAGTTTTGAGGTGGTTACCAGAGATGGAGATGGAGAGGTCCAGAAACGAGAGGGAGGTAACAGAGATGGTCCAGGTGAATTTGAGGTTGGGGTGAAAGGTGTTAGTAAAGTCAACGAACTATTCAAGCTCCTTGTGGGAGCACGAGGCAGCGCCGATACAGTCATCAATGTAGCGGAGGAAGAGTGGAGGGGGATAGTGCCAGTGTAACAGTGGAAAAGGGATTGTGCCACATATCCTATGAAGAGGCAGGCATAGTTTGGGCCCATGTGGGTGCCCATGGCCACTCCCTTAGTCTGTAGGAAGTGGGAGTATTGCATTTTCCAGGTATGAAATGCCTTAGAGTTAGGTATAGTGTGACATACCTACATCATAATTATTAAACAAGAAATAAAAATTGCAAAGATAAGTACAAATAAGGATGCCAAAGTCTGTCCTGTTCATTTTCCCATAGAAACTTATCATCTCGCAATCAAAGCATACGTTTCTTCAGCGATGAGAAAGTCATCCTAGGTTTCAATCACACTCAACATGAAATACTCCACACAGTAAACTAAAGGGTATTATAAAATGTGGTATGAAAATTGTCTTTTATCACTTTCTACATGTGCCCTGCAGTTATGGTTTAACTAGAAATTATTTTTCTTGGGAAGCTGATTTTATCTGACTTGCTATCTTATGGGGGCTAAAATGAAAGCCTTTGAAAACCCTTGTGGGGATCACGATGTGGTATTAACCTGTACCCTTTGATTGAAAAGCAGCATGCTATCCTTGTGCTACCTGCACATAAGAATAATTTCTGCGTGCAGCCGGTTCTAACTGCATTGTTCATTGGCTGCAAGCATCAGCAAGGGGCCCAAAATCATAATTTCCTCGTACTTCTTAAAGGGGCAGTGCATTATGGCTAGGAGATATTCTGAAAATCCTACTGAAATTTAATCTGACACGAGAAGATGTGAAGAATGGGACAGAAAGAACACATTTTCATTTGCTGCATTCCAGGCCTTGGTGGAGGTGGCAGAAAGGTAGAGGGTTTGTCCTTTATCTGCAGGGGACCAGATGATCCTCTCCATATATAGTCAAGGACAGTGGGAGCAGACAATGATAGAAGCCAAGATCCAAGAGATACTGATGCAGTACCGCAAGGAGTTCAACGACCCACACACATGGTCAAAGTCAATCTTCAAATGCTATATGTCTCTAACTTCAGCACCAGCCTCAGCCACTATCAATCCACTACTCACTTATCAACAATAAGTATCAAAGGCCTATTATAACCAGAATTCATTATCTCCACTGTACCTTCACATGCTTTACACTGAGGCATGACTGACACTCATACATTTCACAGCTTTTACACATTGCCAATTGTTCAACCACGATAGCATCAGCCAAACAAATTGCACCACTCTCACTGACATTTGCCCTCTCTCATGGGAGACAAGGGGACGGATTTTCCAAGTAGTGGCAATCTCATGCAGACTGCCATTCTGGCCTCTTTTGTTCAATGAAAGAAGGGAGCACCGCATTTCTGAGAGGAGATTCCGTTCAGTGGTCAGGACTCTCTTAGAGATTGCGAACTATACTTCCATTCTGACAGTTCTTTCACAGCCCTCTTTTCACTGCAGTCAGCTGCAGTATTCTGAAATTTAGAGGTCCTGACAGCTACTCGAACAACTGCTGTCAAAGCATAAGTACATGAGTGAAGTGTCATGTTAGTGTGCTGGGAGGGTAGGGTGCCAGCTGAGAAGGGTGCTAGCCTATGTTTCCTCTAATTTTTCTTGCCACTGCATTGATATCTGCGTGTGGCAATAGCTTCCAGAATGAGGAATCATTGTGTCCATACTGACCATTGTGCACAGAGAATCCAAGCTGCAGCAAAGCCTAGAAGAACCCTTAGGGCCAGATGAATATGGGGTAGGGTGAGAGAATAGCAGAGTGCCAACAGATGAAGGGGTGGGATGCCAGATGGGTAGGGTTAGGGTGTCAAGTATGCCAGGTCAGAGGAGTACCAGTTGGATAGGAGTTTTTCTTGGCTCATACCTAATTGTCCTAAAGTACATGGGTTTGAGCTTTCTTCGTGAATTGTTGCAGTCCTTGGGTTTTAAGGACTCCTGCAGTGCTATTAGGAAGGGAGTTCCAGGATGCTGACCCAGTGATAGTTAAGGAGAAACAAAATAATGCCAAATCAGTATAGTCAATGGCTTTGACAGAAACTTGCATGTGGTGGGCATTTAGTGCTATTTTCCTCCCAGATGATTAAGGCTATGGATTTGGATGGTGTTGTGGTAGGAGTCTTGCTGACTTACTGTAGTGGACCTTGCAGATGTTGGATGGCGCACCAAACAAGTGGGCTACCTTGGCCTGGATGGTGTTCAACTTGTATTGTTGTAGTGGCACACATCTAGCTAAATGGAGGGTATTCCATCATACTTCTCACTTGTGCCATGTAGATAGTAGACATGATCTGAAGTTATTTAAATCCCCAGCTCTCTAAAATTGAAAACAATTCTAAACTGCAGCTGCCAAATTGAAAAAAAAACATGCTGCTGAGGTACATTGATTGACAGACTATCTAACCCATTCCATGTTTCAATTGCTATCAGATCATCATTTTAATTTAATTCATTCTTCACATTTCCCTAGAACTGATTTTACAGCTGAGTCCATTATGAATGCTTGGTTGAGCTTCAAAAGGTCTAAAAACACTTATCTCAACAGAGAGGGATCTGAATTGTTATTTTATCTGAAAATTTTAAGATTCCATTAAAATATTTTATGATGTTGATTTCTTTACAGAATTTAAGTTTTTTTTTAAATAAAACATGACCACTTGAGTGGATTTAAAATCTAAGAATGGTTTCATGAATGAAAGTTTTCTTTTTCTGTATTAAGTATGTCTGAGTAGGACTTCTATCAGAATGTTAAAAGTTTAATTTTATTTTATCACCACATGGCTGCTGAGGTCTGGTCATAATGAATACGAAGTGAGTGGTGATAGAGATAACATGGGGTTATGAGGTGGCACTGAGAGGGACATTAAGGGTGGAGCAGTGAGACGTGAGGGTTAGAGGCTCAACGGCCTTTTATAAAACTGGTTTGAATTTTCATGGAACCTAGGCATGTCTTTTAATCAGCCCACCCCAGCGCATACATGTATGTCTATGGTTGCCTCAGAACAACCGCCAGTATTGGAATACTAAACTTGATCATGTCTCCCTGGAGCGAAACAACACAGCAGCTCATGTTGATGTGTCTCTGCCGAGTTGTGAACTTTCAAAGTCAATTTATCTACTACGGTAATTCGAGTGTGGCCTTGAGCATGACAATACATACTGGAACACTTGTATATATTTAGAGCAAAAGCTTCATGATTTACTCTCAACCATATTGACAGCAATTTCCATGTTATCCATTTCTGGTATGCAATTATTACACATGTAAATGGTAAGCCCACTGCTACTATAAGATAATTCAATCTCTCCTCTAGGTTAAAGTCCCACACCACCTCTGACTAAACAAAACACTTATGGAAAGTCTAACAAATAGACAGAATGTGACCCAAAGTATTACCTCACAGCTACAAATATAGAGACAATAGCTTATTTAGTCATAGAGTCATTTACAGCACAGAATGAACAATCCGGTCAGCCCCCATTCTCCACTCTATCCCGGACATAGGAGCAGGAGCAAGATCAGGCCTTTTGGCCCTATGAGTTGGCCACACCTTTCAATTAGTTCATGGCTGATGAATGAATGATTTTATCATCACATGTATTTGGGAAAATACAGTGAAAAGTGTTTGTCGCCACAACCCAGTGCCATTTTGGATAACAAAATGAATAAAAAGAAATTACTTAAATAGAGCTTCATCAAGTGGATCAATGAAACAAGTAAAGAAACAGAAGATGGGAGAACTCATCTGGGCCAATCATTTCTCTCTATTCTGGGAATGTTAATGTTAGTGCAGATACAAGTAACTTTATCTCAATTTCTTTCACTGTCCTTGTCTTTTTCCTGGGCATTTTTGCAGACCTTCCTGTCTCTTATTGCTGATTGAATAAAAAAGGTGTTTCACCAGACCTGCATGTGCCTCACTTTTCTCAAATCCCTGTTTAGATTTTCCTTCTCATAATGACTGTTTTGTAGAAGAAGCAACTCAAAAAATGTCTTCCGTCTGAAAAGATGAGTGAGCATTAGAATCCAAGAACGATGGAACACAATTTGGGGCTGTTCTAACCTTGGTGCAGGTATGAGCTTTCCTTGTCTTTCTTCTTAACTGTGCACTTTCCTGCACAGCTTTCCAGACCTGGACAAGAGCAAATGTCACATGGCCAGAAACTGACTTAAAAACATGAATAGAAAATGAAGGAAGGTGACTGATTTGGTTGTGATATCAATGCAATTTTCTGTCTGTCCTCCATACACCACAATATCCTCGTCTATGAAAATCTAACTAACTCAGCCCTGAAGAAATTCAATGACCCAGCCTGCGATGATTTCTGCAAGAGAAAATTTCACAAACCAATGACACTTTGAGAGAAAAAAAATCAGCTGATCTCTGAAAAGGTATACCTCTTATTTTTAAACTGTGCTTCTTAGTTGTTGTCTCCACACAAGAGTCTACCAAATCAAATCCCTACAAGCTTGCATATGTTTCAATAAGGTTACCTGCTACCTTTTTAATCTCTAATGCATATAGGCTCAATATGTTCAATTTTTCTTCATAAAATAAGCCATTAATTCCAGGAATGAGTAAAGCGAACTTTTCCTGAAATGTTTCCTTTTCTTTGTTTATATTTATTGATTGTTTTCTTTTATTAATTCACAGGATGTGGGTTTCACTGGCTAGGCCAGCGGTTATTGTCCACCCCTAATTCCCCAGAAAGCAATTAAAAATAACCACATTGTTGTGGGAAGGTTCTGAGGAAGGGTCACCGGACTCGAAACATTAACTCTGATTTTTCTTCACAGAGGCTGCCAGACCTGTTGAGCTTTTCCAGCAACTTCTGTTTTCGTTCCTGGTTTACAGCAACTGCGGTTCTTTCTGTTTTTATTTATTCCTTCTATCCTCGCAATACCCTTAATGCATCAGACCTTAGTGAAGAGTCATATTACAGTTAGGCATATTGAAGAACAGTAAATAGTTTCTTTTTGGCAAATTTCTGTGCATTCACCAGATGCTATTTTCTTCTGTTAACATTCTTCCAAAGTTCCTTAAAATGAATTGCTAACTCAGCTCATTGTTTCGTACAATTTTTTTTCTTTATTCATTCACAGGATGAGGGCATCACTGGCCAGGCAGCATTTATTGCCCATCCCTAATTGCAGGGCAGTTGAGCATCAACCACATTACTGTGGGTCTGGAGCCACATGTAGGCCAGACCAGGTAAGGATGCAAGTTTCCTTCCCTAAAGGACATTAATGAAACAGATGAGGTTTTCCGACAATCAACAATGGATTCATGGTCATTGTTAGATTCTTAATTCCAGATATTTTGTTGAATTCAAATTCCACCATCTGCCATAGCAGGATTCAAACCTGGGTCCCCAGAACACTATCTGGGTCTCTGGATTAATAGTCCAGCGATAATACCACTAGGCCATCGTCTCCCCTAACAACTGGCTGCCAAACCCATGTCTACAGCATCCTTGTAGGATATATTCTACACTGACACTGCAACAATCTCTTGCTTCTGTACCTTTCTTCCCATTGATTTTTAAGCACCTCAAGACTTCTCCCCTGTCTTAAGTGCTTGGAGGTTGCCATTAACAGCACCTCTGCTGGGCCTCTTCCAGCAAGCACCTTCTCCTGGCTCCTTCTCTCCCTTTGTCGGCTGTTTAAAGTCAGCAAACACCTGAGCAATTATCTTCCCTGGGTGACCTGCTGATCATTTAGGTGAAATTACATGACTTCTTGTTAATGTTGTTTTGAACTCATTCCACTTTAGCTCCCAATTTCTCAAATAATACTACATTATTAATTTTCATAACAATCTCTTGTCTACTTCCAGAAGTGCCAACATCAATTATAGATCACTGCAACCACATGACAAAAATATTATGGGTTGGCTGAAACAGGATTGTGATGTGAGAATGGTCCAACACTCAATTCAACCATGAAAATCCAATCCCCTATGCCCTGCAGTCATGGAACCATCTGCTGATGGGAACTGTTTTTACTTGCTCTTTTTCTCTTTCAATAATGAAGGCCTTAAACTGTGGTTTATTTCTCTGCATTGATTTATATCGGGATCCTCAAGCAATGTGTCAATTGGGATACAAATAAAGAATTGGCAACACTAAATGGCACCAAAGCAGAAATCAAGCCTTTTGGACTGTATCAGATCCGACATGAGATCCTCTACCTGAATTATAGAAACAAAAACACAATGTGGGTGCTTATTTATGGCGTGGATTCGTTGGGCTGTGTTTTCATGTCTCCACTTGTTTTTCTACAAGAGATGGGGGTTTAAAAATGGCAGGCAACTAGAGATGGGCATTAAATGCTGGCCAGCTTGTGATACCCACATCCCACAAATAAATAAATAAAATTCAACTGTCATAATTAGATGCTGTATGATAAGATGTTAAATATATTTTGATATATTAATTGATCATTGGGCTCTGACCTGATAAGAATAGTGACCTTTGTTGTGGGTTTACCTCCAGCAGGTAACATTAGAAACTCACCATTGATATTCTGGGATGGAAGAATCCAGTAGAGATTCATTACAGCTAACGATTATGTACAAAGATTCCATTCTCCAGGCAGTTAAGTAGCTGGGCTAATATTAAGCTTTTAAGCTACAAACAGCAACATGCTTATAGAGAAGAATTATGCTTCAAGTGATTTGAGATAGAATGGACTTTGAGACTTTTATATCCTCAGGTCACAGTCTATGATATGGTGACAATGTCATGAGCATATCTCTTAAAGATATAGTGACATAATGAAGTGAGTCATAGCACAGCTATCAAATTATGTAAACATTGTATAAGTGTTTACATAGTTTAACATACTTTATCTAGTGAGTAGAAGTCTTCATGGCCCTTCAACAGTATTGAGAATCTGAGTATGTGTCGTCTGCCTATGTGGTTTTACCCTTCTGTTGATTTAAAGTTGAGCAATTGGCTGAAGCCTTGAAACTGTCTACCAGGAGCAATATTGGAGGGATATTAGGGAAGAGGCAGGCCCTAAGCTGGGAATACTGCAGCGAGTAACTCACCTCCTGCCTCCTCAAAGCCTGTTCACCATCTACAAGGCACAAGTCAGGAGTGTGATGGAATACTTCTGACTTGCCTGGATGAGTGCAGCCCCAACAACATTCAAGAAGCTTGACACCATCCAGGATAAAGCAGCTCACTTGAATGGCACTACATCCACAAGCATCCACTCCCTCCACCACCAATGCTCAGTAGCAGCAGTATGTACTATTTACAAATGCACTGCAGAAATTCACCAAAGATCCTCAGACAGCACCTTCCAAATCCACGAGCACTTCCATCTAGAAGGCCAAGGGGAGCAGATATATGAGACCTCCACCACCTACAAGTTCCCCTTCAAGCCACTCACCACCCTGACTTAGAAATATATCACCATTCCATCACTGTTCCTGGCTCAAAGTCCTGGAATTCCCTCCCTAAAGGCATTGTAGGTCAACCCACAGCACGAGGACTGCAGCGGTTCAAGAAGGCAGCTCACCACCACCTTCTCAAGGCCAACTAGGGATGGGCAAGAAATGCTGGCCAGCCAGCGACGCCCACATCCCACAAATGAATAAAAAAAAAGGTGAGGGGTAGAGTGCCTAATGTTCATTGACAGATCTGGACCACTGTCCCAGTGAACAGAGATAAGATCTTTGAACATCCATTGGCCTCTGTTCCTGCCTTGGGCCCGCTTCCAGAAGTGGTGGCCCCAACTATATGACACCTTGACCTCATGTATAAATAAGGGCAAAATTGGCTTGGAGATGGGATCACAATCAGAAAATGGCCCCATGCATAATTCATGTAATAATCAAAGTCCAGGCCTTAATGTCAAGTTCTAGTGGGTGACATATAATAATTTCTAGCAAAGTGCTTCTGTTTTTTATTTATATTCATGGAAAGTATGAACATTTCCTCACTACACTGCTTTAATGCTTTGATGGACACTGGGGTTGTAAAATGTTAAAAATGATGGCTTTAATGAAGCGAATGTTGCTAAATGCATAACTGCTTTGCCATGAATTTTAGTAATTGGAACAGCATTTCAATAAACTGAGGGTAATTCTAGTCAATTTACTCATCTTTTTTTATAAAACAGCTCAATTAATCATTTCATTCAGTAGTTTAATCCAAACCAAAAGAGAAAACATTTCACACAAACATGGATTTTGAACGAAACTGATTAGTTTTCTCTAATGCATTATCATCTCCAGGTGAGATTTAGCAGAGGACTGATCACGTTTAATGTGCTGAGCAGTAGAAACAAAATAATTGGGGAACATTTTACGCTTAGAGCAGAATATCACATTAAGGATATAGCTTGTTCAAGAATTCTACATCAGGGTGATGAAAATGAAGCAATTCTATACAAAAACAACTCAAAAGGGGTTCACGAGACAACAAGGTGTAGAGCTGGATGAACACAGCAGGCCAAGCAGCATCATAGGAGCAGGAAGGCTGATGTTTTGGGCCTAGACCCTTCATCAGAAATGGGGGAGGGAAAGGGGCTTCTGAAATAAATAGGGAGAGAGGGGGAGGCGGATAGAAGATGGATAGAGGAGAGGATAGGTGGACAGGAAACAGACAGGTCGAAGAGGCGGGGATGGAGCCAGTAAAGGTGAGTGTAGGTGGGGAGTTAGGGAGGGGATAGGTCAGTCCAGGGAGGACGGACAGGTCAAGGGGGTGGGATGAGGTTAGTAGGTGGGAGGAGGGGATAGGTGGGAGGAAGAACAGGTTAGGGAGGCGGGGATGAGCTGGGCTGGTTTTGGGATGTGGTAGGGGGAGGGGAGATTTTGAAGCTTGCGAAATCCACATCGATACCATTGGGCTGCAGGGTTCCCAAGCGGAATATGAGTTGCTGTTCCTGCAACCTTTGGGTGGCATCGTTGTGGCACTGCAGGAGGCCCAGGATGGACATGTCACTTTGCCTGTAATTCTTTAAATAAAAAAAGAATAGGAATAGATTCTGACTGGCTTATGTGGTGGGATTAACTGTTAGGGGGTTTGCTTCTATTTAGCTTTCTGAAGGTGACATGAATGTGGAATGGTTTTACCTGTCTAATGTCTACATAATTGGATGAAATGGTGTGGTGCTGAGCAAGAGATATGTCCTGGGTTGCAATGCCTTTTTCAATTGATGAAGTGGGAATAATGAAAAGGGATTCTGTTTGGCTGCCTTCTGCACAGTTGGAATGGATGGGAAGGAGCTTGATCTTTCTGACTCCTTGACAGCTCACAGGAAGCTACACAGGGGTGTCCTGGCAACAGACTGAGCAGAAGCATAGAGCTCTGCTGTTGAGATCTGTGCCACATAATGAACTGTTCTTGTTGGTACATACACCCTTAAAGATTCAGTTAATTCTGCAATCTCGTGGATCCGTATAGGTGGGCTCTTTGTTTTTAGTGGGATATGATCACCTAGTAAAATTGTCCATCAGTTTATGAAGGAAATAAGAATGGCACTGCCAGAATTGGTAAAGAGACTATGTCATTCCACCATCAACAACTTCTAACACAAATCTTTGCCATTAAAGAATAGCTGAAATAAAAAAATATTAACTGAAACTGCGCTGGAAAAGATGGAACATTTTAGCAGCTATAAACAAGCTGAGCCTTTTTGGAAAACTCCCCATTGAGATAACAAAACCTCATTTGTGTGTTTGTGAGAGAGGGAGAGTTTGTGTGTGTGTGTGTGTATGTGTATTTGTAAAAAACAAACCATGCTGCTGACCCACAGTTGGTTACACTCATGGCTTTTGTTGAAAAGTGCTTGGCTGAATGGGTGCACATATTCAAATAACCTGGCAGGGTATATTGTAAAAAATTTTGGGTAAAGAATGGTAAAGATACCAAACAGACTGCTGGCTTTTGTGACACCATGAACCAACATACGTTTGTAGCTTCAAAAAAAATGATAAAAGGGGCGATTTTCAAAGAATTTGTATCTTTGATGTGCTGACCAATTTCTGTGAGCTATTGAACTACAAACACATTATGGCCAGAACTTGAATCCCAGGTGCAGATGAAAGACTCCACCTTGCTACCACTCAGTGAGTGGAATTTACCTCCAGAGCTAAATATTGTAGGTGAGGTGAGAAACTGACATGAACAACCCTGGAGTACAGAACTTTCTTCCCCCTCAGGAGATTTCTGAGCTCCATTCTTATAAATTGAAGAAGTAATTTTGGTAGAAGGTGGCAGAAGTGCAGGGAGAAAAAATAGCAAAATATTTAATTCTAAAAACAATAGTCAGAACTTCAGAAGCAATCACAACTTCCATCCGAGTGTTGAGAGAACTATCAGTGAGCACTCTTCTTAATGCTGTTATTGACTTGTTATATTGATTGCTGAGGGCCAAGTGTAGTTCAGTAATAAATTAAGATTTTTTTTATGTACTTCTATCAGTGTTTTAGTGTTAACTGAATGTTTCCCTACTGCAACATATCCCATCTTAGAGAAACACACTGTTGCAGTTATCTTGGTTTGAAAGAAGAATCTTGTTGGTGCCAGGGGTTTTGTGCAGCCATTCTGATGTGTGTGAGAATAATTCAGGCAACACAAGACATTTTTTTAGTGCTATTTTCTATTCAGCTTCGAACAAATGGCAGGAATTTAGTATGATGTACTTCTTCTCTTAGAAACACTTAACATGAAACTCTCTGCAAAAAGTAAAAAGCTAGTTAATAGGTAGTGAACTTTCTGCATCAAATGGGATTGCAATTTTTTTGGAGATCTGGGAACAATGACATGATGACAACAATGAATCTGATCACCTCAAGCACAGGCCAGTTCAGCAACGGAGGACATCATTTAAGGCTGAATTAATTGGAACTTCACGTCAAGAGAAAATGTATGAAACTAGCAGATTGTTCTATAAGTGTTTCCTTATTCTTCATCCTGATACTTTCAATGAAAACAAAAATTTACTTTAAACACAATACAATATAATAAGTAAATCTCCTAGTCCACCATTCTGATTGCCACTGACATATTATCCAAGAAAAACATAAGATATAGGAGCAGAAGTAGGCCATTCAGCCCAACAGGTTTGTTCTACCATTCAGTGAGATCATGACTGATCTGACAGCACTCAAGTCCATTTTCCTGCCTTTGCCTGATAACCCCTAATTCCCTTACGATTAATAATCTGTCCAACTCAGCCTTGAATATTCTTAACAACAGTCTCTGCAACCCAACCCATAGAATAGACTCATAGAATCCCTACAGTGCAAAACAGCCCACCAAGTACACCCATCCTCTGAAGAGCATCCCACCCACATGCAGCCCCATACCGTATCTCTGTAACAAGGCCAGAAATCACACAACACCACGTTATAGTCCAACAGGTTTATTTGAAAATAACCCGGTGTCACGTGATTTCTGACTTTGTCCACCCCAGCCCAAAACCGGCACCTCCACATCATATCTCTGTAACCCTACATTTATCATGGCTAATCCACCTCGCCTGCACATCCCTAGACACAATGGACAATTTAGCACGGTCAATCCACCTAGCCTGTTCATCTATGGATTGTGAGACAGAACTGGAGCACCCAGAGGAAACCCACGTAAACACAGGAAGATTGTGTAAACTCCACACAGACAGTCATCCAAAGCTGGAATCGAACTTGGCTCCTTGGTACTGTGAGGCAGCTGTGCTAACCACTGAGCCACCTTGTTACCCCATGCTAAAGAATTCCACAGATTGACAAGCTTCTGAGAGAAGAAATTCCTCCTTATCTCTTAAATGTGTGATGCCTTATCCTGAGATTAAGCCCTCTGGTCCTAGACTGTCCCACAAGGAGTAAAAACCTCTCCACATCTAGCCTGTCAAGTTCCCTTGCATGTTTCAGTAAGGTCACCTTAATAACACCATCCCTCATTCTTCTAAATACCAATGAGCACAGGCCTGTCCATGTAAGGAAATCCCTCCATACTCAGTGAACATTCTTGGAACTGCCTTGAAGGGCAGATATACGCCAGTGCCAGTATATCTCTCCTTTGATAAGGGACCCAAAACTGTTCACAATATTCCAGCTGTGGTCAGACTAGTGCATTGTATACTTTTAGGAAAACTTCCCTATGTTTATGCTCCATTTCCTTTGAAATAAAGGCCGGCGTTCCAGTTGTCTTTCCTCTACCCACTGAACTTGAATGTTAGCATTTTGCGATTCATGGACAAGGACTCTCAAATCCCTCTGTTCTGTAGCTTTCTACAGTCTTTCTCCATTTAAATAATATTCAGCTCCTCTATTCCTCCTACCAAAGTTCATAACCTCACATGTTCCCACATCGTGTTCCATTTGCCAAGTTTTTGCCCAAATTTTAACATGTCTGTATCCATCTGCAGAATGTTTGTGTCATCCTCACATACTGCTTACCCAAATATTTTTCTGTCATCCGCAAATTTGGCAACAGTACATTCACTTTCCTGATCCCAGTCATTAATAAATATTCTGCATAATTATGGCCCCAGTACTGATCCTTGTGGCACCCCACTAGGGTGGCACCCCACTAGTTTGCCACCCTGAAAGTGCTCCCCTCGGTTGGATCCAAAGCATTTGTTCTCGGAAACTGTCCCGATGCACTCTGTGAATTCTTCCTCGTGACTACCTCTCCCAATCTGACCAAATCTACATGAAGATTAGCATCATCCATGATAAAAGTACTACGTAAGTCACATGTCCCCATTATCTCAGAGATAGTGGAACTCCCGGACATCCCAAATGTCCTCTTTTTTCAAGGACGCAATTTCCCCTCCACAGTGGTCGAAAACACCCTCGACTGCATCTCTTGCATTTCCCGCAACTCATCCCTCACGCCCCCTCCCCGCAATAAGATCCAAAACAGAATCCCTCTCGTCCTCACGTACCACCCCACCAACCTCCGGATCCAACGCATCATCCTTCGACACTTCCGCCATCTGCAATCTGACCCCACCCTTACCTGCCTTCTGCAGGGACCACTCTCTCCGTGACTCCCTTGTCCGCTCCACACTCCCCATCAGCCCCACCTCACCCGGCACTTTTCCCTGCAACCGCAGGAAGTGCTGCACCTGCTCCTACACCTCCCCCCTCACCCCCATCCCAGGCCCCAAGAAGACCTTCCACATCAAGCAGATGTTCACTTGCACGTCTGCTAATGTGGTATACTGTATCCGCTGTTCTCGATGTCGCCTCCTCTACATCGGGGAAACCAAACGGAGACTTGGGGACCGCTTTGCGGAACACCTACACTCGGTTCGTGACAAACAACTGCACCTCCCAGTCGCGAACCATTTCAACTCCCCCTCCCACTCCATGGACGACATGTCCATCCTGGGCCTCCTCCAGTGCCACAACAATGCCACCCGAAGATTGCAGGAACAGCAACTCATATTTTGCTTGGGAACCCTGCAGCCCAATGGTATCAATGTGGACTTCACAAGCTTCAAAATCTCCCCTCCTCCGACCTCACCCCAAAACCAGCCCAGCTCGTCCCTGCCTCCTAACCTGTCCATCCACTCCTTCCACCTCAAGCTGCATCCTCATCTCCTACCTACCAGCCTCATCCACCTCCTTGACCTGTCCGTCCTCCCTGGACTGACCTATCCCCTCCCTAACTCCCCACCTACATTCACCTTTACTGGCTCCATCCCCACCTCTTTGACCTGTCTGTCTCTTCTGCACCTATCTGCTCCTTTATCCATCTTCCATCCACCTCGCCCTCTCTCTCTATTTATTTCAGAATCCCCTTCCCTTCCCCTATTTCTGAAGAAGGGTCCAGACCCGAAACATCAGCTTTCCTGCTCCTCTGATGCTGCTTGGCCTGCTGTGTTCATCCTTGTCCCCATTATCTTCTGCTTTATTCTCAGTCCCACAGTATTGCTCCTGTTCGCAGACCTGTAGTCTATTGCTACCGATACCTTCTTTCCCTTTTTGTTTCTTTCCTCCACCCATCCAATCCAAGATCCTTTCTTTCATTATACTAATTCTGTCCACGATGTTAACCGACCACCTTTTCTTTCCTGAGATAACAAGGTGTAGAGCTGGATGAACACAGCAGGCCAAGCAGCATCGGAGGAGCAGGAAGGCTGACGTTTCGGGCCTAGACCCTTCTTCAGAAATTCTTCATTTGGCCTGCTGTGTTCATCCAGCTCTACACCTTGTTATCTCAGATTCTCCAGCATCTGCAGTTCCTACTATCTGATACCTTTTCTTTCCTGACTGTCCTTTCAGAAAGTCACAGAATCCTGAATATTTAGTTCCCAGTATTGATCTCCTCATAACCTAGTCTCCTAATGGGTATAACATCATACCTATTAAGCTGTATCTGTGCTGCTATTGCTTTCTTTTGTTCTGAATACCATGTGCATTCAAGTAAAGAGTCATTAACTTTGCTTTTTTACTATCTTTTCTTCCTTTGACTATACTTACTGCTGATTTTCTTTGCTTATATGCTGTGTCTCTTCCTGTCCCACTCTGAGTATTGTTATCCAAATTGCTGTCCTGTAATGCCGCCAAGCCTTTTGTTTTAAGAAAGATTTAAGTTGTCTTTTTTTTCACACTTGTAAATATCTTCTCTATGTCCTTCTAACACTTTAGCAGCTGAAGGCAGGCGACATTTTATCATTGTATGTGCAAAATATTCACACTTACTTTCATAACATAGAGACTGAAGACCATCTCACTAACATTAAAATAACAAGATCATCGATACTAAGAAGCTGCAATCACCATAGTTCATGTCACTAGAACAAGTCTACACTCAAAGTACATTTTGTACAGTGCAGCTCTCCGGCTCTTCAGAGGAATCCATTAAAGCCGGTTTTGTTTTCAAAAAAAACTTAAGAAAATGGCTTTCAATGTGAATTATTACACAGAATACTTCAATCAGGAGATACCATTTTATTAATCCAATGAGGTCGCATAAGCTTTTTTGTCTATCAAACACAAAATCTCTAAAGGGGCCAACAAGGTGTCGAGCTGGATGAACACAGCAGGCCAAGCAGCATCAGAGGAGCAGGAAAGCTGACGTTTCGGGTCTAGAGATAACAAGGTGTAGAGCTGGATGAACACAGCAGGCCAAGCAGCATCATAGGAGCAGGAAGGCTGACGTTTCGGGCCTAGACCCTTCATTAGAAATGGGGGAGGGGAAGGGGTTTCTGAAATAAATAGGGAGAGAGGGGAAGGCGGATAGAAGATGGACAGAGGAGAAGATAGGTGGAGAGGAGACAGACAGGTCAAAGAGGCGGGAATGGAGCCAGTAAAGGTGCGTGTAGGTGGGGAGGTAGGGAGGAGATAGGTCAGTCCAGGGAGGACAGACAGGTCAAGGGGGCGGGATGAGGTTAGTAGGTAGAAGATGGGGGTGGGACTTGAGGTGGGAGGAGGGGATAGGTGGGAGGAAGGACAGGTTAGGGAGGCGGGGACGAGCTGGGCTGGTTTTGGGATGCGGTAGGGGGAGGGGAGATTTTGAAGCTTGTGAAATCCACATTGATACCATTGGGCTGCAGGGGTTCCCAAGCGGAATATGAGTTGCTGTTCCTGCAACCTTCGGGTGGCATTGTTGTAGTACTGCAGGAGGCCCGGGTTGGACATGTCGTCTGAGGAATGGGAGGGGGAGTTGAAATGGTTCGCGACTGGGAGGTGCAGTTGTTTATTGCGAACCGAGCGTAGGTATTCTGCAAAGTGGTCCCCAAGCCTCCACTTGGTTTCCCCGATGTAGAGGAGGCCACAACGGGTGTGGTGGGGCTGGAGGGGAGTGTGGAGCAGACAAGGGAGTCATGGAGAGAGTGGTCCCTCCGGAAAGCAGATAAGGGTGGGGAGGGAAAAATGTCTTTGGTGGTGTTGTCGGATTGCAGATGGTGGAGTTGTCGGAGGATGATGCGTTGGATCTGGAGGTTGGTGGGGTGGTACGTGAGGATGAGGGGGATTCTTTTTTGGTTGTCACTGAGGGGACGGGGTGTGAGGGATGAGTTGCGGGTCTAGACCCTTCTTCAGTCCAATGCTCCATTGAGTCCACCACGTTTTTTTGCGTCTTTTCTGAAGAAGGGTCTAGACCCAAAACGTCAGCTTTCCTGCTCCTCTGATGCTGCTTGGCCTGCTGTGTTCATCCAGCTCTACACCTTGTTATCTCAGATTCTCCAGCATCGGCAGTTCCTACTACCTCAAGGAGCCATTTTTATTTATGTATTTTGACAAAAGATCTGCAAGACTGTTATATTCCAGCCTGATATGAAATGTATTACACAAAACTGTATAAACTTCTCAACACCGTTTGGTCCAAAATGTTTATGCTAGTGTTTCCACATCAGCTCTTCCCACCCTGATTCTTCTAACCCTATGTGGATATCTTCTTATTCCATTTTCCCTCAAGATCCTTATTTGGATTTCCCTTCAAGCCAAATATGTTATTCACCTCAAATACTCCCTGGTGCACTAAATTTCAAATTCTAATCCTTAACTGTGTAAAGAAATTTTTCATGAAATCTTTATTGGATTTACAACTGGCTATTGTATTTTTAGAGACTCCAGTTTTGTAAACCTTCTTGGAGCAAAACATTTTCCTTTTATCTTGTCACACTCTTCTTAATCTTAAAGACCTATTAGGTTCGCTCATTCTCCCGATTCACAAGTCTTTTCTGGAACAAGGTGCTCCAGATAGTTTGAGTTTTTCCTGATAGATTCCAACTATCAGCTCTGCTATCCAGATTGCAAATTTATGACTGGTATATAATCCGATGGCTGGCACAACTTCTTTGCTGCCACTGGAAATCTGTTATATTTTGTGTTGATAATGTTTGCATACGGTCACAAAATTAAATGGGTGGTCTTCCTTGCCTTAGTCAAGAGGCATAAGCAGATTCTTGCTGTCTCTCTTATGTACAGAATTGTGAAATTAACCTCCCTTGGAAACTCATGGAAATTGATTTGAATTTCCAGTGTGTGTGATGGGCTCAGGTTGTCCAATTGCTTAGGCAGGGGGAAAAAAAATGATTTCTGTAACCGGGTTAAATACAGATACCCTAGTCCTAAATGTGCTGCTTACAGGCAGTTCACCACTGGTGGAGGGGAGAAGAACTGCAGGAGGGCAGAGACTGAAGTGATCCTACAGCAGCACCTCAAAGCACAGGGCAAAAAATGCGGTGGACTCAACACAGCATTGGATTGAAGAGGTAGGAAAATGTAACGAACACAGCAAACAGTAAGCAAGTGAAATTAAGAGAGACTTTCAGGTTTATAAATTTCTAAAATAACAAAGTAAAACTCATAGCTATACTGACTTCTAGCTGCGACATTAAAACCCTGTACTGCTTTTGTTTGTTGGGCAAGGTGAGGAACCAATTGTGTTGTTTAATAAACAAATGACATTTGATTTATAACCATGCCATAAAACCCTTATCTTAATATATTTATTATGCTCCAGTATTTCAGGAGCCAAATTTACATAAAAATTAGAACAAGCAGACTGCTGGCATCTTTTGGGTCATCACATGCCTGCTGTTAAGATTTCTGTCTGCACCCTGAAATACAAAGCAACTTTGTGCTGTGACTTGCTGGAAATATGAGGGTAATCAGGTATCTGGGATCCTAGTGAACAGTAGAACCCAAAGTGTATCTCCTTAATCAATGAGGTTTAAGGATTAAGCAAAAAAAAGGACCAAGAGAGAAATATGGAGAATTTCGAGTCATATAAGGTAAAAGAGTGAAATTTAATGCAGGCCATGGAATTATTGCCTGTCATTTGGAGAGCTGGTGAGAACCCTGCATTGCCTCCTTTGGGAAAGATGCACCAATTGAAGAGTCAGTCAGCCACTGAGGTGGCCACTGGTGGGAACTTCCCTGAAATTGAGGACTCTTGGGTAGAAATCACCTTTTAACATTCTGCTAAATAAGAGGTCAGCAGCTCTTCATTGCCATCAGAGCCACTGGAGAAATGGTAACAGCAGTGGGCAATGCATGCACTAGATGCCCCCACTCCTGAGCAAGGCCTGGAAGGCGTTTGCTGGCTGATGGGGGTGGTTGAATAAAAGGGTAGGTTTTCAGCAGGTATCTCCCTCTCGATGTTGGTTCCCTTGATCAGGCACTGAATGCCTTTGAATGTGAGACCTCCTTGCAGCCCACAAACAAAGTGTACAGGATTTGCTTTTTGGGATTCTCCATGTGACTGTCCTATCTACCACGGATTGAATACTAGCAGTTATAAAATGAAGCCTTTCAGTTGGCACTAATTGCCAAATTAAAGGCTTTAATTGGCATTGGAGGTGAGAAAAGCATCTGCAAAGCTTCCTGTGCCATACTTAACTGGGACAGAGGTGGGAGAAATGAAATTTCCATCTTAAAGTGCTGGTCCAGTTAAATGTCCCACTTCCTTCAAATCAACTTCAAAGAGTTGATAGTAAATGTTGTCCATAAATTGAGAGGAAATGGTCCTATGGACTTAAACAATTCCTTCATTGAGAAGGCTTTTAAGCTGTGATTTGGTTAACAATACTGAGATGAAGCGTTATTCCAAGAGCTCCCCACATATCTAATGGTCAGGCCCAAGAAAAATGACTGTCATTTAAAGCACTAAATAGGAGATGGTGAAGACTAAAAACTAGGTGGAGTCTTAAATTTGAGCAAGGTTGAGAATGTATGTATAGGGCAAATTGGTTGAGATAGATTGGCAAACTAGATTAAAGGATATGATCGTTAAAAAAGTAAACATTTAAAAATTAATTCATAATTTACAATGAATAAACATTCCCTGATAGATTAAAAAAAACTACAGGATCAAGATTCAACCATGGCTAACAAGAAAAATTAAGCATATTGTTGGATTAAATGAAGAGACTTATAATGTTGTCACAAAAAGCAGTAAATTTGAGGACTAAGAAGATTCTAGGATTCAACAAAGAATGATCAAGAAATTGATATAGAAAGAAAAAAGAATATTTGAGTCTAAACCAGCAAGAGGTAATAAAAGGTTCTACAAATGTAAAAAAGTAAGTAATAAATGAAAGAAAATGAGTTTCTTACAGGTAGGGACAGGAGAAATTATAATTGGAAATTAGGAAATGGAAGAGCCTTCAACAAATACTTTTAATCTTTGTTCATAGTAGAAAGGAAAACACATCGAGGCATATCAGTGAATCAAAGATCTAGTGAGAATGAGGAATTGAAAGAAATTAGTAGTATCAGAGAAACAGCACTGACGAGATTAATGGGACAAAATGATTCATTGATAGTCCTAAGGGTTTCTAGAGAGACGGCTGCAACAACAGGAATGCTTTGATTTTGATCTTCCAGAATTCCCTAGATTTTGGAGCAGCCCCAGTGGATTGCAAGGTAGCATTCATAACTCTTCTTTTTAAGAAAGAATGAACAGAAAGATCAAGGAACCAACAAAAAACTAACGTCAGCAGTTGGGAAAATCTTTGAATCTCTTATTTGGCATGTTTCAAAACATGATATGATTGGCCTGTATCAAAATAGACTTTGAAACAAAAAACATGTTTGACAAATCTGTTAGAGATGTTTTGCAGTTGTAGCTTGTGTGATGTTTAAGGGAGAAACATGCACTGGATATAGTTTTTAGCATTTGGATTTTCAAAAAGACAATGTAAAGACAATGTAAAAATAGCCCTGTTGACCCTGCAAAGTGCTTTTTACTAAAATCTGGGGACTAGTGCCAAAACTGGGAGAACTGTCTCACAGACTAGTCAAGCAACAGCTTGATATTGTCTGTCAGGAAAGATGCCATGACTATGATTATGTCCCAGACAGCTTCATCACCATCGCTGGATGTGTTCTTGTTCCACTGGCAGAGCAGACCCAGAGATAGTGGCACAGAGGTATTCAATCGGGAAACAGTTGCCAGGGTTTCCTCAACATTGACTGTAGACTCCGTGAAGTTTCACGGCATCAGATCAAATATGAGCAAGGAAACCTCCTGCTCCTCCATCATCCTTCAAATGATGAATTGTTGCTCCTCCATGTTGAACAACACTTGGAGAAAGCACTGAGGGTGGCTAGGGCTCAGGATGCACTCTGGTTGGAGGATTTCATTGTACACTACAGAGAATGTCTTTGCAGCTGCACGACTGATCGAGCTGATTGGATCCTAAAGGACACAGCTACTAGACTGGGTCTGCAGCAGGTGGTGATGGAAACAACAAAAGAGAAAGAAGTATACCTGACCTCATCCTTACCAATCTGCCAGCTGCAGATGCATCTGTCCATGATAGTATTGGTGAGGGTAACCAACACACAGTCTTTGTGCTGACGAAGTACCACCTTCACATTGAGAATAATTTCCATCCTGTTGTGTGGCACTATCATCATGGTAAATAGGACAGACTTGGTACAGAGCTTGCAACTCAAGACTGGGCATCCATGAGGCGCTGTGAGTCACCAACAGCAGCAGAATTGTACTCCAGCACAATCTGTAACCTCATGGCCTGGCATATCCCCCACTCAACCATTACCATCAAGCCGGGGATCAACCCTGGTCCAATGGAGAGTGCAGGAGGGCATGCCAGGAGCAGCACCAGGCATACCTGAAGATGCAGCGTCAACCTGGTGAAGCCACCAAACAGGGCTACTTGCACGCCAAACAGCATAAGCAGCAAGTGATAGACAGAACTAATTGATTCCAAGTCCAAAGGGTCAGATCTAAGCTCTGCAGTCCTGCCATATCCAGACCTGAATGGTGGTGAACAATCAAACAACTCACTGGAAGAGAAAGTTCCACAAATATCCCCTTCCTCAATGATGGAACAGCACAAAACATTAGTGCAAAAGATAAGGCTGAAGCATTCACAACAATCTTCAGTCAGAAGTGCTGTGTGGGTGAGCTATCTTGGCCTTCTACAGATGTACCCAACATCATAGATATCAGTCTTCAGCCAACTCAATTCACTCCACATGATAACAAGAAATGGTTGGAGGCACAGGATATTGCAATGGCTATGGCCCCTGACAACATTTTGGCAATAATAATGAAGACTTGTGCTCTACAGATAGCTGTACCCTGAACCAAGCTATTCTAGTACTGTTACAACACTGGCATCTACCTGACAATGTAGAAAATTGCCCAGATATGTCCTGTACATAAAAAGCAAGACAATTCCAATTCGGCCAATTAGCACCCCATCAGTTTACTCCCGATCATCACTAAATTGATGGACGGTGCTATCAAATAGCGCCAGCTCAATAATAATAATAGTTCGGGTTCTGTCAGGGCCACTCAGCTCCTGACCTCATTACACCCATGGTTCAAACATGGACAAAGGAACTGAATTCCAGAGACATCAAGACATCATTTACCTTGATATGAAGGCCATGTTTGAATGACTGTGGCATCAATGAGTACTAGCTATTGAGTCACTGGGAACCAGGGGGAACTGTCCCCCAATTAGAGGTTTACCTGGCACATAGGAAGGTGGTTGTGGTTGAGGGAGGTCAGTTAACTCAGCTTCAAGATATCTCTGCAGGAGTTCCTTAGGGTAGGGACCCATCTGTCCTTGTACTTGGTAAAGAAAGCAATTAGGAAAGCAAGTGGTATATTACCTTTATTATAAAGGTATTTGTGTATGAGAGGTTATTTCAATTATAAGGGCCCTTGGTGAGACCACACCTGGAGTACTTTGTATAGTTTTGGTCTTTTTGGATAAGAAAGGATATCATTACCTTACAGTAATGTGGAATAAGAATTCAGATTCACATGGTTGGCTATTGGGATGATTATCCCACAAAGAGATGATGAGTAAACTAAGCCTGGATTCACTAGAATTTAGAAGAGAGGTGATTCCCTTAAACATGTAAATTGCTGTAAAGGGCTTAAGTATATTCAAGATAGAGATTGATAGGTTTGTACATACCAGGCTAATGAAGGGATATGAGACTAGTGCAGGAAAGTGAGGTTGAGATGGAAGATCACCCATGATCCTATCGAATGACAGAGCTGGCTCAAAGAGCCAAATAGTCTATATTGGCCTTGATTTCTTATGCTGTTACATTCTTTATAATTAGTCCATCATTTCAAAATGCACTTGTGATCTGTACGCCCTTTACCCAAGAAGGTCTGTTCCTTGTTTGACTCAATTTCACTGATGCAACTTTTTTTTCAAACTCATGATTTAAAATAAAAAGTTGTATTCTTAGGAAAGATGGAAGTATGTAATTGTTTCAAGTTAAAGATTTCAAAGAAAACAATTTATTCCTTTTTTTTATTAAGAAGTTAAAATAGTTTGTTGAATGAAGCTTCTTTCTGGTACAATGGCACTGGTAGTGAGCTGCCTGGATTTTGTTTCATCAGGTCCATAGATAGCCGTGTATAAAGAGTGATTAAGATTGTCAAAGGTTTAATAAATGCTATTTAGGACCATCAATGAGTCATATCCAAAATCTTTGAAATTTGACGAAAATGAGAGAGATGAGTGTTCACAGACTGATTGCCTAATTTATATGTATCATCTTCAGAATTTCTTCCTGTGTCAATACTTTTGACATTTTTTATATCCAATGAAAAGTGATGCTTAGAAAATGACATTTGAACTCCACCCCTTCCAATGCACCATACACAATTTCCTTGCATCATGGATTCATTCAAATTATGTAACCTGCTGAGTGATGTAACAGGTAGAATATCCATAAAGTAAAAACCATTACAGCCGACCAAAAGTCTGTGAACATCATGAAGCAAAACTATGAATGAGCAATTTCACTTCAACATTGATGGGTTGATAGGAGCCAAGACAAGACAGAAAACAGATGCTACACATGGTGTTGTTGGTTCTGTTGCCATCTTGGAAATAGATTCTTTATTTCTCTGGGTGATAGCTTTTTGCTGTTGTATGTTCAAAAAGTACTGGTCTGATCATACACAGTCCAGTGAATAGAGGGATTCTATTGTTTGAACATTTTGTATGTCTACTGTGAACAATATAGTTCTGTCAGCTCATTAAATAAATAAATGTTCTTGTTGCAAAATGCAGACATTCAGCAAAATTTCAGGACTAAGTTATTCGAAGCAAACAGCTCTTAAAGGGCTGCTGTTTGTTCTTAAAGTTGTTCTGTTGTTACAAAGGGAGAGAAATCACTGGACTAAAAATACACATGAGAACTGCACTATTCAATAAAACAGCTTTGAAAGTTCTACTTCAGCGAGCTCTGCAAAGAATGGATATATATTTAGAGGTGAAGACTGGCCTTTGGTGGAAGTTCTTACAACCCCAGTGGGGAAACTGTAAACCAAAATGACCAAATTTACTGAATGACCTCCAGATGAAGAAATTACCATCAAGATTCTACTTTTTTGTAGCTTTTACTTTCATATGATTTAGAATCCATGTAAGTTAAACGTTCACTAACTAGAAAACTGGAATTGATACAAACTAGAAGTTTACATGGAATGGCAGATACAACAAAAACTATCTCACAAGATCACAGGCATTCGTATCACTCCCCACACAAATGTGGCACTAGGTATAACTTCACAGTACTTCCAACTCAGACTCCAGGACACAGGGCTTTTTTTTCTATTCAATAGACTGACCTTCAGTCATATGTAACAGCATCTCGACTTCATTCAAAATTCTCAAAGATAGTCATTACCCAAATGGCACATTTCGGCAAAAGGTCCTTCGCTAAGTTCATGACAGTTTTGATGGCACAGGTTCTACAAGAATTATTTTATCTGACTCCTTTAACAAAGTCCAGCTGGACCTCCTCTACACGCCAGCTCCTTTTCCTCTTTTACTATTTTGCCTCTTGCTGCAGTTTTTATTCTTCCTCCCAACTTTTAACTTCTTAAAGTACCAGACCTGGAAGGGATGGAGAACTGTGTCTGAGACCGGCCCGACACAGAAAATGAGTCCTGGCCAGGGTGGGCGTATTAAGTCCTGAAGCGAGTTGCAGCCAAGAGTGGGAGCACAGCGAACGCAGGCTGAGTCCTGGAAGCGAGTCACTGCTGCAGCCCAGAGTGGCAGCAGAGCATGTGCGGGCCGAGTTTTAGAAACGCGTTGCAGCTGGAGTGGGAACAGAATGAGTGCGGGCCCAGCTGGGAGCCGAGTCACAGCCAGAGCAGGAACAGAGCGAGTGCGGGCCCAGCTGGGAGCCGAGTCACAGCCAGAACAGGAACAGAATGAGTGTGGGCCCAGCTGGGAGCCGAGTCACAGCCGGAACAGGAACAGAATGAGTGTGGGCCCAGCTGGGAGCCGAGTCACAGCGGGAACAGGAACAGAGTGAGTGCGGGCCCAGCTGGGAGCCGAGTCACAGCCGGAGCAGGAACAGAGCGAGTGCGG
>NC_063332.1:44184941-44207406 GCF_021869965.1 Rhincodon typus | reverse complement strand
CCCAGCTGGGAACTGAGTCACAGCCGGAGCAGGAACAGAGCGAGTGCGGGCCCAGCTGGGAACTGAGTCACAGCCGGAACAGGAACAGAGTGAGTGCCGGCCCAGCTGGGAACTGAGTCACAGCCGGAACAGGAACGGAGTGAGTGCGGGCCCAGCTGGGAGCCGAGTCACAGCCAGAGCCCAGAGCAGGAGCAGAGCAAGTCCAGGTTGGCAGGGGTATGAGTCCTGGTGGCGAATCCTGTGCAGATGCCAGCGCGTGGAGGCAACGTGGCCTTGTCCCTCTGAAGCCTGGTGGGCACGGACTCAGTGGAAAAGGACTGTAACTTGAGTACTTTGAAGGCACTTTTTATTCACATTCTGCACTTTTAAACTCTATGTTCACATGCTATTGCAATTCTGTAAGAACTTTTAAAGTACCTTGGTACTTTGGTACCTTGCATCTAATATGGTGCCGAGAGGTGACCTAATAATCTTTTCACTGCACTCACTCGAGTGCACGTGACAATAATGGTTATTCTGTAAACTTTGTTGAAAGGTCTGGTAGGCTCTGGCAAAAATGAAGCATGACCATAGACTGTCCAATTCAAAATCATTGTTTTAACCTTGTCTTCAGCTTTCTGTCATCCTTAACTGTACTACACATGCAACTCCTTGTAAATATGCCTTGTATGTTCATCTTTGCTGCTGCTTTGTGTTTTCAGCCACAAAATGTCCCAATATTCAAGCCCTCCCTGTTAGCACTACTTCGAGATCTAGGGTCATTAGGTCACATTGACCAGTATTATTTATTATCCAAGAAAATCATAACTGATCCCTTTACAATTGAAGTAAAAACCATGTACCGATTCCACAGGCCTTCTTCAAGGAAGTATAAATTTTCCACACTTCCATTTCAGGTCAAAGTTGTCACAAAAGCAGCACCACAGCAGACTGTATGGAGGAATCTGCAAATATCATAGAGTCATAGAGTTGTACAGCATGGAAACAGACTCTTCAGGCCAACATGTCCACGCCGACCAGATATTCTGAACTAAACTAGTCCATTTACTGGAATTGGGCCCATATCCCTCTAAACCCTTTCTATTCATGTACCCATCCAGACGTCTTTTAAATGTTGTAATTGTAGCTGCTTCCGCCACCTCCTCTGGCAGCTCCTTCCATACATGCACCATCCTTTGTGTCAAAAAGTTGTCCCTCAGATCCCTTTTAAATCCTTCCTCTCTCACCTTAAACCTATACCCTCTGGTTTTGGACTCCCCTAGCCTGTGAGGAAGACCTTGGCTATTCACCCTATCCATGCCCATCATGATTTTATAAACCTCTATAAGGTCAGTCCTCAGCCTCCAATACTCCAAGGAAAAAAAGCCCCAGCCTATTCAGCCTCTCCCCGTAACTCAAACACTCTAAACCCGGCAACATACTTGTAAATCGTTTCTGAACCCTTTCAAGTTTAACAAAATCTTTCCTATAGCAGGGAGACCAGAATTGAATGCAGTATTCTAAAAGTGGCCTCACCAGCGTCCTGTACAGCCACAACGTTATGTCCCAACTCCTACACTCAAAGCACTGACCAATGAAGGCAAGTGTGTCAAACACCTTCTTCATCACCCTGTCCACCTGCGACTCCACTTTCAAGGAACTATGCACCTGCACCCCATGGTTTCTATTTGGCAATACTCCCCAGGGCCCTCCGTTTACTGTATAAGTCCCGGTTTGCCTTACCAAAATGCAACACCTCACATTCATCTAAATTAAACTGTTAGCCTGTTACTGAACATGGGAACCATTAACAATGATTCTAATTGGTCTAAGTAAAACCACAAAGGTAATGCACTCACATATGGCATCATTTTGTTGTGCTACAGTGCGACTTAACAGCATTTCATTGCAAGTTTGATGAAACATCACATTGGGAGAATGTACAGCACACTGGACATGTTGATGTACAGTACAGACATGTCCCTGTCTTATCAGGGCAGACCATACTGCCATCACAATGCAATTCTCAGTTGTCCATGAAATATATCGAACCAAATACTCAGCATGCTGGTCACATGAGTTACACAGTTGTTCAAAAGTCCAAATTTAGAAAGATTCCAAAGCATCTGCTAAATTGTTTTGCATCTTTAATGTTCATAAAGAATTACAGGGACTATTTGCCACTCAATAATTTAGAAGTCTTCATCAGTCTTCTTCATATGCATTTAAATTAACATGCAAATCCAGATAATAGCACAGTGAGAAGTCAGTAGTATAACCAGATGATCGTAGCTCTCAAAGTAGCTACTAGCTTAAAATCAGTGCTTGCAATTTGAAAAGGCTGTTAGGCAAGAATCAATCAACAATTGTAATAATTTTGATCTCGTATCATTGTAATACAAAACACACTGCGGTCCCCTTGGATACTGACAGGAAAAATAAGAGCAGTATGCACTTGACTGCAGGCCAGGCACCGAATAGCAGTTTTGAAAATGCAATATACTGACTACTACAACTCTTAAAGCTCTGACAGCCAAAGAATAGACCGCATCTGTCATTCTAAATTGGGCAAGTGTTACGGTACAGTAGACGAGATGAAATAGTCCCTATAGAAATATATTGTGAATATATTGTAATATTTTTGATCTAATGCAAATATATTGCAATTTAGTTCATTTCCTTGAGGGAGACAGCTTTTTAGGTATTGTTGGAAAATGTCAGCTTAAAGCAAGAATATTTCAGGTGTACAACTGAAGACTGAAAGGTCATCTGGAAAGAAAAAAGATGCACCTTGTCTAAAAGGAAATTTGAATCACACAATGTGGCTACCATATTTCATTTACCTGACATATATAGGTGTTGTATATTACATAAAAAATTATATTATGTCGAAGACTTCTCTCTTTCTCGTGTTTTTTTTGCAGATTCCCTTTCTTATTCAAATTAATGAATTGATCGGACTTTTACAACAACCCAGAAATTTTCATGGATAAAAACAGAGATTGCTGGAAAATCTCCGCAGGTCTGGCAACATCTCTGAATAGAAATCGGAGTTAACATTCGGTCCAGTGACACTTCTTCAGAACTCCTTCAGACCTGCTGAGATTTTCTATCAATTTCTGTTTTTGTTTCAGATTTCCAGCATTCACGGTTTTTTCAGTCTTTTGGAATTTTTCAAGATTGGTTTTCTGCTGTCTTCCCACAATAGACCAGATTTCAATTTTATAGTTGGTGTGTGGAATTTAAACTCACAGGCTGTAATATGCAGATAGTCCAGTATAACCATCATAATCTTTAAAAAAAGGCATCGATATGTTTATGAGGATATTTGAGAAGACATTTCATAAGCAAAAATCAGAAGTGGGTCTAGAGAGACAGAGACAATTTTCTTTCATTCATTCACAGGATGAGAGCATCACTGGCTAGGCCAGCATTTCTTGCCCATTTCTAGTTGCCCAGGGGGAAATTAAGAGTCAACCACATTGCTGTGGGCCTGGAGTCACATGTAGAACACACTGGGTAAGGATAACAGTTTTCTTTCCTAAAGGACTTTAGGGTTTTTAGGATGGACTTTTCTGACAATTGTTTAATGGTCATCATTACACTCTTAGTTCAGATTTTTACTGAGTTCAAATTCCACCACCTGCCATGGTGGGATTTGAACCAGATCCCCAAAACATTACTTAGGTCTCTGGTTTAACAGTCCACCAATAATACCTCCCCCTGGTGGTGGTTTTGCCCGAGGGCCACTATGCCTCAGGCAAGGGGAAAAGGAAAATTCTTTATGGAGATCTGAGGTGGTGCAGGAGTTGAACCCACCCTGCTGGTATTACTCTACGTTACAAACCAGCCATCCAACTGAGCTAACTGACCCCCAACCACAAAGGTATCGGAAAAAGGAACTTACACACTTTATACTTAGAGGATGGAGGGCACTGTCAGGTTAACCCTTCCTTGGAAGAATAAAAACTGTGTCAACTTAACATAATTACAGTATTAGTGAGGATGTGAGCTACAGATTTCTCAACTACCACTTGACATATTTTGTTTTTGATCATATATTAAAATAGAGCAGGGATATTCACAGCTACGCCTGGAATGTCCTCAGAATGGTGTGTAAACTGTGAATTTATATACATCATTTGAGAAATCCCCCCACCCCGCCTTTAAGTTACAAGTTGAAAATAACCAACAGGATTGTGGTGTCCACGTGTTAATCAAATGCTAAATGTTTCCCTTTCTGATTGATACAAAATAACACAGTTCAATAAAACAATGGAACTTAAAGTTGTCTGGTGTGACATCCATTCGGAGAGGACTTCTGAACTTAATTTAGAGCTTTTCAATAATTTTGTTTTCTTAAAAATCTGCAATGTCAGAGCTGCATAGTCATGACAATTGCTGCTTCAGTTGGTCAATGGCCTCATAAATTGCTCATCTTTATGACTCCTCCCATACAATCAATGGTCTGAACTCCTGTTTGGGAAATCAAATATTGTGTCCATCCTAATGTTGATTTCAGTAGCAAATAAAGTTGGGTTCAGTATATAAGCACCACTACACCTGAGTCAATTTTCAGATTGATGCATTAGCTTAAAACGTCCCCTGTGAACAAATTTCATTTCAACTAGATTACTTTTTCCAAAAATCAGATAAATATATTACCTATACTTTTCATTTTCCATGGTAACATGAGAACTTCCTGACCTATTACACAAGGTAGTGATAGAACAAGATAATGCAGACCTATGCAGCCTATGTAGAGGTATTTAGATACTGTCTTAAACTGGGTTAGTAAATGTTGGTTATAATTTAATGTGGGCAGATATAAAATATTTAGTAGAAAGACAAGGAGCAATTAAGGAATAACTACTGTAATATTTTGAACAGGAAATGAGCTTGGAAATTATGAAAAATTCCATGATTTGCTGAAGTTTACAGTGCTATGTTCCACTTGACCCCACAGGCCCCTACCCCACCCACACTATGACAAAAAGTTGGAAGTCTGCCTACAAAAGATCCATCCAATAATGCAACCATTTGACGTTTGGCTGACTCAGGGCAGGATTTCCATTGCCATCTGGGCAGAAGTCCTTCCTTTGAGACCTGCCAGCTAATCTAGTTGGTGCCAGGTTTGAGTGGTCACCATGGGACTGCAGCCTTCTCTGAGCAAAAGATGACTATGTCAGACTGAAGGTTTATCTGGAGCATCTGAACATCTTAATATATCCACCACCATTGGCTCCACCAATGGTGGAGAAATGCTGAAGAAAGACTGGATCGACTAGACTTGCACTCACTGGAATTTAGAAGAATGATGGGGGAGATCTCATAGAAACTATAAAATCCTGATGGGACTGGACAGGCTGGATGTGGGAAGAATGTTCCAGAACTCGGGGGGTCACCATCTAAGAATAAGGGGTAAGCCATTCAGAACTGAGTTGAGGAAGAATTTCTTCACTCAGAGTTGTTAACCTGTGGAATTGTCTCCCACAGGAAACAGTTGGGGCCAGTTCATTTGATATATTCAAGACGGAGCTGGATGTGGCCCTTGCGGCTAAAAGGATCAAAGGGTATGGGGAGAGGGCTGGAAAGGGATACTGAGAATGTATGATCAGCCATGATCATATTGAATGGTAGTGCAGGCTTGAAGGGTCAAATTGCCTACTCCTGCACCTATTTTCTATGTTTCTATGCTTCCAACGCCCCATCACTCCAACCCATTAAATGGAAGTCAGATCGGGGTAGGTAGATAGTCAACAGGCTCACATATGATACATTTTATGAGCCCCCCATCTTCAAATACCCTGGCTGGGTATATATACTGGTTTGTGCTGTAAGACATTGAAACATATCAAAAGAGATGATTATGTCACAGTATAAACAGCCGACTTGTTCCTCTTGGTGTTCTATAACAGGAGATGGAGAGTTGAGCAATCAGGAGGAGTATTACAATCTAAGTGACATGAACAGTTAAGTATGTTTAGTTTGCTCTTAATTCAAAACACAATATTTCATGGTGACTTTACTAAAATTTGTAAAATTGTGATGGGAGATTAATTAAGTTGATGCAGATAAATTCTATATACAACTTGTTTCAGATTTGGGCTCATCATTTCAAAGATCAAAAAAATGAACAACAAATTAGAGAGAAATTACACACAAGTGTTAGTAGTGTCACTGCATGAATGATCAGAGGCCCAGGGGAATGCTCTTGGAGCATGTGTTCAAATCCGACCATGGTAGTGGGTGAAATTAAAATTAAATTAATAAAAGGAACTGCAAAGTGGTCTTATTGCATGAAACTATCATAAATTGTTGTAAAAACCCATCTGGTTTACTAATGTCTTTACTAATGGGAAGGAAATCTACTGTTTTTACCTGGCCTGGCCTACATGTGACTGCTGATCCTCCGTAATGGTTTGACTCTCAACCGCCCTCTGAAATTGTTAAGCAAGTCACTCAGTTCAAGTGCAATTGGAAATGGGCAATAAATGCTGACCTGCTAGTAATGCTTGCAATCCCATAAAAGACAGTGACAATAGATATATGTGTCTGGGGTTTACATGATGCACACTTCTTATTACAGTATTAAATGTCAGCCCACCCACTTGAAACCCAGTACCCTTCCCTCTTCTCCTCCATCCCCTCCCCGTTCCCCCAACAAAACAACCTCCACCTCCTCAGTGTATCTGAAAGCAGCCTTAATGGTTTCAGTTTGGGATTTCTGGGAGGAAAAGAGCTGCTGTAGAGTCCCAGAAGGAATAGGTTTGAAAGTTTACCGTTGCTGCGATTACAGGCAGTCCTCAAGTGGTAGAGGTAATGGATCCTGGAAGTAAAGCTAAATCTGTGATTTTTCAATGGGACTGCCTTTGCAGATCCCAGTGGGGGTGGGATTGGGGGCCTGAGAGCTATGATAAAGATTTAATGAGGGGAACTGATGTTGACACCTTCCCCAGTCCTCTGTAACATAGGAGGAAAGTTGAGCTGGATGGGAAGATGTTGTGAAGGCTACCGAATTAATTTAGGAATAACTCCACCTTCAAATACAGAGGATTTGGTAGGGGAAGGAAAATGTCCGTCCATGGACATATTATGTAGCATAATTAAGTTCAGTTACTTGCAAAACAAAGACATTTCTGGAGCAAATCCCGATTAAAACATATGACGAGGAATTACAGTCACTATCAATCAAAATGCATTGGACCCCCGATTTAGAAAAGCATCTTGTACACCACCAAATTATAGATTCTTATTTTGTAGTGGCTGAACTCCAGTTCTCAGCAGAAAATGCAAAGGGAAAGTTTTCCCATTTTTCCAGATTGAAATAGAACCCAGCTTCTGGAGGTGAAAGGATAGTGTGCTCATCCATTTCACTGTCCAATTCTGACAGACTAAAAACTCCATTTAATTGGCCACCTACGTTTACCTCACTGGCACTGAAATGGCAATTAATACAAAGCCTTATAATGTGTGCAGTGACTTCTGACAGCTCTTGTACAATTCACAGTAGATGGCAGCATTCTCTGATACCTGGTATTCCTGTCCCCTTGAAGCCACATTGTTGGTTAATTCATCCCAAGTACCCACCTCATTCTGAAGGTTTTCTGAAACTACATCAGTTCACACCCCCTTTGTAACCACACCAGGCTGATGAACATTTAAAATCTAAACTATTCTGTTGTAGTAATTTGGAGAGGTCTGTATGTCTGACAATAATGATAAATGATACCTTTGCTTTCCCAAAGATCCCAGTGCTGAAACATAACTAGAGGAAATGGAACTCTCTTTATTATAAACTCTAACCTTCACTTGCAGACAAGACCACCAGAATGTGGAAAACCAATAATTGAAATTAAACTTCTATTTTCCTTTTAAGAGGTCCTGTTTAACAATTCTAGAAGAATTGCGTTTATTGAAGTTCACATTTTTCTTTATGTGCTACAACAAGTATTGACTTTGATTTCCAGATGACTGCAAGGAACAAAGGAAACTGTATAGAAGGGTTTGAGGCTTAGCTACTACCCAGGCAAAGCTTATATAGATCCATACATTGCATGCTCTTTGGAAGTGCTGTGAATTGATTCCCCTATTATCGGCCCTTCCAACACACAGTCTTGTTTTCTGGGTGGACATATTAGAAGATAACATGTAAGGCACTTATTATCAACATTGACTTGGTGATCTGATGAAAGGTTAACCTGGATCATTGATTCTCTTTCTCTCTCCACAGATGCTGTCTGATCTGCTGAATAATTCCAACATTTGCTGTTTTTAATTAAACATTTGATAAACCAGCCCTCATAAATGCATTAGACATTGAATTGGCATTCTGTGTGGTATGAAATCACCAGGAGAAGGGAGTCACAGTTTTGAGCTTTGCACTGATATTGGTTTATGCTACAACTGTATGCAAAGCCAACACTTTTAAACCTCAGATAGCTCTTTTAAAATCTTAGTCTTGTGCACTTTATTGCAAAAGAACAGACTGTCTATTAATTCCTTTCTAATATTAGAAATGTTACTGCCATCTCAAAGTCAAAAAGCAAGGTCCCACAACATAAAATTGCTACGTAGTTAGTTGAAAATCTCACTTTCAAAGGCCCCAAGGATGATCAGCCCTCTTCTGAGGCTGTAGTTAAGAATGTAGTTAATGGCAGAGTGGAGACAAGGTTTATTCTGAGTATTTATCCTATCTGTCGTCTTTTGGTGCTTCTTGAGAACACAAAAGGGTTTGTTTTTAGGGTTCCATTCTCATTATTGGGCCCTAGCAGTCGTGAACCTAGTTTTGAGAAGAACATTATTGCCTTCACTCTAGTCTGCATTAATATTTATATGGCTCTCTACCTTCAACAGCCCTTGGGAAACTGTGTCCAAATTGGGATATGGATCCATTTCCAAACAGTGATATTCAGTGTATCAATATATGCAATAAATATTTAAAAACATTAACTGAGTAATGAGGTAATTGGGAAGAGTACAATCAGGCAATATTAGATTAGTAATCTTTTAAACATTCCACTCAAATTTCCTTTCTATGAACTTGAATGGAAAGAAAAACAGGATGAAGAACTTCTGATTCAATATTATCCATTTTACTTCACCACCAAAATTTAAAATTACCTCTACTGAAAGGAAGCAGTGAAAGAAAACTTGCATTAAAAAGTGTGTTTCATCATCCCAGGATGTCTCAAAGCAATTTATAGTCCTTGTGGTCCTTTTGAAGTGTAGTCTATGCTGCTATGTAGGCAAATGTAGCAACTAATTTGCACAAAGCAAAAACTGCACAAATTGCAGTGAGATAAATCTGTTTTAGTGGTGGGTGAGTTCAGACTGAACTTTTCCTGAAGACAATCCCATGTTTGCTGTATTTTTGCAAGCAATTTCTTTTTATCTGACATTCCAAGAGAGTCAAAGTGCACTGAGAAGAGTACTGAAGTAATTAAATGGCTGTTGTATTCCCTAAATAACAAAAAAAAGTAGTTTCTTATCTCAACCAGAAGAAACTGAGTATTAATTCAACAATGGCCAGTACATATTGAACATTACTGGTTTTCTAAGACTTTGGATTGGATTTTCAATCGAGTTGGGAAACTGATAACTGGATCATTTTGTATCCTGCCTATGCACCACATTAGTGTTAGTGACACCTCATACCTTTTACAGGGCAAAGCCCTAAGTGGACCAGTGGCAGGTTTGGCATCCAGATCGGGATAATGGTAGCACGGAAGAAGAAGAAGCTGAATTCTGGCAAAGCAAATTAGAAAGCAAGTAGCAGCCTTACTGGGCTTGCTATGTGCTGGGGCAAACAAGCAGGCAGGAAAACAGATGAGCAACGGCTTCAGAGTTCAAATTCCCAAACACTCAATCTTCAGGCACACAAGCCACTCTGCCCAAGTGAAGGGCAATTTTGTGTCACCTCAATTTGATTGTTCTTTTTTAAACATAATTTCTCATTAGCAGCCACAATCATTTGAGGTTCCCCATTGTGCTCCTGAAGCTCTGCACTAATATGTTCCAGTCTGTTCACTCGTTCTTTGTTAACTCTGAAAGTTTGATACCAGCCCTCTCCAGCCTCTTATTTAATCTTGTCAACAAAATTAGCAGCAAGTCACTTGCCAGTTGCCCGATACTCATCCACATTGTTTTTAAAACTTCCAACACATCGTTGACTCATCAGAAGACTGACACACGGTTTAAATACATCTATTTTCAGTGCGCCCCAGCACCTGACCTTGCTCCCCTGGGTGACTGAAAATCCAACCCCTTATCACATTCTCAAAGAGAATCCATATTTCCTTTAATCATTTTATTTAAAATCTGCACAACCTAAAAGGTGAATCGTGCAACTTCTCTCCCATTTTCATTCCCACTCATATAAGATCACACAATCTTGCAAAACAAAAGAGATCTTTTTCCTAACTGTTAATTTAATTTTCTAGTGTCTCTTAGAACAAAGAACATAGAAGAACATAGAACAGTACAGCACAGTACAGGCCCTTCGGCCCACAATGTTGTGCCGACCTATTATCCTACTAAGATCAATCTACCCTGCATACTCTACATTTTACTATCCTCCATGTGCCTATCCAAGAGTCGCTTAAATGTCTCTAAAGTGTCTGACTCCACTACCACTGCCGGCAGCGCATACCACACACCCACCACTCTCTTGTTAAAAACAACAGGTATTCTTACAGGTACACAACACTGCAAATAAAATGACAAATTTTTAACATATTAAAGTTAATTTAGTGTAAAATTTAGTTAAAATACATCCCTAAAGAATTGGGAGTGTTTAAATTTACTTTACGGCCTTCCTTGATGTATCAGGAGGCTATTCTGTACTAAATTAAGTGTGCTCAGTTGATGAAGAGACGATGCCAATGCATGGTACATTTACATAACATACTCTGCCATAGGCCTTTTTGATACATCTGCAAAATTTATTTTAAAACCATAAGCAACATCTTCAACCAACTGTTTTTGACACCACTGTATTTAATATTTTTGCCCCATTGGCCATTAGTATTTGGATATTTGGAAACATCTATTGGTTTAAAAGTCAATCAACTGAGTTTCAGAAGAATCAGTTTCTAAGATATTCCAAAAAGTGGGACCGTTCCACATCACATTCATAGCCTAAATAAGCTGTACATGTGTGTATATTCATCCAGCTACAATGCTGAACAAATTAGGTTAAGAATGCACAGCAGGTGGCTATGAATGAAGAGAGTTACAAATGTCAATTGTGATGCCAATTAGCCTCAGTTAGTCTTCATGTACAACACTTCACATTTACACAGTAACTTGAATACATCACTTTATTTTGGTCAACATAATATAAGTGATAGATGGTATCCAAAACAATATGTCTCACCACTCCTTTGCAGAGTTAAAATTAGACTCATCCATTTTACTGGGACTACGTCATTCATATTTTTCTTGTTTTGATCATGGATTAAATCCTTAAATATCTGATAAGTGACCTGATGCTGATCTGGGCAAAACAAAACAGATATGTTTTGAAAATTTTTATTGATGCGGAAGTAAGTCCAAAAACTGCAGATCTTAAGTAATTTGTGAGGGTACAATTTGTAAAGTGTGCTTAATTGGAGTCACAATGGAAAACTAACATTGTGTAGGTATGTTACAAGAAACACAGTGAAAGGGTGCTTCATGGAGAAGCAAACAGTGAGTGGAATTTAATACAGTCCATAAGAATAACTGAGCTACCATTGAGGCAGTCTCAGTAAAAGGTATGGGTCCAATTTTAACTCTGCAAGTGGGTAGTGAGTGAATTAAAATTTCCACCTTATGATTTAGCCCTGATGTTTTGGAAACCATCTACCATTTGTTTTATGTTTCTCAAAATATAGGGATGTGTTCAAGTTAGAATGTGATCTAAGGATGCCACTGAATTGGGAGACAAGGTGCAAGGGCTAGTGCCATCACCTTCGTTACCCTCAGCAATTATCTCAACAGTAGGAAATGTTGAAGACATGTTCCTGCTCAGAGGTGAATTGAGGCCTAGGAGCGGCCAATTATTTATCACTTAAGGAATGCATTCCATGACCAATGGCAGATTGACAAAAGCAGGGGAAGCCCTTCATAGTGCAGGGAGGCTATCCAATAAGAGTTGATGGTCTCTCTGCTCACTTAGACAGAGAGAGGATCATGATCAGGCATCATATAACTGACAGGAGACAGCAACAACTGCAGATGCTGGAGTCAAAGTCAAATACATTATAGAGCTGGAGGAACGCAGCAGGTCAGGCAGCATCAGAGGCACAGGAGAGTCAACGTGTTGGGCTGGGACCCTTCACCAGGACTGGGGAGGTGGAAGGAAGCTGGGAAATAAATAGAGGCAGGAAGGGGTGGGGATAGGGAAGGTACGTGAGACGGCAATTGGTGGATGCAGGTAGGGATAGTAGGGATTGGTCAGTGGGAAGGGTGGGGTGGATAGGTGGGGAAAATGATGGACATGTTGTGTCAGGTCAAGGAGGCGGGGATGAGAGGGAGGTTTGGACATGAGATAAGATCGGGGGGGTTGGGAGATTTTGAAACTGGTGAGTTCTATGTTTAGGCCATCGGGCTAAAGGGAGAGGGAGGGGGGAGTCAAAATGGTTAGCAACTAGAAGCTGTTATCCATTATAGCATATGGAGCACAGGTGCTCCGTGAATCAGTCACTGAGTCTGCGCTTGGTCTCACCGATGTAGAGGAGGCCACATCGGGAGCTACGGATATAGTAGACCAGGTTGGAGGATGTACAGGTGAACACCTGTCAGATATGGAAAGATTGTCTTGGGCCTTGGATGGAGGTGAGAGAGGAGGTGTAGGGACAGGTGTAACACTTTCTGCAGTTGTGGGGAAAGGTGCTGGGTGTGGTGAGGTTGGTGAGAAGTGTGGAGCGGATGAGGGAGTCATGGAGTGAGCAGTCCCTATGAAAGGCAGATAGGGGTGGGGAGGGAAACATCTCTTTGATCATGGTCGGATTGTAGGTGGCGGAAGTAGCGGAGGACGATGCGCTGAATGCGGAGGTTGGTGGGGTGGTATATGAGGACAAGAAGGACTCTGTCTTTATTTTTGTTGCAGGGAGGGGGTTTGAGGGCAGAAGTGTGGGAAACGCAAGAGATGCAGTTGAGGGCATTTTTGATCAATGTAAGGGGGAAGTTGCAGTCCTTGAAGTAGGAGGACATCTGGGATGTCAGGGAGTGGAACGCTCCATCTTGGGAGCAGATGCAGCAGAGGCGGAGGAAATCCACAAACCTGAGTGCACCGGTTGACCCATTGTCTCTGCCTGCTCCTGCAACATTGAACTCATCTCCACTTACCTTGACTCTATCTTTTCTCCCCAGTCCAGGAACTCCCCACCTATGTCCGGGACACTACCTCCACCTCCTCCGACACTTTCAATTCCCTGGCCCCAAAACCTCATCTTCACCATGGACATCCTGTCGCTATACACCTGTATTCCCCATGCAGATGGCCTTAAAATCCTGAGCTTCTTCCTGTCCTGCAGACCCAACCAGTCCCCCTCTACTGACACCCTCATCTACCTAACGGAACTTGTCCTTACCCTTAACAACTTTTCCTTCAACTCCTCCCACTTCCTACAAACTAAAAGGGTGGATATGGGCACCTGTAAGAGTGTGAGCTATGCCTGCCTTTTCATAGGACACGTGGAACAGTCCCTCTTCCACTGTTAAACTGCTACCATCCCTCACCTCTTCCTCTGTGACATTGATGACTGAAACGGTGCTGCCTCGTGATCCCATGAGAAGCTTGAACAGTTCATCAACTTTACCAACACCCTTCTACTCAAACTCAAATTCACATGGACCATCTCTGAAACCATTCTCTCCGTCCTGGACCTCTCCATCTCTGTAATCCGATAACCGTCTCAGCACCGACATCTATTTCAAGTCCACTGACTCCCACAGCTATTTTGACCACACCTCGTCTCACCCACCCTCCTGCAAGAATGCAATCCCAAACTTCAAATTCCTCCGCCTCCTCCGCATCTGCTCCCAAGATGGAGTGTCTCACTTCTGGACATCGCAGATGTCCTCCTACTTCAAGGACCGTAACTTCCCGCCTCCATTGATCGAAAGTGCCCTCAACCGCACCGCTTGCATTTCCTGCACTTCTGCCTTCAAACTGCCTACCCCAACAAAAATAAGGACAGAGTACCCCTGCTCCTCACATACCACCCCACCAATCTCCGCATCCAGTGTAAAATCGTCCTCCACTTCTGCCACCTACAACCCGACCCCACCAAAGAGATATTTCCCTCCCCCACGCCTATCTGCCTTTCATAGGGACCACTCTCTCCATGACTCCCTCGTCCGCTCCACGCTCTCCATCAACCCCACCATATCCGGCACCTTTCCATGCAACTGCAGGAAGTGTAACACCTGCCCCTACACCTCCTTTCTCACTTTCATACAAGGCCCATGACAATCTTTCCATATCTGACAGGGGTTCACCTGTACATCCTCCAACCTGGTCTACTGTATCCGTAGCTCCCAATACGGCCTCGTCTACATCGGTGAGACCAAGCGCAGACTCTCTGACCGATTTGTAGAGCATCTGCGCTCCATACCCTATAATCAACAGCATCTTCCGTTTCCCAACCATGTTAACTCCCCCTCCCTCTCCCTGGGTGATATGTCTGTCCTGGGTCTCCTTCAGTGTCACAATGACGCCACACGCAAACTGAAGGAACAACGCGTCATATTCTGCCTTGGGAGCCTACAGCCCAATGGCCTGAACATAGAATTCACCAGTTGCAAAACTTCCCCACCCCAGCCGTATCCCATGTCCAACCCTATCTCTTATCCCCCACCTCCTTGACCTGACACAACATGTCTATTTTCTTTCCCACCTATCCGCCCCATCCTTCCCGCTGACCAATCCCCACTACCCCTACCTGCATACACTTATCACCTTTCCACCGATCTTCCCCAGCCCCACCCCTCCTGCTTCTATTTATTTCCCAGCTCTCTTGCCCCTCGCCAGTCCTGGTGAAGGGTCCCAACCCGAAACATCAACTCTCCTGTTCCTCTGATGCTGCCTGGCCTGCTGTGTTCCTCCAGCTCCACACTATATTGATCTTAGAGCCTACAGATGTCCCCAGCAGCAAAGGGTGTGTTCCCCATCCTTCAGGAACAAATCCCCATATGCACCTTTCCCTCCCCTACCAATTGGCACCTGCTTGACTTGCCCTTTCCACCCAGTCCCTAATCCAATTAATTCCAGGGTGGTGTCTATGCTGCCACTTTGGGTTGGCTACAGTCCCTGCAGTGGGCACCACTCCCAGTGGTACTGTAAGTCCTCCAATTGGCTGACGTGGTATTGTTTTCCACTTTATCATCAGGGCCACAGCCAATGTGACAAAATCTAGCTCAAAATTTACACGCTTGGACATTCAGCATACTTAATTTAAAGATAACATTCATAGTACAAACCAAATAATTTATTACAGAAATGAGAGGAATTTGTAATAACCCTTGAACGGCAAGATACCTTTTTTTCCCTGGAGACACCGATCACTGACAGCCATATCTAGGCTCCCATTTCCAATAACGTGACTGTGACTGGGGAGGTGATGACCCAGTGTCAGTGTCACTGGATTTATAATCCAGAAGCTGGGGCTAAAGTTTGGAAAACGTGGGATTGAATCTCACTTTGGCAGGTGATGAAATTTGAATTCAAAATGTCAGCCTTAAGGTGCCTATTGTCAGTTGTCATAAAAACCTATCCCATTTACTCGTGTCTGAAGGCATGCTGAAAAGGAGTCCGACTGGACTCAAAACATTGACTCCATTTTCCCTCCACAGATACTGCCAGACTGCTGAGTTTCTCCAGCATTCTCTGTGTTATCCAGATTTCTAGCATCTACTGTATTTTGCTTTTAAATCTACCATCCTTATCTGGTCTGGGCTTTAATGACCCCAATCCCACAGAAATGTGATTGACTCTGAGATAAAGTTTTGAACTGAACTTTGCAGATAATGACGATTTCAGGTTTGATCAATTTCCTCACTAAGACTGTCTATTTCCAACTCTGATTGTCTTCCTGCCTCAGCTCATCTGTTGTTGAAACTTTCATTCATGCCTTTGTTACTTCCAGACTGGACTATTTCAATGTAACCTGGCCAGTATTGCACAATTTACCTTCCACAAAATTGAGGGCATGCACATCTCTGCTGCCCATGTGTTAAGTCCCATTAAATCCCATTAAATCCCATAACCCATTGACTTACATTGGCTCCCAGTTGACCAAATTTCAAATTTTCACCCTTATGTTCAGATCCATTCAGTCTCACTCTAATATCTTCCAGCTGCACATGCCTCTGTGATATCCACATTCTTTTAATGTTGATCGAAAGAGCATTCTTGATCTTCATCACTCAACAAGCAGTGGCCTTACCTTCAGCTTCAAAGATTCCAAGCCCTGCCTAATCCTCTCTGACTCACTTTACACCTATAAAGCATTCTTTGAGACTTACTACTTTCATCAAACTCTTGGTCATCTGCCCTAATATCTCCTTGGCTAGTTCAATATCAAATTTTATTTTATCTAATGAAGAATCTTGAAATATTTATTACTTTAAAGGCAGTCAATAAATAAAAATTTTTGTTATTGCTGTGGTGCCCAGATGTTGGATCTCCACTGGGGGAGCAGTCGGTGTGCTATAATTACCTAAAAGTAGATTGATTCTTAAGAACAAAGATCAGGGTTTCTGCTCCTGATGCTACTCAGGTCTGAAAGGTACGTATGTGTGGAACATGGCAGTATCAGGAATGACTGCAGATATAGCAAAAACTGCAGATGCTGGAGTCAGAGTCGATTCAGTGTAGAGCTGGAAGAACACAACAGGTCAGGCAACATCAGAGGAATAAGAGAGTCGATGTTTTGGGCCTAGACCCTTCATCAGGACTAGGCCCGAAACAACAATTCTCTTATTCCTCTGTTGTTGCCTGACCTCCTGTGTTCCTCCAGCTCTACGCTGTATCAACTCATGAATGACTGCAGGTTCTTCACAAGAGAACAGTTTGCTAACTAATAACTTGATGATGTGTTAAGGAAACAGAGTGTGCCTGGAATCCATAAAATCATATTCCAGGACGGTTGGGACAAAATTGAAAGTACAGTGCAAATTGTAATTTAATATATTTCATGATAAACATTGATGTAAGACTGAGTCCCTCCTTTCAAAGCTCCTAGCAACTACAATGGTCTGAAACATTATCTAGTCAGTCTGTAGCAAATGCCACAGCATCACCATTGCAATTGATTAATAATCGCCCGCAACTGATTATTTGTCAAAAAGACTTATCATTCGGAATGAACTGTAAGTGTTTCAGCCCAGCAACAGTTACACAGACAGCACTCATGCTGATTATCAGATGACACTGTCAACATGTCTTCGGGTGGTAGGTGTAAGTTGAAGATGTAATGATGACAGCTAGCCTGCATTATAGATTTCTGTGCTGTCTTTGATTTAGCTTTGAGAACATAAATTATATTCATCCTAAAGGACCCGAAACTCTTGTTACCATTCTTGAAGTGTGAAGAATTTGACCAATAGTAATGGACAAGCTCAGATCTAAATACCACTCATATTTATTCAAGCCTTTATAGTAGTAAAATGATATGTAATAGTTTAGGAATAGACCCATGTAAAAGTAGGAATGGAAATTAATCAAATACACAGAGTATTAAAGCACGGAAAGAGATCATTTGGCCCATTGTGTCAATGGTCATCAAGTATCCATCTATTTAAATCTCATCTCCCAGCATTTAGCCCATAGCCTTGGAAACTATGGCATTTAAAGTGCTTATCTAAATACTTCTTGGATTTTGTAATGGTTCCTGCCTCTACCATCCTGCCAGTTGATGAGTACTAAAGAACCACCAAACTATGGGTGAAAAAAGTTTTCCTTAAATCCCCTCTAAACCTCCTGCTCCTTAAGTCTCTGGCCCTTAGTAATTGACCCCATCTAAGGGGAAAAATTTATTCCCATTGACCCTATCTATGCCCTTCAGAATTTTGTAGACATCAATCAGATTCCACACACCCCCCCCCCCCGCCCCCACCACCCAGCCCTGAAGAAAAGAATACCCGAAACGTTGACTGCTGCTTTCCTCCAGATGCTGCCTGGCTTGCTGTGTTCTTCCAGACTCCTGTTTGTCTACCTTGGATTCCAGCATCTGCAGTTTTTTTGTTTCCCCACGACTCAGTCTTCTTTGCTCCAAGGAAAATCTAGCCTCTGTAGCCTCTCCATATCTGTTGACTTAGTTCACTTAGACCAATTGTTTGAAGGCTGGGACGGAAGCAGCAAGATGGCTTCACAGAAAAATTTCCAGTCTTCAGGAGTATTCTTGACTTCAGGATCGGCAGTGAAGACCCATAAGATGGGACTAGTGTCTGTGGTGACACAGAGTATATCCTCAAAGGATTTTTTTTTTTCCTTTGTACGCACCATCAGTGACAGATTGCTGCCAACAGTGAATTTAAGCAACGGGCCAGTTATAGCTTTTGACTACGTCCCAGGTTACAGGCAGATAGACGAGTGTACCAGCAAACTTCCTGTTAGACACAGATTTTTAAAAAAAGACATAGAAGTATTTACAAAGGATTCATTATAGATGCTTCCTTTGGATAAAAAATTGATTAGAAACTGATTTTGGTGCTTGATGATGTGCATCAGACGAATGCATGGCCTTTTCAGGCCTGAATCAATATGTGGTGTGGAAAGTAGTTAGAGTTTTGTTCTTTGTGATGTGGCAATTTTCAAATGATTACCTACTTGTGAAGATGGTTCCAACTGAAAATGGCCCCCCTGTGCACCGAATCACCGCAGATAAGCAATTAAGATTTTAAACCTCTAAAAGCTATCACAATTATAATTTTCTCATCTTAGCATTGATAAATACATTTCCAGGTTCGCTGTTTTGAGTCTGTTGATTTTTCTACCAAGACATAGTTAAGGTAAAGAAATAAATACAAAATAAATTCAAAACATTGTGAAAAAATTTGCAAGTTCAGAAGAAGTAATTGATGCCAAGTGTCTCCAGACAGTAGGCAGAGAGTGAAGAGAAAAAAACAAAACACACTGGATTGGAGTTTTTTGTTTAATGAATATTCCTAATAATTCTAATGTATGCAGTCTGTTGAGGAAATAAAGCTAATTTGGGCTGGCTTGGTCACTGATCCAGACCAAAGCAATCCTAGGCAAACCTGCTACTGAACACATAGGCTGTCAAAAGCTTGACAACACTACTAAAATGAATGGACCCATATCAGGATATAGCTAGCTCCTTGGGGGTCACTCTGCTGGAGTGACTTTGCCAAAGTGCAAGATCAAAATGGTAGATCCCTGCTGAAGGTGGCATGGTGGCTCAGTGGTTAGCACTGCTGCCTCACAGCACCAGGGACCCAAGTTCAATTCCAACCTCACATGACTGTCTGTGTGGAGCTTGCATGTTCTCCTTGTGTCTGTGTGGGTTTCCTCCGGGTGCTCTGGTTTCTTCCCACAGTCCAAAGATGTGCAGGTTAGGTAGCTTGGCCATGCTAAATTGCCCATAATGTGTAGGTTAGGTGGGTGAGAGGGAGATGGGTCTGGGTGGAATTCCCTGAAGGTTGGTGTGGACTTGCTGGGCTGAAGGACCTGTTTCCACACTGTAGGGATTCATTGGAAGCACAACTGTTTATCTTATATTTTCCTCCATGTAGGGATTGGTGGAGTATTTCTCCTTTAATTACCACTGAAACATAGTATGAAGATTAAGTTTATTTCAAATTGGAAATATTAAAGAGAAAGACCCACAAGCATGCTGCAGGTGACCGACATGCCTGTATAAAGTTATTTTGAATAAAGTTAAAGAGTGGTACAAAAAAAACACGTTAAATAGCCAAGTTCCAATTAGTTTGGCTTTCAACAGCCTGAAGATTTAGGAAGGATAGGTGTTAGGAGGAAAATTAAGATAAATCTACTTGTAAACTGTATAGCAAACATAAGATGATGCTTAAAGCAGTATTATCAGTACTAATCGTTTTGAAATAACGTAAAATATCTGAATCTTGATAGAATCCCACATGCGGTTGTGAGGAATGGCTCTGAAGAATCTCCTGTGATGTGCTGATATCTGCTGATCGTGTAACCAATTTCCCACAAACAGCAAGTTTTCAATAGTAAACTAAAAAGATGACAGTTTAATGGTATCCTTTCTTTTCTTTCATTTGTGTGATAATGAATTTTTTCACTCTCTCCATCTCCCAACATTTTTACCCCACAGAATGCTTCCTCTTTTTTTCACATCCTGTCAGCAAGCTGGACTGACAAGTAGTATTAAAGGGAAAAAAAGGCAGTTTGGGAAAATATCCAGCTGCTAAGCAGCTTTGCACAACTCTGCTCTTCTTCCCTTCACACCCACCCCCGCCATCCCGTTCCTTTGCAATTTCATCACATTATTCATCATAATCATAAAACATTCATAGACACATTAGACACATTTGACCAATTCGAAGGCCCTCATGGGAGTTCTTACAGGGGTTGGGAGGTTCTAATGAATGCAAGTGCCAGGTGTTTAAATCGTGCAATGCTCCAATTGCGACATTATGATCTGCACAATAAGCAATACAAATGATATGATACCTTTACTTACATCTAAACTAAGCAGTTTAATGGGAAGTTTTATCACCACTGCAACCTAGAGTTATATGGACGAATCAGTTTTTTGCAAGGAGGGTACAAAAAACCACCAGGGGAGGAAGTTAAAAATAGATTACAAAACTAATTTCAGAAGGAGAAAAATGAGTGATGACTGAAAGTGTGCAGTACTCTTTTCACTTGAGAAAGCATACTTAATACATGATGGTATATAAATTTAGAAACACAGTCTGGAATCTTATAGGGGTCTGAGTGATGTGGGGTCTAGCGAGATTTGTAGCAGAATTGGGGGAGAAGTGCAACAAAGCCTGTCATGACACCAACTCACTGCATCTTTTATGTTTTGCTGGACTACAAAGTGAGCTTCTCATTAGTCAGCAACGAGTTGTTGGGTTATGGGGGATTATAGCATGTTAAACAGCTTATTAATGCTACAACATACCTCATTAGTATTCAGCTTCCTGTATCTTACCAAAGGCGCCAAACAAACTAGACATCAAGAACTTGGAAGCTAGAGCAGGTACCTGGCACTTAGGATTATGCACTCATTGATGCTGAATCTAGCAGCACTGATTAAAAGTTGCAAACACTGGGCAAAGGGCAACCAATAATCATACAACTTCCAAAGATGCCGTGTGTGGCAGAAACCATTGCTTTGTCATCTATTGTGCAAGTTTCATGATGGTCTGTATTGAATGCAATGAAAATTTGAATGATTGCTATGGGTCTAGGATGAGAAGGGGGTCAGATCACAACAGGACCTCCCTTTTGCTGTAATGTGCTGATCACCCAGTCAGCCATGGGAGAGTAGACTTTGTGAGAGGCAAAAAAAAACTGCAGATGCTGGAATCCAAGGTAGACAAACATGAGGCTGGAAGAGTACAGCAGGCCAGGCAGCATCTGGAGGAAAGGAGCAGTCAAAGTTTTGGGATTACCCTTCTTCAGGATAATACCTGAAACGTTGACTGCTCCTTTCCTCCAAATGCTGCCTAGCGTGCTGTGTTCTTCCAGCCTCCTGTTTTGCTATCTTGGTAGAGTAGACGATGGGGCTGCTGAAGATTGTGGTTATACTTCTTGGACTGGTTTGGACAGAAAGTGTTGTATCATCCTTGTGTGCTGCCCTGTGCTTTGCATTTTTGGATTAGGAAACAAACAGATGTCCTGAAAGCAGAGGAAATGGATGAATGGGAGCAGTTTTCTAAGGTAGAGGAGAAGGACACTGGGGAGGAGGAAGGTCTCCTGGTCCATGAAAGATCTCAAGGGCATACGGCCAGATGGGATGTCAATCCCAAATGACCTATTGCATATTCTGAGACTGTGACCCCTTGTTCTTCACCCCTTCTCCCTGGGAAACATCCCCTCTGCAACCAGTCTGTCCAGCCCTGTCAGGACTTAAACCTTTCAATGAAATCTCCTCTTGTTCTTCTCAACTCCAGGACCAGTTGACCCACTGTCTTCTTATATAACAAACTGCCATCTTAGGAAACAGTCTGGTGAACCTTCACTGCAGGCCCTCTGCAGCCAGTAAATATTTTGCAAAGGAAACAGACCAAAACTGCAACAATATTCTAGGTGTGGTCTGAGCAAGGCCGTATACAGCTGTAGTTCAACTGCACAACGTGGTGATAAAATGGAGTTAATGACAAAGAGTAAAGTGCTCCATTTTGATAAGGTTTCCTGCTGGATGAATAGATGGGGGCTAACTAGGATTCTCACTGTTTATTAACTCGTATCACAAAAAGAGTAAGTGGAATAAATAGAGACAACAAGGTGCAGGGCTGGATGAACACAGCAGGCCAAGCAGCA
>NC_063332.1:44171695-44184931 GCF_021869965.1 Rhincodon typus | reverse complement strand
GGAGCAGAGAGGCTGACGTTTCGGGCCTCGACCCTTCATCAGAAAAGATAAATAGATGTGCAGTAAGGGTTGAGTTCCCAGTTTGCGAACTAACCTTAGCTTTGTTGCTATGAAAACAAGAAAAAAACCAAAAGAGGAAGAACGTCCAGAGGTGTACTTCCTACATAATGCTTGTTAAAATCACTGAAAACAACATGAATAAAAACTGAAAGAACTGCGGATGCAGTAAAACAGAGACAAAGACAGAAATTACTGGAAAAGCTCAGCAGGTCTGGCAGCATCTGTGAAGAGAAATCAGACTTAACGTTTCAGGTCCAGTGACCCTTCCTCAGAACTGACGGTAGCTAGGAAAGTGTGGGTTTTTATGCAGAAGATGGGGGGGAGGGGTAAAAGGAGTAAACGATTGGTGGGGATAGAGCCCAAGAGAGAGAAAAACAGTTGGACAGACAATGGAGTGGCTAACAATCTGGCTGGGAGGGTGAATAAGGCTGTGTGTAACTAAATGGTTACAATCTGACGTGTGGTGGTAGTGGTAGTGGCCAGGACATAGGTGAGTTCAAGCTCTAAAATTATTGAACTCAATATTGCTGCAGGGTCCCAAGTGGAAAATGAGGTGTTGTTGTTTCAGCTTGCGCTGAGCTTCGCTGGAACACTGCAGCAAGCCTGAGACAGAGATATCGGCCAGGGAACAGGGTTGTGTGTTGAAGCGACAGGTGATTGGAACTCAGGGTCATTTTTGCAAGCAGAATGTAAGTGTTCTGTGAAGCGGTCACCCAGTCTACGCTTTGTTTCCCCAACAACACTTCATTTTCCATTTGTGGCACCTACAGCCTTCTGGTCTTAGTATTGATTTCAATTACTTTAGAGCTTGAACTCTCCTCTGTCCTAGCCCCCACCCCCTCCCACACACATGCCAGGCCTTGTTATCGCATAGTCTGCAATTACCTTTTGTTATTAACTAACAGTCTCCATTAACAACACCATGTGGAGCTGGAGGAACACAGCAAGCCAGGCAGCATCAGAGGAGCAGGAAAGTTGATATTTTGGGTCCGGATCTTTCTTCAGAAATGGGGAGGGGAAATGGAGCTGGGAAATAAATAGAGGGAGGAGGAGTGGGGCTAGGGAAGGTAGGGAGTGGAGGGAATTGGTCAGTGGGAAGGGTAGATGGGGAAGAAGATGGACAGGTTGTGTCATGTCAAGGAGGTGAGGATGAGAGGGAGGTTTGGACATGGGGTAAGACCGGGGGAGGGGAGGGGCATGGTGGGGAGATTTAGATTTTAGAACTGGTAAGTTCTATGTTCAGGCCATCAGGCTATATGCTCCTGAGGCGGAATTCGAGGTGTTGCTCCTCCAGTTTACATGTGGCGTCATTTTGGCATTGGAGGGGGAGTTAAAATGGTTGGTGAACTGAAGTGTTGTCGTTTGTCGCATACAGAGCGCAGATGCTCCACAAAACGATCACTGAGTCTGTGCTTGGTCTCACTAATGTAGAGGAGGCCACATCGGGAGCAGCAGATACAGTAGACCAGGTTAGAGGATGCACAGGTGAACCTCTGTCAGATATGGAAAGTTTGCTTTGGGCTTTGGATGGAGATGAGGGGGAAGGTGTAGGGGCAGGTGCAGCACTTCCTGTGGTTGCAGGGAAAGGTGTCAGGTGTGGTGGGGTTGGTGGGGAGTGTGGAGCAGACAAGGAAGTCACAGAGTGAGTGGTCCCTATGAAAGGCAGATAGGGGTGGGGAGGGAAATATCTTTTTAGTGGAGGGGTTGGATTGTAGGTGGCAGAAGTGGCAGAGGATGATGTGCTGGGTGCAGAGGTTGGTGGGGCGGTATGTGTTGGGGGGAGGGGTATCGAGTGCAGAAGTGTGGGAAATGCAATCTCTTGATCAACTAGTGATCAACTACTTAGAATTTGTTTGCTCTGGCCATTTTACTGTTGATTGAAAAGGAGTAGCCTCAATCAGTTTCATTGGATACAATGCAGTCACTGACTTCAGACTGCCCTAGGAACTAATTGACCGATACTGGGAAAATACAATGCAAGCTGGGTACTGTAGCATATATTTTCTTTAAATAGACAATGAGGGAGCATATTCCTACTAGACTTTCCTACCTTTTTAATAAGTAATGCCTCTGCATGAAAAGATATAGAAGTAAATGGAAAAAAAGAAGCACTCTTCATATTAACAAAAACGCAGATTTCTGGTTCTGTTTTTATGGTATCCTTGAGAAGGAATAATAAAGAGGGAAATTTATGGTCAAGAAAAATAAGCTAAGTCAGAAGCCATTAGTGACATATAGAAAAATATTTAAACCATTTGAAGATATGTAAGCAAATCACATTTCTAATGAATGAGACATAACTCTGCACTTTCTATTTTAGTAATTTCTGAACAATTCACTGAATGATTGGACTGACTAATACAAAACCATGTTTGTAAAATAGATGCTATGTTGTTCAATACCTTGCTTGAAATTAAGAGTAATTTATAAACAGACAAAGAAAGGTAATAAATGGAACTTTCTCCACTGGCCCAGAGAATGGATACATTTTTTGTTGAGGCACTGGGAATCAGCTAGCTCAATTGGCTGGGTGGCTGGTTTGTGATGCAGAGTCACTCCAACAGCATGAACTCAATTCCTGCACCAGCTGAGGTTACTACAAAGCTTCCACCTTCTCAATCTCGCCTGAGGCGTGGTGACCCTCAGGTTAAACTCACCAGCCCTATGGAACATGGCACCCTTACCCTTCACAGAGCTATACACTTTACAAAAGCTCCGTGTTTGATTCATAAACTGCGCTTAATTTATTATCCCACTAGTTAGGTTGGCTTGATATGAGGGTATAACCATGAGCCTAGGCATTTTAGTTTATTCATTCTTGGTTTGGGGCAACAGTAGCAAACAGTATTTATTGACCAATCTTCATTGCTCTGAAGGCACTATGAGTCAATCATATAATGGAAAAAAAAATCAGCCAATATTGCTGTTCAGGGACTGCCACCAGAAAGTTGTCATGTGTGGGTGTCAAGTGAGGTGAGTGTCCTTCCAGGATCAAATAGCGCCTCGCTGTCTGGCCTCACACATGAAGATTTATTGTTGGTCAGTCCCCATGGGAGTGAACTCCAATCTAAGGCACTGCTTTCATGAAAAGGAGACAAAAAGGTGGGATAGGAAGGGGTGGGGGAGGGGATGAAATGGAAACTGTAAGGAAGCAACAAAAAAAGTCGCCAAAGCTGTGCAGCAGAATTTTCCACAGGATTTTTCACTATCCAATTTTTATATTTACACTCTTACATAATCATACTGCACACCCTGCCCAGAACATTAAAAAAAATCAACCAAGAACAACGTGCTCATTCAAGTATAATATGAATAGAGCTTATTGGTAATCACTGTAATAATCTATAGGATATCCTAATTAAACATTTGATAGGATTCTTTTAGATTTGTGGGCCAAATATTGTGGAATTATCACTACTTCTTGCAGAAACCTATTAGGATCCTATGGGACAAATTAAACCTCATACAGAATTTTTGAAGATAATTTGAAATTGAAACTGAGACCACAGAAAAGAATTAAAGACAAGAGCTGATACATGGAACACGTGAATGCCCAAGCAATGAGAAATACACACTTGACACATTCATACCTATCTGTCGATACATTTACACTCAGAAATGCAATTTTACACACGCACATAAATATTCAAAAACAGGCACACGCGCAGGTAGAGTTTCAGCAAATCTGACAAATAATGGATTCATCCCTCCCATCGACCAACCAGGTCATACCTACTACCTGCGTCCATCTATCACCACCATTCCGCTACACGCCTCCCATGCCTCTCTTTATCTACTGCTCCCCCTACTCGCACATCCAGTGCCGAAGAAGAAGGGTAATACCCGAAACGTTGACTTCTCCTTTCCTCCACATGCTGCCTGACTTGCTGTGATCTTCCAGTCTCCTGTTTGTCCACCTTGGATTCCAGCATCTGCGTTTTTTTTTTGTCTCTAAGGATTGTAACAGCCTCTAACTTAGAATCTATCCCAATCATCAAGTTTCTAAGGAAAATGAAAAGTCTGGAATAACGATCTTCTTAAAAAGAAAGCAACAGTGCCATTGCCAAAAGCTTCATGTTTGATCTAACATTGCTATAAATTTTGAAAAGCTGAAAAATGTAGTGGAATACATAACGTAATAGACATGTAGGTGTATTGCAATACTATAATCCAGTCAATTGGATAACACTGTAAACTGCACACAGCAAAGCTTTCTACAAGTCACCTAAAGTGAGCAGTTGTAACATTATAGCCGAACTCCACTCCCACGCATTTATTTTATCTCTTGATGTATGTGCTGCTGACAATTAAGTTGTATGTATATATTTCCTATCTTCTATGAACAAGCCAAATTCAGATTAGCCAGTATGCGTGAACATGATGTGGAAAACATAAAGTGTTGGAGAACCTCAGCAGGTCTGGCAACAACTATGGAGAGAGAAACAGTTAATTTCTCAAGTCCAGTATGACTCTTCTTTGGAACTCTGAAGAAGATTCATACTGGACTTGAAAAGTTAGCTTTGTTTTTCTGTTCACAGATGCTGCCAGACCTGCTGAGTTATAGAAAAATAGAATCCTTACAATGTGGAAGCAGGCCATTTGGCCCATCAAGTCCACACTGACCCTCTGAAGAATATCCCATCCAGACCTATCCTATCCCTGTAACCCTGCATTTCCCATTGCTAATCCACCTGGCCTGCACAGCCCTGGACACTATGGGCAATTTAGCATGGCCAATACACCTAATCTGCACATCTTTGGATTGTGCAAGGAAACCGGAGCAGAGGAAACCACTGAGCCACTTAAAAGTTTCTCCAGCAATTTTGTCTTTCAACATCTGCAGTATTTTGCTTTTGTTCTGATGTGGAAAACATCTAACTGTGCATAACAACTCACCAAAATCAGTGACAGAAAGACACCGTAGTTACACATGTTCTTCAAAGTGAATTGTTGACCTATCTGATTTTAGTGCATATTGTTCAAATATTATTTGTACTTACGAGCTTTTTCAAAAATAAGTGACAAAAGTGTCACAAATAACTGATAGTTCATAAAACCAGAGACCAACTATCTTATTGTACAATTACATTTAGCTCTTTAAGTAATATAGGGATTTTTTTTGCCCTTAGAATTGCAGTCAATATTTTTTCATTACACTTGTGATCTCTATATATATTTAAAATAAACTCAAGAAACAGAATTTTTAGGGATGTTAGAAGTACACTAGGTCAAACAAATCAGCCCTTTTTAAAGGCTTATCAAGCATCGTTCTTTGAAAGTCATACCCATTTTTCCTTGCATAAAAACACTGACATCTCCTCTCGTTCAAACAAACCTTACTAGGTTTCTACATAATTTAAGCAAAGTTCTGATGAAGAGTCACCGGATTCAAAACATTAATTTTGCGTTCTCCCCACCAATTCTGCCAGACCTGTTGAAGTTTTGCCAGCAATTTCTGTTTTTGGTTCTCCATAATTTACATTGATAACTCCCAATAATTTGTTTTAAAGGCAACAATTGTCTTTCTGAGTCCCAGAGAAATGAACAACAATTGCCGACTTGTTGCCTATCATTTAAGGATTCGCAAGACAATAATAGACTTTGGAATTGGTTACTGAGGTTATGTACTGATATGTCAATAAGCAAGAGCAAAACCTATTTTCTTTGCATGTGACAATTCTTTTGGTTAATCATGTCAAGTTTCAATCTGAAGTGTGCAAGTAAACCCCAATGCATCCAACCTAGAGATACTGTGTGAAACAAAATATTGGATATATTTATTCTTTAAACATTTTCTGTAGATGTGCTTAACCTGTAATTTGCCCACAAATCCTTAAATCAAGAACCAAAGAAATCCAGGTTTACACATGTGAGAATCAGTTTTGTACATGAGGTTCATTTTAGGCGTTACAAATTCTTAAATCCACATTCTGCCTTATGTAATAAGGTCGGTAAGTCTTCAGGAGAATGTTCTGTAGCCAGTGTCTTGTAGTTAGGAAAACAAATTGTTCCTTTATGACCAGCTGTTTAGCAAAAACAAAAATCCCCTAGTTTATGGTTAAGGATGAGTAAGATTCACTTTTCTTCTCTTACTCCAGCAAATGCAATAACAGTGCAATTCAGTTACGTCAGTTGTGTTCAACAAATGAATGATTCCCTCCCCTCTCTAACCCAACATTCTATTTTTGCAGAACTTGTACATTCTCTGAAAGCCAAGTGCTGTCTCGGCAGAGCGTAATGGCTGTGGCCCTCCTATGACAGATGTTTAAGAAATTACTAGTGAAACCTGTTGAGTCCGGGCCCAAATTACTTACAAATGCCACTATACTTTGTGTCACATGTCCCCTTTCAAGGTCAGATTTTCTGGGGAACATGCCTGCTTGGCCCTGTGCACCAGAGTGGTAACCTAGATTTGAAGAATGGCTGTTTCCACTCATTGAAGCCAATTCTCTTGGCTGGCTGACTGAAAGACCTTTTTTTTTATCCAGCACACAGCCACAGTGGTTCTCCTCACAACGATAGGCATAAAACCCTTCTAGCAGCTGCTAGAGGTACAAACAGTTAAACTATTCATGATTTCATTGCTGTAAGTTAAATTATTGGTTAATTTCTTCAGTTCAGTTCGACTATTCAGAACCAAAATCACATCAGTGAAAACTAACTGGATTCTGGATAGTATATGAAGGTATTGAATGAAAGATGGTTGGAAAATTTTGTTCTCTCAGCATTTGTAAATGGGAAATTCTTCATTAATTATCAACAAACAACAAAACAGGATGAAGGCACAACAGTATAATATACAACTGATCACGAAGTTAAATTCTTTATTGTTGTATTTTTTTATCAGATATTTAAATAATTGTTTGATTGTATAGGACTTAAACATTACTAAAGGAAGACAATAAGTCAAAGCTTTCTATCTTGCGCTCATCAGCACTAGGATGCAACAAACAGACTTGAGAGAATGGACATCAATTTACGCAGCAAGAAAATGGGATTCTGACTGGCAGGGGCCATTAATGGCATGGAGATGCAGTGAAAACATCTGTCAATCTTAGTGCTCAGGCCAGGCAGGTAGACTCTGTTTAATCAGGGTGTTGCCATAAGAATACAGCAGAGATTGCAGTCTCCATGACCACCTGTTATTTTCCATGTAAAATGTGCAATGTATGAATTCATTTTACCTATGCAGCTTTAAGCGCACACAAAACCATCACACTGCAAGACCGACTGATGATCTTAAATTAGATTATGGTGTAATAATGAGCACAATCTAGATTAATTTGTAATAGTAGAATTATATCAAAGATTCTCTCAGTTTATAGATGACAGTTGTGTTAATATCACTGGACTGGTAAAGTAGAGGCACTGACTAATCTTTCAAAGCAAGTTCAAGTCCTTCCATACTAGTGTGTGGAATTTAAATTCAATTAAAACATGCAGCAAAATAATTCATTTCTCATGATACTACAATTGATTGTTGGGTGAAAAGATATTTGGTTCAACTATATCCTTCATTGAAGAAGATCTGTCATCTGTATCAGGTCTGGTCTATGTGTGACTCTAGATCCTCAGCAATGTGATTGAGTCTTAACTGTTTTCAAAGGCTACTAGGGATGAATAAAACACTGGCTTTGTCAGCAACACCCACAATCTTTTCCAGAATAGAAACAAGCCTCTGTCACTGCAAAGTATCTGAAACCTCAGCTCAGAAAAGCAGATCCTCATTCTGCATTCTAAAGCTTCCAGTGTTTACAGAAGCCAAACATATGGCTTCTTTCAGTGACTTTAGAATTGTGTAGCAAGATTTTGAGTACTTAACAATTGAATAGCTGTTCTCATTCTTCAATGAGTTCACAGAAATACAGAATTATTACAGCACAGAGGAGGCATTAGCCTGTTATGTGTGCCAGATCTCCATAGGAGCAATTCACAGAGTGTTGCTTCATTGCTTTTTCCCTGTATTTTGAGTGTCTTTTGCTTTCAAATAACAATCTAATTCCCTCTTTAGTAAAAACTGAAAGAATTGTGGATGCTGTAAATCAGAAACAAAAACAGAAATTGCTGGAAAAGGAACTGTTCTGAGGAAGGGTCACTCGAGTTGAAACATTAACTCTGATTTCTCTCCGCAGGTGCTGGGAGACCTGCTAAACTTTTCAAGTTATTTCTGTTTTTGTTTCCTCTTGAGTATCTTGATTCAACAAGCCTCAATCACACTCTCAGGCAGTGCATTCCAGGTCCTGACCACTCACTGTGTGAAAAAGGTTTTTCCTAATGTTGCCATTGCTCCATTTACCAATTACTTCAAATCTGTGCCCTCTGGCTTTCTATCCTTCCACCAATGGGAAAAGTTTCTCCCTGTCTACTCTGTTCAGACACCTCATGGTTTCGAACATCTTGAACTAATCTCCTCTCAACCTTCTCTTCTTCACGGAGAACAGTGCCCAATTTCTCCAGTCTGTCTATGTAACTGACATTCCTCATCACTGGAATCATTCTCATAAGTCTTTTCTGCACTCTCTCACATCCTAAAATGGAGAACACAAAGCTGGTCACAATACTTCAGTCGAGGTTGAAACAGTGTTCTACACAAATTTAATGTGATCTCCTTGCTCTGGTACTCAATGCTGATTTTTATGAAGATGTGGATCTCATATGCATTATTAAGTGCTTTCAACCTGACCCACGACCTTCAATAATTTGTGAACATATATACCCAGATGCCTCTGCTCCTGCACGCTGTTTAGAATTGTTCTTTTCATTTTATAGTTTTTCTCCGTGTCCTTTCAACCAAAATATATCACTTCACATTTCCTTGCATTACGTTTCATTTGCAGTGGTTTGGCTTTCAGAGGCAACCATCCCCTACTTGCCCATATCCATGTCTCTGATTGCTCTTTAACCAGGCAGACGGGTTGCCTGGTATCCCAGCTAGAAAACTAGCCACCTTTCTTGCCTGTCACGAAGGCAGGTAATCAGGGAGGTGGCAATATATCTGCCACCCTCATATGTAAATTTAGTGGCATTCTTCACTGTGAGAAAGCTTAAAATTTTCACGGATCCCATTTGCTGAATGCATATTCGGCTGCTCGAGTTTGAGACAGAGTGTAGGTGGATTGTGGGGGGCTCCAAAATGATACCACTGACATCAAATCAGTGTGTAACATCACAATCTGCCTATCCTGCAGAATTCTGCAAGAAGGTTCCTTCACCAGAATGGTACCTAGCATAAGTATTCCAGAAGTGTGCCCCTTCTATAGGCATCATTTTGTGGACAAATCAGAACTCATAGTATTGAAAACCAGGCACAAAGGAGCCAAATCAAGGGCAGACTGTCTATCGTCTGAATTCAAACTCAAGTTTCAGAGCTGCAATGACTATGTTAATCCATTGTGCCAATCAATCACTGAAAAAATAATTTTAAAATTCACATATTATGAGGTTTTGGCTGGTAACACACACATCAAATGGCATGAGAATCAATCCTAATAATGCTTTCTTATACTGGTTGCTAAGGATAAGCAATTTATGCTGAAAAGTACATGTTGTGATTGGAAAGATAAGCTGGTAACTAGAGCTGAAACATGGCAGACCAGTTGTCATGTGAAGCCCATGTCAGAGTACCGTAGTACAGGGGCATTCTAACAGTGCACCACCTCACATGTTCTCATTCATCTCCAAGGATTCAAAGACCTGTCAGTTTTTCACAGTTAGAGTGCTAAATTAGTCCCAGTGGAGACTGGCCACATCGTGCCAAAGTTTGTTCCCACAGATCGTGCGAGCATGACATGCACTTCTTAGTCTGGTATTAAATGCATGAATGCACTACAAACTTTCTGCAAGTTTTTCCCTGCAAAAGTTACAATTATAATAAATTGGCTTCATGCAAGCATTACATTCACAATTCTAATAAACAAGTGACATCTGTGTACTGCGTCTTTTCTTTCCCCCATTATTTCTGCATTAATTTCACAAATGCAAACCTATTGCATTCATATTCATTAACAAACCTGGATTTTTAAAAACAGTCAGAAACAATGAATGATAATTGCTTACTTCTTCAGCATTGAAAGCAGATTTAAGTAAGCATGTTGTGAGGGTGCACTGAGAAAGGGGAAGTTCACAATGGAAAGCTTGTAACAGAATTTGTTTTCAGCAATATTGTCAACAGAAGAGTCCTGTTCTAAGGAAGGGTCACTGGACCCGAAACGTTAACTCCGATTTTTTTCTTCACAGATACTGCCAGATCTGTTGAGCTTTTCCAGCAACTTCTGTTTTTGTTCCTGATTTAAGCATCCGTAGTTCTTTCAGTTTTTACTTAGGGGTAATCCATGTTCTCTGATGGTGCGGTATAGTTTGTACCATCCTATACTATTACAGCTGGGCTTAGAGAATATCTGAAATACAAGTTCAAAGACAAATCCAAAACTGAATTTTCTTTATACCAGAATGCTCACTTTTGTCATCTGGTTGTAATTCTGCTTAGTCAGTTGCAGTCTAAGACTGATGCAGAAATCATCGTAAGGAAGACAGTGCAAGAGTGCCTGCGCTGGACCAGCCATGCAGAGAAAAAATATATTCTACGCTTATATAATATGAAAACCAGGTGACTCCCAGCCTCTTTTGCCACAATTGCTTAGTGAGAATTTCATTACATTTTCTTGCATGACATGAAGTGTCATTTGAAGAAGCAGCTTTCACAAAGGTCGTACACCTCTAAAAAGACATCTTTAAAGTGCAGTATTCCTTTAGAAAAGCTTTCTCTGTGGATCTTTGCCTGGAAGGAGGAATTTCAAGTAATGCAAGTCTGAGAATAGCTTTGAGAGTTTTGGCATACTGAGTTTTCTTTTGTTGACAAATCCTTCATCTTCACAAAGTTACTTTTGACTATCTCTCTCCTTCTTCTAACTCCTGTTTTGCATCTTCTAAGAGAAGACTTCTAATCTTATCCAATTCCTGGTGGTTCCCACCGAGTACAGTAATTGCATTATTTGTGTTTCTGATGCTGATTCGGATGTTTGGAGTTAAGGCATAATGTCAATGTTGGTTGGTAGTGAAACATGTTTTGTTCCTTCCTGGAATGTGTCATCCTCCCAGCGTGGCATGGTGGTCTTCTGGCAGTATATGGCGGGGTCAGACTGGCACGGCCTCAGTGTGGACTTCCGGTCTTAAACTGATTCCAGAGCAATCTCCCAGCCTCATGAACCTCGAGGTGAAGCCTGGCATGGTCTGGAGCCAAAGCCAGGTGCGGACTGGAGGCTAGGTGCCAGCATGATCTGGGTTGGAAGACTGTTGTTCTGAACTTTTATTTCTACAATGCTGGACTTCTTAGTTCTCTATTTTTCTAAGACCTTGTAACTGAAAAAGTTGTACCTAGGTACTTTTGTACCTTACTTGCTGTAAGTGGTGACTTATAAACTTTTCACTGTACTCATTTGAGTACATTTGCCAATAAAACTAATTCTAATTCTAATTCTTATTCTAATTCATTGGTAGCAAGGTCAGAATTTATTGCTTACCCCTGAATGCCCTCTATGTGGTGGAGATATGCCAACAGGGAGCTCCAGGATTTTTGACGGAGTGATAGTGAAGACATAGCAATTACAAGGCCAAATGGTGCTTCCCTTGGAGAGGAACGTGGTGAGGAAGTGCCTCAGTAAGAAACTTTCAACCTTTAAACGAACAGTCTGAATTTGGGAGCTTCCTACATTGAAAAGTGATTATAAAATAATATGCTAGAAAATGCAGCACTATTAGACAATTGAAAATAACTTTTTATGTGTTTTTATGGTGAAAATGTGGGTTGTTTATGAACACCAAAAGACAAAGCCAACAATAGTTAGAAATAAAAGCTAGAGTAAAGATTGAAGTGGATGATGTCGCGTTGAAACATGTAGGTAAGTTTGTCTACTTAGGCCAAATGGTAACAGAAGATGGCAAATGTAATCCAGGATACTGAAACATAGAGGTAGACAGATGTCATTTTGTGAAGATGAAGAATGTGTTAACCACGAGAAAACTCAAAACTTATAACATGGTAAAAAACACATAAGATGTTACATTCTAACAAATTTCCTTTATGCCTCAGAAATTTGGACAATAATTAAACCCATATGGAATAAAATAGAGGCCATTGAAATGTGAATGCTAATATGTATGCAAAAATTTCCATATATAAACCATTAAACAAATGAAAGACGTACTTGAAAGTACAAGAGCAAAAAGAAAAAAATGTGACACCCACGAAAAGAAAATCCCACAATTTTGGCCATTTGATCAGAGGTGAAAAGCTACAGAGATCTCTTCCTGAAAGCAAAGTGGAGGTTAGTGGAAGGAGAGGTTACCCTAGGTGTAGTTGGATGATTGATGCTGGTTGCATTTGGAGAGAAGCTGCAGTGGACATATGAAGATAGTCTAAAAGAGATGAGCATTGCATATAGTGACAGCAGAAGTAACTACAAACAGCAGCAGCATGATATTTACAAAAGGGCAGGTTAAGATGAGAAGGCAGTTAGGCAGATAGACAAACCAGCAATAATTGAACTGTTTCCTACCAGGTCTTCAGATCTTGTACAAATAACTAAATAATTTGGATGGCTAATGTAATCCCGTACTACATAGGACTTTTACTATATTATGGGCTCTTGTGGTGCTATCTCCAAGCTAGAAGACCTGAATTCAAGTCCTACCTGCTCCAGGGGTGTAATAACATCACTGAACAGGTTGGTTAAAATATCTATAATTATTGAAATTAAGTAATATTGTTTATACAAACCAAACTCACCAGCTTTTTTCCAGTATGAAAGAAAATTGTTCCTACCAAATTGACCAGAATAATCTTTGTGGATCAAACTGGAAATTTTAACTGTTTTTCAATGGTATCTTTATATGTAAAAAGTTCATGTTGTCACATGTCAGTGCCATAGTTACTACCAAGAGTTAAAAAAAAACAAAAGAACTGCAGATGCTGTAAATCAGGAACAAAAACAGAAGTTGCTGGAAAAGCTCAGCAGGTTTGGCAGCATCTGTGAAGAAAAAATCAGAGTTAACATTTCAGGTCTGATGACCCTTCCTCAGAACTCAGACCCGTCTTAGGAAGGGTCACTGGACCCGAAATGTTAACTTTGACTTTTTTCTTCACAGATGCTGCCAAACCTGCTGAGCTTTTCCAGCAAC
>NC_063332.1:44060464-44131695 GCF_021869965.1 Rhincodon typus | reverse complement strand
TTCTTTTTCTGAAGAAGGGTCTAGGCCTGAAACGTCAGCCTTCCTGCTCCTCTGATGCTGCTTGGCCTGCTGTGTTCATCTGCTCTACACCTTGTTATCTCAGACTGTAGTAGGTACTTAGGATCTTAACTTTAATCAAAGTATATTTAACTCAATAAAAGATTGAGATAAGGTCTGATGAGATAAAATTACAAGTGGGCAGTTTATGACAATAAAATATATGTTCTGTGTCATTGACAATTTCTCAAATAATGAAAAAGTCCATGCCTGTATGCTACAACACCTGACCAACATCCAGAGGTTGTTATTAAGTGACAAGTAATATCGCCAACAAAGGCAAACTGCAGCCATACCATTCATTGAAATTACCACTGCTAAATCTTCCACCATCAATATCGTGGGAATCGCCATTTGCCAGAAACTCACCTGGAATAGCCAGATCAGTGGTGAATGGCTCACCTGCTGACTCGCCAAAATCTCTCCACCACCTAAGATAGGATTTTTTTTGACACGTGTGGAATGGTCTGGCTGAAACAAACCTCAAGACATTTGACACCATTGAGGACAGAGCAATCTGGTTGATCAATACCATTTCCACCACATTAAAAATTCACTCCCTCCACCACTGACTGCAGTGTGTAATATGTATATATTATATATATAAATATTTTGTATTCACTTATGCATTTGGGCATCACTGGCTAGGTCATCGTCATTGCCCAACCCTCAATTTCCTTGAGAAGTTGGTGAGCCGCATTCTTGAGCTGCTCAAGAATGCTAACGTAGGCCATTTGGTGTTTGTACACCCACAATGCCAATAGGGAGGGAGTTCCAGGATTTTTACCCAATGATACTGAAGGAATAGTGATATATCTCCAAGTCAGAACAGTAGCGGATCAAATATGTAACCAAATTTCACAGATGTATAAGAATAATAAAGGCAGTAATAGTACAGGATATAACCACTAAAGTGTTAATTGGGAGAAAACATCTTATCCATGCCCACTCTAACCAGGCCTCTCAGTATTCTGTAAGTTTCATAATACTGACAGTCCGAGATAGAGTGGATGTGGAGAAGACGTTTCCACTAATAGGAGAGAGTAGGATTCAAGGGCACAGCCTCAGAGTGAAGGGAACTGAGATGAAGAGGAGTTTCCTCAACCAGAGGGTGGTGAATCTATGGAACTCATTGCCACAGAAGGCAGTGGAGGCCAAGTCATGAAGTGTAATGAAGACAGAGATAGATAGATTCTTGATTAATAAAGGGATCAAGGGTTACTGGGAGAAGGCAGGAAAATGGGGTTGAGAAACATATCAGCTTTGATCTATACCTACCTTCCCTAATACCCTCTGCACCAACTTGTGCTCATGCATCCACTATGTATCCTTTTACACTCCATATTATGCCCCATGCCACCTCTTATAGCTCTTCATAGCTTCTACACCAACAGATGCCGTCCAATGCTCTCCCTTTCACAACACTTTGTTCTTTCATTCATCATGCCAACTCATAAGGTATTCACCAGGCACAGACCTCAGGACCCATACACAGATGAGATAAAATAGCATTCTGTTAAATAACAGTTCTAAGTGTATAATGTAAAATGTATTAATTTGAAAAAAAATACCAGGTTATTAAAAAAGGCCCTTTAATACCATACAAGAACAAACATCTCATTCAAGTGCATTATCCCGTATAAAAGCAAACATTGGAATTAATTTATATCCCTACTTAAAAGCTGATATTTGCTTAGAGCTACCAAACTATAAAACTATGGCATTTACAATGAAAATAAATGATTGTGTAGCAGTCACCTAGTATGGAACACCTCAGGCTTATGTCAACAGTCAGAGAAAAATAGCATGCAATTAATATTTTTACAACAATCCAGACATTTTTATTACAAAGATTTAAAATGCAGGACTGTTAATTATCTTCATAGCTTTAAAAGTCCCTTTGACTGGTCGTCTTAACACTTTTGACGGGTCCTTTTAAAATTGATTTTGACAGTTCCAATGGGCTTGCCACTTAATGAGTTTATGCAATTTTTATGCATATCCATGTCTACATTTAACCATTTTAAAGGTCCTAACTTCCCCAAATGTCATTTGACCTTCCCCAAAGCTGTCTCAAGGCTATATCCAAAGTGGTAGCCTGGTTTTCCAAATAATTACACAAGTTCTACTATCTACCCTGAATACTTCAGGTTTCACTCTGTTTTTACTTGTTCGTGGGAGGAGGGCATCACTGGCTAAGACAGCATTTATTGTCAATCCTTTTTTGCCCTGAAAGCAGTTACAAGTCAATTACATTGCTGTGTACCTGGAGTCCCATGGAGGATAGATCAGGTAAGGACAGCAAATTCTATCCCTGAAAGACATTACTGAAATAGACATGTCATTAGATTAGGTTTGTTTTTAACTCTAGTTTCTTTTTATTGATTTCAATTTTCATTGTCATGGTGGAATTCAAATCCATGTCCCCAGCACATGAGCCTGGGGTTCTGGATTACTAAATAAAAACCAAAAGAACTGTTGATGCTAGAAATCAGAAGCAAAAACAGAAATTGCTGGAAAAGTTCAGCAGATCTGGCAACATCTGTGGAATGAAATCAGGGTTAGTGCTTCAGGTCACTTCTGAGGAAGGGTCACTGGACCCAAAACGTTAAATTTGATCTCTCTGCACAGATGCTGCCAGACCTGCTGAGCTTTTCCAGCAATTTCTGGTTTTGATTCTGGGTTACTAGTGTTGTGACATTACCACTCCACCACCAATGACCAAAATCACATAGGAGTGGAGGCAGCTCATGATTGAAATGGCCAGCTACTTCAATGAACCACCTATGTATGAATCCTTACTTCATTACGTTCCCACCCCCAACAAAAATGGGAAATGCTGTGTTCTGCAGCAGGATTTGCAATTTCTGGGTTTGTCCTAATTTTGACCTTCTATGCCCTGGCAAAAATCCAGGCCCAAGGCTCCATTCTGACCAACTTCATTGGTGTGTTTTGCAGTTTGGTGTTCCAACTGAGATTACACGCTAAGTTTTCCTTTCTCAATGCATTATCCTTAGGCATCACCCTGAGCTGTAAGGTATGCTTCCTCCAATCTGTAATATGCTTCTCTGCCCCTTGAATTCTCTTGCTGCTGCACAGTTACTTGTTTGCTCTGCAATCTCAATGACTTTATGTTTGAACTAGACTGTGTATCTCTCATTCTTTCTTGATACAATATTGCCATATTAGAGGAAAGATTAGTAAGAACATAGTCTGCACCAGTGAGTTAGTAGTTTTGATATGTGTTGCTGTGTGCAGATAAGGAGCTGAACATCTTTAATGGTGTGATTCTATCCAGTAAGATTGTGCCAGGGAAAGTTTGGCTTTAGCAACAAACCAGTGGTAAGAACAAAGTTTGGATTTTTTGGCTAAGCAGTGGGTGTCAACTTATTTATGACATTGACCATTACTCAAGCATTTACAGTACTTCTTTTATAGTATGTGCGATATAACAGCAATAAGGTTCAATTAGATTCCATGAAAGTTTTATTGTAACTTTAGTTTAAAACTTTAACTCATATCCACAAATTGTACAATTTTTGGATTTAATTAACCTGTGTGTTCAATTAATATTTACTATAGTTCGTAGCTTCAACTTGACAGCTCTGTATCTTAAAATTTTTAACTGTTTGTGCGCACATTTTCGAAAAATATTTCTATCATAACAATTTCTTTATATCATTAGAAACATATTTTATGTTTAAACATTTTATTTCATTTAAAAGTAATTGACACTTCCAAAGAGTCCTGAATTTTTACCTGTGATGCAAGGAGAATGTGCAGTATGTTGCAAAACAGTTCCTTTGTAATCCAGACGATCGTGAGATATCTCCAGTTTAATGGTAAATTCTACAAACTGTCCTGTTGTCCATATACATACATCCGTGTGTGTGTGTGTGTGTGTGTGTGTGTGTGTGTGAGAGAGAGAGTGTGTTTAATTAGCATATAGAGATATGGCTGCCATAAAATGGGACAGAGAAATTTATTCCCAATCTAATCCTTCCCTGAGTAAGAGCTCTTCCATTGTTGTGTGCTCACCACCCAGCAATCTGTGCGAGGCCTGCCAAAATGTATCACCCTCATGAGCAGTGAATGAGATGAAAAGGCAGTCCTGGGACCAACTCTCACAAGCATCTGGGCACAAAACAGGCAACTTCGTCACGAAGCTCCTTCAGCCGTTTATTTAATCTATTATGGATTTCAATGGAGGGGTCTTAAAAGAGGATACAGCTTCTTCAGATACAACAGTTTTCCTTTTAATACAGGAAACAGAATAGCAGAATTAGAGGCCTTCTGACATAAGTAGCACAGTCAGTACTTTGAGCTCTTCAATACCATTAGTGACCCATATCTGAAGAGTATTGACATATCTGTTTTGACAGCAAAAACTACTAACCCTTCCCCCATGTGCTTGAACATGGGATCAGGATAGAGAAAATAGCACAGCAGCATTTTTATCCTCTAGCAGAATAGATTCTCAATTTCCGAGCTGTGAAACTAGTGCAGTATTTGACAGAACAAATCCATTATTAAAAGTGTCTCCTGATCACACAGCTGGTCAAAGATACAATGTCTGCATTTTTTTCCCTTTCTTTCTTTTCAGTCTAACATCATTTCTGCAGAACAGCTGTAAAACAAAGAATTAAGTTAGTATGGCCTGAAGCACACCACACTCCTAAGGGAAATTTGTGTTGGTACAGCATAACAATTTACTAAGAGAAATGCAATGCGCTGCTTTGTGATTTTAATACGGTTAGTTTTCTTAATTCAAAACTGCAACTGTTGTAGCAGGAAGTATGCTCATTTAGTGGAGCTTGCTGACACAGAATTAGGGAAATTGAAATGTCTCAATTATAGCTTCTACTTCATTTAACATAGACACAGCAGTTTCTGCAGCCCCGTCCCCCACACATCCCACAACACCCCAGATCTTTCCCAATCCTCCCTGTACTGAAGATTATGGTAGGAAGCCATAGGTACTGTCTTGTGCCTCATCCAAATCTGACCTTTGCCAATAAGTGTCTGTGGGCAATTTGACAATGGAAAAATTGCAATTTAGTTTAATTCTAATACCATGAAGGCACTCTTATGCACTTGCCGATTTTGCTAGATAATGTTTCAGAAAAAAAAGCCTGTTTTTTTCCACATCCCTAACTCAGAGATATTAATGCCAATTATAATATTTTTAATGCTGCCATATTTATGGTCTGATAGCCTGTCCTTCTTTCATTTGTAACTTCAACTCATCTTTTTTTTGTTGTTTATTCTCACTATTCTACCAATGTGGCATTGCTCAGCATAGGTCTTGCTCTTCTTACTCTGTGTGACTCTTCTGGTTCTTTCTAAGATGCCCACAAACAACTTTTCTTGCTCTTCCAAGATTTCATTAGCCATCATGGTGGTTCAGTGGTTAGCACTGCTGCCTCAGAGTGCCAGGGACCCGGGTTCAGGCCCACCCTCGGCTGACCGTCTGTGTGGAGTTTGTACGTTCTCCCCCTGTCTGTGTGGGTTTCCTCCGGGTGCTCTGGTTTCCTCCCACAGTCCAAAGATGTGCAGGTTAGGTAGATTGGCCATGCTAAATTGCCCATAATGTTCAGGGATGTGTAGCTTAGGTGGGTTATAGGGAGATGGGTCTGGGTGGGATGCTCCAAGGGTTGGTGTGGACTTGTTGGGCCGAAGGGCCTGTTTCCACACTGTAGGGATTCTATGATCACCTAATTAAGTATTCTTTGGCTGGACTTCAAAACAATCTGCCACTTCTTCGACAATCTGGAATTGTTAAAGTTAACCTTGATCAACAGACTGATCAGATGGTCACAGTAGTAGCAAATGGAAGTCAACCCAGAAAAAAAAGAGTGCGGTATTGCACTTGGGATGGATTACCAAGGCAAGAGATTGCACTATGAATGGTACAGAACCCCTGGAAAGTGCTAAACAAATCAAATGGATTGTTGAGTGAGAAATTTCTTGTGATATTTAAGCATTACTTAGATATTCACTTGTGTACAGCTACCAGAGCTATAGGTCAAGAACTGGAAAATGGGGTTAATGTAGTGAGATATTTATTGACCAGCACAGATAGGAAGGGCTGAATGGTTTCCTTCTGGGCTGCAAATGCCCTTAAGTCCAAAATCTCAATCAGTTGTTAATTTGCAATTTATTTTGTCGTCTATATTTTTCTACCTTGGGGCTGTTCCACATTACACTTGGGCTTTCTTTCATTAATCATTTTTAATGATTGTAAAATCTTATTTTCGTTCTTTTTTTCCCTCTATGGTCAGCATGGCTCTAATTTTAAGTTAACATTTAAATTGTTTAATGTTACATTACTCTCTTTCAAACTTCAATCAAGGAATGCAAGTCGGCAAGCAGCCAATGTTTATAAATGTTGTGGCCATCAAGCTGAAAGATATCAGTGACAAGAAATGGAACAACTTTCCATTTTGCACCCAATGTCAACACTGAGCAGTACCAAGTTAGAAAAAGATTAAAAAAGCAATCCTTTAACTTTCATACTAAGAAAGGAGACATTCTTACTTATTGTAATCTTGTTAAGGACTTTCAAGTCAAGTTGAGATGAGTCACCATAGTCTTACCAGACAATACAGCTGCTCTCTCATTAGAGAGAGAGAGAGAGATGACTAATGGTAATTTAACCTGAGGCCCACCATACCTCAGGTGAGGGGAGAGAACCCATGTTGTTAGCATCACAATGCTTCACAAAGCAACCATCCAACTGAGCTAAACTGACCCCCTGAAGGATGGTTTACCCAATTGCAGCTGGATTATGAACTTATTGTGAACTCACTTCACCTGAGTCTTGGAATCAATGGATATTGTCATCTGACAAGCTCAAGCAGCATTTGAACCCAAATTTCAGAGGCCAAAATACTTTGTTCCAAACCCTTTCACCGTGCAGTCCCTCCAACAGCTATTTCAATAATATGAAGCCAGCTTTTGGAAATATTGCATACTACCACTGTGATAACATAGACACTCCAGGGAGTTATAATGTGGTCCAAGCAAAGACACATAATGGGACTACCCTGCTAGATTCCCATTAGATAGGCTGAGCATATGTTCCCATAGAGGCTGGAGAGATATGGTTGAAGCTGAAAGTTGCCAATGAACATGTGAAGGCCAAGAATGTGGATGTCCAACTGTTCATTAATTTTATTAAAATTTACTTTTACCCAGCAGCTAACTAAAATAAATAACCCATCAACAGGTGGAGTTCCCAGGCAGGACCCTTGGGAAAAAGTCACAACAATCAAGAGCAGAGAGAGAGAGAGAGGCCATGATGAGGAGGGCTAGGTGGAAAATCAGCAGTCATAGTGCTGGGACGGGATGGCATTGGGTTGTGGTGGGAATGAGGGTTGGGCATTGCTAAGTGGTAATGGATGAGGCCAAAGTCTTTCTTGAAAGTTCTGGGAAGTGTTGCTACTCATGCTGGCACTTTAGGAACACTTTAGGAACCATGTATCTTCTGGATTTGGAAGATTCTGATTTGTTTTCGTTATTGAGTGTTCCAATCCTTCTGAAACACGAAAAGCAGCAATCAACTTTAAATTGGCTTCCAATAGTCCAAGTGTCCCATCATGATGCCCTGATATCTCCTAGAATGGCACACATGCAGCATTTTGGCTTCATGATTCCACAACTTATATTTTCAACATTTCTCTGGCTCTTCTTCCCATATTAAGGTGTGGGACGTAACAACAATGCATTTTTTAAAAAAATTGGTGCCTAGATAGAAATGCAGGTACCTATTTTACATGTACTTGCACATATTTAATCTCTGTTCAAAGCAAATCACCTATTGTATGGAAGATCAAGATTCATTATATCAGTTCCCATTCTGTAAGAGATTTATTGTATTATAATTTTCTTTTGCAGTCTACAAAAATTGGCTTGTAAAAATATGACCGACTGTAATTAACCATGTAAGAGTGCACCATTGTCACCAGTAAATTGGGTGAAATCAATACTCTATTTGTACCAATCTATTTAAACTTAATTTATATTAATCAGCTTAGGTGGATGAGATGTTGACAGAAAAGCTGCACAATACATTGAGCTCTTTTACTTTAAAGTAAATGTAGTCATTTCCTGTTCTCTGTCCGGTGGTGGCTGACCTGACTGCAACTTCAAATCCAGTATCCTGCTTACTCCTGATAACAATTCACCACCTTGCTTAACAATGATCTACCTACCACTGTCTTAAAAACATTCAACGTTGTAGGTTGAGCCTATCCAACCTTTCCATAAATGATCAGACCCCCTTAATGTTAGTCCAGTAAACCTATTCCGAACTGTCTACATCACATTAACAGCCTTCCTTAAATAAAGTGACCAATTCTGTGCACAATAGTCCAGTTGAGTTCTCAACAGTACCCTTTACAATTGAGACATAATAAAAGTAAAATACTGTGGATGCTAGACAACTGAAACACACAAAGAAAAGGATGGAGAAACTCAGCAGTTCTGGCATCATCTGGGGAAAAGAAAGAGACTTGAATTTTAAGTTCAATATGGCTTTTCTTCAGAACTGAAAGGTTGGAAAATGTTTTGCCTTTAATATTTTCCTTTTATCTATGGTTTTTTAAAAAATATTTCTATCTATTATGGTACCTTAACTTCTTTTAACGACTTCGGTAGATGGCGTCTTCTACCAATCAAGACCCAGCGACGAGGTGGCTTCCAACAACCTGGAATGTGGTATAGGCCTACTGCCTAGCAGGGCGGTGTCCCGCTGTGGAAGTTTTGATCAGAAGAGGCGGGCGGTCTCGGCGTGCTGGGTGGTCTCGTCTTGGCATGGAGGTCTTCTTCGGTGGCTTCTGGGTATTCCAGCAGCCGGTGAAGGTCTATTCCTGGTGTGGACGTCTCATTTTGGCATGCAGGTCTCTTCTTGGCTTTGGAGGCGGCTTCCGGGGCTTTCTGTGGCCCAGCTTGGAGGTCTCAGCCTGGTGTAGTGGTCTCAGCCCAGCTCTGAATGGTAATTTCGGCCCAGTTTTCTAGCATAGCCTGAACCCAGCAGCCATTAATTAAACTGTGATGAACTTTTACTTTTTATTCTGATTTATGACTTCTGTTATTAATTTAAGCATCATGATATGGTGACTTATAGAACTGTTCACTGTACTTTTTTGTAAAAATACATGTGACAATAAATTGCTATTCTATTCTAATGCATTTGACAGAGCAGGAGGAAGAATAAAGGGAACAGATGCTGTGCAGCCTAGTGCAAAAGACAAAGGGGTTTTTAATGATTGTGAAAGAGAAAAAAAAATGCAAAATTGGTGTCAATTAAGACGTAAAAGAGAGAGAATAGGTCTGCTCCATCAGAAGTAAAAGTAAACAAGACAAGGCTGTGAGGTTGGGGGTGCAGGTGAGGGTGGAAGAGGGGATGATGTTGGGGAGCGGGGAAAATGAAAGTAAAATACAGAACAGACATTATGCAATCAGGCTGTGAAATTGTAAAGTTCAGTATGGAGTCCTAAAGATTGTAAAGTGCTTCAGCAGAGAATGAGGTGTTGTTCCTTGAGATTGCATTTTGTTTCACTGGAATAATGCAGTGAGTCCAGGACAAAAATGATAGCATGAGAGCAAGGTGGTATACTGATATGGAAAGCAATTGGAAGGCTGAGGTCATTCCTACAGGCATTACCTTGAGCTTATTTAAAATGTCCTGCTATAAGATCTTTACAATTAGCTTCTAACATGTTCCATATGACTCACATGAAGTCAACATGTTTTCCTGCATTCTGTCTCCATCCCTTTTTGAATAAAGTGGTAACATTTAATATTTTGCAATCTAATGAACTGCCCCTGAAACAAGGACATTTTGGAGAGCTAAAATTTATGCATCAATTATCTCACCAACCATTTCTTTTGAGATCCTAGATTGAAGTCTATCAGGACCTGAACACTTGTCAGCCCAAAGCTCCAATCGTTTACTCAGTATCTCTTCTCTGCTGATTCTGATTTTCCAGAGTTCCTTCTTCCCATTTCCTGAGTGAGCCTTTGTGCATGGCATTGTAATGGTCCGGATTTAAATATTACAGGCAAATATTTATTGACAGTCGAATAACCCATTTTACATTTTAGCTTCACATTTCTCTTTCTACAAAGAATTTGACTGAAGAATTTATCATAGGTTTGGGTCCCAATTATGCTCAATATGGTGCAAAGCCTTAGTAACAACTTAATAGAAATTTTGCTGCATTCTTTGTATGTTAATATTAAATACTTACCGCCTCTGGTGCAAATGCAGAGGTATTAATCCAAGGTCACACAGCAATTAAATTAAACACTACTTGCTGAATAAACTTGTTTTTTAATACATTTTTGTTCCTTGGTCCATTCATTACTCGTTAAATAGGGATTGTATGATGGCCAGCTTTCTGATGACTTTTGATTATGAAGTAATGCAATTCCATTGCTGACCAACACAGAATGTCAAGGTGTGGGAACGTATTATGAATTCACTCTTTATTAAATAGCTATGCAAAGCAGTAAGCTTTATTTTGATGAGAATTGCACATTTTAGGTTCTCCTACATTGATTGATGCATTTTAACAAATTACTGAAGAGCCAGGATATAATGTTACATACAAGACACTATCAATGTTGAAAGCCCAATGTACGGTGAATCAGGAAGCAGTTGTTAAGTGGTGGTGATTTTGAGTTTTAAATAGTTGTAAAGAGATTGTAGGAGGAAGGAAAGGTGATAAATTTCTAAGATTTTAAGACATGGGAAGGAATGAACTAAAGTAGAAAATCATAAGAAGTTCAAGAAGGCAGTTCACTACCACCTGCTCTGTAGCAACTAGGGATGGGCAATAAATGCTGACCCAGCCACCTGTACTCACATCCCATGTAATAATACAAAAATGGGAACAAATAGCTTGACTATTGTTGAAAAAGATACATTTTGTTGAAATTTTATGCCTTGCATTAACTAGGACAATTCAAAAGTTATGCAGGATATAGATAGCATAAAATATATTAATATCAAGGAGAATCAACATTTTATATTGTAAATATTTTTAAGCAACCTATTCAGACATATTATGACACATGTCTGGAGCAGGTGGGACTTGAACCCTGAATTTCAGACACTACCACTGCATCACAACAGCCTTTTTATATTGTATGAATGGATGGTGTTGGTAGAGATGTTGCTATGGAGAACGCACCCAAAAGGTAATGACTGATAATTAACTTCTATGTTTTGGCAGGTTGACTCTGATTGGCCAAGGCATTACCCTGAGAAATGAACTAGAAAATGGACCTATTTTGCCGAGTTGAAACAGATGCAGAGAGTGCATGCATTTTCTTCCTGTCTGCCTATGTAGTTTCCAGTAAGCAGAAGTGTGCCATACTGGATGCTCAGCGAACAATCCTAAACTGGTTGTCAGCGTAATTCTTAGCACCATCAGGATCAGTTAGTAAATGTCGCCAAGTCATAGAACCACATCTAATGTTCAACACTGTGTTTTGAGTTTTGAAAGCACGAGTTGGTTGGATACAGTCAATACTTGCCTGTTCTAAACCTTAAGGGATATGTTGTTTGATATGATCCACCAATTTTGGGACGTACAGCCTACAAACCTAGCATCACATTTACACTGACATTCTGTAAAAGTATTGAACTAGCACTGAAAGTATAAAACTCTGTCATAAGTGTTGTGATATTATATGCATCAGGTAGGTTGAAGAATTGAACAACAAAGAGGCAACCACCAGATGATGCAGTAGGTAATAACATTCTCTCTTCCACTTTTGCAATCTTGAGTCAAATCACACCAGCAAGTAATGAACATCTTCTTTCTTCCTGACTGCAGAAAAGGCGCTAACTAAAATGGGAGTTCCAGGTTTTGAATCCCTCATCAGCAAAATTTGTTTTTAGTAATGGACTCACCATAATTAAACCAAAATCTAAGTGATGAAATGATTACCGGCACTCTTTGAAAACTGCATGAAGATCAGACTTACAATGTAGACAATCCTAAGCCCTTGCCTCCAAAAGAGAGACAAGTATTTACACAAGGGCCAAACTTTTGGATAAGGAAAGGTTAACCAAATTGATATAGCAGACACATTGAGTCAGTAAAGGGGACAGCCAAGAACGGGCTTACCTTCAAAAAAATAGACACATGGATCTCTTTCATGAAGGTTAGAGCTGAAGTGCTTTATTGGTCCATCACGTTAAAATTGTTTATCACTTAGAGTATTTAATTTTGATAAAATATCCTCCATTCCACAGAACTGTCAACCTTTGTTAGATAGGGCAATAAAATGATTAAATTATCATCTGAAGAATACTTTACACAAAAAGTCTGTTGAGCTTAAGATATCCATTATTTTATAATCATTCATTATTGTTAAGGATATTTGGTAAGCTGTCAAACAAAAGTACAAGTTGCTCTATTGTGTTTGAATATCTGGCACTTGGCAAGGTGAAGGATGTTCAATCCAATCTTTGGAACAATTTTAATATTAGGTATCCTATATATGCATCAAGTAGTGGCCCTGAAGACCATCGTTGGATACACAATAAGACTTCCTACACTTTGCCTCAATAATATTACTCAATTTCTCAGCTATGATTTACTGACTGCATGTGTGATATATTTATACTTGCCACTCAAGTGTTTGCATGGCTTTTATGAATGGGGTTATTTAATATAGGTCCACTTGTGTTGGAATCATAAAATCCCTACAGTGCGGAATCAGGCCATTTGGCCCTTCAGTCCATATGACCCTCGGAAGAGCATTCCACCCAGATCCATGTCCCTATTCTATCCCTGTAACTCTGCATTTCCCATGGCTAATCAACCTAATTTGCACGTGCCTGGACACTATTGGCAATTTATCAAGGCCAATCCACCTTACCTACCCATTTTTGGATGGATGCAGGAGAAAAGCAGAGAACCCAGAGGAAAACCACGCAGAATGTGTCGCCCAAGGGTGAAATTGAACTTGGGTCCCTGGTGCTGTACAGCAGCCGTGTTAACCACTGAGCCACTGTGCTTCCTCTGGTCTGGACTCTTAACCTGCAATGAATAGATTGAGGCTGCCAAATCTGACTTCATACGTACCCTTACATTCAGCAGATTGAAGAGTGCTTTATTCCATCAGTTATAGGCTGAAGTTGAAAAAGAAAATGGGCTGTGTTTAACTCACTGTATCCTCCTGAATTCTTTTCTATGAACCAAAGTAAAAACAATACTATTTAACTGGTTGAAGTTGCAAAAACTGAAGGCCAATATTTGAGGTAAAGCTGAAAATATAGGGAGGCCCTTCAATGTCCAAGCTTTAATTTCTCTCATTATTTTTGAATTTCATATTATTATTTCAAAAAAATGGTTTGAAATCCCCCTCTGCTGTCCCAAAAACTATGAATGTTCATTGTAAATAATATACCTTTGATAATATTAAAATAAATCACAAATTGAAATATGAATTCTTGTTCTTCATTGTAATGTAGCTGTGACCCATTGAGAATTTTAGACATGAGAAGTTATTATTTTAACCGAAACTTTTCCTATAGCAGGAATCAACAGTCATAGAGTCATAGAGTTGTACAACACATAAACAGACCCTTTGGTCCAACTTGTCCATGACGATCAGATGTCCCAAATTAATCTAGTCCCATTTGCCAGCATTTGGCCCATATCTCCCCAAACCCTTCCTATTCATATACCCATCCAGATGACTTTCAAATGTTGTAATTGTACCCATCTCCACTACCTCCTCTAGCAGCTCGTTCCATACATTTACCACCCTTTGCATGAAAGTGTTGCCACTTAGGTCCCTTTTATATCTTTCCCCTCACTTTGAGCATATGCCGTCTAGTTTTGGATTCCCCTATCCTGGTAAAAAGACCTTGGCTATTCACTCTTTCTATGCTGTCATCCAGGGAGCAGGTTTTACTAGCCCTGGTATTGTGCAATGAGATAGCATTAATTAAATACCTCAGTGAACACTCATCAGTTTGCAGAAAATACAAAGATAGGTAGAGGGACATGTAGTACTTAGGAGGTGGGGAAGCTGCAGAAGGATTTGAACAGGTTAGGAGAGTGGGCAAAGAAGTGATAGATGGAGTACAAAGTGGGAAAGTGTGAGGTCATGCACTCTGGTAAGAACAATTGAGGCATGGGCTATTTTCTAAATGGGGAGAAAATTCAGATATCTGAAGTGCAAAGAGACTTGGGAGTTCTAGTCAAGGATTCTCTCAAGGTAAGATTGCAGGTTGAGGAGAGTTAGGAAGACAAATGCAATGTTGGCATTTATTTTAAGAGGTCTAGAATATAAAAGCAGGGATATACTCCTGAGCCTCTGTAAGGCTCTAGCCAGGCCATATTTGGAGCATTTTGCTCAGTTTTGGGCCCTATATCTCAGCAAGGATGTGCTGGCCCTGGAGTGGATTCAGAAGAGGTTCACGAGAATGGTCCCAGGAATAAAAAGCTTAACATATGAGGAACGTTTGAGGACTCTGGGTCTATACTTGATGGAGGTTAGAAGGATGAAGGGGGTTCTAATTGAATATTACAGAATACTAAATAGCCTGGACAGAGTGGATGATGGGAAGATGTTTTTATTGGTAGGAGAGGCTAGAACCCAAGGGCACAGGCTTAGAGTAAAGGAAAGACTTTTTAGAATGGAGATAAGGAGAAACTTCTTCAGCCAGAGAGCCAGTGGTGAATCTATGGAACTCACTGCCTCAGAAGGCTGTGGAAGTCAGGTCATTGACTATATTCAAGACAGAGGTAGATAGGTTCTTGATTGTCAAGGGGATCAATAGTTATGGGGAAAAAGCAGGAAAATGGGGTTGAGAAACTTATCAGCCATGACTGAATGGTAGAGCAGATTTGATGGGCTGAATGGCCTAATTTCTGCTCCTACGTTTTATGGCCTTATGAAGGTATCCCTAGGTAGCAGTGACCACAATATGCCTGAATTTTACATTCAGTTCAAGGCATAGAAGAGTGGTCCAAGACTAGTATTTTAAACTTCAATAAAGGTAATTTGAGGACATGAAAACAGAATTTGCTGAAGTGAGCTAGCAAATCGGATTAAGGAACAAACACAGAAAGTGCTGGAAAAGCTCAGCAGGTCTGGCAGCATCTGTGAAGAGAAATTAGTGTTAACGTTCCGGTCCGGTGACCCTACCTTAGAGGGTTACCAGACCCGAAACGTTAACTCTGACTTCTCTTCACAGACACTTCTGGACCTGCTGAACTTTTCCAGCAACTTTCTGAGTTTGTTTCTGATTTACAGCATCCGCAGTTCTTTTGGTTTACATTAGATTAACGTTTAGGTCAATTGAGATATATTCGTGGATGTTTGATGGGATATTTCAAAAAATACAGAATAGATATATTCCTATGCGGAATAAAACAGTCTAAGTGCATTATCCACCATTTGTGATCAACTAAGAAAGTTAAAGATAATGTTGAGAGGTAAATTTAAAGAATAAAAGCATAACATTACACAAAGATGGGTAGCCAGTCAGAAGATTCGACAAAATGGAAAAAGCAACAAGGAATGACTGAAAAATTAATGATCAGAGAAAAATAAAATTTGACAGAAAGCTGGCTAGAAAATAAAGCAGATCATAAAATGTTCTGTGGACATTTTAAAAAATAAAGGAGTTAAGAATGTGAACATTGGTCCTCTAGAAAACAAATTTTGGGAATTGATACTGTACTACAAGGAGACGGGAGATGAATTGAACAGATGTTTTATGTCAGACTTCACTGTAAAGGACACAAATAAAGTCACAGAAATTGCTGTAAATCAGGAAATGGTGGAGAGAGGAGAACACAAAACACTTGCAATCACCAACAAAGTCGAATGGAGCACATTGTTGGAGCTGTGGGCTGACCCAGGGACTGATGGACTCCATCTTCAGAAGTGGCTAATGAGATGGTTAACGCATTGGTTTAATCTTCTAAAATTTTCTAGAATCAAGGAAGGCCCCATTTGATTGGAAAATAGTGAATGTAATTCTTTTATTCAAAAAATGGAGAGAGACAGAAAGTAAGAAACTATAGCCACTTGACTTAACATATGTCATAGGAAAGATGTTAGAAAATATTCCTTTAGATGCTATAACAGGATACTTAGAAAAGTTTGAGATACTGTGGTTTTGAGGAAGGGAAATCATATCGAATGAATATATTGGAATTATTGGAAATACGTAACATATATTGTGGATGAGGGGGAACCGGTTAGTTTTCTAGAAGGTATTTAATAAGATGCCACATGAAAGGCTATTCTGTAGTTCATGGTGTTGAGGGCAAAATCTTGGCATGGTGAGAAGACTGGCTCGCTAACAGGAAAATATAAAAGGAGGCGTGCCACAGGTATCAGTGCTGGAACCTCAAAATTTGAATGAATGATTTTATAGTCACATGTATTTTAATGAAAAATAAAGTAAAATACAATGAAAAGCTTCCACTGTCACCATGATTCCAGCACCACTTTGAAAAGTTTGAAGGTTCCAAAAATATTGTTGCTAAATTTACACATGACACAAAGATAGGTGGAAATTAAATTGTGGAAGAGATAAGACGGTTACAAAGGGATATAGGGAGATTAAGTGAGTGGGAAAAGACCTATCAATTCAGTATAATGTGGGAAAATGTGAACCTGTATGTTTGACAAGTGGAACAGAAAAGAAGCATATTATATAAATACAGTGACAGGTAGCAGAGCTCTGATTCGGGTGTCATTGTGCATGACTCACAAAAGGTTAGCATGCAGTTACAGCAAGTAATTGGGCAAGCTAATGGAATTTTATCATTTATTGCATGGTAAATTTAGATGAGCTATGCTTTAGCTATACGGGGCACTGGTGCGACCATATCTGGAGTGTTACGTACACTATCGGTCTCTTCACCTAAGAAAAGATGCAACTGTGTCAGAAGTTCAAAGAGGTTTCTAGCCTGCTACCTAAAATGGGTGGGTTGTCTTATGAGACAAGATTAGACAGTCTAGGCTTGTGTTTGCTGAAATTTAGAAGAGGTAACATGATTAAAACATATAAAAATGTAGACAAGCCGAGGATTTTTCCACTTCTGTGAAAATCTAAATCTATCAGTCATGGTTTCAAAATAAAGGGTTGACCATTTAAGAAAGGGATGAGGATTTTTTCTGCCAGAGGACTGTGTGCCTGGAACTCTCTTTCTCAATGGCAACGGAAGCAGAATACTTGAATCATTTTAAGGCAAAGGTAGACTAATTCTTGGTTATTGTATAGGTTATTGGGAGTAGGTGAGAATATGGAGCAATCTAATCAAGCATGATCTTATTGAATGGTAGAGCAGACACTAGGGAGCGAGGGGCAACTCCTGCTCTTACAGAAACTTCAACTGGACTAAAATTGGTGGGAGTAGGGCTGGGGGGTGTGTACTGGTTTTTAAAATGATATTTAAAAAGGGGACTGATATTATGATAAATTACAAAAGAACTCTTTCCAAGGGGAGAATTTCTGACAGGTTTTCCTAACCTCTCCGCTATAACCTTGTTGGAATGCCTGGGGAAACCTTGTAGAGGGTTATTTTTAGACACTTCACATTAATTTCTTCAGGGTTCCTCTAATTTTCTACCAAAGTTATCGGGGACATGGGGAGAACGTGAGCAAAAATTACAGACAAAAACTTTCTCATGGATTTATTTTTCAAAAGTAAAAGGAGCAAAGTGCATGAGAAGAGAAAAAGGACCATGTACGTACTGTTTTTAGAACATTAATTACATTGACAATGTTTTCTAGTGAAGTAAGGAAATTACATGGACATTGCCATCAGTGAAATTCTTTACTTGGACAGATAATTGAAGGAAGATCAAGAGGGTAGCATTCTTTCGCAGCAACATAAACAGCAGTTGGGTTTTCTGGAGGATAGGCACCAACACTGATTGATTTGGGTAACTTTTGGGTTCTGTTTTCTATGCATTTCTACGTACGCCGTTGTGTAAAGGAGAGAATCAAGTCTATCATCTTTTAAAGTTAATCAATTAATTTCATCACCTTAATATGAAAAGTACATAAGTGCTTCTCACACTGGTTTGCTGAATGTGCATATGCTTCATCAACTGTACAGATAACAATGCAGGTTTGTCCACTGTTCACCTGCCATTAGCTGCTCTCAACTGGAGCAACACTGGTGACAGAACCATCAACCAAGGTTCCGATTATTGACAGTTTTCAGCAACCTTTGATGTAAATGTATGTGTGGTTATCAAGCAAGCCATTATATCCATGCTGACACAATACACGGTCAATCATATAGCATGCTTTAAGTATGACCAGTTTATGTGAGATCTTGGTGGACAGCCATCTAAGGGGTAAACCAGCATCTCCAAGGAAGCAAAGGACAGAAAAGATTACAAATGAAAGTAATCATTTATGTTGAATTCTTATTAGAGTTATCTATTCTTTCTTAGCAATTATACAAGCTGATTATTGCTTTCTGCGCAAAATTTAAACAGAAATCTATTACCTCTACAGCAAAAAATTAAAAATGAAGTGGTCCATTATGTTTCCTTTTCTCTCAGAAATTATTTTGGCAGACTTTGATAAATATCTCCTTTGAATTCTGCATCCAGCTTGATAAAGGGCTCTTCCATGTTTTACAACTTTTGTTTTCACATGAAAAGGTCAAACCTTAATTAAACAGCATTAAGTTCCATTTGTGGTCTAATGGGAAGTCTGCAACTAAGGAGACTTGCATTGGAAACAGACAAGAGACAGAACGAAAAAAAAACAAAATGTCAAAAGGACCTAGCAATTATTTTTAAAATGCATTCTCCAGCCATGGACAAATGATTAAGAATTATTGCAAATCCTCTATGAAAGTAAGGAGAGATGTGTGCATGATTGAATGTTCCCTTCAAAGATCCTGTCATCACATTTACATACTACATGCTGCTGACTAATTGAACCCTTTTGTAACTATGTTCCTCCGATGCAGCTGCTCTCAAACCCACTTGAAATCAGGGGCCTCTAGCCTTTCATTAACTAATGAAGAGAAAACAGCAAGCACATGGATGGCTTAGGCAAACATTACAGGGACTGGGAAAGCATGAGGAAAACACACAAAAGTCTAATAGTTTTAGGAACTCAAAAAAATGATCAAATAGTAGCACACCAGGTGTGGCCTTTTATGGACAAAGCCCCATTTCATTAGCAATGGGAATCACACTTCAGCAGCTGCTGAAGCTAATTACCTGTCATGCACAAAATCAGCTAAGTGATAAGCTGCCATAATTTCTGTAGATTCAGCGCTGGCTGACAAACCATTACTGTATGTACTGTTTGGTCAGATTTAGAAAGAAAAAGAAAGCCTTTGAAGCTTGGTTGAAGTCATCACTGTGGTATCAGCTGTCAATCAGATTAATTCATGTTCAAGTTCACTGGGGAAGGAACTTAAAATAGAATGTGTATATTTGGCTAAACTGAAATGCATTATTAAGGAACACACTCATAATCAGCTTGTATGAATCATATATTCTGTCCATAGAAAGTCTACCCTATAAGGTTTAAAGTTATTTCCCGGAAAGTGTCATGAATCAATTTGAGCCACAGTCAACAACTTCAAAGTTTCTGGTCCCAAACACTGTTCACAAAGCTTACATCACTAGGATTTATTCTCAGCTTTGGACTAGGTCAGACAAAATAGTTATCTAATTCTTCACATAAATTCTTCCTCGAAAACAACTGTACTATAAATACATCTTTATAATTTCTTGTAACTAATACCAGAACCATGCTATTAAAGCATAGATTTAAATCAAGTTTCCTCACACCAGCATTGCACGTTTGTAATTTAAGGTAATTCTGAACATTATACATTAACACCATATACACAAGAAAATACTTACATTGACACCATGGCCAGATTTTTACTGAACTGCTTTGAATCTGTGGATCGTTAACAATGGTGAGCAGAACAGAGATTCAGAAGCTCCACCCCACTTTCATAGAAACATAGAAAATGGGTGCAGGAGTAGGCCATTTGGCCCTTCGAGCCTGTACCATCAATCAATATGATTGTGGCTGATCATGTAATCTCAGTATCCCATTCCCACTTTCTCTCCATACCTCTTGATCCCTTTAGTTGCAAGGGCCATGCCCAGCTCCCGCTTGAATAAATCTAACAAGCTGTGGGAAAGAATTCCACAGGCTCAAACTTTCTGAGTGAAGAAATTCTTCCTCATTTCGGTCCTGAATGGCTTACCCCTTATTCTTAGACTGTGAATATTCACTGGTAGAAGGGACAGGAGCTGACTCACATGAAGGCCATCTGGACTCAGTGCTAAATTCAAACAAATAATTTTTGTTATAGAAAGGGCTATGACCTACTATGTAACAAAAACATGGCTTGATACATCATAGTTTGATTTGTTTAGGTTTTAACAAAGTGGTCTCTCACTAAAACATAAACAGGCAATGCTGCAGATTTAGCTGTACCAATAAAACAGAAGTTTATTAACAAAAGAAATAAAGACAAAATATAATTAAACAAACCATTTACTTAAACATCAGTTCAAAGAGTTTTAAATGCTTCTACGGTGTATAATCCCATTAATACAAATCACTCCTTCATAAATTGCAAAGAGAAAGAAATAAAACTGCTCTGGAACCTCAAAACAGATCCCTGGTACAATACCTAAATTTCACACAAGAGGCACTTTTGATTTCAATTTTTAGCTTTGTATCCGTAGTTCATGTCTATCGTAGAGCTGTACAATGTATTCAACATTAAGTAACCTCTTCAAGGTCTAATTGCAACACTTCTTGTCTGAGTGTTACAATCTTAAAAAGGTACCTCAGTTCATTGTATATTCTTCCCCTCTCAGGAGGGTCTCTTCTTGGCTCCTGAGGTCTGACCATGATGGATACGAGGTGAGTTGACATGGAAGATATGAGGGCAAAGAGTGGAAAGCATAGACTGACAAGAGATGGCATTAAGTTGGGAGGTTATAGGCGGTCATGGGGTGGGTAAGCAAGAACTGACACAGCTAGTTTTAATGTCAGTGCACAGATATAATGGATTGCTGACCCACCTTAAGCTGTCAACCTGGCTGCCATAGTTTGTACCACTGACTTCCATTGTCAAGGTACATGTCTTGCAGTGGCCGTGAAATCATGAACAATGTAGGAAATTGCACTACCCATAGAATTAATTGTGTTTTAGTTCCCTGCCTACTTTGCTGATAGCTGTAGCCACATATAATTCTTGCCATTGTTACCATTCTGTTGAAATGCTTTCACCTTTCTATCACCTTTCAGCATTGTGTCAATGATTCCCTTTCTGACTTTGCTCTCTCTGGAACAAATCGGTTGGCAGTGAAGCAATGACGAGTTCTATGTTTCCGAGCTCAGTTCCAAAGAAATGACGGTTTCTGCTCCTAACATGGCATCAGTTTACAAACTGATGAATTGACACCTTAGGCTGTTGTCTGAATGTCGTTAACTCTAAATTGTAGATCCTGGAATTCACCTTTACATGTAATTGATCTTCCAGCAAGTTCTAGAGCTTCAGTGAGACGTTTTGCTCCTCATCAATCAATATATTAATTTGATGGAGTCCTTAATTTCCAATGGCTATTTTAATCTTTATTGCCTGTCCGGTTCAGCAATGGAGGAATCAAAAAACGTGATGATTTGAGTTGCCACAAGGCTTGTGGCTTGGGTTTCTATTCTGCACATTGGAGATAGCTATCTTTAGTCTCTTCTTGATTTGTGATGGTTTCTCTTTGCCTATAAGTGACTGCTGTCTCAGTCTAGGAGTTTTTTTTTAACAAATTCTTTTATATAAACGACTGCTGAAAGTCCTGCTCTGTACATCTCTCACTAGTAAAGACTAAGCCATCCTTTTTTCACAGTCTGTTGCATAAAGCTACTGATGTCTAGCCAGAAAACTTAAACTCAGATAGGACATCTCTGGCCTTTCAAATCACAATGGAAAATTTCAAAGTAATTTTACAATTTACCATATGTTGGGTTTACTTTGCTATAAATAGCAGACAGCGCTGCAGAGTTTTCAGCTTGTGAGTCTTTGCCATTTCTAGACCCAGATACTGTATCACTGTAGCTTTGTGAAACTGTAACATTTATCACAAACTTTTTCTATTGCCCCACCCACAAAGCTGCTATTTTTTTTCCTGGGAACTGCACCTTGATGCTCAAATGGCTTTGCAGTGTGGCATCCCAATTACAAATCAACTTTTGGCGCCAGATCCTGAACCCACTGTATATTCTTACTGACCATTGATACAGTTACCAGCTTTGATCCCTAAACGTACTCTTGGAACTTGGCGGTATTTCTTCTGCTTTTGTAGTAGATTGCTGCGTTGTCTTTTTTTCTGTTTTCAGGTTTCTCCCAATGTTCAGAATGCTCCTTCTTGTGATCTCTGCACTGAAGCAAATCGGCACAATTTCGATTTTCGTTGTTGCGTTTTGACTTTACTTCTGTAACATGGTCTTCAAAAGTGCACCACTGCCACTAAGTTTTGTTACAGGGGCCTTCACAACCAGTTTCCAATCAAACACGGCTGAACACGTATTTTTATTTGACAACTCGTAACATGATGTACAAGTTATAAAAGAGCTCCGTACATACATACAGCCCCTACTGCGGTGTCAGTTCCTACAATGATGATGCCTACTCACTTCTTACATTTATTAAAGCAATATCACAACTGTCCGAATGGCAAGTCCCTTGATTCAGCACAGAGTGCCTGATAACGAGACACACACAATGTAACAGCGTTTTAGCTTTGTGAGGTGGGGAAAGCAGTGCAATACCTGTTTAATTCCAGAGCCACCATTGAATTGAGGTGGGATAATGGGTGTCAATTGGCTGATTCATGAACCTAGGTGATGGCCTAGTGGTATTATTGCTGGACTATTAACCCAGAGACCTAGATAATGTTCTGGGGACCCAGGTTCAAATCCTGACATGGCAGATGGTGGAATTTGAATTGAATGAATATCTGAATTTAACAGTCTAATGATGACCATGAGTCAATTGTCATAAAACCCATCTGTTTCAGTAATATCCTTTAGGGGAAGGAAATCTGCCGTCCTTACCTGGTCTGGCCTTACATGTGACTCCAGACCCACAGCAATGTGGTTGACTCTTAAGTACAACCCTCTGGGCAATTAGGGATGGGCAATAAATGCTGCTTGGCCAGCTGATGCCCTCATCCTGCAAATGAATAAAGGAAAAAAAAATGCCTAAACTGTGGCTAGGAATCCTGCGTCAACTTCTTGAACCCTCCAACATTATGAGGGGAAGGATTTGCCACCAGCCAGAGATAGAAGTGAGGCCTTTCCAGCGATTAACAGAGCCCTTGTCAAAGAACTGGATTAAATTCCACCCAATGTTTATCTTTCACTCCCAACTTGATACAAAAAGGTTTTATTAAGAATCAAAACAACCAAATACACCATGACAGAAATTTGATTAAAATCCCCAGACAGTAATATATTCAGTCCAAAGCCTACTTCTTTTTTACAAAAGGCAATTGATCCTTTCTTGGATATTGATTTTTGTATATGTTGTAATTTTAATATTTACTAATTTTGCACAACATATCACTAACTGCATGTGAACTTATAAACAGTTTTAATTTGCATTTATTTTAGTCTGCATTATTAATCTCCTACAACTCAAAGAGAACTCAGCGGCAAATATGAGGCACTGTTAAATCTAGTAAGCTGTTTACTGAAACTGGGATAATAACCGTATCTGAGTGTCATGACCACAGACCACATGTGTCCTTAGAGTGATCCGTGAACTAGGAATTTGTATAAACTTGTTTGTAGTCTACTTTTAGTTTCTGAGAATTTCAATTTAAAAATAGCCAGAAGCACAAATTTGTGCTTTAAACAAGATACAAGATTAGCTTGGGGCAGAACTATTGCTGAAAATTATTTAAGTAAAAAATGATAAAGTTGTTGACTAAAACATAGCAATAAATATTTAAAGTAATAAGGATAAAATATTTAAAGTAACTAAAGGTAGAAGTTGTATATGAAGATGAAAGTGAGATTAGTCTCGACTGCCATCACAGGCCTAGCTCGCTTGAAGATTCCCTTTCTGGAGTGAAATATCTAAACACTTGAAGTCAAGTTCAGCAGCTGCAATGGTTTCTGTCGTCACATAAATGGAGGCTGCCCTCAAAGATGGACTAAGCTGAATAGATCTTGGGAGTGAGTGATGGCTCCTTTGTTTCACTTTTCCAGCACTGCATGTTGTAGTTCCTGGTGGCCTGGTTAAGTACAGCAGTCCCAGGACCTCTCCTTATCTCCCTGTCGATCTTCAAATGATTCTCCGCCAATCTCCATACAAATGGTTACTCATACCCAGAATTTTATATAGGTAAGATTTAAAAATGGCCAATATGAAAAAAATATTAAATCATGCTTCCACATTAGACTCAAATGTTGTCTTTTGTTTAAAGTATTTTTTTTACCTGCCTCAGGCCTTAGATCCTGTTTCATCAGGATTTTCGTGAAGGAAGCCATTTCAATGGGTTTCTGTTTATCCTTGGAAATCTTCACTGAATTTCAAAGGATTTTAAGAAGCATCACAAGAGACAAGGACAGCACACCAGCTAAATACAGAAAAGTAGTCATGTGGCTTCTGAAAGTCATTTTGTAATACTCCTCATGCTGACTTTAAGGACAGTTTAGCTTTCTTTACAGTAAATATCTAGTATTATCCTAAAAACTTCATGATATTATGATCATTGTTCCTGTATTCTGCTTTAATGCTAAATAATTCACTTCATCCTCTTTATTCCCAATATTACTTCATTCTTTGCTGGGCTGGAAATATACTGATGTAAAACATTCACCTGATCAAACTTTATCAGAAACTCTTTTCTCCTTATTACACTTGATGTTATTTCAGTCCCAGTCTGTATTAAGAAAAGTAAAGACCCTTCTAATCTCTACTTTTTAGTTTTGCATACTTCTGAAATGACCCTGCAGATTTACTCCTTTATGTGTTGTCCTATAAAATACATCCAGTCATTTCAATGTGTTCTATTATTTCTTAACTCTAAGCAAATATATTCTTTCTTTGACCTCTAAAAGATGTCTTCTCTCTCATTCAATATTGTCACCCTCTTTGTTTCTTTCCTTCCCCATCAATTTTTGAACACATTGTATCCACGAATATTTAGTAGCCAATCCTGCTCCTTTTGAGCTAGATCTCTATTATCACTAAAACATATTACATTCCCATATGGCTATTTGTGCCTGCAGCTCACCAACGTTAATTATCATGAATTATACATTTACAACTGCAACTATCTCAAGGGGGATACCTGAAACAGACATCTTCAAAACCTGAACTGAATCAAGCAAGCCTGTGTGATAGACCCCATACATTTACATTATACTCGATTGTAGCTATTCATCCCATGAATGCACTCTGATGTCATCATTACTACAATCCAGATGGAAAACACTTTAACCTCAGCTCCCTCTGTGTCAAAACTAAACTAATTATATGTAAACTGAGTTATGTGTATATAGATATGTTATACATACACACATGTAAAATACACACCCATGGTCTCTATTTCATACACGTCCGCAAATAAGAGAGCACTGTGAGAGTATGAGAAGATGTTGGCAGCTAACATAAAAATAATCCCAAAGTCTTCTACAGATGTTTAAATGGCAAACTGCTGCTAACAGAAGAGATGGAACCAAATAGGGATCGAAAAGGGGATTTATGTATGGTGGGGGGGGGGGGGGGTTTGGGGGACAAACGGAGGGGGGGTCACATGCCTGATATACCAATACAAGATTCTGCATGGTAGATTGATCAGTAAGGTTAGATCACATAGGATCCAGGGGGAACTAGCCAATTACAAAATTGGCTTGAAGCTAGGAGACAGAGGGTGGTGGTGGTGTGTTGTTTTTCAGGCTGCAGGCCTGTGGCCATTAGTGTGCCACAAAGATCAGTGCTGGGTCCACTGCTTTTCATCATTTATATGAACGATTTGGATGTGAATATAGGAGGTATGGCCAGCAAGTTTACAGATGACAACAAACTAGATGGTGTAGTGGACAGTGAAGGAGATAATCTCAGAGTACAATGGGGACTTGGCCAGTTGGGCCAATGGGCTGAGGAGTGGCAGTTGGAGTTTAATTTACATAAATGTGAGGTGTTGAATTTTCCTAAGGCAAACCAGGGCAGAACTTATATAATTAATGGTAGGGCCATGGGGAGTGTTGCTGAACAAAGAGACCTAAGCACCAAAGGGGTGCAGGTGCAGAGTTCCTTGGAAGTGCAGTTGCAGGTAGACAGGGTGGTGAAGAAGGCATTTGGCATGCTTGCCTCCATTGCTGATAACATTGACTGTTGGAGTTGGAATGTCACGTAGCAGCTATATAGGACACTGGTGAGGCCACTTTTGGAATATTGCATACAATTCTTGTTGCTCTTCTATGGGAAGGAGGTTGTTAAACTTCAGAGCGTGCAGAAAAGATCTAAAAGGATGTTGCCGAGATTGGAGGGTTTGAGTTATAGAGAGAGGCTGAATAGGCTGGGGCTTTTCTCCCTGAAGCATTGTACGCTGAGGGGTGACCATATAGAGGTTTATAAAATTGTGAGGGGAATGGATAGGGTGAATAGCCAAGGTCTTTTTCCTAGGGTGGGAGAATCCAAAACTAGAGGGCATAGGTTTAAGGTGAGAGGGGAAAGAGTTAAACAGAACTTGAGGGGTAACCTTTTCATGCAGAGGGTGGTACGTGTATGGAAAGATCTGCCAGAGGAAGTGGTGGAGGTGGGTACAATTATAACATTTAACAGACAACTGGATAAGTATATGAATAGGAAGGGTTTAGAGGGATATGGGCCAAATGGGACTAGCTCAGATTGAGGTGTCTGGTTGGCATGGATGAGTTGGACAGAAGGATCAGTTTCTGTGCTGTATGGTTCTGTGACTTTGAAGTAAATGAAAGTAGATTTTGCAGAGGCATTGGTAATAACTTATTCCTTTCTACCTTCCTTAGACTCATGGAAGTGCCTGAGGATTACAGAATTTAAAAAATAGTTACACCTATGTTCATAAAAATGGTGCAATAAGCTACTATAGTAGTGGCTGAATTACTAGGGTCACTGCTTTTCTTAATATACATTAATAACCAATATATAGAGGACACGAACAAAAAATTGACAAATGATCTGAAACTTGAAGATATTGACTACTTTGTAAAGAATGGAGATAGAGACAGATTGGCAGTGTAACCAATCAGAAAGCAGAAATTAAATGTAGAGGAGGGTCAAATTTAGTAGTAAGAACAAGGTGAGACAATATAAAAGTAAAGAATGGAATTCAAAAGTGATTGCTTTGACCTGGGGTTATATGGTTGAAGAATGTTGAGAACAGCAGGTTGAGCAGGTGGTGAGGTTGAAAAGGCATGCAGAATCTTGATTTATCTCAAGTGGACTATTGTGATCAATGCTGGGGTTAGGGTCAATACAATCGGGAATCTAATTAGAGTAGATAGAGAGGATCTATTACCAGTGGTACAGGAATCAAGAATCAGAGGAGACCAAACTACAGTGATCGGCAAAAGAACTAATGGCAACACAAGTAGAATCATCTATGCAGACTGTGGTTACCATCTGGAAAGACCTGCTGGTCGGTGGGCACAGATTCAGTCTTGGCTTTCTGAAGGGAATTGGAAATGCAGCCGAATAGGGAAATGTCGCATGGCTACAGAGATGGGTATGGAGACCAGCTGAGTTGCTCTTGTAGAGAGCTGGCATAAGAGATGTTAGACCAAGTAGCTCTTTTCTGTCATGTAATCATTTCATGACTTCATAATGACTCACCCAAAAGTCAGAATCTGCCGTGCAGGCCTCCCTCAATACGGTACTGCAATATCAGCCTTGAATTTCGTGCTCAAATCCACTCAACTTCCCATCTACTCCCAATAACCTTTGATTCCCTTGCTTAATAAGAATTTATTTGCCTCTGCCCTAAAATTACTTAAGTAATTTTCTGACTCAAATGCAAGAATACTATCAACTGAGCCATTTCTGACACTCTAATTACATTAGACACCGCAGCAGCAATTCAAATTTTAAAACCAGGGGTACCCATTCTATTTTCCATCTCTATCCACTGCATAATCTAGCTTTGGATTTGGCATAAGATGTCAATCCTCTTTTAAAATAATTCTACCCATAGCGTGAAGCAGCCCTTTCTCTTCTAATCGGATAAGCAGGGACTACAGTTTCAGCTCAAGGCTCTCATTTGACATCCAGACCTCAGGTAATATTACAGGCCTGGAGCTGATCTGTGACCCAGAATGTACTGGCAAAGCAACAGCAAAGAAAACAAAACAGATTAAGCAATTATTTACTGATGTCCAGCATAATCGGAACCAATCTCTGACATGGCTAGAAACAAAACACAAAGCATGGAGTCATTAAAAAAGAAACAGAATTTACTGAATAGAGATCAATAACAAAATTAGTAGCCCAGCTATGACATGGCAGCATGCCTCAATTGGCTTTTGTTATATGTTAGGCCTTACACAGTTCTATGCCAATTAAAAAGAGATCAGCTGTCTGCAGCTAATGCGCATGAAACTGCACAATGAAGAGCTTAGCACAGGCTTGTGACTTTTGATTTACCTTGTCTTTCTTACTCTTTTCAACCTTGGTGGCACTGAGTCTTGGTTCTTCACTTCAGTTTTGCAATAATTAAAAAAATCTATTCCTGTGCAGCTTCAGCTGGTCAATGTGTAAATCAGACAGAAATGCTATGGCTGAAGCCAATTGTTAATACAAATTATTCTGTGAGCGGGTAATAATTTTACTGCCCAGTGGAGTGATAATTCACACCAGCGAAAAATTAAAAACAATAATACGGATGTGAATTATCACCTGACATTTTGCAGAATACTGCAGAATTAATTTAAAGGTTGCCTAAGATTCCAGAAATTGCTTTCTGTCCGATAGGGCAAGGAGACTATTTTAGCAGCTTTATGGTATTCCAGCAGAACTTCTGTTGATAACTTATAATCATAATTCTCTTATTAGCTGAGGACCTTTCTCAGATTTAAACAAATGATTCTTTCAAAATATGTTTTGTGAGACGTTCTTTATTTGAGAGAATGAGGTTTCGCAGAACACAAAGCAATGGGCCAAATGACTACATTCTGCCTACAAAGCTCTGTGGGGTACATTTTGTCGTTAAGAACTTAGTGTTATGCATCATTTGAATAAACTCCAGGGAGATAAGTCAGACACGAGATTCACATGATAATTCGAAATACCTACTTGATTTTAGTTCAATTCAAGTTAATGGAGGGAAGTGCAGTAGGATCTCTGACAACTTTATGATTCAAACTGAAAATCATTCATAACAAACCGGGGGTGTTAATGATTATTGGGGTTGCTGCCCAAATCAATCACTGTTAACAGAATCTATTGAAGACATTTTTAACAGAAAGCTTCAGAAACAGAAAAGTCTTACTTGTGATTGTTGCCATGAGGATGTTGAAAAAGAATGGATTTGTGACCACTGCTTATAAAGGTGATTTTTAACAGAGTCACTTTTGTGATAAGTTAGAAAACAAAGGAAAGGTGACAAGGTTGAAATGGCCGTATTCTAAGAAACAAGAACTTGCTGAAGGAAAAAATGATGGAAGGAAGATTAGAGGGATGTAGGCCAAGAGGGATGATGTTAAAAAAAATCTTGAAATTGAAAATGGGAGGCTCCTCTGAGCAACAGAAAAGGAAAGTGCAAAATCTCGATATGTGGAGACATGAGCAGAAGGGTTACCCTTAGGCAGTTCACTATGACTATTACAAGGAAACAACATGGAATTTTATAAAATAACAGGAGTTCTTGTAGCATACAGTTCAAGAATACAGCCCAGTGAAAAATGTTGTAAATCACATTTGGAATGTTTGAAATTGCAATCTTCTATCCTTCTATGTTATTGATTGCAGGGGAAAATAGTTTCTGCATTTTTCTTTGTAACTCAATATTGTTTTTAAAAAGCTTCACGAATCTTTCAGCTGTTTTGAAATAAATGTACAAATGAAGAGAACGATGTAAATACTTTTCACAATATAGTGGTATCAGTTGTCCTCTTGTCTATTAACAGTGTGTTGCATATGTATGCAACATTAATTCTACTGAGCTATTGTTATTTTAATGAACACAATTTGCTTTGTGATGTATTAGTAGTTCTGTTCATGCTGCTTAATACTAGTAATGAAAAAAGTCATAAAAAAAATCAATCAGCTGATAACTGTTCAGGAATGATGCAATTGACAGAAATGCCAGGTGTGTTGTACTATGTCAAATAACATCAAAGCATAGAAAAACAAGTTGCAATAATTATCTCATGTCTAAATGGAGTATATTTTCTGTGCAATTCTCATACAAGTAAACAAAGACCTTGAACATTGGCATAAGATACTAGGTTCAAAATACAGAGGCCCTCACTGGATAAGCAGAAAATGACATAGGTTGACATAGAAAATCAGGAAGGTACACAACTGGAAACAAATTCTACCGTCCACCTAGCTGGTCCCAAACACTATTTTCTCTCAAATGCCGCATCCTTAAAGCTGAATCACTTTTTTATATTTCCCTACACTGTCTGAAAAGGTAGCCCATTCCAATTTTTGTGTAAAATATTTACTTTTGAATTCTGGATTGACCTTTCATATTCTGTGTTTAAGTGCTCCTCTGCTTCTTCCAGAATTTATGACAATCTGAAGGCTTTAATTGGGGTTCAAATAATCTATTCCATTAGGAAAATTGATGCTAATATAATATCTCACTTGAGCCTCTCTTCTTCAGAAAAATAGTCTAAAGCTTTCTACCCCTTCAAGTGCTTTAAGTTTAGAATCAGCTTTTCTGCTTTTCTAAACTGCGTCCAATCTCTGGCCGGTCTGACACATATTCCAGGCCTGGACTTCAGTGTTTTTTTTATTGGCTAATTATCACCTTTTGAATGGTCTAATTTCCTGGCTGGTCATTTCAAAGTCTGGTTATTTTCCTTTGTAGCTGTTTATTTCTCGTCCCTAAGTTCTTTACTTACTATTTTTCCACCTCTATTAGCCCCTCATTAGTCTATCTTTCTAATCTAGTCAGGTGTCATTTGCCATTTCCCTATTGTCTAAAATTGTATCTAATCTGGCATTTTTGCGGTAAGTATTGGACTTCCCCCACTGTATCTCTGGATGGTAACTGTGATATTCATAAGACTATAGTCTCTTTTTCCAGCAAGGTTTTCCATTTTGGTCTTGACATTTTGATCATTCAAAAAATAGCAAACAAAATAAATTGACTGCTTCAGTTTGAAAGAGAAAAAGAGACCTGCTGAAAGTACCTAATGAAATACTAATAAATTCTGTTCAATAAATAATGCAGTAAGACAAGGAAATGAAGCCTTCTATCTAACATAAACAAAAAAGCCATGCATTCATACAGCAGTTTATCAGATCAGGGAGAAATATCTCAAGTGCTTCACATGTGAAGAATTATTTTGAGGTGCAATGATAATTATGCATGACAAAAGTAGCACGTATTTGCACATAGCAGGATCCAACAAGTAGCAAGGAAACCGATGATCAGTTAATGATCAATCTATTTTTGGCCATGAGGCGAATGTTAGCCAAGGCAGAGGTGGAATTCTTCCAATTCTGTTGTTGATTTTTGGGTGTACACCTGAACTAATAGGTCACACCATGGTAGCTCAATATGACATTTCGTCTAAAGTGTGAATTCCTGACAAAATAGCATTGCTTCTGCACCCCTTTGGATTTTGAACTCAAGTTTTGAATGAAGTTTCTTCAAAGCCGGACAGTTTGCAGCAACATGAAAATTCTTGTTAGGCCACTCACAAACCGGCTCTTTAAAATGCTATCTGTGCATGATTCTGCAAAAAAAAAATAAAGGGGCTACATACTTAATTAAATCACCCCAAATTCAAACATAATATTCGAGGGAGCAGTTGGTTAAGAAGTTGATTACAAAGTGAATTTGAGTCCATTACCTTCAAGATTGAGAAACACATATGCCCCTAGCCAAGTCAAGTTGATTCTTTGAAAGTGTAAAAGACAGAGAATGCTACATGATCAATTTGGTATAGATTATCTCAATTAATAGCTTGAAAATACACAAGTAAACATAGAAGCCAAAAATGAAAGAAGAGAGCCAATAGTAATTACAACTTTAATGTTAGAGATGGAAAAATCATTGACTATTCAGTGGATGACTATTATATATCTGCATTGTCTTTAGCACCCACTGCCCATACAGAGACATAGAATGATACAAGCAAATGGAAATTAAAAATATATTATCATGCACATATTTCACTCTGGGAATTTTCCAACTTTGTATTTCTGATTTGAAGCCTTTCTCTTCAAGAACATATATCTAGGTCTGTACTACCTATGATTTTTCAATACTTTTAATAATCAGACATATGTGCAGTTTCTATTCAAATTCACAATACATACTTGCAGATGGTGCAGCTTTCCACTGAGATTGTTAAATCTGAAAATGAACCTTTACGTGCTCTCCTAATTTCATCAACACAGTTCAAACTATTGCTTCTTTTCTTGATTTTAATTCCCATGAAGTTGCTATTGGCCCTTCAAATAAAACGACCCATTAATTCCACCTCCACTGCCATCATCTCTGCTACTGCCACTACCATCGACACCCATTGATACAGATGGGAACTTAGCCCCACTGAGCAAGATGTTCGTCCAGATCTGAAGCAAAGCAACACCACACTTGAACATCAGGAGTACAGCTGAGGATCCACAGAAAGCCATTCAGGTCCAAGAAGCGGATACTAGCTTGGGTACATCCACAGAGGAGATGACACTACCTCAATGGGGAAGAACCACAGCACCATCTGCAAGACAAAGGAGGGCACCTCAGTCAATTGGGTTGGGGGCAGATCTTGTATTTTCCACAAATTGTTAGAGGGTGAATGAGGAAGGATCTTCCCCATTTCATTATCAACCTGGGTCAGATAAACACACCCATTTGAACAAAGGTTGGAACAACTGTATGTTACTTGAAGGCATTGTGAGGCAGTGATTGGGGTTTGGATGTGGTGTGGGAGGGCAGGCAGTTAACAGTTTAAAACTCAACATAACCAAATAGACGCCACTTTGCACACAATGGATCCTACACTCCAGCAGCCAGTGTTTGTACGAGAGAAATTGGATGGACTTGGCACAAGATAGTGACTTTGGTGCACCTGCTCATTCAAACGTTTTGCAACAAACCCCTTCTTTTTTTGCTTAGCAATGTGGCTAATAGGTTTCTCAATATCCCAGTGAACAGGAATGATTATTCCAGATGTAAGTGTTAATATGACTGAGGAATCTAATATACCATTTGTTGTATTAAAAACAAAAATATCTGTAAAAATGCAGAAGGTCAGGAAGCATTGTTGGAGGGAAAAGATCAAAGTTCCAAGTCAATGACTTTTCATTTTTTACATCTGATTAATGAAAAGTCACTGACCTGAAATGTTAACTCTTTCACTCCACAGATACTGTTGGATCTGATGTGTATTTCCAGCTATATTGTTCTAATTTCTGCTTCCACAGTATTTTGTGTTTGTATTCGTATCATTTGTTGTGTCTGGGAAGGAACAAATCTTCCAGCCACAGGCTGAAATTTGGTTCCCATGATAAATGTAATAACAGGTTGAGTGAATAACTGCCCAGCCGTTAACAAGGAGAAGTATTAGAGGGACGAAGGGCTATGAACATAACAGAAACTAAACGTCTGTCTTAGTTCATGGTTGAATAATGATTGATTAAAACCTTGTTGCAGAAGTCAACATGATCATCCAAACTTCTTAAATATATAAATAATAAATGGAAATTTATTCACTTCTTTCATGCCATGTTAAATTCGATATTTGATCCATGAGGTAGCAACATTCTATGCAACATAAACAGCAGACGGGTCAGCCAAGTGGTATTATTTGCTAGACTACTAATCCAGAGACCCAGATAATATTATGGGGAGAGATAGTAGGGACTGCAGATGCTGGAGAATCTGAGATAATAAGATGTAGAGCTGGATGAACACAGCAGGCCAAGCAGCATCAGAGGAGCAGGAAGGCTGACGTTTTGGGTCTCGACCTTTCTTCAGAAATGGGGGAGAGGAAGGGGATTCTGAAATAAATAGGAAGAGAGGGGGAGGTGGATGGAAGATGGATAAAGGAGCAGGTAGGTGGAGAGGAGATGGACAGGTCAAGGAGGCAGGGATGGAGCCAGTAAAGGTGAGTGTAGGTGGGGAGTTAGGATGGGGGTTGGTCAGTCAAGGGAATACTGACCAGTCAAGGAGGCAGAGATAAGGCTGGTAGGTAGGAGGTGGGGGTGGGTGTTGAGGTGGGAGGAGTGGATAGGTGGGAGAAAAGACGAACAGGTCAAGGAGGCACGGACAAGCTGGGCTGGTTTTGGGATGAGGTCGGGGGAGGGGAGATTTTGAAGCTTGTGAAGTCCACATTGATACCATTGGGTTGCAGGGTTCCCAAGCGGAATATGAGGTGCTGTTCCTGCAACCTTCGGGTGGCATCGTTGTGGCACTGCAGGAGGCCCAGGATGGACATGTTGTCCAAGGGGTGGGAGGGGGAGTTGAAGTGGTTCGCGAGTGGGAGGTGCAGTCGTTTGTCGCAAAGCGAGCGTAGGTGTTCCACAAAGCGGTCTCCAAGCCTCCGCTTGATTTCCCCGATGTAGAGGAGGCCACATTGGGAACAGCGGATACAGTATACTACATTAGCAGATGTGCAGGTAACATTTGTTTAATGTGGAAGGTTTACTTGTCGCCTGGGATGGGGGTCAGGGAGGAGGTGTAGGGGCAGGTGTAGCACTTCCTGTGATTGCAGGGAAAAGTGCCGGGCGTGGTGGGGCTGGTGGGGAGTGTGGAGTGGACAAGGGAGTCACGGAGAGAGCGGTCCCTCCAGAAGGCAGGTAAGGGTGGGGAGGGAAAAATGTCTTTGGTAGTGGGGTCAGATTTTTGCAGTTGGCAGAAGTGGCGGAGGATGATGCGTTGAATCTGGAGGTTGGTGGGGTGATACGTGAGGACGAGGGGGATTCTGTTTTTGCTGTTATTGCGGGGAAAAGGTGTGAGAGATGAGTTGTGGGAAATGCGAGAGATGCAGTCGAAGGCATTTTCGACCACTGTGGAGGGGAAGTTGCGGTCCTTGAAAAACGAGGACATCTGGGATGTCCGGGAATGGAATGCCTCATCTTGGGAGCAGATGCGGCAGAGGCAAAAGAATTGGGAATAGCAGATGCAGGAAGGTGGGTGAGAGGAGGTGTATCCTAGGTAGCTGTGGGAGTCGGTAGGCTTGAAATAGATATCGGTTTCCAGGTGGTTGCCAGAGATGGAAACAGAGAGGTCCAGGAAGGAGAGAGAGGTATCGGAGATGGTCCAAGTGAACTTAAGGTTGGGGTGGAAGGTGTTAGTAAAGTGGATGAACTGTTCGAGCTCCTCGTGGGAGCATGAGGCGGCGCCAATACAGTCATCGATATAACGGAGGAAGAGGTGAGGGATGGGGCCAGTTTAGATTTGGAAGAGGGACTGTTCCATGTACCCTACAAAAAGGCAGGCATAGCTTAGGCCCATGCGGGTACCCATGGCCACCCGCTTTGACTGTAGGAAGTGGGAGGAATTGAAGGAGAGGTTGTTAAGGGTGAGGACAAGTTCAGCTAAGCAGATAACAGTGTCAGTGGAAGTGGACTTGTTGGGCCTGCGGGACCCCACTACTTCTGACCCCACTACCAAGGACGTTTTTCCCTCCCCACTCTTATTTGCCTTCCGGAGGGACAGCTCTCTCCGTGACTCCCTTGTCCCCTCCACACTCCCCACTAGCCCCACCACCCCCGGCACTTTTCCCTGCAACCGCAGGAAGTGCTACACCTGTCCCTACACCTCCCCCCTCACCCCCATCCCAGGCCACAAGAAAACCTTCCACATTAAACAGATGTTCACCTGCACATCTGCTAATGTGGTATACTGTATCCGCTGTTCCCGATGTGGCCTCCTCTACATCGGGGAAACCAAGCGGAGGCTTGGAGACCGCTTTGTGGAACACCTACGCTCGGTTCGCGACAAACCACTGCACATCCCGGTCGCGAACCACTTCAACTCCCCCTCCCACTCCTTAGACGACATGTCCATCCTGGGCCTCCTCCAGTGCCACAATGATGCCACCCGAAGGTTGCAGGAACAGCACCTCATGTTCCGCTTGGGAACCCTGCAGCCCAATGGCCTCAATGCGGACTTCACAAGCTTCAAAATCTCCCCACCCCCGACCTCATCCCAAAACCAGCCCAGCTCGTCCCTGCCTCCCTGACCTGTCTGTCTTTTCTCCCACCTATCCACTCCTCCCACCTCAGCCCCCACTCCCACCTCCTACCTACCAGCCTCATTCCTGCCTCCTAGACCTGTCCGTCTTCCCTTGACTGACCTACCCCCATCCTAACTCCCCACCTACACTCACCTTTACTGGCTCCGTCCCTGCCTCCTTGACCTGTCCGTCTCCTCTCCACCTATCTGCTCCTTTATCCATCTTCCATCCACCTCCCCCTCTCTCCCTATTTATTTCAGAACTCCCTTCCCCTCCCCCATTTTTGAAGAAGGGTCCAGACCCGAAACATCAGCTTTCCTGCTCCTCTGATGCTGCTTGGCCTGCTGTGTTCATCCAGCTCTACACCTTGTTATCTCTAATATTGTGGGGACCCTGGTTTGAATATCACCATGGCAAATGGTAAAGTTTGAATTCAATGAAATCTGGAATTAAGAGTCTAACAATCAGCATGGAACTACTGTCAACCATTGGGAAAAAACCCATCCGATTCACTCACATGCTCTGGGAAAGAAACTGCTGCCCATACTTGGATCTAGACCCACAGCAATGTACTTGACTCATTTGGCCGTCTGGGATGGGCAACAAGTACTGGCCTAGACACCAATGCCCACATGTCAAGAACAAACAAAAAAAACATATATAACTGTATTTCTTGGAAGCTATGATAATGCACCACTATTCTTGAAATTATCTATATAATGGTAAAATTTACATGATGTTTGGGACAAAGCAAAGGCATACAAATAGACCATTCAGCACCCTGAGACTGTTCAACTGTAAATCATAAGTAATTGGTGATCTAAATCCATTTTTCTCTCATGTGTCTTAGGCTAGCCGTCAGGCACATTCCAATTATGGACATTTTCATTCATCAATCACATAACTTTGACCATGTAAAGGTTCCCAATGAGGAGTTTTGGACAGTTTAAGTTATAAAATTGGTGTCTGATATTTGTTATTCTCCAAGTTAGGAACAAATGAGTGTTTTTGAGGGTTGTTGAATGTTTAAATTTTACTACGTTGCAAATCCAGGGATAGGGAAGCTGCTTTAGTTTGGCTTGTTGTCCCTGTAATAGAATTCCTAAAGTAAGAAAATATATCCCATACAGCCAGAATTGGTGCAATAATATCTTTCAAAACCTGAATTCAAATTTCAATTAAATTTTGAATTTTATATCTTGGAAGTTTTTTAAAAAAACTCATTTATGAGATGTGGGTGTTGCTGGCCTGGCCAGTGATTTTTGCCCATCCTTTACTGCCTTGCAGAAGTTGGTGGTGAGCAGCTTTCTTAAAATGATTGCAATCCTTGGAGTATAGGGACACCCACAGTGCTGATGGGGGAGGCACTTCCAGGACTGTGGCCCAGCAACAATGAGGGAACAGCGACATAATGCCAAATCGGGATCTGAGAGTTGGAGCCAAACCTACAAATGGTGTACCAATGCATCTACTTACCTGTGTTCTTCTAGTTTGTGTGCCTGGAAGATGTTGTCAAAGGAAATTTAGTGAATTGCTGCAGTGCACCTTGCAGATAATCTGCGGCCACTGTGTATCAGTGGTGAAAGAAGTGAGTATTGAGGGTTGTGGTAGAGTTTGAAATGATTACATTTACATTCAGTTGAGGGAGAGTGAAGTGGCTCCAAGACTACTGATTTAAACTTAAACAGAAGCAATTATGACGGCATGAGGACAGCACTATTGGTGTAAATATACCACGGGGACTGCAGTGGTTCAAGGCAATGGCTCACCAGCGCATTTTTGAAGCAGTTAAGGAATGGCAATAAATTCTGGCCCAGCCAACAATTCTTACATTCCATGAATGAATAAACAAAAATTACAAGGAGGGAGGAACTTAGAAAAATGCAATCACCAAGGAAAGAATACTAAGAAAATTTGACAAGTATGAAGAGCTGATGGACTTCATCTTAGTGTCTTACACAAAGTGGCTACTGAGAATGTACACACACTGGGTTTAATTTTCCAAAATTCCGTAGATTCTGGAAAGAGGATTGCAAAATAGTGAACGTTATTCCTTTCATGAAGTTATAATGTGTAGACAATTAATTTTTCATTCCATCCTTTGATTTAATATTATTTTTATTTGGAAGAAAACACCTTTAAATGAACCAGGACACTTAATTTTAAAATGCCATGTGTTCCCATACGCAACTTCATTATCTCTCCTCCTGTGTCCTACCCCCCCCAACACCACCACCACCCCCCAAGAAAAATAACAAGTGCTTCTTCACTGTGCACTGTGGCCTTTGCATATGACATCATTTGTAAATTTTATGTGAAAATATATTGGGTCTGGAATAACACACTTATGTATTTCTGGATTAGCACTGCACAGTTTGTGCAGCTACAGGTTTCAACACACTGCCTTTACTGATATCTGACAGTTTTCCCAATGGGAAACCAAAATTCTTTTGTTTGGATTGCCCCCATTATTTGTCTGTCGTCAACTATCACATGATCGAAACTGCCCCCTTGTGTAAAGTAATGATTATAAAAGCTTTTTCTGTTGGTTACAGAAGGAAGCAACATCAAGAATATGCAGCACAGAATAACAGCAGCTCTCTCTCTCTCAACAGTTTTACATTAGCCTTGGAACTTCTGTTACAAGTTGGAATACATCACAAGAGATGGAGAAATTAAAAATAAGGTTCAAGTGTCATGATATCCATTGTGAGAAAAAGGGCTGATATTAGTTTTTAAAAGACAAAGAATAACCAGCTTACATTGACCAAGACTGCTGCACTTGAAGACTAAAGAAATCTCAGAATGAACAGTTCTTTTAAGTTCACACTTTATTTTTTTTCAATTCAACCTCCTCCGCCCTATAACTTGTCTTCTTTTCCATGTTAGTATGTGTGGGCATGTCTCCACCACATTTCCTTTCTCTGGACAGGTTTTACCTTTCTAATAGATATTATCCCATTAAATTTTTCAATGTATAAGACACTTGTTAAACCTTAACTGGAGTATTTTGTACTGCTCTGGGCGCCATATCATACGAAATATGGGAAAGCACCTGTGAGAACGCAAAAGCGGTTTGAACAAATGGTTTCAGGAATGAGAAATTTCAATTATGAGGATAGATTGAAGAAGTTGGGACTGTTCTACGAGATGGCAGCTAAGAGGAGATTTGTCAGAAGGTTTCAAAATCATAACTGAGTTGGTTAGAGTAGACGGGGGAGACTGTTCCACTTACAAAAGGAACAAGAACAAGACGGCTTAGATTTAAAAGAAGCAAGGGTGAAGTGAGGAAAAACTTCCATTCAGCAAGAAGTTTGGGTATGGAATGCACTGCTTGGAAATGTGGTGGAGACAGATTCAATTGAGGCTTTCAAGAGGTATGGGATGATTATTTGGATAAAAATAATGTGCGAGGGTATGGGAAAAAAGTAGGATCTTGGCATTAAGTACTGATCTGAAAAGTCAGTGTAGAAATGATTGGCTAAATAGCCTCTCGCACTGTAATAATTCTGTGATCCTATGAATAGGTTTTATACTTGAGTGAGTTTACAATAAAACTAACTCCTTGTTTTCTGTTAATCAAAGCATTCAGTCTGGCTTATTTATTAATTTAATTTTACTAAAGGTTAAGCACATTTTGAATTGGGAAAAAATCTTAACTCTTTGAAAATTCAAACTTGTTTGTAACTAACCTCATGAATGATGAGTAAGACATTTATTTATTCCTCTAACCTTGGTTGTGAAAATTTTCTATTCAAGAAGAGGGAAGACAAAAAGTATAAAACTACAGGCCTATTAGCTTAACAAATGTCACTGAGAAAATTATGGAATCCATTAGTTAGAAGTTTTCAGCCAAAAAATTAAAAATCTCAGTTCAGTCAGAGTCCACATTGTTTTGTGAAAGTGAAATTGTGTTTGACTATTTACCAGAGTTATTTGTGGAAACAAGAATAACATGGAGATAGGGGAACCTGTAGATGTGATGTATTTAGATTTCCAAAAGACATTAATAAGGCACAATATCAGAGGTTACCAGACAATGTAAGAGCTCATGCTTAATGCATAACATAATAGCTTACCTATCCATATGTGTGCTAACAGAGGCATTGTGAAGACATAAATGGGTCATTTGCAGGTGAGAAAGATGAAATGAGTACCAGGCTACAAGGATCTGTACTATTTATAGCCTACTGGAATGACTTGAATGATGGGATTGAATATATGGTTACTAATTTGCTGAAGACACAAAGATAGGTAGCAAAGTAAACTTCAAAGAGGACACAAGGAGTCTGCAAAGTGGTATAGATGAGTAAAGTGAGTGTGCAAAAATTTGGCAGGTGGTGTGAATGTAATTTTGACACTTTGGTAAGAAGAATAAAAAAAAACTTAAACGGGAAGAAATTTCAGAATGCTGAGGCATGGGGGAGCATGTGTCCCAGTACATTAATTACTAACATTAGTGCGTAGGTTCAACAAATTACTAGGAAGGCAAACGGAATGTTGTTGATTATTGTAAGGGGAATGGAATATAAAAGTGAGGATAAAGGTAAAAGATTGCAGATGCTAGAAATTAAACACATAGAATGCTGAACAAAATCAGCTGGTCTGGTAGGATCTGTAGGATCTGTGGAGAGAGAAAGTGAGTTAATGTTATGAATCCAATATGATTCTTCTTTGGAACAGAAGTTGTGTGGTGAAAGTTAGGATGTTTTGCTGCAGTTGCATGGGATATTGATGAGATTGCATCTTAAGTACTGGATACAAGTTTGATTGCCTTGTTTTAAAAAGAACATCATTGCATTAGAAGCAGTTCAGAGAAGGCTCAGTTGACTGATTTCTGAAATAAGCTGATTATCTTATGAGGTAGAGTTGACAGGTAGGGTCTGTTGGATGGGAGTTTTGAAGAAAGCAAGCTGATATTATTGAAACATAAGAATCTTGACAGTTCTTGAAAGGGCAGACGCTGGAAGGATTTTTTGCCTGGTGGGTGAGAAGAGAACTCAGGGATCGCACTTTAAAAATTAGGTGTTTCCCATTTAAGAGGTTAAATGATTTTTGTTTTCTCTCAGGGAGCTGAGAGCCTGTGGAACTTTGTTTACCAGTGAATGGAAGAGATTGGATTATTTAATATTTTTCAGATAGAGGTAGATTGATTCTGACTAACAGAGGGACTTAAAGGCTATCAGGGTTAGACAGGAAAGTGGATTTGAGACTACAATCATGATCATATCAAAGGGCAGAGTAGTCTTGAATGGGGCTAAATGACCTACATCTGCTCCTGATTCTGATATATGTTTGAATGCTTAATATTTTCATGAATTTATATAGTGAGAATGGTGTATAAAATTTCAACATTCTTGTCAAATTTGTTGACCCGATGTTGATTTCATCTGAGAAGACTGCCACAGCGCACTCTGTGAGGGATCAAGGTATAATTGATAGCAACTTCCGGATTTCCATAATTAACTGCCCGTGTGACTTTGCAAAAATAATGACAATGACCACTGACAGTTTTTCTGACATTACAGCCACAAACTCTGGGCCAGTAATCTAGAGCTGTTCTTGAATTGTATAAAAGACATGCACCATTTTAATTGAAGCTATGCTGTCTAAGAAAGACAAATGAATACAAGGTCATTCATCACCGACTCAGCTTTGTCTTGCTTTTAAATGTCAACTCTTCTGCTATCCTGGATATATATTTCATGCAAATTACAGTGCAGGCATACTGGAATTGACAGTGAGCCACGTGCAACCATTTAGTATTAGATATATGTGAAGCTAGCGAATTTCACAGCACACAGCTACATATAGAGAATTGATGTTCAATAGTTAAAGAGAAAATATCACATTCTGCTGGTTCAGGATCAGAAAGACTATTTGGTCCAGAGATACATTTCCAGTCAAATATCTGCACAATCACCAAGACATCCTATTTTCATTTTTGAAATGTTGTCTGACTCCATCCTTGCCTCATCTCATCTGATGCTGAAACTCTGAGCCACACCTTTTGTTATCTGTAGATTTCAATATTCTACATCCTGATCATCCTCCTACATCCTGACCATTGTAAATTTGATGTCATTCTGAAAGAATCTGTTGCCAGTGTCATTACTCACATTGAGAAGTTGTTTTCACTTACTGCCTTTGTGTTTACCGAGCTCGCATTTGTTAAGCAACATATCAACTGCAAAATTCTCATTGTTGTTTTCAAATCCCTCTGTGGAGACCAGTGGTGAAGTCTCATTGCTCGTTGTACCTTCGCTCCTTTGTGGGACAAAGTCTAAGCAAGTAAGATTATTGGTGGCAGCGCATTCAACTTCCAAGGTCTTGGACCCTGGAATTCTGTCATTAAACCACACTGGCTCTATGTCTGAGATAACAAGGTGTACAGCTGGATGAACACAGCAGGCCAAGCAGCATCAGAGGAGCAGGAAAGCTGATGTTTCGGGCCTAGACCCTTCTTCAGAAATGGGGGAGGGAAAGGGGGTTCTGAAATAAATAGGGAGAGAGGGGGAGGTGGATAGAAGATGGATAGAGGAGAAGATAGGTGGAGAGGAGACAGACAGGTCAAAGAGGCAGGGATGGGGCCAGTAAAGGTGAGTGTAGGTGGGGAGTTAGGGAGGGGGTAGGTCAGTCCAGGGAGGACGGACAGGTCAAGGGGACGGGGTGCGGCTAGTAGGTAGGAGATAGGGGTGGGGCTTGGGGTGGGAGGAGGGGATAGGTGGGAGGAAGGACAGGTTAGGGAGGTGGGGACAAGCTGGGCTGGTTTTGGGATGCGGCAGGGGGAGGGGAGATTTTGAAGCTTGTGAAGTCCACATTGAGGCCATTGGGCTGCAGGGTTCCCAAGCGGAATATGAGTTGCTGTTCCTGCAACCTTCCGGTAGCATTGTTGTGGCACTGGAGGAGGCCCAGGATGCACATGTCATCCGAGGAATGGGAGGGGGAGTTGAAATGGTTCGCGACTGGGAGGTGCAGTTGTTTAGTGCAAACCGAGCATAGGTGTTCCGCAAAGCAGTCCCCAAGCCTCCGCTTGGTTTCCCCGATGTAGAGGAGGCCACAACGGGAACAGCGGATACAGTATACTGTCTCTTTTTTTCTGAAGGCAGTTCTTGAAACCTAACTCTTTTGCATAACTATCCTCATGTTTTCTTTAGTGACTTGATGCCAAATTTGGCTTTATTATCTTCCTTTATTTATTTATGGAGTGCGAGCATCACTAATCAGGACAACATTTACTGTCTATCCATAATTGCCCTGGAGAAAGTGATAGTGAACTGCCTTTTTGAATTGCTGCAATCCATTTGGTGTAGGGGTAGTCATAATGCTAGATGGGATTGAGTTTCAGGATTCTCATGCAGTGACACAGGAAGAACTGCAATATATTTCCTAGTCAGGCTAGTGAGCAGCTTGGAAGGGAACTTTAAGGCGGGGATGTTCCCATGTATCTGCTACCCTCATCCTTCTAGACGGTAATGGTCATGGGCTCCAAAAATGCTGTCTATAGAGCATTTCTGCAGTACATCTTGTAAATAGCACATACTGCTGCTAAAGTGCAGTGGTGGAGACAGTGAATGTTTGTGAATGATTGTGAGTGCTGATGCTTTGTCTGGATGGTGTCAAGCTTTCTGACTATTGATGGAGATGTACTCATCCAGGCAAGTGAGGAGCATACCTTGTGACGTTAAAGCCTGTCTTTATATTTCTTATTTGAGTCTTTATTCCTGACCCTTGAACTATTCTTGTAAGCATAGTATGTATGTGGTTAGTCCAGCTGAATTTCTGGTTAGTGCCAATACCCAAGACGTTGATAGTGGGGTATTCAGTGATGGTGATGAGAAATCAATGAGAAATGCTTAGATCCTCCCTTGTCAGAGCTGGTCATTGCCTGGCTATTGTGTGTTGCAAATGTTACTCGCTATTTGCCATCACCCAAGTTTTAATATTATCTTTTGCTGCATTTGGACATGGATGCGGATTGTCTGAGGAGTTGTGAATAGTGCTGAACATTGTCATACCTAACTCTGACTTTATTATAAAGGGAAGTTCATTGATGAAGCATCTTAACATGGTTGGGTCAAGGACAATACCCTGAGGAACTCTTGCAGAAATTTTGTGGACTGATCTCTAATGAACACAAATCATTCTTTATGCTAGATATGACTTCACCATGTGAAAAGATTTCTCCTGATTCCCATTGACAGGATGTTTTATTACATTAAAGGTACTATCTTAACACAAGTTGTTCAAGTTATTTTAACTTCCACCATGGCTACAATTTTAGAAGCAACATTGTTCAGTATCTTTACCGCTATGGCTATTACTGTTGACATAGTTGAGAATCTACATATTCTTATCGAGGTAAAGGTGTAACATTATGACTATTTGCTGCCTCTGCAAAATCTCACTTGTAGCCATTAATTTTTAAGGACAGAAAGTTAAGAGTATGTGCACCCAAATTTCTGACCTGTGTTGCCAGCAGGAAAGGCTCTCCAACATGGGATGGATTTGTAAGATTATGTTTGTATCCTTGATTTATTCTCAACTTTTCAGATTAGAGAGGCAACTGAAGAAGCTTTGGAGCTTGCCAGATAGATATCAGAGTGATCTTTTACTTCCTAAACCAAAAACTCAAAAACTGTAAAAAACACAGAAACAGCTGGAAAAACTCAGCAAGTTTGGCAGCATCTCTGGAGAGAAAGCAGAGTCAATGTTTCATCAAAACTAGTAGTAGTTAGGAAAAGGTGGTGTACATGTTGAAGAAAGGGGGTAAGTGGAGTTGGGGAGGTGGGGGGGAGAAAAGTGGTAGAGGTTAGGTAGAGAAGGTAGAGATGGAGCCCAGAGAGACAGAGACAGAGAGACAGAGAGAGAGAGAGAGAGAATGACAGTTAGGCAAACAAAGGGATGGTTAACAGCGCCAGGGACCCGGGTTCGATTCCAGCCTCAGGCGACTGTCTGTGTGGAGTTTGCACATTCTCCCCGTGTCTGTGTGGGTTTTCTCCGGGTGCTCTGGTTTCCTCCCACAGTCCAAAGATGTGCAGGTTAGGCGGATTGGCCATGTTAAATTGCCCGTAGTGTTCAGGGAGGTAGAGGGTGTATATTAGGTGGGTCATAGGGGGATGGATCTGGGTGGGATGCTCTGAGGTTCGGTGTGGACTTGTTGGGCTGAAGGGCCTGTTTCCACACTGTAGGGATTCTAATTCTAATTTAAGTTAATGGTAAGTTAGGGATGGAGAAAAGCTGCTAATTGGGAGCATAAGTGGGTGAAAATGAGTTGGCTGTGCTGAAAGCAGCACATGTGATGACAAGGCTTGGATGTAAAGAACATGGAAGGTCCTCAAGCTCTAAAATTATTGAACTCGATATTGAGTCCTGAAGGCTGCAGGTAAATAAGATACTTTTCTTCCAGTGAGTCTCATTGGAGTACTGCAGCAAACCCAAGACAGAAACATAGTTAGGGAATACAGTGGTATGTTGAAGTGGCAGACAATTGGAAGCTCAGGATCATTTTTGCAGACAAAACATAGGCTGGGCAATCTCTTTGCTGAACACCTGCGTTTTGTCACCCCAATGTCAAGTTCAACTCATTGCAAATACAGAAATAACACAGTGTGGAGCTAGAGGAACACAGCAGGCCAGGCAGCATCAGAGGAGCAGGAAAGTTGACATTTCAGGTCGTGACCTTCCCTAGCTTTTCCTAGCTACTTCTAGTTCTGAAATGTTGACTCTGCTTTCTGTCCACAGATGCTGCCGGACCCTCTGAGTTTCTCCAGCAATTTCTGTTTTTGTTTCAGATTTTCAACATCCTTAGTTCTTGGTTTCATTTTAATATTTAACTCAAAAACCACTGGCTGCCTGTGGAAAACCTTTGCATACTCCATCTAGTCATTAGAAAACTTACTGAACTGTGATTGGGGGTGAGGTTGACTCAAACTTTTTTTAACATCACATGATGATCTGAATGTAAGAAGAGGAAGAGAAAATTTACCCTCTTGTCCCTGCTCTGCCATTCAATTAGACATTGACTCAACTCATTTACCTGTTTTTGTTTCATATGCCTCAATACCCTTGTCAAAATGTATTGACCTCAAGTCTTTAAAGTTTATTAACTTAGTATCACTGCATTTTGGAGGGGAGTGTATAGATTTCCAACATGCTTTGTCAAAAAAAATGCTTCCTGTTTTCACCACCAAATGGCTTAACTTGAACTTTGAGATTATTGTCTTCCATTGTGAACTGCCCTATCAAGGAAATAGTTTCTTTATATCTACTCTTTTGAATCTCTTTATCATTTCAATCAGCTCAATTAGATTAGCGCTCCACCTTCTATACACAATGACATATAAGCAACCCAACATATCCTCATAATTTAACCCTTAAAGTATCTGAAACTTACTGGTGAATCAGTGCTAAAACCCTTCCAAAACCAATATATCTCTTTTCAGCATCGATGCCCAAAATTGAATGCAATCCTCAAAATGATGTCTGACCAAAGCTCTATACAATTGAAGCATCAATTTCCTAGCATTGAATTCAACCCCCTTGAGACAAAGGCCAACATTCTATTAGCTTTTTTGATTGCTTTTTGTACCTGTGCACTACAGTGATTTGTATGTATGGACACTTAAATCCCTTTGCTCTGCCACAGCTCCTAGTCTCTCTTTGAAGCAGATTATTATTTTACTTTTGTCTGAGAAAATCATCAAACACAAAAAGAGATGCATCAGGGCTTACCACACACAAGCTGAAGGTGCACTGAACAGACTGATAAATCAGAAGTGAACATTACGAGCAGGGTTAACAACTGAGGAAACATCTAGTCGACTCCCTGCGCAACTAATACAGTCTAGTTCCATTAATTAAGAAAGCAAAGGGCAAACAAACCTCTAATCATATTGAATTCAACATGAATTTTGCAAACTCCTATGACATATATCTCAAAATCCCATGCCATTACAAAGATAATTTTCTGTGACCTTACCATCTTCCTTCACCCCAAATTATCCAGAACTCACTGAAATTTTCAATCACGGCTAGTTGTAACCAAACAGCATCGAATCTGACAAGGATTCTTTCACTGATGTTTACACAGTTGAATTCCACTAAGCTCTACTCCTCAGTTGCTTTGGTTCAGTGCTGGTCATAGTCAGATGGTTTAAGGTTCAAGTCCCACTGAGAGACTTGAGCACATAATCTAGACTGGCACTTCCATTCAGACTTGGATGCCGCATCAAAGGTGGATGAGCTGTTAAAGCAAAGTATGCCTCTGATGTAAACAATCCTTCTTTACTTTGTTGGCTATACAGAGCTTTGGGTCAAAAGTCATGAAGGACTTTATGTTATTTACTTTTGCTTTGGGACCTTGTTTAAAAATTGGCTGTTTTGTTTTCATACACTACCACATTAGCTACAATTCAGCAGGATGTGAAAAGCTGTATACTAATTCAATATTTTTCTTTGTACCTTGATGGTAGTTGTCTTTTCCCTAAAATAGGGAATTTCAAGACTATGGGGCATATTTTTAAGGTGGAGGAGAGGGCTTTAAAAAAAGACATAAGAGGTAATTTTTTTACACAGAGGGTGGTTCACGCGTGGAATGAACTTCCTGATGAAGTGGTGGATGCGGGTACAATTACAACGTTTAAAAGACATTTGGATGGATACACGAGTAGGAAAGGTTCAGGGCGATATGGGCCAGGAGCAGGTAGGTGGGACGAGTTTAGTTTGGGATTATGTTTGGCATGGATTGGTTGGACCGAAGGGTCTGTTTCCGTGTTGTATAACTGTATGACTCTATGACTCAGGTCTAGACCCTTCTTCAGAAATTGGGGAGGGGAAGGGAGTTCTGAAATAAATAGGGAGAGAGGGGGAGGCAGATAGAAGATGGATAAAGGAGCAGATAGATAGAGAGGAGACAGACAGGTCAAAGAGGCGGGGTGGAGCCAGTAAAGGTGAGTGTAGGTGGCGAGTTAGGGAGGGGCCTAACTCCCCACCTACACTCAACTTTACTGGCTCCATCCCGCCTCTTTGACCTGTCTGTCTCCTCTCCGCCTATCTTCTCCTTTATCCATCTCGTAGGCTTCACCCCCTCTCTCCCTATTTATTTTAGAACCCCCTACCCCTCCCCCATTTCTGAAGAAGGGTCTAGGCCTGAAACGTCAGCTTTCCTGCTCCTCTGATGCTGCTTGGCCTGCTGCATTCATCCAGCTCTACACCTTGTTATCTCAGATTCTCCAGCATCTGCAGCTCCTACTATCTCTGACTCTATGACTCATTGTCTTGGCAGCAAGTGTTGGCCTTCACAAAATGTGTCTGCAGCAGCTGAGTACAATGTATTGGATTGTCCTAGAACCCCGATTTACATCTTATAAAATCTGACTACCTGAAAAGATGGGCACTCTGGTCAGACTATGTAGGGTCTTTATGGGATGGTCTGGTAGAAATACCAGATGTGTATGGGCTGATAAGTGCTGCTAAGCTGTTTTGTCACTGTTCTAGCTCCAGTTATTTTAGCCTCTATTTCATGGGGGGTTGGTCGGCCCTTGTTTCAAGGAAATATAGGAAAGATGTTGTTGAACTTGAAAGATTACAGAAAGATTTACAGGGATGTTGTCAGGAGTAGAGGATTTGAGCTATAGGGAGGGGCTGAATAGGCTGGGGCTTTTTTCCCTGGAATGTCAGAGGCTGAGGTATGACCTCAGAAAGATTTATAAAGTGATGAGGGGTATGGATAGCCAAGGTCTTTTTGCCAGGTTAGGATAGCTTAAAACTAGAGGACATAGGTTTAAGGTGAGAGAGGAAAGACTTAAAATGAACATGAGGGGCAAATTTTTCATGCAGAACGTGGCGTGTTTATGGAATGAGTCGCCAAGAGGAAGTGGTGGAGGCTGGTACAATTACAACATTTAACAGGCATCTGGATGAGTATATGAGTAGGAAGGGTTTAGAAGGATATGGGCCAAATCCTGACAAAATAGGACTAGATCAGTTTAAGATATCTGATCGAGATGGACAAATTGGACCAAAGGGTCTGTTTCTGTGCTGTATAACTCTATGACTCTATGAGATTGGAGCATGGAGTCATGGAGTCACATAGCATGGAAACAGACCCTTTGATCCCACTCGTCCATGACGACCAGGTATCCTAAACTGTACTAGTCCCATTTGCCTGAATTAGGCCTATATCCCTCCAGACCCTTCCTATTCATGTACCTGTCCAAATGTCCCAGATGGTAAAACGGTTAGTAAGGTTAGGTCACATGGGATCCAGGGAGAGATATCCAATTGGATACAAAATTGGCTTGATGGTAGAAGACAACAGGTGGAGGTAGAGGGTTGTTATTCGGACTGGAGGCCTGTGACCAGCATTGAGTCGCACTGGTCAGTTCTGGGTCCACTGTTGTTTATCATTTATATCAATGATTTGGATGAGAACATAGGAGGTATGGTTAATAAGTTTGCCTTTGATACCGAAATTTGTGCTATAGTGGACTGTGAAGAAGATATAAGAATGGAGAAGTCTTATTGCAACTGTACAAGGTGCTGGTGAGACCATATCTGGAGTACTGCGAGCAGTTTTGGTTCCCTTATTTCAGGAAAAATACCATTTCATTGGAGGTAGTTCAGAGAAGGTTAACTAAGGTATAGAGGGATTGTCTTTTGAACAAAGGCTAAACAGGTCGGGACTCTAATTATTGGAGATTAGGAGAATGAGAGGTGATCTCAATTAAATCCCTAAGGGGCGTGACAGGATAAATGGTGAGAGGATGTTTCCCCCTATGGGAGAGTCTAGGATCAGAAGGCATAGTCTCAGAATAAAGGGGCACCAATTTAAGACTAAGATAAGAAGGAATTCCTTCTCTCAGAGAGTTGACTGTCTTTGATATTTCTTAATAATAACTGAAAGAATTGCGGATGCTGTAAATTAGGAACAAAAACAGAAGTTGCTGGAAAAGCTCAGCAGGTCTGGCAGCATCTATGAAGAAAGAAATCAGAGTTAACGTTTCGGGTCCGGTGACCCTTCCTCAGAACTCGACACTCCTTGCCAGAGAGAACTGTGAAGGCAGAGTCCTTGTGTATACTTAAAGCTGAGATAGATAAACTCTTGATCAGCAGGGGAGTCAAGGGTTACAAGGAAAGTGGACAAAGGATGTCAGAGCAGCCATGATGCTATTGAATGGTGGTGCAAACTCAAGGGGCTGAACGGCCTACTCTTGTTCCTATTTCTTATGGTCTCATGGATGTTATAAGGTAACACCTTCTGGTTGAGTTTCAGCATTACTCATTTTCCTAACATTTGACAATATCAGACCATCCGTCTCATTACAACATAGGGGATTCATTTCTCTATGTACAGTTAAACATGTGCTAAAGGAAAACAACCTTTTATTTGGGCTTTTTTTTGCTACCTTGTCAAATCAGTACTGTATGCTTTCTCATAGGTCATCCAATGAACATGGTAAGGAACCAGTCAGGACAAACATGTAATCATGTTGCAGATGCAAATTTAGCTGCTAACTATGCATTATTGGCTCTTTTGCTGGTAATGTGTGCAAATTGTGAACTTTTTACATTCTAATTCAGCTCCGTGTACACAAGGAGGTTTCCCATTTGCTCATCTATCTGTTTTTTATTTCCAAGAGAGACTTCTGAATGAATAATTACTTGTGAGAATCCTCCTTACTATGCTTTTCATCACTCTTACCACCAACTAAACGTTCATATGAGTGATTCACAAATCAAGATGTAGAAGAAGAAAATGCTGGAAATGCACAGCTTGTTAAACAGCAGCTGAAAGGTTCAGGCTCCTTATTAGAACCAAAATGGAAATCTCTACCCAAAATCTGAGCCTACACTTTCTACTTTCACATGTGTAATGAAATCTGTTGCCAAGAACCTTACCCTATATTCATCAATGATGCAGGGATATGGGCATTTCCAGCATTGGGAGTCCTCATCCCTTAAAAACCACATGAAAATCTCAATGTTGGAGCAGAAAGCATGCATCCAGATTGTGGCTTAGTATCCAGCCCTTCTAGAAAACTCCAGTGGCAGTGTATGGGAAAATATATGAATTATCAGTTTCTGTCTCTCAAAATGCTCCTGACGACTGAAACAGTAATTAATGTGGTGTGAGTATGGTTATCTCCAAAAGTAATTCCACAGTATAGGGAAATGTTGGCACTGTTCCACCAGCAATAAAATACAACATCATTATATGTAATTAACATATGTGCTAATGGACAGAGGAAGTTAACAATTATCTACTGTTCAAAATCTAACACTGTTTAAACCAGAAGTTGTTCTAAAAGCAACATTTTCCTTTCACCAGATTTATATTTTTAACCCTATTATGTACACTACCATGTACACAATGGCATACAACAGTGAGAATGAAAATGAAAACTATTCTCATTTTCTAATTGGTAAAGTTTAAATTGTGATTCCAAGATCAAGGAATTCACTTCTGACTTAATTAAAATAAATATTTATTTGTTTCATTTTCCCAAACTTGTACCTCAAGAATGAGGTAATTCAGTCTATCTTAATTCATCCAACCATAATGATCTTAGAAACTCAGTTGGTTCTTAAATAACACCAGGATTCTCTACCTGCAAGTCCACCTTGATTATAGGTCACATTCTGTGAATATGAACTTTATGATGATTTGTAACTTGGAAATTTACTGCACAACCTGTACAAGAGTAATTGCTCTCTGCAGAGGGCTAATATTTTAAGCACACCAACTACATTGATGTGGGACTGGAATCACATACAGGCCAAAACTGATAAGATTCTCTTCAAAACGAAAAACTCCCAAGCCCAACAGCATCCTGGTGCTTTCCACATCATTTACTTACCTTTTCAAATGGTGTAGAAATTGGCAGCAAGTGTTTCAGGTGAAAGTGTGATCCACACTCATGACTTAATGGGGAGGTATGTAGTTGGCCCAGATTCGGAACTTCAAGACTCAGCTGAATAATTTGTGAGGCTACTAGAACCTACTACATATCCAGCAGTGTGCAGAACGGAATATAGTCCTCCAGTTGAGGCTGAACTACTGTTTTATGGTAATTCATGTACTGAATGTAGCTTCCTTGCTTTTGTACTGTATGCTCCTATTGATAGAGTCTAAGATGCTGTATGCTTTATGAGCCACCTACTCAACTATCTAATGTCTTCAATGATTTGTACATATTGATGATGACTTCCAAAGATTTTTTTCTAATTGTAGGACCACCAACATTTTACTCCCACCAGTGAGATAGCTCATATCTTTTGCCCACCAATCACCTCAAGAACCAACAAGCAAAGGTGGTCACCTCACCCTATCACTGGCCAATCAGTGGTCTGCAATAACACAGTGTGGAGCTGGAGGGGCACAGCAGGCCAGGCATCATCAGAGGAGCAGGAAAGTTGACGTTTCAGATCGGGACCCTTCTTCAGCTCCTCTGATGCTGCCTGACCTGCTGTGCTCCTCCAGCTCTACACTGTGTTATCTCTGACTCCAACATCAGCAGTTCTTGCAGTCTCTCAGCAGTCTGAAAAGCCTGGATGCTAAAGTCTTCCAGTTGTGCCTTCTCCTCAAGGGATCTACCAGTATGCAGGTAAGTCAAATCTTATTTTTTTTGGGTGTGAGCACATGCATGTGCATGTGCAGGTGTGTGTATGGGAGGGGTGAATGGATGTCAGGGGAATGAAGATAAGGGCATTGGGTGTGACTTTCACAGTTCTATTTCTTGCCCACTCCCCCTTCAATCTTTGCCTCTGACAGATTGGAATAATTGAAGTTCCTCCCCCTAACGCACCCCAAACCAACCAAAAAAACAAACTGCCATTGTTTCCCAGTTGTGAAATGAACCAGTTTTCTCATCAGTTGCTGAGGCAGGTATCCTGACAGGAGGTGAATTGAGGCTCTTAAGTCACCATGAATTGAACACTTGGGAGCATTATTGCTGGCAATTCGAGGAAGTCACCCACATATTCTTTTGCCCAGCACTTGAACTGCCGAGGTGACGAGAAGGGGTTAAGTTTCTATCCAGGACCAACTCACCTGATTATTTCCCCTTTTCTCTCACCAGCTCCAGGGAAGTGAAGATTCCACTCATACACCTGATCCCAATGCTTCTGTTACCCCTTTGGAATAATATTCTTTATTCTATAGTCTCTGTATTATTTCCACCAAAACAAATCACTTCCAAGTTCCTGCATTAAATTTCAGCTGCCACTTGTCTGCCCATTCTACTAACTTGTCTCCATCCTTTTGAAGTTCTACATTACCTTCCCCATTAATTTCTAAGTAGGATCTAAAATAGACTCTGGGCCCCATCGGTGCATATGCAAATCAAGGTTTAAAATATTCTCAGTCCCAATTTTGAATCTTTTGTTCAGGTCTCTTGAAGAAACAGGACATTGGTCATCAAATGCATGTTTTGTGTCTGTAAAACGAGATGCAACAAGGTCCATTTTCTATTCCTCTTTTCCAATTTACATCAGAGAAATCACACTGGACAGATTTTTATATAAGTACATGCAACTCCCTAGCCAGAATATACATACATCGCTTTGTAAAGTATAAATCCTAAATGATTATGACGAATATTGAACCCATAATTCTGTTTGTTCTGCTCTTTTCACTTGTGCAATTAATTATGTTTCACACGTGTTTGGCATCCTGAGCGCATTTTAAACAGGAGCGATTTGTAAAGAATTAAAAATAAAAATAAACGTTATTAATCAAAATTGTCATCTCTGCTGTGTTGTGACTAAAAACATCCCCTGAAACCTACAGATTTGTAGCTGAATCATACAAAACCTTATTCTCATCATTCTTAATTGGGGGTTCAAATAATTAAAGGCCCAAAGGTGGCTACAGCAGCTCAGTTAATTAATCAACCTACCACTACCTAGGTCAATAATGCACTTTAACCTTTCACCTGCACAAACCCATAATCATTTTTGCGTAATGGTGTTTCAGGCTTTTTCCTTTGCTCTTCATTTCACTGACAGCCTTTTCAACACATCCCCCCACCCTCCAGTTTGGGGAGAAGACAGATTTTTGAAGGTGTACCAACTTGCCTTCCAAGCAGCATTTCATTTCACCGCAAAATTTCAACTATATGTGCATTGTTATATCTCCCACTGCCAGCAGGTCTGCTGACAGCTTTAATTAGCTATCAGCACTACTACTGTCTACAGCCTTTAGATTAGAAGGTTAACCATGCCTTTTGTGCTAACCTAGATAATTTAAAACTGGCATCATTTATGTCTGATACTAAGTCTGGACTTCTACTGCTCAAAACATTTAGGTCATAGGCAAATATCTCACCTGCCAGTCATTCCTCCATTTTTGTATTAGCTTTTAGCTAATTTGAACTGGTGCAATGATGGAGTCTATTAGCTCATAGTGCACACTAGAATCTCTAGCATAGAAATAATATTGGCTAAAATTTCTCTACCTGTTATAAACAATATATTTTCACAATTTTAATATGTGAATTCCATTGAAACAAAGAGAGGGCTTTCATTCTGAATTTACAATAAGGAATCCTCAACATTGCTACACTGTTCATCTTTACACAGTAACAAGACTCTGTAGAGAGATGATTTATTAACTCTCCCCAAACATGTGAAGAGTCTCAGTCTGTTAGTTTGGATAACTTACAAAAGCATGAGGAACAAAGGCAAGAGTTCTATTCAATTGAAAGTGAGATGAGGACAAAATTCCTGAAAGTCAAACAAACAACCAGCATTTGTTTCTTATATAAAAAAAAACTCTTCTGGATTGAGTAAAAGCTGTCTACTTTATCAGACATGTCAGCTTACCTCTTCTTCCTAACCCCTCCCCTTACACGCACAAACGTTTTAATGTGACTATCTCTTTCCCTTGTGCATCAAAGGATAAGGAAAGCTGAATTCAAACAGAGAATCAAGGGCTTGAAGACTGACACAGGAATCCATAGTATCCATAAATAAAATCAAATTCAGTATAATCTCCCTGATATTTTGATTCATCTTTATGTAAAATGCTATTGGCTGGGTATTTTTACATTTTCAAAGTTTGGAGAGTTTGGTATATTGCCTGGAGCTATCGTTGTCAACATCAAAGTAGAATTGAACTCTGGAGACAGAATCAAGTACAGACAGTGTTTGGCCCTACAGGATGGCAATTGCTATGATAAAAGCAATAAGGAGTCAGTCTGGAAAGAAAAATCAAATATTACCAATGATGTAATATGCCAAAAATATAGCTAGAAATTTCATATATAGCTCCATAAACTATTTATCACTAATGAGTGAATAACAAAGAAACACAAATGTAAAACTGAATTGTAATTCTCATTTCAGATCTGCAAACAAATACATATAAAGAATTCAGAGATAGTAGGAACTGCAGATGCTGGAGAATCTGAGATAACAAGGTGTAGAGCTGGATGAACACAGCACGCCAAGCAGCATCAGAGGAGAATGAAGGCTGACGTTTCAGGCCTAGACCCTGCTTCAGAAATGGGGAGGGGAAGGGCGTTCTGAAATAAATAGGGAGAGAGGGGGAGGTGGATAGAAGATGGATAGAGGAGAAGATAGGTGGAGAGGAGACAGACAGGTCAAAGAGGCAGGGATGGAGCCAGTAAAGGTGAGTGTAGGTGGGGATGTAGGGAGGGGATAGGTCAGTCCAGGGAGGACGGACAGGTCAAGGGGGTGGGATGAGGTTAGTTGGGAGGAGATGGGGGTGGGGCTTGAGGTGGGAGGAGGGGATAGGTGGGAGGAAGGACAGGTTAGGGAGGTGGGGACAAGCTGCGCTGGTTTTGGGGTGCGGCAAGGGGAGGGGAGATTTTGAAGCTTGTGAAGTCTACATTGATACCATTGGGCTGCAGGGTTCCCAAGCGGAATATGAGTTGCTGTTCCTGCAACCTTCGGGTAGCATCGTTGTGGCACTGCAGGAGGCCCAGGATGGATATGTTGTCTGCGGAATGGGACGGGGAGTTGAAATGGTTCGCGACTGGGAGGTGCAGTTGTTTAGTGCGAACCGGGCGTAGGTGTTCTGCCAAGCGGTCCCCAAGCCTCCGCTTGGTTTCCCAGATGTAGAGGAGGCCACAACGTCAACAGCGGATGCAGTATACTACATAGCAGATGTGCAGGTGAACATCTGTTTGATGTGGAAAGTCTTCTTGGGGCCTGGGATGGGGGTGAGGAGGGAGGTGTAGGGGCAGGTGTAGCACTTCCTGCGGTTGCAGGGAAAAGTGCCGGGTGAGGTGGGGCTGGAGGGGAGTGTGAAGCGGACAAGGGAGTCACGGAGAGAGTTGTCCCTCCGGAAAGCAGATAAGGGTGGGGAGGGAAAAATGTCTTTGGTGGTGGAGTTGGATTGCAGATGGCGGAAGTGTCGGAGGATGATGCGTTGGATCCGGAGGTTGGTGGGGTGGTACGTGAGGACGAGGGGGATTCTGTTTTGCTAGTTATTGCGGGGAGGGGGTGTGAGGGATGAGTTGCGGGAAATGCGGGAGACACTGTCGAGGGCGTTCTCGACCACTGAGGGGGGGATGTTCTGGACCTGTCTGTCTCCATTTCCGGCCCATCTCTAATACCTCTCTCTCCTTCCTGGACCTCTCTGTCTCCATCTCCGGCAACCACCTAGAAACCGATATCCATTTCAAGCCCACCAACTCCCACAGCTACCTAGAATACACCTCCTCCCACCCACCTTCCTGCAAAAATGCCATCCCCTATTCCCAATTCCTTCGCCTCCGCCGCATCTGCTCCCAGGATGAGGCATTCCACTCCCATACATCTCAGATGTCCTCGTTTTTCAAGGACTGCAACTTCCCCTCCACAGTGGTCGAGAACGCCCTTGACCGTGTCTCTCGCATTTCCCGCAACTCATCACTCACACCCCCTCCCCGCAATAACTAGCAAAACAGAATCCCCCTCGTCCTCACGTACCACCCCACCAACCTCCCTTGTCCGCTCCACAGTTCCCTCCAGCCCCACCTCACCTGGCACTTTTTCCCTGCAACCGCAGGAAGTGCTACACCTGCCCCTACACCTCCCCCTTCACCCCCATCCCAGGCCCCAAGAAGACTTTCCACATCAAGCATATGTTCACCTGCACATCTGCTAATGTGGTATACTGTATCCGCTGTCGCCGTTGTGGCCTCCTCTACATCTGGGAAACCAAGCAGAGGCTTGGGGACCGCTTGGCAGAACACCTACGCCCGGTTCGCACTCAACAACTGCACCTCCCAGTCGCGAACTATTTCAACTCCTCCTCCCATTCCGCAGACGACATCCATCCTGGGCCTCCTGCAGTGCCACAACGATGTTACCCGAAGGTTGCAGGGACAGCAACCCATATTCCGCTTGGGAACCCTGAAGCCCAATGGTATCAATGTGGACTTTACAAGCTTCAAAATCTCCCCTCCCCCTACCGCATCCCAAAACCAGCCCAGCTCGTCCCCGCCTCCCTAACCTGTCCTTCCTCCTACCTATCCCCTCCTCCCACCTCAAGCCCCACCCCCATCTCCTACCTACTAACCTCATCCCGCCCCCTTGACCTGTCCATCCTCCCTGGACTGACCTATCTCCTCCCTACCTCCCCACCTACACTCACCTTTCCTGGCTCCATCCCGGCCTCTTTGATCAGTCTGTCTCCTCTCCACCTACCTTCTCCTCTATCCATCTTCTATCCGCCTGCCCCTCTCTCCCTATTTATTTCAGAACCCCCTTCTCCTCCCCCATTTCTGAAGAAGGGTCTAGGCCTGAAACATCAGCCTTCCTGCTCCTCTAAAGCTGCTTGGCCTGCTGTGTTCATCCAGCCCTACACCTTGTTATCACATATAAAGAATTTCAGGATAAGCTGTCAAAAATTGAGCTTTTGAAGAGAACTGAATATAATGCACACTGGGACACTGAAGTACTACATGCTGTGCTGTAAATAACAGTCTGTTACCCAATGTCTAAAAGATTAGAAAAATTGGGGTGATATGTTCGTAAGTTTGACAGTCAGAAACACAAAGAGGTCAGGACTTTGCAGTCAGTGGAAAAGCAAGGGTGAACGCCTCTAACCATGAAGTAGGTCTTGTCATCTATCAGCAAGAGTGTCAGCTGCAGTGGCACCTGCAGCATTCTTTGCTGGGCCTTCAAAGCCTAGATCTGGTGTGATGTTGTCAGGCTCTGCAAGCAACCAATCACATTAACAATTTTCACAGGCTGTCACTCAAGACCAAAAAGAATTAAAATGAATTTATTTGTGCTTTTTTTTGACACAGAGCAAATTAAAGATTGGACCAGACACTTGGGATGCGCGTAGAAGTTAAAAATATTCTGGAAGAAAATTTTTAAAAAACGAGCTTCATAAAAATGTAATGCTCAATCAGTCAATAGTATTCAATGATTACAAAATTATTTTTTCATGTTCAGTTGATTGAAGTTTACTAATCACATCTGTATTAGAAACCTATTTATATCTGTTTGAACAAGGCATAATTTTTTAAGGCATTCCAAATGATGATGTGAGCAACAGGAACGTTTGAAGTCCCAACAAACACAGAATGCTGGAGAAACTCCCAAATAAATACAGAGAAGGTTGGAGAAACTCAGCAGGTCTGCCAGCATCTATGGACAGAAAAACAGAGTTAATGTTTAAAGTCCAGTCTGACTCTTCTCATGGAACTGAAAATGTTGCTTATTTTTTGTACATTTTTGATAAAGGCAGAGGTCCAGTTCAAACTGCAAAGGGGTTTCTAAATATTGCAGAAAGAGAAAAAAGAAATGTAAAATCTTTTAAATTCAGAACAAAAACAGAAATTGCTGGAATATCTCAGTAGCGTGGCAGCATCTGTGGAGAGTAAAACAAAATTAACATTTCAAGACAAGTGACTCTTCTTCAGAACTTGGAGCCAAAACATTAATTCTGCTTTCTGTCCAAGGATGCTGCCAGACCTGCTGAGATTTTCCAGCAATCTCTGTTTTTGATTCTGATTTCCATCAGTAGCAGTTTTGGTTTTTAGCTTTTAATTTGAAGTTGACATTTCCGCTGCTTTTTGTGAATGCTGACTCTGGTGGGACACCAATCCAGGCTGCGTTCAAACTCCGGATCACAGACTGCAACTGCAAGATATCTGTGCTAACTTGCACAAGCCTGATGTCCTGAAGTTACAGTCTGTTCTGAGGGGTAATGACATTTGCCATTATTGACCTATCACAAAAATCAGCCCACCAAAATTCACCGCAATGCACAACAATCAGCGGGAATGACCTTACCTATAGATGGACTAAACCACGACAGATATTGTTTATAATAATTTAAGATAATCAAATAAACTTCCTTTCTTAACTCATAGAAATTGTTTAATGGGAAGTTGAGACTCTGAGTATGGATTCGGGTGGGGAGATGTTTTGATGTCAGGTGACCTAATATTTACTGGAGTTTTTTAAGGGTTATGATGAAATTATCCAAGTCAGAAATAGTGTGACTTTCTAGTTCATGGATGAAATTATAAGGATCCCTTTCCAGCAGGTTCCGGGGGCTTGAGGGATATAAAATTCTGTAGTTGAGCTGCCCTCTACCTACCCAACCCCCGCCCTTCCATTATTGGCCTCTTTTGAAGATTGGTAGCTACTTCCCACTACGGTTGCTGCCTCCCACTTGCACTTGAAATTGTGATATCCATCCCCTCTTTCTGACCCATCAACTTACTTATCCCACTGCAAAACTGTAAGACATAAGAGCAGAAATAGGCCATTGGGCTGAGAAATTCAGTCCACCATTCAATGAGATCATGGCTGATGTGGTAATCCTCAATGCCACATTCCAGACTCCTCCCCATAAACCCTTGATTCCCTTACCAACTAAATATCTATCTCAACTTTGAATATACTGAATGAGGCAGCCTGAACAGGCCTCTGTCACAACAAATTCTGCAGCTTCACAACCCTCTGAGAAAATAAAGTATTCTCACCTCTTTCTTAATAGGGCAACCTCTTATGCTGAGATTATACACTCTAGTCCTAGACTCTTCCACAATGGGAGACAACCTCTCCATGTTTACCATGTCAAGTCCCCTAAGAAACCTATATGTTTCAATAAGGCCACCCCTTAGTCTCCAAAACCCCAATGAGTACAGACTCAACCCACGTATCTTCTGCTCTTGAGAAAATTTCCTCATACTGTTTTCAATCTAAATGAATCTTCTCTGGACTGCCTTAAATGCCGGTCTATCTTTCCTTGGGAGTCTAAACTGAACTTACCTTGCCCTCTGGGCTCTGGCATGTTGACTCTGGGGATTGCTTGTAATCCCTTCAGTGGCCAGCACTCCTGATGGTACTGAAAGTACTTCAGAGGTACAAGTCAATCAGATTGCTGGCAGCTGACTGAGCTGGGACCCCTGCTGAGTGAAGATCTCTAGCCACTTTTAAATCACAGTAGGTTAACCCTGATGATCAGAAATGCATTCCCCACTGACTTCACTGGTAACAAGGCAAGAAATCCCACTGTCAGAGAAATTTCTTCCCTGTGCATTGATGAAACTTGTTCTGCAATTCTTTTGTTGGCCCTTGGTAAAGAATATTTCTTCTCATTTTACAGTGAGATCTATTAATCATTCCAGTGAAATAAACTATACATGAAAGCATGCCACAAGTGGAAAGTTCAAATGCGCTGAGGCTTTTGAAGGCTGAATATTTTGGTTCCTTTCATGGATCCTTGAGGATATTTCTTTATTTTGCACTTTAAGCCAATACTGCTACCTTTACATTGAGATCCCAGTCTGGAGCAAATCTGGGCTATGGATGTATGTACATACTGTCCCTAAGGTTGTTTAATTCATGATCTTCCAATTCCTTATGTAGAGTAACACTCCTTTATTTAAGTCTGTATATAGTTGGTTATCAAATATAGCTCTCTATTGCAGTGTCTAACAGATTGCTCTTTATATGGTCATTCTAGACTAGTGTCTTCTCTCTTACTGATGTCCTTGTATTTTATCTATTACATTGTCATGATTTACATGAATGTCATTAGATCACAGGTACAACATCTTTTGCACTGGTGGCAGTTCTGAGACATCTATAACAATATTTAAAGCATGCACTGTATTGTTCGGCCTATTACATAATACTTACTTTGTACAACAGAATATCAGAATTATTTAGCCCAAAACCACTGCAGCTGCTTCACCCACTGGTTGCTGAAAGTCAATGTCAAACTGAAAAAGAAACTGTTTAAAAAAATCACACGATCAATATATTCATTAAAGATACAAAGTTTGCTTAATATGATTGCAAGAACGACTGAAACTGGTGGAAAAATTAAAGTTTCTTAATGTAATGCATTATTTCAGATAAAATTAGGAAGAATTTAGAAACATAATCATATAGAGCCAGCATAGGTTTGAGCACGTTTGTCAAATTTATGGTGAGAGTCTAAATTTCATCAGCTATGCCATGTTGGTTGTTTGGATCCTGGACCACGTTCACAGGAATATTTAATACAAACATAACACACCATTTTTTCCCTGTGCTTACTTGGAATGCTGTGCCCAATATGAGGCCCTGTATGTATATTGAAGTTTAAACAAAGATTCTGAGGATGGCCACAAGATTGATTCCTGATTTAAAATACTTCAGCTACTCAAATAGGCTTAAAAGCTGGTCTATTTACTTTAGAACAACACACACTCCAGGGAAATTTGATTGATGCCTTTAAAATAATGGAAGGACCGGACTGTGTCCACATTGATAAATTATTTCAATTAGATAAGTTGGGAAGGACCAGGGATCATGCTTATAAGTTACACAAGTGTGATTAGACGGTTTACAATTCTTTTTTTCCCAGAGAATAGATATTCTTGGAAACAAGTGAATGCTGGATTGTTGTGCATATTCAAAGGAGAGCTGGACCAAGTGCAATTTTCCACATTTTTTTCTGACTAATGAGGTTGGGTTTTATCTGTTTGCTATCTCTCTCCCTTGGAGATGACATGGCTCCTCATGGGTTGGGGAGTGTCTATTTCTGTTGCATATGATGTACTATTAAATCAGTCAGTGCTCTTTTTCCTGCCTTACATTTCCTTACAGTTGAGAAAGGCAATAATTTTTTTAATGCAGTTTAGTTGTTGGTATTCCAAATATTTTGAGTAAGAAGTGGTTGTGGCTGAGACCACTAGTTCTTTCAAGGTAAAATTGGATGAATATTTGATATAAAGGGAGGAACTATGGGGACCCAGCGTGGTAGTGGGATTAATTTTTGATTCCTCCAGCATAAACCACAGACATTACAGATTCAATAACCTCCTTTGTGCTAAAACCTGCATGGCATCATGTCTCCTGTGGTGTCATGAGATTACTATAACATATACCATCACTTTAAACTTTATAAATATGCTCCAGAAAGATCAGATTCATTATTTATCTTTACACCTGACATCACCAGAATGTGTCTCCGATACATTAAATGCATTCTCAGAGAAATAGAAGGTATGACTGGTTCGAAAGGGATAGTCATCAACAAAATCCACTGTAACAAATGACATCTTAATCAGTGCAACAAACGAAAGACTTGCAAATAAAAAATTGCTGCAGCCATAAACGAAAGTGGAAGATATGGGTTTACACCCCATTGCCAGAAAACGAGGATTATAATAATGATAAATAAAAGGGACATTCAAATAAACTGCAAGACAAATGAAAACGTTTTGGAACAGGTCAATCAATTCGACTAGGTAGGAAGGACAATAATATTCCATGCTAAAAGCAATAAGGATTAGACAAGCCAAAAGTAATTTTACACAATTAAACAACCTTCTACAAAATGACAACTCGAGCCTTGAAACATGAATCTGGAAACTAAAAATGTCATGTCTGGTTGGTAACGAATTGTGCATGTGAAGCTTAGAGCATTAGGAAAGAAGAAGAAAAGAAAATCAACAGTTTCAAAATGTGGTGTTTAAGAATGATCCTAAAGGTGTGTTGGGGGAAGAATAGAAAGGTATTGAATAATGTGGGAAGTACAAGAAAACTTTGAAATCATATCAAAAGCAGACAAATTGAGTTATTTGGAGACGTAATCTGTGCAGAAGGATTGGAGCCGAATCACCATGGGAAGGGTTAAGGGAAGAAGAGCAAGAGGTCTGCAGTGAAGGAAACAGCTAGAATACATTAGAGAATGGGTTAACCAGATCTCCAACAAGAAATTATCCATTGTTGCCATTACTGGAAAATTTGGCAGACCACGGTTACCCATACATTTGGCGCGGCGCTGGACAAAGATACCAACCATACATCTATCAACTCATCATATGTCCTGTTTCATCACTTTAATTCACTAGAAATAGTACATAAATCACTGATGTTAACTCTTAAGTATTGCTTAATGATAGGTTGCTCTGAAATCTATAATGAAGAGTTTGGGAAGGAAGCTTTCTAATGCTTGTGACTAAGATATTGTTTCCGATAGTTTCCTCTAAGTTTATACGTTTGCATTTCCTTATTTTGTATGAAAATAATTTCTAGTTTTCAGTTAACAAACTCTCCTCTATTTAAACGAAAGGTAGTTTAGAGGAAAAATAATGAGGGCACGATCTAAGTACACCCTCAAAAAAGGAAGGTGTCCATAAATTGAAGCTATTTTTTAAGCCAGACAAAAAAGTGTTCACAGCTGTTCACTGTAGAAGCAGGCCCTAATTATGCTTCTGTTACCATAGCAATATGTGATAATAAGCAGTAGTCCTAAGACAGGATCTCATACTGTGCTCTAATCTCCAAAGAATAGAAAATGAACATATTATTTTTAAAAAGTACCTTTTGTGTTTCTCATATGTTGTCATGTTTCATGATCCAGGTTCCCATTTATACTGACTTATCCTTGATTTCACAAATGAAAATACAGTTATTCAAAGCACGAGAGCAGCATACCACACAAGCTAGTAAGATTCTGTGCTCTCTTGGGGATCTCACTTTCAACAGGAAATGGAAGTTAGAAACATATTTTAGAAAAGGATCTAAAATCTATTTTTGCTAATGTTAATCAGGAGTCTTCTGGAGTATCACAACCTGGTTTTAAGTTTAATCAAATAAGGTTACTTAAAAATAAAGATAAACATAAATAACCAATAACAAAACACATTCACAGTAGAAGTTACAGTATTTAGCTCCTTGAAAACAAAATATTTGAAGTAGCAATCCCTGCATGAAATTATTTATTTGAATTTGGATTTTATTGAAGTATTGATTCATTTTTTCTGATCTTTCATTAATGACTTTATGCCTGAAAGTTGCAAATCTAACTCAGCCTAACACAGCTGAACTCAAACATGATGTTCTTCCAGCAGTTGGGAATATTAATAACTGACAGCCAGATTCAAAAACAGCTGTCTCACAAACACAATCGAATAAATCACACAGTGCATATTTGTTTGAATGTGGTTGGACTCCTTCCTCAATTCTTGAGTTTAAAAACCTGTTTGAACTGTCTTACAACAACGTGTGCTGATCAACAGACCCTGAGAAATTTGCTCATGCCCCTTTAAGGGTGGCCTGCCTTCTATCCCATGATAACATGTTGCTTTTCCACATCCCACTGCTGGAACACAGCCAACTGTCCAGACAGCAACTTCTGCGTACCTCTGAAACTCACATTATCTCTGCTCGTCTTCCACATTATACAATTTCTCTTCCTGGATTTTTTCCCTTCTAACACAGAAAAAAGAAATGGATGTGACAGGATATTCAGCATCCCTGCTGCTTTCCAACATGGTCTCATGTTCCCACTCATGCAGGACTCATCCTCTTCCCTCACCCCACCCACCAGCCCAAATGGAATCACCCAGAAAGAAAAATATGATGGTGTACTGCAAATGAGGGCCTTGTGCAGGGTGAAATATGCCTAAGCCAGAGGGAAAGGGAGTGGAGGAAATAACCAGGTGTCCTCAGCAAAGAGCCATGAGATACATATCCTTGCTTCAAGAGCTTGTGGAGTCCAATCTTTCATGTCCTGTTTTGAAAAGAGACGTCCAAAGGATTGTTCTTTTGCATGTACAGGCCATGGCAAGGATTGTGCCACATATTATTGCCATTCTAATCAATACTACCCCAATGAGGTTAATCACTGCAGACTACTCTGGAGCATGTGACAGCTGCAGTAGCAGTTACTAGACATTGGCTGATGGAACAACAAAAACTAGTCAACTGATCCTTATAGATGATTAGACATTTTGCTATTGAGTTGCGGGATGCTAGATTGAAAAATGAAGTATCTTCTGGCCTCCAAGCTACTTTTGACATTGAGATCTTACTTCAATTAATATCCTTCCTGGTCATTTATTGGCAGCCAAAATAAGGTCCAGTACCTGTCACATGGTTGTATTCATATTGCTATAGCCTCTGAGGATAATAACTCACAACAGAAGGGAGATGGCAGCAGGGAGCCATCATGGTGCAAATTCTACCCTGTATTTTTTCCATAGCTTGAAATATCTATGTAGTGGAGTGCATAACCTACATGCAGTTTTTAAATTTTGGTCCACCTAATATTTTCCATGAATTCATCACTACTTTTTTATTCTGTTAATACATCATATTATTTTATAGTCTTACTTATAAAAAAGCTAAATTTGGTAGGCCTTTTAAAAAGGCTACATTTAAAAGGCTTTTACACTGTTAGAGAATTAAATATCTGACTCCCTTAGTCTTTTTGATTATCCTCCAATGTCTTTTCATATATACTCACTTATTTTCCTTTCCAAAATGTTCAATCTCACTATTCTCCACAATAAATTTGACTGTCAACTATGTCTACTAACATTCTACTAATTCAGCCATGTCTTTCTGAAATCTTTTACCATCATCAATAGTTACCTAACCTCCCGTTTTTCTGCCACTAGCAAATTTTGAGATTGTGTTTCCTATTAGTGAATCATCTACTTGCACCAAGAATAAAGTGGATCCATCAGTGGCTGCTAGGATACACAAATTCAAAATTGTTTTCAATCTGCAACATCCTTTTATGCTAACCTTTTGTTTTCTGTCTGTCAATCAACATTTTTTCTCCATGCTGTCACATTTTACGAGATACAATACAACAGATTTTTTATAAAAACTTGTTTGTGAGTTACCTGATAAAATGCCATCTGAAAATTCATATACTACACAATTATTCCATCCCCTTCAAGAGTCCTCAGATCATGTTTTCAAAAATTAGTGTTGAACTTGCCAAATGGCACTTACCTTTAACAAAGCTGAGCTGACTGTCACTGCTTAGCCAATACATTTCTAAACATTTGCTAATCTTATCTCAAATTATGGATTTGAAATGTTTGGCCACAACAGAGCAAGCAGTGCATTTTCACTTTGTTTTCAAGTATGCCACTGAGTCTTGTCAATTTTTTTTTTAAATGCTAATATATCTGAATGATGCCACAGCTGTGTACGCCCAAGCACACTCATCATTCACAAAGCAATAAAATAAGCATCTTCAAAGTGCTTGGTGAACATTATACTATTCAGATTAGCATAAATATTGACAGCAGAAAAGGAAAAGACACAATAATGGCAGAAGCCAAAGTAATGACTTTCGGAAAATACTCAAAAATCACATCAACAAGCTCAGTGCTTTTTAGCGTAGTGTTTGACTCTGCAATGTTCCTCGACTACTCTTGCTGGCCACATCTGCATTCAACTGTTTCTACCTTATACCATTCCTTCTAGAATACTCTGTGTGACCTGAGATAAAATTTAATTTTCAAACATCAACAGTTACAAAACAAACCCAGCAAACAAAAATTGCTTTTGTCAGCATTGATAATTAACTATTTCCCTAAAGAAATCTTGGCCTGATGAGAATAGCACAAAATAATCATATGATATTATCAACTGAAGTCATCTTATAAAACCAGTTTTCAAAATAAGATTAAAGTTGTTGTCTGATGCACAGAAGGCCAAATCTTGCGGTGAGGAATAATGAATGGCACTGATGCTATGAAACAAACCTGCACAGGAATAATTTACTCATAGATGCTGAGTTTAATTACTAACAAGACCATTGGACTCCTGACCACATTACAACCTGATCCAACACTGACAAAATGAACTGATCCCAGAGGTGGGATATTAAGGCAACATTTTGCACTTAAGATCCATGGTACATTGAAATCAATGGAAATCAAAGGAAAAGTTCATTGCTTGGTGGAGTCCTACCGTGTACAAAGAAAGACCATAGTGATTGTTGGAGGTCAATCATCTCATTCACAGGACATCACTACTGATGTTCCTTAGGGTTGTGTCCTAGGCCCAAACATCTTCAGCCACTTCAGCAATATCCTTTCCTCCATCATAAGGTCAGAAATGGGGATATTTGCTGTCACTTATGCAATGTTCAGTACTATTTGCAATTCGAGGGGCTCTTGTGCCACTGTGGTAGTGCCCCTACCTCTGAGCCAGGAGAGCCGGGTTCAAGTCCAACTTGCATCAGAGATGTGTAATAATGTTTCTAAACAGTTTAATTAGAAAATATGTACCATTGCAATTTGTAAGGTACTGAAGTAGTTCATGTCCAAATGCAACAAGACCTAGACAGCTTCAAGTCTTGGACTAATAAATGAAAAATTAAGAACAAAAACAAAGTTGCTGGAAAAGCTCAGCAGGTCTGGCAGCATCTGTGGAAGAGAAAACAGAGTTAACGTTTCCGGTCCGGTGACCCTTCCTCAAAAGTGAAAAATTAAGATTTGTATTATATAAGTGCCAGCCAACAACCATCTCCAACAAGCTCCATCTCCATTTCCAACTATCTCCTCTTCACATTCAATAGCATTACTTTTGCTGAATTTCCAACATTCTGATGATTAACATTGACCAGAATGGACCAGCAAAATAAATACAATACCTGCAACAGTAGTTCAAAAGTTAGTAATTCATAGGTGGATAACTCATCACCTAACCAAAAACCCTGTACCACTTATGCAACACAAGTCAGGGGTGTGATACAATACTCTCCATTTGCTCAAGAAGCTTAACACATCCAAGACAACACAGCTAAGTTTATCAGCACTGCATCTAGCAGCTAAACATTATCGACACACAGTGACAATCAACAGGATACACTGCAGCAACTCACCAAGCCTCCTTCAGCAGTATCTTCCAAAGTACACACTCTATCATCTCCAAGGACAAGGAAAATAGATGCGTGGGAATACTACAACATGCATGTCCCCCTCCAAGTTACACACATTCCAAACTCGGAATAATATTGTCATTCTTTCACTGTCAAAATCATGTAACTCCTTTTCTAACAGTCCAAAGGGAGTATCTATGCCACCTGGATTGCAGCAATCCATGAAAGCGCCTTGCTATTGCCTTCACAAGTACAACTAGCAAGAGGCAACAGTATTGGCCTAGCCAGAGGCAACCAAATCCGAAGAAATGATGGAAAAGCTAGATCTAATTAAAGGAGAAGATAGGTGAACAAATGATGGTGGAAGAAATAGAAAACATGCAGATTGAATTAGAAAAAAATGTAGCATGAGTTATGTGAAGCATAAACACAGCGATAGACCCATTGGATAGAAATAGTCTGTTCCTGCGCTGTAAATTCTATGTAACTGCTACCTCCAAAGGGAATAATTTTAGGAAACTAATACCTCAGTTGTTTCTCATAAAGTCCATCTTAAAAAAACCTTTTGAAGTGCATACAAAACTGTGTAGCAAGTTTTCACTCACTATTGCTTACTAATCTAGACAAAATACAGTTCTTGGGTGCATTAGAGCTGTCAGACAGCTGTAATGTAGTTATGCCTCTATTTAAATGGACATGTCTGATAGGTACAAGCCAATAGTGTTCCATGAGGGGCAATGACACAACTCTGAAAGATTTCTCTGTGACGAAGAATCATTTGTATTTTCTTGACCAATCAAATCCAAAGGGGCTGTCATCAAATATTTCTGATCCCAAACAGTGTGTTGTTCCCAGTATTAGCACAGTCATGTTGTGAACCAAAGTATTCTGCATTGTCCTTTAAGTACTCTGTGACAGAATTATAAAGCATATCATTTTATTTAAAAATAAACACTTACATGACTTTGAATATTGCTTTACACACAATATTTCTTAAAGGTGGCATTTTCAACATTGATACAGGTATACAACATGCATTTCTCATTGTCATAATTTATCTTCTGTTTCAGTCAACGTGGGGTGCAGAACAGCCAACTGATCTGCTATCATTTGTTTTACAGCACTTAGGCTGAAAATTCTGAGGTGAGTGTTTCAATTAGTCTTTTGAATTAGCATTCATTCACATGTGCTCTGCCCAAATTTACGTCCTTGTCTCATAGTTTGCTAATGCTTCATCATGAACTTCTCTTTTCTTGGCAATTGTGGTTTGCCATTGCTTTTCACGCTGATGAGGAGATATATCCCAAGTCTCTGTCAGAATGGGAATTGAAACCACATGGTTTGATGTTATTCTGAATCACACACTAATCATTTAATCAATAGTGTTATCTGGTCTCACAATGAATTAGTGCATAATACAGGAAATTAATACACATTGCATGCTTATTAAATTGTATAAGTACCATCTTCACAATGTTAAAGAGGATCTTATGTATTTTATTCCCCAAAGTATTGAAATATCACTATGAAATATTAGTGTACACAAAATAATAATTTCATAATGAAATTTTTCACTCTGTTTAATAGAACTGCTAACATGTTTAAAACAAATGGGTTACCAGTTCAATCAAAACAGCAAACCAAAGAATTTCATGCAAACAAATGAAATTTGTCCAGAGTGATAGATGAGAAAAGTAATTGGTGGAATCTAAAGGTTCTGTTTATGCTAGTCAGTTAGAGAATAAGGCTCCAGCAATGATTGAGTGACAGGGTCAACAAAAACTCTCTTAGTTAATATTCATGTAATATGTGAAGAAATCAAGGAAATGCATGAATATATTTATTGTTGAGATGAATGTACAAATGCTAATTTTTCTGCCCTAACTTATCTAATGCAAATGGTATTATTAGTGCCTGAAGGAATCTGTCAAGAGTCTAACTAAGATGTTGTCATCATACACATGAAACACATGCTGTAGTATGGTCATTTAAAATTATAATATGGGTTCAATTGATAATTCCTCTACTGAGAAGGGACAGCACAATAAGCCGTAATATTGCTGCGCTCAGGACTGAAAGATCAGCCTGAATTATCCATCTCATGATGGTGATGCAATGCTTCCTTCTGTAAAGAGTACATGCCTGAACATCGAGGGAAGGCATTATATGATTTGACTGTGATGTCCATTGTGGTGAGGCAATCTGTCAACATTCAGCCTCAGAAATTCTAAGGTCACAGCTGTACCGTCAGAAGAGCTTCTGCCCATTCCTCACTCCTACTTCCACCTATGATTTCACAAGATAAAAGGGTGGACACCGTTTCTGTAGTGGCACAACAGAGGTTACATGGAGAAATATATATTGTATGTTGTCTATGAATGACCATTTCAGCTGAAGAAAACAGACTCAACATTTTATGTACTTCCAACAATGAATATTTGTGAAATAATGCACGTAGGAAAATAGACCCCATTGTGTCATGGAATGATAGAAGAAAGGTTTATTCTCTCATTTTGGATTGGTAACCTTCAAATCTTGAAATTACTGCAAGGTAGTTTCAGAGATAGTAGGAACTGCAGACGCTGGAGAACCTGACATAACAAGGTGTAGAGCTGGATGAACACAGCAGGCCAAGCAGCATCAGAGGATCAGGAAGGCTGACGTTTCAGGCCTAGA
>NC_063332.1:44043200-44055464 GCF_021869965.1 Rhincodon typus | reverse complement strand
GGCTGACGTTTCGGGCCTAGACCCTTCTTCAGAAAGGGTCGAAACGTCAGCCTTCCTGCTCCTCTGATGCTGCTTGGCCTGCTGTGTTCATCCAGCTCTACACCTTGTTATCTCTATTACTGCAAGGTAGATGCTTGCGAGGCCAATTGGGAGGTACTTTATATACAAGGGGTGACAGAAACTCTCATTTGTGCTTCATTTTATATGTAAGGAAATTGCCATTTTAAAAATGGGAGCTAATTAAAGTCTGACATCATTTTGTGTTTGCGATCTTGATCAGACAGGCCAATGGTCCAAGGAGTGGCAGATGGAATTTAATTTAGATAAATATGAGGTGCTACATTTTGGAAAGGCAAATCAGGGCAGCACTTATACACTTAATGGTAAGGTCCTGGGAAGTGTTGCTGAATGAAGAGACCTTGGAGTGCAAGTTCATAGTTCCTTGAAAGTGGAGTCACAGGTAGACAGGATGGTTAAGAAGGCATTTGGTAAGCTTGTCTTTATTGGTCAGTGCATTGAGTAAAGGAGTTGCGAGGTCATGTTACGGCTGTACAGGACATTGGTTAGGCCAGAGATAGCAGGAACTGCAGATGCTGGAGAATCTGAGATAACAAGGTGCAGAGCTGGATGAACACAGCAGGTCAAGCAGCATCAGAGGAGCAGGAAGGCTGACGTTTCGGGCCTAGACCCTTCTTCAGAAATGGGGGAGGGGAAGGGGGTTCTGAAATAAATAGGGAGAGAGGGGGAGGCGGATAGAAGATGGATAGAGGAGAAGATAGCCACTTTGGAATACAAGTGCAATTCTGGTCTCCCTGCTACAGAAGGATGTTGTGAAACTTGGAAGGATTCAGAAAAGATTTATAAGGATGTTGCCAGGATTAGAGGGTTTGAGCTATGGGGAGAGGCTGAATAGCCAAGGTCTTTTCCCCAGGGTGGGGAAAGTCCAAAATTAGAGGGCACAGGTTTAAGGTGAGAGGGGAAAGATTTAAAAGGGATCTAAGGGGCAACATTTTCACGCAGAGGGTGGTGCATGTGTGCAACGAGCTGCTAGTGAAAGTGGTGGTGTTTGGCACAATAACAACATTTAAAAGGCATATATAAAACATATAGAAACTTTGAAATTGTTCCCTGCACAAGAAGAGTTAGATCATTAATCCATAACAGGAAAGCATGTGTGCCAACATGAACCCTGGGAAACTGCACTATAAACCTCCTCTCTCCAGCTTGAAAAATATCCACTTACAATTACTCAGCTATTACTGGGGCATCAATAATTTATAATTTGTGTAAAAGATTTGGATGAGGGGATTGAAGGTAAGGTAGCAAAATTTGCTAATGGCACAGAGATAGGTAGGAAACTGAAATGTGAAGAGGACATAGGAGACTACAAATATAGATAGATTAAGTAAGTGGGCAAAGATCTGGTGAATGGAATACAATGTGGACAGGGTATGAACAAGTCCATTTTGGCAGAGCTTTGAGGTTTGTTTATTATTCATTCACAGGATATGGGTAGCGCTCACTAGGCCAGTATTTACATCGCTAATTGCCCAGAGGGCAGTTAAGAGTTAACCACATTGCATTGGGTCTGGACTCACATGTAGACCAGACCAGGTAAGGATGGCTGTTTCCTTCCCTAAAGGACATTAGTGAATCAGATGGGTTTTTCCAACAAGTGACCATGAATCCATTGTCACGAACTCTTAATTTCAGATTTTATTCCATTTAAATTCCATTGCTGTCATGGTGGGATTCGAACACGTGTTCCTAAAACATTACTTGGGGGGGGGGGGGGGGCGTCACTGAATTAACAGTCTAGTGATAGCACCACTAGACTACCATCTCCCCCTTAAATGCAGAGAGATTGTATGAATCACAAAAGGTTATTACGCAGGTACAGCAAATAATCAGAAAAGCTCATAGTATATTATGGACAAAAATAGAAATTATTGGAAAAACTCAGCAAGTCTGGCAGCATCTGTAGACAGAAATCAGAGCGACCCTTCCTCAGAACAGTCGACCCGAAACGTTAACTCTGATTTCTCTCCACAGATGCTGCCAGATCTGCTGAGCTTTTCCAGCAATTTCTATTTTTTCTCTGATTTACAGCATCCGCAGTTCTTTTGGTTTTTATTTAGAATGTTATGTCTTATTGGAAGAAAATTGGATGAAAAAGTGGGGAAGTTGTGCTTCAGTTACACAGGGCATTAGTAAGATCACATCTGGACTACTGTGTATAGTACTGGTCACTGTACTTACGAAAGAATGTTAATGTGTTGGAAACAGTTCAGAGAAGTTTCACTAGATTAATACCTGGAATGAGTGGATTTCTTTACGGTTGAAAAGGTGGATAGACTAGGTCTATATCCTCTGGAGATTAGAATAGTCAGAGGTAATTTAATTGAAACAATATCCTGAGGGTACTTGATCAGGTGGATGTTAAAATCATGTTTCCTTCTGTGGGAGAATTGAGAACTACGGGTCATAGTTTAAAAATAAAGGTGAGCCCATTCAAAACAAAAGATGAAGAAACATCTTTCTTTCTCTTAGAGAATTGAGCATCTTTGAAATTCTCTTCCTACACTCAGTCTCCAAACACTCAGCCAATTTTGTATCCATATTACCCACATCAATGTTTTTGTTGTGTTTTCAAAAATCTCCAAATTCATTAAACATAATTTCCCCTTTAAAAATCTATGCTGCCTCTTCCGGATCACCCCACCACGTGATTACTAATTCTATCCCAAATAACTGTTTCTAGAAGCTTCCCCACCACTGAAGTTAAATCGACTGGTTTGTAATTGCTGGGTATATCGTCACAACTGTTTTTGAACAGGGCAAATCCCCAATCGCAAGTTTCCAGTCTTCTGGTGCTCTCCCACAGTTCAGAGAAGACAGAAATATCATAGTTTGTGTTCTGTAATTTCTACTCTGATTTCTTTCAATATCCGTGAATGCATCTTGTCCAGTCCTGTGCCTAGTCAACTCCATCCTATCAAACATTTCCTCCTTATCAATTTTGAACCTTAATAATGACAAAGTTTCCTTCTCTGTCATCATGGTCTGAACTGCACCTCCTTTGGTAACGATATGTGTAAAATATTCATTTAATACCTCAGCTATACTCTTTGCTTCCATGTATGGTTGCTAATTCAGATAAACCTTTTATTCTGGTCTATCCTGTCAAGCTGTTGTTGCTGCATTGACGTTGGCTCTTGCCAATTGATTTTTCTTGCTCTGATTGACCATCATCCTAAACCTTATGATAAAATGGTCACTGTTTCTAAATGCTTCCCCACTGACATTTGATCTACTTCATCATTTCCAAGGAACAGGTCCAACAGTGCATCCTTCCTTGTCAGACTACTATAGGGAATTCTCCTGACTACAATCTCGGAACACTTGATCCTCACTATCGCTCACACTACCTGAAGCCCAGTTTTTAACTGAGTAATTAAAGTCCCCCATTACAACTTCTGTTGGCACCTTCGCGTAATTTCCCTTTAGATTTCCTTATCTAAATCCTTCCTCTAGTTGGTGATCTATAAACTACACCTAGTAATGTAATGGTACCTTTTTTTTCATTAGCTCTAGCCAAACTGATTCTCTCCTTCAAGCCATCCTCTTCCTTCAGTGCACTTCTTACCAATACTGCCACCACTCCTCCTTTCTTTCCTTTTCTGTCTTTTCTGCAAATTTTACATCCAGAAATATTTAACACCCAATCTTGCCCTTCCTTGAACCAAGTCTCTTTTATTGGCACAACATCATATTTACACATGGTAGTCTGCACTTGTTACTTCCCAGATTTATTTATTACACTCCATGCATTCATATAAATGCACAGTAATCCTGATTTAGACTTCATTATTTTCAACTTTAATCTGACTTCACCCATTAACTTACCATTCTCTATGTTGGTATTATCTATTGCTACAATGTTTTTTGAACCCTGGTATTCTTCTCTAGTATTCTCTCTTAGTTCCCATGCCCCTACCAAGTTAGGTTAAATCCCTCCCAACAATACGAGCAAAACACTCTATGAGAAACTCAGTCCCAGCTACGTTCAGGTACAATCTTCCCCAGAGCCATTCTCCGGGTCCCAGGAATCTAAAACTCTTCCTCCTGCACTTTCTTACCAGCCACATATTTACCTGGCACCTGCAGGCCCGAACATGATCCATAGTGACATTTAAATGTCACAATGCATTGAAATAAAATGATGGAGAATAATCCATCCACTCAGAATCTACCTTTCATTCAACAGGAATGAGCCATTAAGTTCTCTGAAGTTATTAAAGGGTTAGAGTCCATATTAGCTGTACAATACCAGCTTTAAAATACATTATTCATTTTCTTTTAAGAAAAGGTTTTGTCTTTTGAACAAACATTGAGATTCTTGATGCTAATGCACCTAATTCAGAGCTGCAAGCATTACTGGTAAAAATTGAAATTCAGGTGTATGGTCTAGGACACCTTGCATAATCACTCATTTATTCATCAAAAGATTCTAAGTAAAGAAATCTGGAATTAGGATTAATGTTGGAACCTGCATAATCACCATTTCATTTATCAAATAGCACAAAATGAAAGAAGGCAACGTTAAAGAGCTTAGCATGCACAAGAATAGCAAGACACAACCACCATGATGCCGTATACCTTATCTACAGGGCACACTAACTTGCAACGACTGTGGTCACTTGTTTGGCAGAACTGTGCCCTCAGCTGGAGGGGCACATGCGGCTGATGTACACTTATACAGGTTACATACACATGTATTAAATAAATGTTTGATGTGAGGTAGCAACTGCCAGTACCTTTATCTACGTCCCCATTGAATAACCAAGCAACAATGACAAAGAAGCTTACTGTGTGGTTAAAAGCAGTAAAACAGTTCATGGCATCCATGTGGTCCATTCTGTGCATCAGTATGTGATCATGTATTATGCAGCTTGTTTGTTACAATGATTTAATTTGGGAACCTCTTTGCTCATCAAAGTGTACTAAGATTTGCAGTTGCAGCTTACAAATGATTATGCATGAATGGTAATGAAAAATGCCGCCAAGTGTAATGCACATCAAACTGGCAGGCAATACCTTATGATATGCATGCTTGGAGTATCTACTTAGTATATGGTACTGTTCAGAGACTAGGCACTGAAAGGTTTCTGAAGGTATCCATTGTTTTTCATTCATGTTGCTACATTGGCTGTGTGTACTGTCCATTACATTGATCATCATTTCTGGTCAGACATGCTGCATTGCTTTAAACATGAGAGGTTTTGTAGAATGATAAACAGAAAACTGTCCTGGACTAATTGTATGTTGCAACACATCTACTTTACCAGTCATCAAATGTTACTGAGCGAGGACGTGGGGTAGGGATATATCTTAGGGACAGCACTGCTTCATTATTCAGACGCAGGCTCCAACTTTTGTCCTCATATTCATGTAACCTTCCTTTCCATGCCTTTGTTTTTAAATTGAAGTTAGTGAAAATGCAAATTTGACACATGCAGGCCGACTACTGTCATGTTTACACCCTCAATAAAACTGAAAATTGTTTCTCCCCCAGAATGTGGCTCAAAATGGTACAAGTGAGTGTTCATTTCACTGATCTGCAGTCTTTCAATATTTGTGCTCATTCCTCACCTTCTCAACATAATTCTTAATTAATTGTTCAGGTAATTTGACACTGTCCAATAGTCTAAAATGGGTGATAAGCAAGTTGTTCTGTCCTGATTTTTATTTATGATAGAATTTTCTGTGATCTGTAGAATAGACTTTATTAATTCACATTTGTGATGCAGGTTTGTTTCCACTGAGTACTTAGGTACAAAAAACACTGACCCCATGGGCGAAGCTTCACTGCTGAGTGCACGAAATGGTTCAAGGAACTATTACACATTTCATATTCCTTGTGTGAAGTAGGTTTGCAAAATTTGCTGTTTACTCATCAATCTCTCACATTATCCGTTACTTTTGTCAGTGTGCACAACTAGTTTGGATCAACTTTATCAATCTATCTTCATCACCATGACAGCTGCCACCAGCATAGAGCAAATATCTAATTGAAAATGCAACAAATGTTATTCCACCTGAATAGTTAGTGTGTTTGAAAGACATATAATATATCTTGGAGAGCTCAGATGATGGTGACAAACTACACATGGTTTCTGGTATCATTGGTGTTCTATTCCAGAACTTCGGAAAGATAGAACTGGAGTCCAATTTCTACAGACACTTTATGTCTTTTAGCTACAAAGATATGTATTACAATCATGCACCATCTAATACAGAAGCAACAGCTTCAGATATTTTCCTATAAATAGGAGCACAAGAGAATTCCCAGTAAATGTCCACTATAGGAATACAATGCAACACACAATCAATATTAAATCAAATCCTTCATTGTGTTACACTGTAGTAGTGCATTCCAACCTTTGTGGTGAGCTGTCAGCATAGAGCTGATCCCAGATTTTGACATATATGCATGTAAAAATTAAGATATACATTAAAATCAAAATCATTATTGCACCTATATTTTTACTCACTGTCTCACTTTCCCCTTATCAATTTCTTTCTTTGCAGCTGTTTAGCTATTGGATTTGAAAGCTACATTTGCCAAGTGAGGATTATTCAGCAGCCATAATGGTTACAAAAGCCTTCTATTAAATGTATGGTGACTATAAATTTTGTTCTATCCACTCACCACCCAATAACAGCATCTTGTTTTCTCTTATTCTCCAGAAAGAAGAATGTGAGTCATTACTGGCACAGACTACACACATCAGAGATCACAACTCTTAGATCGAAGGATGGGAGGGTAATCTCCCATGTGAAACTGATGCCAAATGCAAGAAAGCTGGCAATCAGATTTGTTCTGCATGCAAGGATCTCTCCTCTATTCCTTATCCTATATCTGTTCTTACTAATGCCAACAAACCTCATAATTGACCAGTTAATGCAATTCAGAAAGTATGTGATTAACCAGCATCACTGTAAAAGAAACAGAGGTTCAGGAGGGAAGGCGTTACTTTAATCAAACAAGCTAATGGCCAAGCAGTTCCCAGAAGAGGTTTGTGCTCTGCACAAATGTCCTTCTAAGGCATTACATTAGACAGAAATAAAACAAAAAAAGAAACAGTGAAGTAATCTGTTGGAGGGCTTCCTGCTGTGAAAAATCACCTGGTGTGACACTACCTTCAATCTACGTGATAACTCCATGGATCAGTTCTCCATTACATCACATTTCATTTACTTCCTTCTGTTGTGGGCAGAAAATGAAAATCAATTCATTTGAAATGTTAGTGTGCTTTATTTTAAAGAAAATGCTACAGGTAGATTGAACGGTGCAGAATCCCAAAAGGGTTCAGGTAAGAGATATTCTTTAGGCAGGCTTAAGCTGTGTGTTACAGCTGCATTTTCAAAGCTACTTGAAATTCGTGGTGGGGCCAGAGATCAATATTCTAATCCTAGTTACCATGATCAATTGATATAATAGACTTGACAAAGTGGAGGTCCTGTCTTCAGACACTCTAGAAAGCCTGCAACCAATGGTGTTACCTCCAGGCAGGGTGGTGCAATCCTGCTTTGCCAGTGTTTGCTCAGAACGTAATCGCTCAGTATTGTGAAAAGTAGCAGTGTAAAAGAAATCAGTTCTCAATGAGCATGACCAAGTCTCACTCTCTGTTATAAGAGATTTGAACTGGTGTAAATAACTGATACCACAAGCTGATAAAAGACATTGGTTTTAACCACTGCTTGTAATGCTGCAGCTATTGGTGCATTTGCATGGTGGCTCAGTGGTTAGTACTGCTGCTTCACAGTTCCAGGGACCCAGGTTCAATTTCAGTCTTGGGGGTCTGTTAATGTGGAATTTGCCCATTCTTCTATCTGCGTGGGTTTGCTCTGGTTTCCTCCCTCAGTCCAAAGATGTGCAGGTCAGGTTGTTTAGCCAGGGGAAATGCAGGATTAAAAGGCATAGGTTCTGCTGGGGATGCTCTTTGGAGGGTCAGTGCAGACTTGATGGGTTGAATGGCCTCTTTGTACCCTGTAGGGATTTTATTTTTCAAAGAAAGTATGAAGCAAATGCGTTATATGATGACTATTATCACCCTACTCCACCAAGATAACTTGGCCTACTATGCACCACTCAGGTCAATAAGAGCCGACAGGCAGATCATAGGAAGGAGTCTCGACACTGGCATCTTGGATTACCAGAGGCTGGCAGCTTCTGAGTCCTAAAGAACATGGGTCAATTTCTAATCTGGGTCCTAAAGAACATAGGTTATGTTCCAAACTTCAAAGGATGCAGTGGGGAGCTGGTTAATAATTTTACACAATTCCTGTGAGGGCGTAAGGGGCAGCTCCCCTGCACAGTCATGCAGCCCCTGGGAGGATCCACACATCCCAATCGACTTGCCAACATATTAGCCTCTACTTACAGAAGCTGCTGCTGTGCACTGACCTTGGAATTCTGCACGTGTGAGAAAATAATTGGGGGGGCATTAGTGGGGGCTACTGTGAGAGGGGAGAGGGCTTAAGGTGGTTGAAAGTAAGGTCTGGGAGCTGGCTTCCTCCCTCTCCCCAGTAGCTACCTCCTGGCTTTCCATGTGTTCCTCCAATTGCTTCCAAATTGGATAGTTCAATTGCACTGGTAAGCAGAAATTATGGTCTAGCTTATTAGATGAAGTTGGTAAGATAGGAAACTAAATAATGATAAGATGAGTTGCATTTTTAATAAGGCATTTAACAAGCTCTAGTTCCTTATGAATGATAACCCTTTGCTGCTTGCAAGAACTCACCATGCCACTCGGCAAAACCATTAAAGTTGGAGCAACATATACCTGACATGAAATTAGCCTCACCAAACTTCTCACTTGATTTCTCACTTGATCTCGCCACATCGTTCACACCCCTATAGGATTTCAACCCAAAATATATGATGCATTTTGAAAATGCAAGTTATCAAATTTCAGAATTCAAAATGTTCAAACAAACTTCTGGCAATAAAAAAAGGGCTAAGTTTTAAAAGTTACTTTCTTTTAGAAAGAAAGCGGACAAGGAGCTATGGTTCCAGGGAGCAGAAAAACCCAGATAACATTTGACTCCACACTATAACGTGTTAGAACATAGAACATAGAACATAGAGCATAGAACATAGAACAGTACAGCATAGTACAGGCCCTTCGGCCCACAATGTTGTGCCGACTTATTATCCTACTAAGATCAATCTACCCTGAATTCCCTACATTTTACTATCCACCATGTGCCTATCCAAGAGTCGCTTAAAAGTCTCTAAAGTATATGACTCCACCACCACTGCCGGCAGCGCATTCCTAACGGTTAGAGGCAAGAGAGACACAGGTCACGAATGAAAAACAAGATCCAGACAGCTACCAAGTTTTGGAACATATAAAATCACTTATAGAGGTTAAAAAATATAATTTTATATCAAAAGACTTCTACTTGTTTATTTCAAAACATAATTTTGCTATTACATAAACCAGTGGTGTGACACAGCAAGGTGATTGTAATAGGTATAATGAACAGGTACATTGAACACTGAAAACTCCAATCACTTGCTTTGGATGAGAAGATTCCAATAGCTTATGGTGTGAAAATGGAAAAAAAAATCTTCCTGATGTTAATCCTAATTGGCCAAGTTGAACTGTTAATTTTGATAACAGTACATATTGTTCACCATCTAAGGAACTTGTCTCTCTTAATCTACTCTTTCCAATTTTATTTTGACTTTGAAGACCTCAACTAGATCATTCCACACGCTCTTTTATTAGATAATAAAAACAAACTAAGTTTATGAAACATGGGTGATGTAAGAAATATAGAAGCTTGCATTCATTTACTATTGAAAAAGAAATTAGTGCAATATTCATAACAGAATCTTGGATCAGTGGTCACTTGGGGCTCCTCTTTGTTTCAGGTCACACATTACCATTATTAGAAGAATGAGTGGGGAATGTCACAGGAAACTACAAAATTCCAATAGTATTAGACAGGGAAAAGCAGGAAAGATGCTCTCAATGACGATGGAGTCAAGAATCAAAGGTCACAATCTAAGAATACAGGGTAGGACTGAGATGAAGAGAAATTTCTTCACCCAGGGAGTGATAAGCCTGTGGGATCCTTGGCCACTGGAAGTTGTTAAGGCCAAAACCTGAGTGTTTTCATGAAGGAATTAGAAATAGTTCTTAGGGCTAAAAGGATTAAAAGGTAGAAAACAGGAACAGGATACCAAATGGCCTTCTCCTGCTCCTATTCTCTACATTTCTACAATAAAGTCAACCTATTAGTAACCAACTATGTTGATAGGAACTCAGTGGCAGGCTTGCCCTACAAGGAGCATGATAAGAAAATCTGTATAGGGTTTCTGGCAGGTTCCTGGAAAGATGCATTCTTCAAAGACACTCAGTGCTCACTGAGACACATCCTGCCTGCCCACAATTCCCATCCACCTCCCATCCTGATGTTGTTGTACAAGATAATGGTTTTGAAAGGGTTATTGTGAGAGACTGTATTAGCCTTCACACAACCTGAAGATCTCACAAATTTAATTGATGAAACTGATGGGATCAGGCATGTCATCTCTAGCTCTGAATATCTTTTGACATTACCACACCAAGTCAATATAACTTGTGCCTGTTGCTAACATGCTATAAATTCCATCTCACTGTTTAGATTCATTTGTGGTTTATCCTCTGCCATTGTTAACCAATAGAACCTGAGACATGTATAGAAAGGAGGATTGGTGGTGGTGCTCTACCCCCAGTCAAATTGTCAATATGATTGGTACCATCACATACAACACATCTGTGGCTGGGGATTCAACAACAATACCAGGCCCTGGATGATTGTTATATAAAAACGGTCACCACTTCCTGAGTTGTATTGTTGTTCAATAGAGTTACCAGCCTCCAGTTGGTTGGCAGCTCTCAACAAGTGAGATTTCTGTCCTGGGTCCTTCATGGAAAGGATAGCCTGCAGATGTCCAGTTAAATGCCCGAATGAAGATCAAGTTGGAGGTGTTCAGATTACTCTCCTTGAAGTAAAAGAGTTTGAGGAGAGATTTGATAGAGGTTTACAGCATTATGAGTTTTTTTTAAGTAAACGGGAAAAAGCTATCCACATCAATTGATGGTGCAAAGAGTAAGCATCATAAGTGTAAGGAATTGGGAAGAGAAATGCAGGAGGGAAGGGAGATTTGACAAGAATGTTTTTACACAGCAAATGGTCATGACCAGGCATTCACTGCCTGAAAAGGTTGGAGGACGCAGCAGCAGTGACTGATTTCAAAAACTGGATGAGTGAAATAAACATGAGTTCTGGACAAGAGTACATCATTAGAATGGGTCTCGTTGAGTTGTTCTACTGAGAACCCACCTGGATTTGAAGGGTCAAATGGCTTCCTGCTTTGCTGTTAAAACTCAGAGATCTGATCGGTTCATTCCTAGACAACTGTTTCAATGTGTGAGTGAATATTGGCACACCTCCCTGTCCTGGACGTTACTCCCATTGTGCAAATTTCATTGGAAAGTTCCTATTACACAGGGTTGGGTATTTCCAAATCTAGCCCACCTTCAAAATGCTTGCTGACAGCAAGCAATGGTACAGCAACTGAAAGCATTCACTGCCAAAAGTTATGAAAGTTGAGCTGCAGGACTGCCCATCTTTGTGATTAACTTACATTAGCCTGTGTATAACATGGTGCCGACACTGTGCGACTCCTTGCACCCTACAGCAGATCTAACTCTGACATTTCTTATTACAGTTCTGCACTTTTAAACTTCTCACCTACCAAACGCCCTGTGCAATGTAACCTGTATGTCTCTGTCTAAATCTTTTTACAACCTCTGATCTGTAAATTCTTGCTTACTATGATCTGCCTGTACTGCTCATAAACAAAGGTTTTCACTGTGCTTCGGTACATGTAATAATCAATCGATCAATCAATTAGCATCACAAGATAATTTGTTATTCTGTATATTAGGCTTAGTTAAAAGCACCTAAATTATGGGAATATGTTTTATTGTAAACAGTTGTATTTCTATTATTATTAAATAGAAAACAATGTGCACACTAGAATATAGCAAGTAATAAAAACAGAATATGCTGGAAATTACCAGACCAGTTTGATCCTTACAACAAGGTGCAGGGCTGGATGAACACAGCAGGCCAAGCAGCATCATAGGAGCAAAGCCTCTCTGCTCCTATGATGCTGCTTGGCCTGCTGTGTTCATCCAG
>NC_063332.1:43975012-44042800 GCF_021869965.1 Rhincodon typus | reverse complement strand
ACACAGCAGGCCAAGCAGCATCATAGGAGCAAAGCCTCTCTGCTCCTATGATGCTGCTTGGCCTGCTGTGTTCATCCAGCCCTGCACCTTGTTGTCTCGGATTCTCCAGCATCTGCAGTTCCTACTATCTCTGATCCTTACAACAGCTTGCTTTTATCTTTCAGGTTTCCAGAATACATAGTATTTTGCTAGAGTATAGAATGAGAAACAGCATTTGATTACTCATGTCTCCTACTGAACAAAAAATATTTAATAGGGGAAAATATTGATATCCTAGTGAAGTGACACTAAACCTGGGTTTGATTCATCAGCCGCACTTTTTAAGAGGATTAAAGGACTGTTTGAAGTAAGGAAATAGTAAGGAAATTTTTTGTTAGAAAACAAGAATTCTGTAGGAAAGGAGTTGGCGAATTGATCCTTTTCTATTCAATTCACACCATGTTTTAAAGTTCATCTCAGGTTTTAGTCGTCACAGGAATATTAGGGCTTGTATTTCCTCACTGGGGTAAATTTAACTTTTATGTTTGAGGGAGAAACAGTGACCATGAAGTGGCTGCCTTTTTCATTTTTTTAAAGCTTGCGCAAGAGAGTGGATTGGCATTATTGAAATCAATTGCTGATTTGTTGGCACCCAACATTTGCTCTACAATAAAAGCTAGAATTCTTCCCCATTTCTGCAGCTCAAATGTTTTCTTAGTACCTCAAAACTATTAGATTTCTTACTTCACTCAGTCTTTCCTTCGTAGAGTCATAGAGTCACACAGCATGGAAACAGACTCTTTGGCCCAACTTGTCCATGCCAACCAAGTTTCCTAAACTGAACTAGTCCCTTTTGCATGCATTTGGCCTATATCTCTCTTAACCCTCCTCTCCATGAACCTCTCCAAATGTCTTTTAAATATTGTAATCATACTCACCTCTACCACTTACTCTGGCAGTTCATTCCATACACGCACCACCCTCTTTGTGAAAAAGTTGCTGCTTAGGTCCCTTTTAAATCTTTCTCCTCTCACCTTAAACCTCTATTTTTGGACTCCTCGATGCTGGGGAAAAGATCTTGACTATTCACCCTGTTTATGTCCCTCATGATTTTATGAACCTCTCAGGTCACCCCTTAGTCTCCGAAACTCCAGGCAAAAAATATCCCAGCCTAATCAACCTCTCCTTAGGACTCAAATGTTCCAGTCTCAGCAACATCCTTGTAAATTATTTTTTTTGTACCCTTTCCAGTTGAATAACATCTGTCCTAAAGCAGGGTGGCCAGAATTGTGGCTTTATCAATGTCTTGTACAGCTGTAACATGACGTCCCCACCCTTGTACTCAATGCTCCGACAGATGAAGGCAAGCATGCCAAACGTTTTCTTCATCTAGCTGTCTAGCTGTGATGACTTTCAAGGAACTAATTGCCTGCATCCCTAGGTCTTTCTGTTCAACAACACCCCACTTTAAAAAAAAGTGATGGAACAAACCCAAGTTTGGTGTCACCTAACCATGAATTCTTTATTTTGCTCACCCTCTCTTGTAGTCTTTCCTAACTTGTTACTGTATTACCTTGGAACCCTACAACTCAATGGTCTCAATGTGGACTTTACAAGCTTCAAAATCTCCCCATCCCCGACCTCATCCCAAGACCAGCCCCTGCCCCCATCCCCGCCTCCTTGAGCTGTCCATCTTCTCTCCCACCTATCCGCCCCTCCCTCCTCACTGACCAACACCCATCCCAACTCTCTACCTACACTCACCTTTACTAGTTTCATCCCCGCCTCCTTGACTTGTCCGTCTTTTCTCCACCTATCTGCTCCACTATCCATCTTCTATCACCGCCCCCCATCTCTATTTATTTCAGAGCTCCCTTCCCCTCCCCCATTTCTGAAGAAAGGTCCAGACCCGAAATGTCAGCTTTCCTGCTCCTCTGATGCTGCCTGTCCTGCTGTGTTCATCCACCTCCACACTGTGTTATCTCAGACTCCAGCATCGGCAGTTCCTGCTATCACTGTATTACGCAATAGACTTTTAGGTTTCTAGTTGAGTTACTACAGCATGCCTGATGCCAAAGAATCATACATCAACATGGCTGAGCGTTTTCAGGGATTGAGAGGAAGAAAACAGAAAAGAGTCGGGGGAACGTGAAAATAAAAGGAACTGGATTATACTGAATAATAGAAATTTAAAAAAAACTGAGAACGATCTCTGGTAAGTAACCTGCAGAATATTCCTTCCTGATATCGAAATGACCAGCAGCAGCTCTCACCTCCAATGCCTCGAAGCTAAGGTAATATCTACGTGTTGCTGATACGGAGCATCAAAGCATAATAATCTGTAATAGTATGTTAGAACATGAATCCATTGTGAAAGCAATTCTACCCAGAAAGTTAACTTTCTAAAGAAAAACTAAATATTGGTGGGAAATTCTTAGGGTTTCACCCCCTCCACTTCTACATTGGAGGTGTAAGTGGGATTTTAGTAGAGTGGGAAGACCTCTCTGAATATCGACTTTTTTTTTGTCTGTAATTCTATATACAGTAATGCACAGTTGTTCAGCATATATCTGTGTAGATATAAAACATATCTTTCATAAATTGTGTACCTTTGCTCTCCAAATTATACTGAAGTGCCTCAGACAATCCAAAATGTGGGGGATACATTACAAATGACAATAATAATGTGTTTATACTTTATCGTTACTGCAGAAAAACAGCACAAGGCAAAGCCATAAACAAATAAATACTAAGCCAAAGAAAGAGATATTAGGACGATGAGCAAAAGTTTGTAGAAGACAATGAGGTTTGAAAATAATCTTAAAAGGCATAATGAACTGGATTTGGCAAACAGTTCCATATTGGGGAGCCCAAGCCATTGAAGGAATGGCTGCCAATTGTGAGTGGGATGGAGGAATATAAAAGGCCAGAGATAGTGGATAGGAGAGTTCAGGGGGAATATAGGTTGGAGAAAGATTATCACATTCTTCTCCTCAGTCAGCAAAGTGAAAAATAGTTAGCATCCTTGCTCCAGCCTACTGTACAGATACTGTCAAAAATTGTGCAGCTGCAAAGACTAGGATAGGATTGAGCTCAGCTATGTTATTGTCAATATTGAAATGTCACGGTCAAGACTCATGCATAAAGAATCTTTACCTGGATGAGTTACCACGGCATACCTGATGCCCAAAGAACCACCTGATGCTAACAAACTTTTCATCAACATGGCTGAGTGTTTTCGGGGATTGAAATGAAGAGAACAGAAAAGGGTCAGAAGGGAATGCATAGAAAAGGAACTGGATTATACTTTTTAAATCTTGTAAACCTTTTTGGAAGTCTATCTACTGTCACTATTCATGCCTTTTCTTCAAACTTCAACTTGAAAATGGAACATTCTAAAAACAGATATTTTATAAAAGGTTAAAAGGTGAAAATACGGAAAATATTACAGAAATACACAAGTGGTTGGTCAGTTGTGTCAGTGTTTGCCACAAAAGAGACAAGTTGATGTTTCATCTGTAACCTTCATCAGAACACTCCGTTGTAAAACAACTGTCCAACAGGAATTAATGTAATTCATACCAAAGTTGCAAAATGATTGCTTAATAGAACAGAGAAATTTTTATTTACATATAAAGACAGAATATGGTTTTTCATCAGATTTAAATTGATGTGAAAATTAAACATTAAGAACAATGCATTATATATTGATATTGAATATATTACTTCTTAAAGAAAAAGAAAAATCCTATTTTAATGTGGCTGCACAGAGGAGACTACAGTCAAAACACTAACCCAATTTTCTCTACTCAGACTAATCTACTGTTCATATTTTATACCTTCTGTTTGTGGCACAGTATTCTGAAACCATTTTCCATAGCAGAGTCATTTTAAAAATTATTTCAGAAATATTTCGTGCTTGGTTTCCACATTAATTTACTGTATCAGACGCACAGTCCCCTCCTACTTAGTAAGTAAAATACTCAATGTTTTTTCCATTATCAATGATCTTCCAGCAATTTTTCATGTTATTGAACAGCTTTCTACAAATTCCATTTTAATGCCACCATTGATTTCATTCCATTCTGTGCAGTAGCAGTAGTCTTTTCTTTAATATGTTTGCAGCATGTTCTACTTTTAATTAAAGGACAACTTCATCCTAATTACAATAGAATAAGCTGAAAGAAAGGTCACTTCAGACAGGGTTATTATTATTCTTTTTCCTCTCTTTCATCCAAATGAGCAAAGCTGCTGCTGATGGAAATTAAGTACAACTCACCTTGATTTATAGATGAAGTTTTAATCTGTAATTGTAATCGAGTATCTTTGCTATGCATGTCGTTGCGGTTACAATTTCATTCTGTACAAAACTGTCATAGGCTTTTTCTGTTCCTCAAGTTTCTGGCCGTATACTGAAGATGTGACCACTGCATTTCACTTAGTCATCTGCTTCTCAGTTTAGGTCCAGAATAAACTGTCTGGCCTCATTGCACTAACATGTGGTAATGTATCAATTTAAGGCCATTTGTCTTCCCAACATCAGTCCCCTTATAAATGTTGGGATGTGGGAGTTAGGACAGCATAAGGAGGGTAATCACAGCTGGCAATGGCCTACAGAAAAGCTATGCATATAATTAACTTATTTTTTGTTAAATACAAATTTAACATTTCTGAGTCAGAATTGGTTACTGCCTTTGGCCCTAATCCCAGGAAACAGAGGCTGCAGACAGACCTGCGCGACTGTAGTTTCTGAGATTGTTAACTCAGCACATAAATTTAGGATTTACATAGCTCAGTGCACACAACATTTAGAAACAGAAGCACTACAAAAGCTTGTACTTTTATTTTGCAAACAAAATACAAATTGAAAAATGGTTGCATGGAAACAAAAAGTAGATTGGCCTCATGGACTTTTTATGACACTCAACCTTCATTAGTTCAGGTCAGAAGATTATGTCTGTGGCATTGATGGATGACAAAATTAATATTGTAATATAATTTACACATAGACATAAGCACAGCTGTATAGTTCAATACGAATGAACGAATATTAAATTATGCCTTTTCACACCACCAGACGCTGAATAGATGCAAAACTCAGAAAAAACCAGAACAATGCCACTGGCAATAAAAAAATTGACTGATGTCAAATCACTGCCAAAAGGCACAGGAGAGTTGTAAAGTGCATTTTTGCTTTGAGGTTACTGTACTAAAAATGCATTTGTGTTAGAGCATTGCTGTGACAATCAACGCTGAATCCTAACTCTAAGTACAGCAGCTTACAACCTTCAGAATGGCAGTGCTCTTTAAGAAAGCTGACATTTGTTTCAATGTTCAGTTTAAAAGTGATCAAATAGTAAGATCTCAGAGTTTTGTATCAGACTCAATAAATGAATGCACTCCCAGTGACAGTAAACCATTTGTGCCAGCAAGTATTCATGTTGGAGAATCAATCTGTGTTCAGAAGAACCCAACTGAGTGGCTGAAAAGGACATCATGACAGGCTTGAGCAGGGCAAAATAAGTCAGGTTCCCAGTCCTTCTTGCAATCATTGATCCTTACTAAAGACTTTACATGATTGTTATAAAAACAGAAGAAACAATTTCACCTCACATATGGGACAGAGTCTTCTGCACTTGATTATGGCCAGCTTGGAGGCAGGAAATGGAAGGAAATAAATGGAATGGTGGCGTAATTATTCCAGTCAACCTTGCCACCTTCCAGTGTAATTACGTTCTGGGTGAGAAAGCCCTTTATCTGACATCTACTCCCCACACCCCTGCAACACCTTGCACCCCCACCCCACCACCACCACAACCATGATGACACCACGCCCTAGAATTGAGCCTCAAGTAGATAATTAAATGGTCACTTGAGGTCATCCCAACACCTCTGGTATTAATCCAGCTGCAGGGAGGGCTGTCAACGGGTGGCTGGACATTGGGAAGGGGGTGGCAGACAACTAAGAGATGAGCCCCTGTTTTTGCTGTTGACTCTCCTACCCTCCCCACAACCCATAAACTACTTGCTGAGGCTATTTATCCATGGCCCGAGTCAGTCCACCATCCTGGGGGCCCCTCTGCTTGTCCTGCCACCAGCCTCTGACTCACCAGCAGCTCTCCATACAGGGGATTTCCGCCAATGGGGTTTTGAATCTAGTGTAAGGTATGCCAGTGACCGCGTTACTATCTAACGATGGGCTTATGGTTAAGCAGGCAAAAAGAGCCAGCCCAGGTCTCTTGAAGCTCTGCAGCTGGCTGGCAACACACTCAATGCCACAACAAGATTCTTGTAAATGTGGTTGTGATTTGTATGGAATCATTATTTTGATCTTGTCCGAACTTAGATTCGAGAAATGTAAAAATTTGCTCATAAGCCCAAAACTGATTATCCATATTGTAATTGCTTCCATCAAATGATGTCTTATACATTTGATAAAATGCATTTGTCTATAGCAGACTGATATTCCAAAAATATGAATTTTGATGGTTACTGTTACAGAGGGAGCTTTAAGACACTACTTCGGAAACATTACCACGAGGCTTCAGATGGGAGATACAAGAGTGCTTCATTTGGCTGTGATATTCATATAATTGAGAGCATAGTATTTTACTCTGGACTGTGACACATCTTGTGAAATAGCCTGCTGGAGAGGAATAATGGCACAAAGAGCAACTGCTGAATTCATAGCGTTCAGTTAAAAACAATTATCCAAGCGTGAGTTAATACAATTTTTTGTAAAACAGTAATTGCTAAGTTATAGCAGACTATCTGCTGTTTTCTGAAACACTAACATTTTTTAAAATAATAAGAGATTGTATCTTGTATGCTAAAACAAAATTCTGACATTAAAACAATATATGTTATACTCAAACTGCAACTAAAACTTAATATTCTGAACTGGCTGGCATGAAGGGTCTCATTGAAGCATTAAACTGGTTTCCTTCTTTAGTAGTTCTACATTTTCAAAAAATCTTCCTTTGATTTTAATCTTTTATTGAGTTTATTATTCTCCCTTTCCAGGTGCTTTCTTAGCTGTGGCCTTCCTCCCAGCCTCTCCGTGCAGCCCATTCTTCTCCAAGGCTGCACTGCGCTACTGCCTGTCCTGTGTGCATGTCAGATAAGGTCTAAATTAAATATTTGATAAATTGAGAAAAAAAGTTCTTTTGCAAAATTTATAGATGCCAAAATTAATGTTTTTATTTTCAAATCCTCCATGGTACTTATTGTAATAACCTCAGTAAAATTACATTTGTATTTTGGTAAATTTCATACAGAAGTACAGTACACCTATAATCACTATAAATTAGAGCTGTAAATCTGTGTTCATGCTTTAGGTACATACTTTGTTTTACATTTTATGTTTATTTGATGTCTAATGCACAGACATTGATACTTCCTGCTGGAAGCCTGTCTATATTAAAATGTTTTAGTTGAAAATTGTAAACAATGTTTAAAATCAAGAAGTGATTTAAAAAAAACACAACTGGTTTCATTTATAATATAGCTTGGAGTTGAATGCTTTTCTTTGTAGAGGGCAAGAGCTGTTCAGTTATAGGATGATAGGAGTCGTATTGAATCAAACTCGTTTCCCTCTCTTTTTTTTCCCCAAACTAGAACGAACTGCTTTCCCTCCCTTTCCTTTCTGACATTGCTTCATCACACAGTTGAGAGTCATGAAAGCATTTTTGTTTTGAAACAGATCAGAAATTACTAAGTAATAGGAGTGTAAACTATTAAAAAGATGTGAAGACACAGGAAAGAAATCATTGTTTATATTAATACTATTTCCTCTTGTTGACGATATACAAAGTACACAGTGCTATGGCCACTTGAAAGTACCACATAACATGGTCCTTTACAATCAGGGCTGTTTGCTGGAGGCTTGGTTATTAAAAAAAATACATGTTCTATTTGAGATAATACTAAATCAGAGAACCTTTTCAGGTGTTTACATTTATGGTATGATATTATAAAATGCTTCTCCTTTTCCAGCATCCTATTAATAGCAACATTCATTTAAAAGGGACCAACTGTATTTAACAGTTTACATAATAAGAGTACCTTATTCTCTGAGAACTGCCTCCTCCACTGAAATACCGCCAAGGCTCCATATTCTTAATTTGAATAAGTACAGAAGCACAAAGCCCCGCTGAGTTACACTAGAAGTCTCATCCATCCTTGAGCGCCCTTTATCCATGAGACTTTAGGTCAAAGGTTTTGTACTTTAAGTCATTAATTATAATCCATGTCTCTCATCAAGAAAAGTGATGTTTGCTTTTTAAAGCTCTGTTCAAATAGCTCTCCTTCACTAATGCATTGAGATTTCCCAATCATTTCTATTCCCAGATCAGAGCTGAAATAGACAAAACACACTAATTAGGCACCTTCATTTCCCCTCCAGAGTGGTCTTATTTTTACTTTTAAAAAAATCAGGGAGATAAAACAAATAATCTTTTTCCCTCCTCTTTTCTTTAAATCGGACTCTCAAATTTCACTCTCTCTTTCAACTTTGAGCTGGGAATTGAAGTTGTCCTGGGCCAAACACATAGGCATTTGCAATTAGTGTTGAACGTTACATTGAATTGCGTAAACATTTCAACAGAGAAATGGGTCATTTGTGCCAAATAGTCAATGCCAGTGTTTACTCTGTCTATAACTAAAAAGAATTCTCTGCTCATGGTGGTGGTTAGGGGATGGGGGGGAGGCATGGGGGGTGCTGGTGGTGATCTGTGTTTGTGAGTGTTATTCCTGTTTCAACCGCCAGGCAGTGCTCTACCATAACTACTGATGCTTGGTCAAAAATGAGATTTGATAGTCCAATGCTTTCCTGCTTAAAAATACTGGGCTGTTCAAGCAACCTTATCTAACAGGTGGTAATACCTTCATTCGCAGAAGATGGAGTGTGTCATTACTGACAAGTCACAATTCGTTTCTCTGACACAGCAGTTCATATTCACTGCACCTGCTATAGTGTGTTTACATGAAGCAGGTTGTATTATTTGTATCCATCTGTAATCTATCATTTTCTCCCTTTCAGTCACTTCTTTCTCTCCTTCATCTCTGCTTTATCTACAGCACAGCTGCACCATTTAACTATTTGAAGGATGTAGTGACAGCTCTTAAAGGCAACCTTTTTAAAAAAAAATATGCAGAGAGCACTGTAAAAAACCAGTCCTGCTGGGAAACTCCAGACAGCTCTTTAAATGTTACTTGGTACTGCTCCTCATTAAAAATTTACTCAGCATTTTCTACACATGCATTTGGCTAAAAATATTTTGAAAGCTGCAAAGCACATCCTGTACTCCAGGGGTTTATTTGCATATAGTATGTAAAGGAGTGTTATTAGGTATCTCGACAATGGAGCATTACTATTTAAGGAAACCCCTTTTTTTGGGGGTGACCTTATTATCACATTGAAGTCATGCATAGTGTTTCAAAATATTCCTCTTCCTGTCAGCTGTTGTAGAACCACGCACTAAAATTCAGGAAAGAGATAAACAGTGCCTTGATGAAAATAATCTTGCATTCTGTGAGGACACAGTCTCTGAAAAGAATTAATGGCTGCCTCTCCAGAAATGTTTTTGCTGCAATATTCTTCTCCTTGCCCCTCCTTTAGTTGACTATCAAGTTGGCCCAGCCCTACTTAAAACTCTAGCACACTTCAGGTTCATTGAAAACAAGCTCTGTGGTAGGATCTCACTTAGGAAAACTGTGGTAAGAACACAATTGTTGAAACACATCTTACTGACCTGCTACTTACACAAGTCAGGTCTAAACTTGGCAGTCATCCTTATCATAAGCTTCTGATTCCAAATAGACCCATTCTTTCATACCTGGCTCAAACTTCTCAGGCTACTGAAAAGCTGCAGGAGATCCAGTGGAAAATGAACATAATGCAACCACTGAAATTTTATTTGAAAATGTGATGATATTGAAATTTGAATATCATGTGTGTTACTCAAGCTTTCTGCTTACTAGTTATGTCTACCAGTTCCCATAGTGATACTGCATTCTCATGACTAACTCACAGTTGTCTGTTATTCCTCTGGGTATAGTGTTAGTCCAATAGTAGGACCACCAGGGCTGCTATCATTGGCTACTGCAGACAGAAGGATACAAACCTCCTTTGACTAGTTACAACAGTCAAGCTTGTTAATATTGAGCCATCCTGCCATACTAAGTGCAAGGTTATACAAGGATAAATGTTTATGAATATTACAGTAAAGGTCTGAAGATTATTAGGACAATTATATATTAATGTCTTCATACTGTCATTCATATTGCACTGGTATAACAACCCATGCCACGATTCTGGGGAGATAATTTGTTATGGGCTGTGTGTTTCCTTATTTATTTCTGATATTATATTCTATTAATGTTTATGAGAAGTGAGGCACATAGGTACCAGGGCAAGGACCTATTATGGAAAAGGTTCCATCCTTTACAGCTCGTACGAAGCTTATTATAACTGTTGTAAGGATAAGTCATTTAGTAGGTTTTATGAAGGCGATCAAATTGTTCACTCACTAGCTGACTCACATAGATCCCACTGGCCACATTCAGATAGATCATGGAAGTGCTCCCCGAAGCATCAGGTGGAAAGGTTGCCTGATATATTTGGCGAATAACATGGAAGTGTTATTTGACAAAACATATGCAGGCTTATCAAGTAGATCATGTTGAAAATATATTCAGCCAAATACACAGAAGGATTATGAGACAAATCGCATGGAATGTTAGCAAGCTGATTACATGATCATGTTTTTGATATATATTATTAAGTAGATTATATAGAGGGAGCTGTTATATATCACCTGCAAAGGTTATCAAGCAGACACATGAAGTGTATCTTAAATAATATGGAAATGAGAGTTTGACCAAACAGAATGCATATTAGGTTATAAAGTATACCATTCTCAGCTATTAGTCAATTAACATTTAACAATTATCTGAAAGAATTATCAGAGAGAATCACGGATGCCTCAACATTTAAAATTTATGTGATGCCATATATGGAAAGGCAGGGGAATAAAGACAGAACTAGAAAGAAAGTGTGAAATAGTCTCATCTCAGGATTTCTGTGCAATAGGTGCGAATTTCTATATCAAGACCAGAAAATTTGCATGCAGAGTTCTAAACTTGCCTTCATTAACAGAACAAAAAATCCATAACTGTTGTTTATTTAAATAAAACTTCACTCTTCTCTGATATATCTTTGTATCGGACTATAAAACACAACTTTTTGATGAAAGACTTGGGGTGAAATAATAAATTACTTTTGTCTTTTAAATGCTGAAGGTAAAATCTCTGGATGTCACCACCTAGATGGATAACCAATCTCTCTTATTGCTTTGGCATAAACGCTGGATAACGTGTATCGTTTGTTAAATTGACAGACTGACACCAGCATATCTTTCATTCATTGTTTCAGAGCGATAAATATCAAAATGCTTTGTTCTTTCAGATGACATTATACAAATCAATTGTATTTATAAAGTTAAATTCTTATCTTTCCTTATAATTGCACAGTCTCATTGCCATTTTCATTTGTCGTATATATTTTTCTTATTTCTGCTGCTTTCTGTCTGACTTCAAAATTCATTCCATTCATTATTAGGTTTTTTTTATTCTTCTGCACTTGGGGTCAGTTAGAATTAGCAGATGGTCATAATCAGTGTCAGAACAAGTAGTAATCAAGATGTGTTATAATATTCATAAACCTAATACAATAACTCATCAGGTTATGAAAATTGTTAATGTAGCCTATTACATTGTAACTAATACTTATTATAGCTTGGTTGCAACTTTGTAAATTACTTAATAACACAAAAAATGAAAATATCATGATCTATAATGTGTTCATTTATATGTTTCTCTATGAATATTCTGAACACATGGAAATGCTGACCGGATTGCATTTCTTTACATGTTGGATTAATTTTCCAAACATTCATTTGATAACAGAAATAAAACTGGTATGAACTATTGTTCTAACAAAATTTGCATAATGTGAAGCTGATCCTTGTCTTACCTGAATGTGCAAAGAAGATTTAATATGAGCAAAGTAACCTTTTGAGATCAGAAACTTGCCTCACAAACCATGAGACTGTCTATGCCTCTACCTTGATGTGAATGTCATTGTTTTACAATATTCTAATACTGACAGTAATTTTACATCACTGTAAGAAAGCATAGTACCGTTAGGAATCAGTTAGACCCTTCTTTATTTTACCTCCAAAAAACATTTTATGGCTAAAGAAAATGTTCTATTTGGTAATTCACCTTCATAGCATCTTTCTCCATATTTTGGTCTTAGCGGTACAATACATCATAATTTTAAATGAACTGATTTAAACCTTGTTGATGGAAGGCAGGATGGTACATGTTAATTTCTGCTGTCTAGGCTAAGCATTTCTCCCAGTGCGAAACCACACTATCCAGTCATATAGTCAGGGATTAGAAAACTTAATGTATTGCAAGATAATAGAATCTTAGTGTCAGGCATCACCGAGATGAGAACCTGAAGACATCGAATATAGAACAAATATGATACATGTTTCACTGCTGCATTGCCTAGTCTTCTAATATCCATCTTTTTGTATTCCTTATTTTTATCTGTGCCAGGTGTCTGCTTGAGAATGAACTTAAATGCTTGGCAACACAAAAGAGATATCTCTAGAGTACAGCACGCTCACTTCCAACCCCCACCCCCAAAACTCTCATTATTGTGCGACACCATGTGCTCTGCAGCAGCCTGTTAATGAGACATGGCAGATACAGCAGGCTCACAACTCTCATCCTCTTCTGAAAGGAAGCATTTCCTTATTAAGCTCCGTCTCATTACTTTCAGCTTCAGCCATTCAATAGACAATAATGAGGAAGTGTAAGTGCTTGCTCGCTTGCTCTCTCTGACTCAGATGGAACTACATGTGTAATCATCTCAGCATACATTTTTGCACACATCTTGCACCTCCCATTGGACATTCTTACTGGCTTTTCCTTTGTTTATAAAAAAAAAGTCTGCAATTTCTCACAATGCCCCTGAGTTTCTAGCAGGTCAACAAAGACCAAACTGTCTCCAATTCATGCAATCAGTCTCTTATTTCTCTGTTATCGCACATCCACTCATGCATTCACTTCACATAATACTGTCTTGCTTATAATCTAGTGCACACTGTGTAATGAGATTTCTAATGCAAAAATGTATTCTAAAATATTGCTGACAAATGGTTCAGATGTTGTAAACATGCTCAAAAGATCTGACAAACATGCATGGCATGCAAAATTAATTCAAGGAATCGTGTTCTTTTCCTATATCAATATTTAATACACTCCCAAATTAGTTCAAACAAACTCCAACAAGCCACTTAAAGTTAGAAACTAGTCATTTGGAGAGTCTCTGCAGTAGGACTGTGAGCTGTATCATGTATAAACCACCTTTAAATGAAATGAAGCCTTTATTGTTTTACATAAGCTCATTAATTCAGGATGCCAACAATATCAGATGTGGATGTCTAAGGTTGCAGCCTCCCTTTTCTCGATAATTTACTTACCAACTTGAAAATTGATTTCATAACTTCAAAACCAACCCACCAGCCAAACATTGCTAGACAGCGAGGAAATGAATTTACAGAAATTAAGTTAGCGCTCTTCTCTCATCCTTTTCTTTCCAAATGTTGCTATAAGTATATAAATACCTAAACTCACAATATCCATGATTTTAAGCTGCAGTTTTCTTTCACTGATATCAAATTGTTAATATGTAAGAGGTTTCAGTTTTAGTAATTGTTCTGCAATGTATCTACATTTACTGTTTAGTATTTATTGGTAAAATGAATAAGATGCTATCAGAATGTTTCTAAAACGGCTTTAGTCATCGAACATGTGGCAAGATGTTCACCAAAAGACACATCATCCCGATCACTGTAAACTAGAGTGTTAACCTTTAGCATGCTAACAAAAATAACATGTTGTCAGATTCTATTTTTGATGTGCCATGGAGCAGTGAAAAGTAGATGGCAGCTGAAAGTCCACAAACGGATGGAACAGCTTTTTTTTTACACACATGCAAGCACAAAGATTGGTCTTTCGGGTCTTAATTATTTGTGTCTAACGGCCACCAATTACTGCGTAAACTAATAATATTACCTAACAATATAACAGTGAAGTGCCTGGTGGCCGAACCTCCCCCATCCACCCAGTTGCAAATGTGATTAAGTTTGGAAGATTTGAGAATGACAGACTATTACATCCGATGAAGAGGATAAATAAGGAGATGGGGGGATGCTTTTTAAAAAAAAACTGGAAGGGCTGCTTCATAGTAGTGACAGCTGTTGACTTAAATACATCTCTACAATGGTAATGAAGTGGGCCATGGGAAAGCTGAAGGCTTCTGTATGATAATAAGTCTTGACAAAAGCCACACAGCCCCATGACAGTAGGTGGTTATACACTGAATACATAACGATTCTCACTACAGCTACCAAGTATAAATCTCTGACTCTGTATTTATACACATTTTTAATCAGTATTAACACAGTTTAAACACAGATTGAATCAGAGGTGACACGGATGATATTAATCTAAAAACTTCAATCACAATTTTTTCTTTCCCATTGTTAGTCTGTTGAGGATAACTCTAATGCAGTTTTGCTTTTTACTATTTATATATTTCATTCAGCATGAAACATTACTTTCTATCATCCATCCACACATATATAAAATATACGCGTATGTAAAATGCACATATACGTTTTTAAGCATACATAAAACCCCATATATTGCAAGAAACATTGAGGGAGGGACAGGAAGAGGAATTATAAGGTGACTAAGGCACGGAATAGAAGAATTAAAGGATTTGGTGAAGTTTGCATTGGTTGGCTTTCGAAAATGTTCAAACTTACGCCACCCTCCAATTAATGAAAAGAAAGGGTAAGGAACAATGATCCAGTACAGAGTGTTTCATGCAAAGATTGTATGGCCCGCGTTCCCTCTCAACCCCAAACCGCGCTGGTTGGTAACACGCCTGCTTGGATTTGTCAGCTTGTTATAAAATATGTATTTCCAGCAGCAGAGTTAATCGATGAGAGAGGATGTCACAGCTGATTGCATAAATGACTTTTGAAAGCCAGTCTTAAAAATGTCCATAATCACACTACAGTCTTCCCTTAGCTAGATCTTAAAAGAAATACACCCCGTACTGACAAGGCAAGACATCGCAGCTCTTTAAATAGAATATAACATGCCCATTGTCATCCACGTGGCTCATCTGTACTTGAATATCCTCCTACCTTTCTAAAAGCTGTCATGTACTTCACCTATATATAGACAAAACGTTTAAACACACATCAAAAAGACTAGAGGCTGCATGTGATACAGATGACGGGTTACACACCCGTGAAGCGATCACCATTCCAGAGCTCAAAAAAATCTTCTTTTTTTGTTCTCTCTCAAAGCCTTACCATAGTGGAATCCAGATTCCACTTTCACACCCCCATACAACTTGGACCAAATGCATAAATAGATACAGCGGACAACACTGCCAATAATACGACGAACGACTTTCATTTTAAAGTTTTATTACTCAAAATCTAAACAGCGCCTGAGGAGATGCGGTAACTTTTTTTTTGCATGGAAGGTAATGGCGCGAATCCAGCACCAAGGGAAGAAACTTGAAAGAATTTCGTGAACTTACCCCAGGTAATGTCTTCTGTTCATGCAATGCACTCTGGGCCTTCAGAGCAGATTCCCTGGCACAGTACGTTAGGAAGGCACAACCTAATGATTTAATTAAAAACACACACAAAACATTGTGTTTAGAATTTTGCCGTCACCTTTTCTGAAATGGTTTTGCTGTTTATTGTCCTAACATCGTAAATATTGGGCACATGCTACGCTCGTGTCACTAACAGCTATGTGACTAAACCACTTGCATACTATCGACTTATATCATTTTGTTCGACTTATATCGTTAGCCACAGTTAACTTGGAATATAAAACATGTAAAAGTGTGTTCACTTTTAAAAATGCTGTCCTCTTGCATTATTAATGCCAGAGCAGTTGATTATAGTAGCACAACTATATGCAAGTATACTATTTAATTCCAAAACATACTTCAGCACAAACACAAAATATGCACCTTCAGACATAGCTCAAAGGTAGCACACAGGACTCATGCACTTGTTCACTCTTGGAGATGCTTTAGTCCTTTCAACGCACATCTGGAGCAACATTTTGGTTTCATTTAAAAAGGGACACTGGATGCAATTCGATGGCAGAGAGCTAGTCTGTTTAAGGCTGCGACAGTTACTTTATCAGAGGTCTGTGCTGTCTTGCACAGTGGTCTGGCATTTGAAGTTAACCCGCAGGAGTTGTCACTGCTGATGTACAAGCACACCTTCAGCAACTTCTACTCTGCAGCTCCAACCCAGCCGTATACAGAGAAAAGGGGGCTGTACACATGGTTCTGACCCAGCTTCTGTGGAGCAGACGCCAATAACATTTCTTTTTAAAAACTGACCACATACTCGAGAAATAATTCAAAGTTTAATATTCCGACTAATCTCGGAAATGAGATACGTTTCTTTTCCTTAAAATATCTTAAACTGGAAAAGAACAATGCAAAATCATAACATGATTAGTAGACAATGATCTAAAGCTTTAAAGGGAACTAGTGTTTGGAATCACACCACCCAGATTATTGAAATGCTATCCTAGTTTATTGAAAGGAGTAAGCAGTCTTATCCGCCTCCGAGTATGCGGCCGGTGAGCTCATAAATATTGCATTTTAAATTATAGATAACTCAAGGCTTTTTTCTCATATCTTACCTTGTACCATCTCCCTCCCTCCTCCATAACCTTCCCACCCCATCGCCCTGTCCCCAACACGCGGACTGACTGTGCACCTGCACACTCTAGTGTGCTTTTCTTCATTTCACACAGCTGGGTCACTTCGCTTCTAAAATGAACCGTACAAGTCCTGCAAGTTATGAGTGTATGTGTGTGTGGCTGGCGCTTATCACCAACCGTGTTCACCACCACATGCACCCGCCCCCCACCCGCCCCATATCCCGCACTCCTCACATAGTTTCAGTCATCCCAACCCAAGTCTTGCTAATCATTAAATAGATATTAAAAATAAAAGTTGTCTTCTTTTGACATGAAGACTGTTCGAGCGGAAGAGCTATCCTTCTGAACTGTTAACTCGCAGTGAGTCTCTTTCAACTGGAGGAAGACAGAGAGAGAAAAAAAAACAACTAAAATGATCTAAAGACAAAAAGAAACGGGAGGGTGGCGGAGACAGACAACTACACTGTTCGCCGAGTGCTTTGAAATCTCAAGTTCTTTCATTCTGCGCGAAGTGTGCAGAGAGGAAGCAGACTAAAAAGCCAGCCTTCAGCACCCATCAGTTACCAGGTTTCTTTCTTATAAAATAAAATCACGGACCGCTCCTTCTCTTTAAAACATGCTTTTCTTTAAAAAAAATAAAAAAAAACTAAGTAACGAGTTGGTGCCTCATGTTCTCGCCTGTCACACAATCCTTCAGCACCCTATCACTAACTGGCTAGACCCCAACATGAAAAATAAAGCATTAAAGAGACAGAGAGAAGCAACACAAGCCCACTCAGATCGCAGCGAGTTTGGGGAAAGCCCTGAGTGGCTTTCAGAGCAGCGAAGGCAGTGCTGAGAGTGTACAGACCCTTGTGCATGCCAGTGAAGCGATCCTTCAGCACCGTGAGCTCGTAGATCTTGCCAAATTCCTCAAAGAGGGGCTTGAGGTCCTTCTCCTCCAGGTTGCGGGGGATCTGGCCGATGAAAAGTTTGATGGCGTCGTGGTCCTTCATGGGGATGGTGCTGTTCTGGCTGTGGCTGAGTCCGTTCATAGGCCCGTTGGCAGTGCTGATCTGGATGGTGGTGCTCAGACTGACTGCTGGTTGCTGTTGTTGCTGCACGCCGTTCGTTAACGTGGCCATCTTTCTCCCACACTGCGTGACGTCAGGCAACTTTCCTTTACATTGACTCGGCCGTTTAAACAGACTGGATGGGCTCAAGGTCGGCGCAGAGCCGGGGTGGAGAAAGCAGCCTGTCTCCCCCCCACCCCAACCACCTCACTCCCACTCCCCCTCACCCCTCCCTCCGCCTCCCTCTTTATCCACACACAACACCACCCCAGACAGTGGTAGCTTCCACCCATCAGCCATAAAAAGCCGGCTTGCGCACGTTCCTCCCCTCTCTACCTCCAATCATCATAAATCCCTTCCCTCTTTACTACCAAAATTAAAATGGGAAAAAAAATGCAAGAAACACAAAGCACTCCCCCCATTCCCGTGAGTTCTCGGGTTGCGTTGGACGCATTTCAAAATAATAAATAAAAAGACGAAATACAATTTGCGAGCAGGAGCATGTATTCGGAATGAAATTGTGTTGAAAGGATAATGTAGTGAGATCCTTGACTATTCGGAACTGTCTATTGCATGACACCACATTTTTTTTTTCTCTCTGGGCTTGATCATCATGTTGCAAGCGAGAGGTTCCGAGTGCCTCTTAGAAAACATGCGATCGGGAACAAAGAGACTCGGTCCCTGCCTGGGAGAAAGCGACCAGCTTGGGAAGGGGAGGGGAAGGAGGGTGGCTGGGTTCAATAGACGTCCATATCAGTTGCTGAATATAAGATTTCAAAGATGACAGCATTTTATATTACACGTTTGGCATTTAAGGAGGTGCGCTGTCTTATATGGAAGCTTTTTATAGGGGGTGGGGGGTGGTTGGTAGTCGAGACCAGGCGGAGAAAGAGTGAAGTCAAGAAACTGGTGTTTTTGTTTGAAATGTACTAAGCGACGAGCTGGTACCTCACATTGACACAGAAAGCTTCAACAATCCCGCTGCTATACAAATCAGGCACATCTCACAATTACTGTATCCAACTACTGCACGGTTCAAAAGGGAGCGGGACTGAGGTACAATCAGAAGAAAACGGTGGTTTCGCCCCGGAACTCTGGTTTCCGGCTCTCTCTTGCTTGGATTTGCATTTAGTGGGGGGAAGATTTTGTGACCCGAATACTCCCGCTTCCCCGAGTTTATTTTTGGATCCCAAAACACAGAAACAAGCCAACTGGAGCGATCAACGTGCTCCAGGTCAAATCACATCACGCCCCAGGAGTCACCTCCTACCTCCATTCAAAACTATTACACGATGATTTAAAAAAAAACTTTCCGGCTGCACCGTGCTAATTTTCTGTGCTCCAACACATTGAGAGAGGGCTAAGGTAAGTATACACGCACTACAGTTTAAAGTAGCTTTATTGTTAAACAGCATTAAAAGGGACTAGCTTTGCTAGAGCCGCCCCAGTGAAGAGATGTAAAGCTTTCAGGGAGCAATGTAGAAAACACCAATAACAACAAACACGAACTAAAGGAGCTTAAAAAAAGGCGTCGATCAAAAAGCTTAGAAGGTGTGTTTGCTTCAGAAGTCTCATATTATAAAAGATAGGACGCTCGGTATTGGTCAAAATCAACCCAAGACAAAATTTGCTTCATGATAAAAATCTATTTTGTTCCGGGGAGCGTTCGGTGTGAAATAGTGTGTTAGGCTGGGCGGGTAGATAGATCGGATATTTGGAGCTTTTCCCTATTTCGTTTCTATTCAAAAGACACTCCTTCCGCCCATCTTCCCGCGCCAGATAAGACACGCACAATTTCTTGTCGGTTTTATCATTGATTGCCTGCAAGGAAAAGTATATTTGGCTCGTTCCCGAAATCTGAGCATAGCACAGCTATAAAGAACTAATGGTGGGTTTGACGGCACGTTAACGTGTAGCTAGAACCACTCGCCCTGTAACTTGGTGTTTGGCTGCTTCTTTTAAAAATAAAAACCACAGCATGGGGAAATAAAAGTGTCGACTTCCACGAGCTGCCCATACAGTGGAGGACTGGTGCTGTCTCTATCCAAGGTGCTGAAACAGCCTCTCGAGTGAAAGCTGTTAGCAAACAGTTTGCTGTTTCGCACATACACGCGGGTTGCTAAGAAACACAGTCTCTTATACTTTATCTTCCTTTTGCGGCCAGGACTGTACATACAAATTATTAACAACAATTACTCCTGTTATTCATCCGAGTTTCTTGACGTCAAATCTATTCAAGTTTCATTTGCAGCGAGGGGGAAGAGAGAGGGTCTCCAAGCACACATGTAGCTAACTACAGGTCTCCGGGAAGAATAGAAAGCTGTCTTGCTCGAACACATTAATGGACTTATTTCTAATCTAGGATAGTCTTGAAAAAAAAACACTCCAAAAAGCAATACATCTTCAAGAGCTCGTTTATTTCATTTTTGTAAATTCTGCAGTACGCAAGTCTTTTTAAAATAAAACCAGATATTAAATCGCGTATTTTACCCAAAAGACAGTTTTTGGGGGTGGGGTAGGTGCCGTGGAAGGGAAATATGCTTGCCTGAAGGTGATGGGCTGTGTACATTCTTTGATGTTTGCACGCTGCTTTAATTTAACTGATTAAAATAGCCTTGATGTTTAAACCTCACGCGCCTGTTTTTCTCCCTCAGTATAATTCACATTCACACAGGGCAGCAAGAGGCTAGATTCAGCTGGATGAATAATTTTAAGGGAACAATTTGAAGGCAACCATTGTTAACGGGGTCTTTTGGTCAGACAAAACGAGACCCGGCTTGAAGTGGTGAAACAACTAGGTTCACATTTAGAAGCGGCGCTTTGAGCAGAAGAAGCGACCGACCATCCTTGTGACTCGATTTAACTGTTTACAAGTCTCTTTCTTCTCAAGATGATCTCCCGAAGACGAACCAAGTAAGCAAGCCCTTAACAAGTGCCCAAATAAGGAACATGTATAAAACACACGCAGCCATGTGATTTTTTAAATCTAAATTTCATGCAACCAGAAGAAGTGAAAGCTGGTAGCGATTAATCGCAAACTTTGAATTTAAGGTGGGGAATTAAATCACGAGTGAAACTTCATTGATTTATTTGCATAAAGCTCACCGTTGAACTTAAATACAATTGTTTAAAAAATGTTTCTTTTCTCTCGTTAAACTTTGAGCACGATTTGTGTATTCTAACCAGGATAATGTAAATCTGTGATAATGAGGACAGCTTAATGTTGATCATAAACAAACTGTAGAATTGTTTTATAGGAGTATTAGTCCATGAACGTTCAGTGTATACCATATAGTGTTAGACAAGATCAGCACCTTGTAAAACAACTTTACATGCCTACATGTGGGATTTCTCTTTTTCAGTTCGGGGCTATTTACCGTGAAAAATACTTTTTATTAAAACATGTATCAGATTAAACCGCTAACAATTGATTTATCTATTTGATGCGACTGTACATTTGAGATTCTATGAGAAAGTTCCTTTGTGAACATTACAATGCTCCTCACATTCAGAACAGCAAGTACTGCTCTTTTCTGTGCTTACTGAATAGCATTGGATAGAAAATTGAAAACATTACTGGAATATAGGGCTGACGATCCTGACCTTGAATTGAAAACTACTTCGAATAAACATTGTGAAAAAATGTTTCTCTATGGCATCAATCAACAACGCGCAAAGAGGCTTCGCAGTTTGTATTCCAGAGCAACTGAAAGCAAACAAAAGGCAAAAATAAAAATAAGCACCAGAAAATACTTCAACTGACAAAAAAATTCAATCATCATTCGTCTTAGATTTTCAGAACTATAATCCCACACAATGTAGATGATACCAAGGACAAATGATAATCCAGCATTCACTGTACGGTAAAGGCTAGCATTAAGGAATGACATTTTTATCCATAACATCTAGAAATCTTGAGTTTTCATTTCTAAAAAGAGGTTTCCATGATAACACAATTAAAATTGACAAAGGGGAGAGTTGGGGGTGATTTGCCATTTTCATTCTCCAGTCAGTTATTTCAACTTGATTTTCCTAATAGACATTATTATATGCAAATATACCACATACTAATACAATTTAGAAATATTAATGCTTTGATAAACACAATATTTGTCTGCAGATTCTAATTATTGAAAATGTTATATGAATGCAAAAATCAAATCTTCAATTTATAGCTTTTTTTTGATACCTTTAATGCAGCCAAAAGACAAATGTTAATTTATTTGCAAAGAAAACAAAAACAAAACAGTAGTTTGAATGCAGTACAATGAGGAACAAAAAAAATTGATTTAATACAACATGTAAACTTAGGTTAATTCATTTATAAAAATCCAAAAGTTAAGTTTTATCAAAATAGCTCTAACAATATGAGTATTAACATTGGATGAGTGACTAAGTGTAAGACTACCAATGTGAAAATGTCTGAAAGTTGTTATTTTTATTTATTTTTATTTTTCTTCTGTCAATCTTGAACTTCATGTCCATTTCAAACCAAAAGTAGACAGGATGGTAACCTGCTCTGAAGTTTTGGGATGTCTAAATTTTTGAATTGATCCCTATGACATCTTTAAAACAGTACGATGTTTATTTACATTGAGCAGTTCCATTAGGTTCATATTTTCTCCCACATAATATGGAATGGTGGACATTCAAACACATATTCTTTGGCATTTCAGTGCTTGGATTTCTCATTTGATTCAGACTAACGGTTGGATATTCATGTGCAAACAACTTTTTTTTTGCCATACTATAGTAAATCACAGCATTACAAAATTCCATTTATTATTTCTGGAAATGGTTAGAGTAGAAAATTTTATAATGGCTTTATAGCATTTCTGTGTTTAGGTGAGTCATAACTTTGGTCAAAAAAGCAACTTTCAGAAAAAAAAAATGATTAATTCAGATCAGTTTAAGGGAATCTGCTTCAAGGGTTATTTGAATAATCATATTCATTTAAGAATCTCATGTTGAGAAATTAAAAATGTTGATACAGTTCCAAACATCGTAAATTTTTTAAAGTATGATTTTGTTTTCATTTCCAAATGACTTGTGTAGTTAAATATAACACCAACACTGCAATGTTCCATAAACAGCCAGATTATAAGTAACAAATTTCTATTGACATTATTTCCTCAATTAATGAGCCAGTGTCCTGGTCAATCACATACAGCAAGCCCATCAGCTCAAAACTTCATTTGAACACCTGAAAACTCTGCTGTTTACATATTGCACTGGATTGTGTCATTCTAGATTATAATATTTATACTATGGAAGAATGCTTGAGTCTGTTTTCTCTGAACCAGAAGCTAGAGTATTACCAATAACCAGCTCTGGTTCACTGGTAGTTCTATATCTAAGTCAGAAGATCATGTGTTCAAAACTAATGAGACATTTAAGCACAATGTAGACTTGGTTAAATAAAATAAAACAACTCAACACTGAAGTAGTGCTGCTTTGTACATTTTAGATAATAAGCAAAAATATCATCTACTCTCAGCTGGATACAAAAAGATCCCATGACACTAGAGAAGTTGGAAAATGTTCCTAAAGTGCTTGCTAATATTTGCATCTAAAACCAAAAAGCAAATAATTTGATTGATTGTTTATGTGCTATTTTTGGGACCTTGCTGTTCAATAATTAGCAATTTCACTCTCTATATTAAAGTGACTACACTACAAAAAAAGGAGCCTGATTTGCAGTTTACAACTTTTGAGATGGCCTGAGTTTATAAAGTAAACTTTCTAATTACAAAATGTTTCAATCTCCCAAATGAATCAATCTGGTATTTGGCACTAACAAAATCATTAAAGTTGTTCTCAAAAGGCCTGAAAAAGTGAGAAGGAAAGAACAAAGTCAATTTTCTGCTGTTGATTATTATCCAACAAGTTGTGTTTTAGAATACAAAATAGATGTTAGGTCTCCAAATGTTGAATGCAAAATACATGTTAGGTTTCCAAATGTTGAATGGCCTATGTTATTGCTGTGCTTGCAACAAGACTAGTTGTTTGAGCTAGATACTAATCAGTGTTAAATAGAATCCAATACAAGAGGAAAATTGGAGAGGAAATCCAACATTTTAGATTTGCTGGATATTCTACATGTATCAGTAAATTTGGATCTGTGATCGTTTCTGAGATTATATGTAGAACAGTGATATCATTCAAATGTTTCACTAAACTGTCTCAAAACTTCACTTTGTCACAATTTGACAAGGCACAGAAGATAAGAATACAAGGAGGAATTCTGAATTTTTGGGGTCAGTATGATGGACGTATGTTTATAATGCCACTTGCAAATATTTAAAAAGAATTCGGTTGAGAAACCAATGAGGATTGCAAGATTTTCTGTCCATTGTCTCTTTAGTATGGAGGAAATGCAAGTTAAATCCTACATTTATTACAAAGAATGCAGAGTTTAATTATTCTTCTTTGATGAAATTGAAGCATTACTGCAAGGCCAGTGTTTGCTGCCCATCCCTAATTCACTTTTAGCTTGCTAGGCTATCACAGACAGCAAAAAAGAGAGTTAACCACTTTCCTGTGAGTCTGGTATTAAAGGCAGATTAAGGATAACGGATTTCCTTTCCTAAAAAAAAATGATTTTGTGGTTGTTAATGAAACTAGCTTTAAATTTTGGAAATTTTATAGTTGAATTTAAATTCCTCCAGTTTCCATTGTTGAACTTAAACAAACCCAAGCCCCAAAGTATTAGCCTGACTTTGAGACTGCTAGCCCAGTGGCATCCCTGGGACCTCAATTTTTGGTAAGATCACAACAGAAGTGTTGATGGAATTCTGGTCTGGCAATATCACTGAACAAGATTCATATGAGACTTTTAACATTAACTGTTGCTCTCGTTATAGGTGCTGCCAGACCTGTTGGGTTTCTCCAGTGTTTTGATTTTGTTTCAGTTTGAATAACTGGTTCAAGAATGTAACTTATCCAATACAACTGAATTGCACCAATCAAGGAGACCTGATAAACTTGAAGCCAATAGAAATCATTGGGACTTCTCTTTTCTGGTTGTAGTCATGACTGTTGTCAGACAGAGAATAAAGGAAAATGGTTGTGTTGTGTTTGGAGGTCAATCATCTCAGTCCCATAACATCACTGCAGGAGTTATGATATCATTCAGAAACAGCAAGTCAGAAGTGGGAATGTTCACTGATGATGACGACCCAATGTTCAGTTGTTTTTACAACCCCTTGAATAATGAATCAACTCATGTAGCAAGATTTGAACAACACTTAAGCTTAGGCTAATAATTGAAAAACATCAGTCATATCACTCAAGAGCCAGACAATGACCAGCTCCAAAACGGGGCAGTTTAATTACCTCCCTTTCACATTCAATGGCGTTAATATTCTTAAATCCCCCATCATGGGTATACCATTGAATAGAAGCTTAACTAGGCCAGCCATCCATGGTCACAAGAGCAGGTCAGAGGCCGGAATTCTGCAATGATAGATTCATCAGACTTTCCTGTCAACCATGTACGAGGCACAGATCAGGAGTTTGATAGAAAACTTTTCACATGACAAGTGGAGCAAAGCTCAAGGGTAGCAGACATATGGAACTACCACAAGCTACAAGTTTGCGTCAAGGTGACACATCATACCAACTTGAAATATGTCACTTCTCCCTCAGCTTCTGAATCAAAACATTGGATCTCCTTACACTCTCGGACTGCGTTTTACCTCCACTAAGTGGTTCAAGATGATGGCTCATTACTATCTGCTCTAGGGTATTACTAATCAGCAATGAATACTGACTTGTCTTGTGACACCCACATGCCATGAATGGATAAAAATCTGATCACATAATCCCTTCAGTCATTTCATGATGAGCACTTAGTTTGTTACCAAATTGCTTTCATGTTTCATTTACAGACAATTGTTACTGATGAGGAGGAGAAAACAATTGGACATGTAAGATCCAGACAAATAAAACTAGTGTAGATTAACATAACTAAACTGGACAAAGCAGTTTCTCTAAATTAAGAAAAAGTATTGAAAGTCTACTCATCAAGAAAAGCAAAATCACTTTTAAGTGAAAGTTTCCATCATAAATAATGGGAACAGCTTTCTATAACTTGGATTTGCTTCAAGACCATCATTTGATTAACCCAATATTGCTCAGTCACCACATTTTTTAAAATCCAACCATTATCAGCAGTACTAGAGGTACTGGAATGCAATAAAAACAGAAGTTGCTGAACTGAGGAAGGGTCACTGGACCTGAAACGTTAACTCTGATTTTTTCTTTACAGATTTCTGCCAGACCTACTGAGTGTTTCCAGCAACTTCTGTTTGTCTTCCTGATTTGCAGCATCTGCAGTTCTTTTCGTTTTTACCTGAATGCAACAGCAGGGGATCAGTATGATGAGTCACGTGTAACACTTAAAGCTAGCGCACACTGCTTAAAGTTACCCTTAGAGGGGCATTGTGACATAAGAACTACTATCAGATCTGCAGGTAGTTAACCTCACATGGAAGCTTGAAGAATGGTATAACATGGGAAAAAATGCAGCCCAAAAAGGTTATCAGATACTGTGCTGAAGCTTGTGTATAGGTGGTGGAAAAAGGAGATTTTCTACATCTACATGGTGCCATTATGCCCTCTAGGCACAATCTAAGAGGTAAAAAGGTGAACTCATCATAGCCTTAACAAGTCAAAGGGCTGTTCTGAGAGAGAGAACTACTGGTGGTTTGACTCAAGCGTCACCATAGAGAAGGGTTGAGAAGGAGATTTTAAATGGTAACCTCAGCCAGTGTGAGAATTGAACCCATATTTTTGGCCTCAACTCTGCATTGCAAACCAGTTGTACACGCAAGTGAACTAAAGCTGACCTCTCCCAATCTGGAGCTAGTTGGCTGGGTAGTTGGTTATAAATTTGTAGCCCTAATCCAGGAGGACAGTGAGATCAATCACCTATGGGATACTAATGCAAAGTTTCACATATTAAAGACCTGGAACTAGTGCTACAAGAAGTCTGAATCACCTCGGTATGGTCAAACACCAATTTCCTACCAATTACCTGACTAGTACGTGACATTGCTCATTGCATCAAGTCCATCAATCGCCTAGTGACATTCTCAATCAAATCATACGTCAGGACTCATTTTCAAATGCTCCTCAGCAGCTTCAAAGACTTAGTACTGCAGCAAGCCTCAGATCCACAGCTGAAACACTGCTGGCAATTCAGCTACGACAGGCATATCATAAACTGATTGTATGACACTCACTGACACTTCCCCTTCTCTTGTAGAATGAGATGGTGCATAGTCGGAGGCAGCTGAGATAGGCAGGATTGCATGTTGTAAATTCCATGGAGAAGATAGTACAGTACATTAATTAAATTACCATTGCTGAGGCCATGGCCAGAGGTGGAACTGTAATCAGTGAAGGTGATGGGACCTCCCCGCCTAATCCTCCTCATAGCTCACCAACTCCTCATTTCATAAACCTTTCAAATTTATAAGCTGCATATAATATAAACATGCTTCTTTTTGTTTTGTTCCTCACCTCCCTGCATCCTACCTTGTGCTTTTCTTCGTTCAGATATCCAAATGTTCCTTCACTGTCAGTGGGTCAAAATCTTGCATTTCCCTCCCGAACAACATTGTTGGTCGACTTACAGCACCACCACTGGACTGCATCATCTGACGGGCAATAAATGCTGGCCAAGCCGGGGATACTCACATCTCATGAATGAACAAGAAGATGCAAGCTTATTGAGCAGCGGAGAAACAGCAATGTGTGCACAAACAATTTCTCACTTGCAATCATCAGATTACATACTGATTCTCCATGTAATTCAGAAAATAGCATGGGAAGTAGGATCCGGACAATGGGCAACATGAGGACTGCAGCCAAGGAAGGAAGCAAGGACAATACAGCTGTCTGCTTACTCAAGGGAAATATCTGCTGCAGAGCATTGCGGTAAGCACATTGAAACAGCCTACAGGAAACTGCTAATGAGCATACAGAGATGTTTTATTTTTAAATAAACAAATTAACCACTTGAACATCTTTAAAATCTTTGAATGCCTTTTATGAATGAAGTTTATTATCCACCATTAAAATCTGGGGCAGAGTCCTTGTGTATATTTAAGGCTGAGATAGATAGATTCTTGATCAGGCAGGGAATCAAGGGTTACAGGGAAAGGATAGGATAAATGGATGTGAGAAATGTCAGATCAGCTATGATCCTATTGAAGGCAGAGTAGGCTTAAGGGGCTGAATGGCTTACTCCGAATTTGTGCAGTCTTATGGTCTCAATAGTAAGTATGTAGGAGTGAGAGCAGCAAAAGATTGTGAGAGCAAGGTGGGCTTTCTAGAGAGTCCATCTCAGAACTCCTCTGCCACTCTCTGACTGTCAAGATCCAAGTTCAATGATATGCTTGGCTCTATTTTGCACCCATCTCAGACTGAAAACCACAGTTTTGGGGTACCTTTATGGAGGCTGGTCCAGCAAATCACGAAATTTCCTGATGTGATTTGCCTGGCATGGCAGCACAAATCTGGCCCATTGAGTTTCATAGCCTCTGAGTCGAAGAGTAGGGGAAGAAAAAGATCCCACTTCAGATGCTGCTATGCCAAATAGCAGAAAAAGACTGATTTCCTCACCCAATGAGGGTCTGGTGAGGAAGGAACATAAATTTGAAGAAACAAGGCTGAGAGACCATGGAATCGTCAGACAATCTTTTAACAGGGAGTCCCTTTGATCATGCTCAAATGGTAGAATGAAGAAGATTTTGTTGAAAAGGACAGTGAAAGACTCCATTTGTCGAAGTGGGTAAGAAGGGATACAGCTGATGTCAGAAGCTGGGTTTTAAATTTAAGACTAGAGTTTACAGGCAGTGTTATGCATAAACACTTGGTGGAATTTTCTGTTAAGTATGATGGTTAACAAGAAATTTGGCCTGACAGTGACGTAATTGACCTAATAGTTCAGGAGGCCCAGGGCAAATGGTCTAGGGAAAGGTGTTCAAATCCCACCTCAGCAGGTAGTAGAACTTAAAAATTGGAATACAAAGCTAAACTCAGTAATGGTGATCATGAAACAATAATTTATTATTGCAAAAATCCATCTGGTTCACTAATGTCCTTTAGGGAAGGAAATCTGCTGTGATTACCTACATTTTGAAGTGGGTCTGGAGTCACATGACTCACTCTTAATTATCCTCAAATGGCTTCCAAAGTCAAATCATTTCAAAAGTAATTATTGAAAGACAACAATGCTGGTCTTTCCCAGTTCACCCACATCTGAACAATACGGATTGATAACTCTTCTGTAGCTTAATGCATCACTTGCATATAAAGTAACATGTAGTTGGATGAATGTTAAAATGTGAAATTCTTCTTTGCGCAAGTCTCTGGGAACTCAGACCTCTTTTCTAAAAGTTATCCATCTGTACTTGGACCATAACGTCATATAGAACTGGACAAAAAGCTGGGAAAGAGAATCTGGAAGAGGAGCTTGTAGACAGTTTACACAATAACTTCCTTGAATAATATGAAGAAATCAAATTTGGAGGAATACTAAATATAATGAGGAGTGATTAATTAGTAACCCCATTTTAAAAATTCCACTGAGCAAGTTATATTCCACTGTATAAAATATTAAATAGTTTGGAATTGACAAAGCTAAAATTTAATCCTAGACATAAGGGGATATATTAAAATAGGTTTATTATATTTAAAGTAAAAGAAAGTCGGGGATCAGAAGATTTTCAGAAACAAGCAAAAGGGAACAAAAAACGATTAAAAACTGACTAGGGATAAACAAATATGTTGAGAACATTTTCAACTATTTAAAATGGAAGAGTAGCTAATATACAGTTGGTTCGTTAGAGGCAAAGACTTAAGGAATTATCATGGAGTGAGGGAATGACAAAGACATTGAACAGATTGTCTACTGTTTCGCAGTAGAAGACAAGTTGCATACCTAGAAGTGGGGGTATGCTAGAGGCCAAAAAGTGTGAGTGAGATGATAGAAGTAATTTGTTTCAGAGAAAAAAAAAGTACTAACGAGCCTTTGCAGGGAGTGCAAGCCTAGCATGGATAAGCACTTGAAGACTGTTGAACTTTTAACATTGATTCTTTATTTTTCTACTTTGTACCTAAGATTTTGTACCTAGGCACCTTTGTACCCAAGACTGCGCCAGGAATGGCAACATTGTACACTTTTCACCCTACTCATGTACTTGAATACACATGACAATAAAATCTAATTTGAAAGAAACTTAAGGCACTAAAAGCCAATAAATCAAGAACCAAGTAGCTTACATTCTTGGGTTCTAAGAGATTTCTGCAGAGATTGTGATGCACTGGTTATGATTTCCCAAAATTAATTAGAGTCCGGAAGGATACAAAGTGGATTAGAAGTTATCAAATGTAACACTGCAATTTTATGAAATAGGGAGGGGAGAGAGAAAGAGAATCACAGGCCAGTTGACAGTGGTCAGAAAATTGCTGGAATATGGTATTAAGGAAATCTTAATGTGCTCAAAATCACATGGTTTTATATAAAATACGTTTATTGAGGGAGTTTAAGGATGCAACTAGTAGGGTAGATTAAAAAAGAAAACAGAATTGTTCAAGATCAGTGTCTGTACTGGCTTGCTGGAGATGCATCTCGTACCATTCTTCCATTTTCCGCCAGTAGCCCTGCACATTCTTCCATTCTAGATAATTATTCATTCCCCCCATGAATATCACAACTGAACTTCACTCCACCACTCAAGCTGTACATTCCAGACCTTAACTACTTAGAGTGTGAAAATTATTTTTCTGACATTGCAAATGCTTCTTTTGCCAATTATTTTAAATATCTGTGTTTTTTCTCTGTGAATTTTTCTGAGGAAGGTGCACCGGACCCAAAACGTTAATTCTTTTTTCCTTCACAGATGCTGCCGGGCCTGCTGAGCTTTTCCAGCAACTTTGTTTTTGTTTTTGAACACGATATTGTGTCCAGAGGGCTGCAGGGTCCCCATGCGGAAAACGAGGTATTATTCTTCCAGCTTGCAGTGAGCTTTGCTAAAACACTGCAACAAGCCAGAGACAGAGATGTTGGCCAGGGAGCAGGATGATGTGTTAAAGTTTTCACATAGCCTGCCATTGCATTCTACCTATTGTTAGTCACTAACAGTTCCCATTAACAACTATTCGCCCTCCTAGCCAGATCGTTATCAACTCCTTTGTCTATCCACCTGCTCTTCTCTCTCTATGGACTCCATGCTTTATCATATCATTTGCTCCCTATCCCATCCCCGTCCCTATTTTCTGCATATAAACTGATGTTTTCCTTGCTACCGTCAGTTCTGAGGAAGGGTCACTGGATCTGAAATGTTAACTCTGACTTTTTTCTTCACAGATGCTGCCAGACCTGCTGAGCTTTCCCGGCAACTTTTGTTTTTGTTGCTGATTTACAGCATCCGCAGTTCTTTCAGTTTTCATCTTAAATCTCTGCTCTACTTCTTGACCCTTCCACTAATTCGAACAATTTATCCTCATCTATGCTGTTCATGCCCCCAAAATACTCACATGCACATAACAAGGAGGAGCAAGAGCAGGTCATTTATGCCCTCAAACCGCCAAGCTGCTCTGCTGTTCAATAAGATTGGTCTGATTGTAACCTCAAAATTGTATCCCCACCTACTCCTAATAATCTTTCAAACCCCTTCCCTAATAAGAATTCATCTACTTCTGTTTTAAAAATATTCAAGGACCATTTCCAACTCCTTTTCAGGAAGCAAGTTCCAAAGACTTTAGACTTGGTTTGGGGATGAGGAGTAGGGAGTATCACTTCATCCTGGTTTTAAGTGGTTGACCCGATTTTTAAAACAGTGACCCCCTGGTTCTAGCCTAGTCTCAGTTAATCTAGTTCTAGACTCTCACACAAGAAATATTGTCTCTGTAATTTCACTGTGAAGACCCTTCAAGATCTGTCTTTCAATCAAATTTCAAATCAGTACTTTAATCAAGTTTCCTCTCAACCTTCCCTTCTGCAAGGAAAATAATCCCAATTCTCTAATCTACATGAATTATAATTTATTCATTGAATTCTACCAGCTACTGTGGCATTTACTCATGTCTCCAGTACAAAAGCCTTAGCCTCCAGATTACTAGTCCAGTGAAATTAATTCCCTGCCTCTGCCCTCGTATTAAGATTGATCTGTTGATCACTTCACAAGAGGATTGGAATTAAAGAATAAAGATGACTTGCTCCAGTTGTGCAAAAGGCAAGACCACATCTGGAACATCCTTATCTAAAAAGGATTTATGTGCCTTGGAGGTGGTAAAGCCAAAACAAAGATGTAAAGTAGAGAATAATATGCTAAAGTACATTGATTGATCTGTCATCTGGTACAGCTTAAAGAAAGAAAGAAATCTTACCTTCTGTTCCTGTATTTTCAATAGACTTTGGTGTGGACATGTCTTATGGTTGATTCCATTATGAATGCTTGGCTGGGTTTCAGAAGGCACATCTTGCAGGTGTGTGGGCGAATTATCAGTTGAGGTTATGTGAAGGATTATCTGTCTTGATGTGTTTACTGATTACAAGTTTGCTTCTATAACAGACTGGAAATGGATTTAAAATCTTCAGATCTATTTCATGAAAAAAGTGCTTTGAGTGTATGAGAGAGAGCTTTATTTGATGCTTGGAAGTTTATTTACTCAATCACTATATGACATTTGAGGTCTACCCACAGCAGACAGTAGGTGAGCAGCTGTGGAAGTGATATGATGGCTAGAAGTGGTATGGAGGCATGGCTACTAAGAGTTGATGATGAGGGCAGAGCTCAATTAGCCTTTTAAAGCAATTGGTCCAAAGTCTCAAAACTGATGTGAGCATTCTAACCAGCTCAGCTGAGCAAACAATTGCCTCTATAGGCACTTTCAAACTTCAAACTGGAAGTAGCAGGTCCAATTTAAAATTAAGTCTCCAACCTTACAGACTGGAACAAAAAGGTGTGCAGGATGACTATCTGGAAATTTTCAGCAATTCTTTAACTCTAACTTTACTGGTACCATCCTGGCAGCTTTCCCTTCTTCGTAAGCACTGAATCCAGGAGAAGACAACATTCTCAGTTGTACTGCAAACCAACTTAAAATTGCAATCTTTAAGGGCACAGAAAGTCCTGGACTCAATCTTGAACAAATGGGAAGAAAATTATAGCAATTCAACCAATTATCATTTTAAAAGCTATTTGAGGGGAATTGTGACATAATAATTCCATGTGTAGATTCTAGACATTTATCATGCTGCTTAAAGAGGATGTGTCAGTGCGGTCCCGTAAAAATAAGCATAAAAATGTGGATACACACCAGCGAGATCCCAGTTAAATTGCTAAAAGCAGTGATTGTGGTGGCATGTTAGTTAAACTAACAGGTTCACAATTCTAATAGGTTGTTGGAGTTGCTCGTGAATACGTAATGCAAAATTATATTCCTAATAATCCTTGGTATTCAGGACAATAAAAAAAGGAGGAAAAAAGGAATAGACTTGCATTAATACAGTATTTCTGAACTGTAGGGTATCCTAAAGCACTTCAGAGCCAGGGATAATTTTGAAGTAGAGACTTGCAGTAATATAAGAAGGAGGAGAGTGTGCAACTTGTTAGAACAGTGCTTGTTGCTATTCTGTTTAAAAGACAAAAGATCAGAGTGAATCACAGTAATTTACAAAACAGAAGGTAGTCGGTTGAGTTCATGCCAACTTCCCAGTTAGTTGCTTGCCTGCTTGACATACTTACCCTGCAAGCTTCTCTTTCAAGTGCCCATCACTTTCCTTTTGACATCATTGATTGTTCCTGCTTCCACCACTCTCATGGACAGTGAAGTCCATGTCGTCCCATTCCCTATGCATCTCTTACCTAAAATCTTCGGTCTGTGTACAATATTCAGGGGACAATCAGCTATTGGGAACAATTCTTCTGTCTACTTTCTTATCCTGTGATAATCTCACACCCATCAAATTTCCCTTCAGTCTTTCCTCCAAGGAGCCTAGCCCTGATTGTAATCAATGTAATGTTGCAGATAAAGCCCAACTCTTTGTATCTTCCTAGACAAAGAGTGACCACCAAAACTGGATTCAATATTCTAGTTGGGAACTAGGTTCAGAACAATAAACATACTTTGCTATTCAGTGTTTCTATTTAGTCCAAGATCCAATACACTTTGTTTTAAAATTTGATGCCACCTTCAAAGATTGAGGTACGCTCAGGTTTCTTTGTAAAGAATGCAAGAACAATCGTATTATTAAGTCTGCATTGTGCCTCCACATCCTTTCTGCTAAAATGATTCACCTCTCATTTCATTTCAGTCCTAAATTGCATCTACCATTTGACTGCTCGTTATGACATTTATCTATGCATCGTCACAGGCAACTTCTATCATCCATACAGTTTTCACTCATTCAAGTTTGGTACCATTGGCAAATTTCACAAGTTTTATGCCATATTACAACATCCAATTATACACAAAGGAAAGTAGCAATCTTAACACTGATGGGGAACACCATCAGCCTTCTGTCCTAACAAAATTACTGTTTTCTATCCTTAAGCCAATTTATTTTTAAAATAACCACAGTCTACACACTGGAGATCCAAAAATAAGCCTCTGTAATCAGGCTTTTATGCATACCTTGTCAAATGCTTGTATCAAATCTGTATTTTTACCTCATTCTTTTCAACATTTTGTTACTTCATTAAGTCAGTCAATTAGTTAAATCAAGCTTGATCTGCCTTTTAGAAATCTGTGCTGCGTCTCCTTAATTCACCTTCCCTATTGATTGCCCCAATTAAAAGGGATTCCAAAGCTTTATCCATCACTGTCTGGCCAGTTAGACCATGGTTTCTTGGACTATTCTTACAACCTTTCCTGAATAAAGGGTGCCACATTTTCCATCCTGGTTACTGTTGCCCCAATTTCCTTTGACAACCTGGGATACAAATGATCTGGACCAAGAGACTCATCTATTCTAAACACAGTCACCTTTTCTTGTAACATTTCCCTTTTGCACATTATTCATTGCTCCCACTACCATTGGATATTTCTGGATGATGAGTCACATTCTTTAAACACTGCAATCATCTCCAACATCACAAATGCTAATCCTTCAGCCTCTTCAATTTCCATTGATGATGCAACATTCCACAGGGGTGTGGGCCTAGGGATGGGGGGTCGGCGGGAAGGGATGAAGAGAGGGAAGGGTGAGTGGTGAAGGAAGTGCAGGATGGCCTCAAATGTCCAACTTTTTCCTCAACTGAGAATTCATAACTGGGGTCACAGGGACCATTCCCTCCAGGACACCTTGGTCAACTCATCCTCCAATTACATCCCCACACCCCGACAGCACCTTCCCATGCAATTGCAGAAGTTTAACACCTGCCTGTTTATCTCCTGTCTTCTCATTATCCAACACCCTAGACACACTTTCCAGACAAATCAGTGATTTGCCTACACTTCATTAATGTGTATTCGCTGCTTACAAAAGTGGTCTACTCTACACTGGCCAGATGAAACAGACTTGGTGACCACTTTGTAGAACACCTACGTTTTGGCCACAAAAATGACCAAGCCACTGGTTGCCTGACACTTTGAAGCAGAATTGGTCAGGGAAAACAAACAGTCTTTGGTTTGCTGCAGTGCTCCAGTGAAGCTCAGCACAAGGTGGATGAACAGCATTTCATTTTCCACTTGGGACCGCTACAGTCTCTAGGACTCAACACAGATTTCAATACTTTTAGGGCCTGAGCACCTTCTTCACTGACTTTTCCCTCAGCCACGCACTAGGCCTTGTCATCACATGGGCTGCTACCACAGATAACCTACTTTTACCCACTAATGAGCCCCATTAGTAGCTTTTCCTTTCTCCCAGCTCACTATTATCCTTTCCTTTGTGCTTCATTTTCAACTGTTGTTTACACCTTTCCCTCATCCCAATCTGCAGCATATTCCGAGCTACAATCTGTTCTGAACAAGGGTCACTGAACGCAAAATTTGTTTCTGCTTTCTTTCCATAGATGCTGCCAGACCTGTTGAATTTTTCCAAAACTATTCAGTGCCTTGATTTCTCCCCTTCGCAAAAAACAATGCAAAGCTTCAATTATATAAAAGCTAAAAATGATCAATGCTTTAACTATGCACTGTAACAATATATTCCATGCTTCAAGTCTTGATATCAATATGTTGTTCATAACTACTTTGTTATAATTTTAACTAGATGACCCTAAACAATATTCCTTATTTACCACTAAGAAAATCATTCATAAAACATTTTCACTCTCTTTCTAAATCTCGTCCACTCCAGAGAAAATATTCACTAATATTTCACGTTTCTCTTCATATAACAATACTGTCTCATCTGTGGCATCTTTCTAGTTTTTGTGGTTTTGTACCATCCAGTACACTTAGCCATTAGGAGGGCTCTATGATATGTCAACTTTTATTTTATATCCACAGTAACTTGTGAGTGCAGTCGGGGGTGATAACAGCTGTAGGTCAAGTACATTAATCACATTTAGTTGTGTTTCATCATTGGCCTTTCTGTTTCTTGACAGACTGCATTATAGGTTCAGCTTTAAGTGTGTGTGGTCACTCAAAGTGATTAAGCTGTAGCTCATGCATGGTTGCACTGCAAGTCATATGCATTTAAAAAAAATCAGTCTACTTTGCAAATGACATCTGTAGATTATTAACAAGGTTATATGCTTGCAGAACATTTATTTTTGGTTGGCAGTATATCCTCCACATTTTGATTCACAAAATTGTAGAAATAACTTACCACTTTGATCAAATGCAGTTAGTGTGGGATTTTAAAACTGTAGACCATCTTGGAGTCCTTGCAGGTAGTGGGCAGTTTATCGGAAAATTATGGATATTAATCACTGGTTGGCCCTTTCTTTGCAGCAAGCATCCTATTGTGACCAGAGACCTCATGTATATATGTTCTGCTCATTCAAGTACTATGTCAGAACTTTGGGTTAGCTGAATGATTGTATATATCTTTGGAACACCACACTATTAATTGTTTGGAGATCAGGATATCTTGTTCCCATTCTAGTTTTTTTTGGCTTTTTTAAAATTTTGATTTGCCCAACTCCCTTATGAACATAAACAAAGTTGCTGGAAAAGCTCAGCAGGTCTGGCAGCATCTGTGGAGGAGAAAACAGAGTTAATGTTTCAGGTCCAGTGACCCTTCCTCAGACCCTTTCTCCTCCACAGATGCTGCCAGACCTGCTGAGCTTTTCCAGCAATTTTGTTTTTGTTCCTGATTTACAGCATCTGCAGTTCTTTTGGTTTTTATCCCTTATGAATCTGTTTCATTGCAAAAGGTGATAAGTTAATGGAGACTCTTAGAGACAGAGTTGTACAGTATGGAAACAGACCTTTCGATCCAACTCATCCATGCCGACCAAATATCCTAAACTGACCTGGTCCCATTTGCCAGCATTTGGCTCATACCCCTCTAAACCCTTCCTATTCACGTACCCATCCAGATGCCTTTTAAATGTTGTAGTTGTACCAGCCTCCACCATTTTCTTTGGCAGCTAGTTCCATACACACACCACCCTCTGCGTGAAAAACTTGCCCCTTAGGTCCCTTTTAAATCTTTCCCCTCTCACCTCATACCTATGCTCTCTAGTTTAGAGCTCTCCTACCCTGGGAAAGAGATCTTGGCTATTCACCCTATCCATGCCCATGATTTTATAAACATCTATGAGGTCACCCCTCAGCCTCCGACGCTTCAGAGGAAAAAGCTTCAGCCTATTCAGCCTCTCCCTATAGCTCAAACTCTCCAACCCTGGCAACATCTTTGTTAATCTTTTCCGAACCCCTTCAAGTTTCACAACATCTTTTCTCTTCTGGGAAGACCAGAATTGAACACAATATTCCAAAAGTGGCCTCAATGTCCTGTACAGCCATCCTATATTTAATGCACTGAGCAATGAAAGCAAGTGTACCAAACACATGTCTTGACATTACTGTGAACTAAAGGAGCACTCTTACTGAGTGGTAATATCATCACTACTTCAAAACTGAAATCTTGAAGAACTGCTCCTTTAAGGCAAGATAGTTACTTTCATTCCCTTTCTCACACACACAGTGAAACCATTGCTCTAACTAATCCTAAATGACCTAGAATTTCCATACCAATTCATGCATTTTGGGAAAGTCAAGCATTGTAGCAACATAATTTATGTTACTGAAAAGAAAATTCAAATAAAAAATGGTATTTTCTGATATTTTTGGCATTGATGTCCTTTGCATGACTCATATGCTGACAGCAGAAGTTCATTTCAGGAATTTATTAGTCATGGACAGAATTAAGTTAGGCTCAGGAACATTGCATCAGGTATTCATCTCCCAGAAAATACATGTTTCATGAAGATCATAAGACTATAAGATGTAGGAGCCGAAGTAGACCATTCAGTCTATTGAGTCTCAACCACCTTCCAATCAGATTGTGGCTGTTTCGATAAAACATCAATTCTACTTTCTCGCCTTCATCATGAGAAAAAGGAATAGGTCCCTCAGCCCATCAAGCGTTCACCACAGTTCCCCATCTTAGCCTTCCACATCTTCTCTGAAAATATATGTTTCTTGTTTATTGACCAGTCAGGGTTATAGTTGAGAAGTGTAAGACCAGTCTTATAAACGTCTATCAGGTCCCCCGATAATCTTCACCGCTGTAAGGAAACAACCACAACCTTTCCAATCTTTCCTCAAAGATCACACAGCATCCTGGTAAATCTTGTGAAACCCCTCTAGTGCAATCACATCACTCCTAGAATGTATTCTGCAGTTGAGTTGCAGTCCAACCAGTATTTTATCCAGTTCCAGTATCATCTTGCTCTTGCATTCTATATCTTAGCTAATAAATGTCAGTCTGCCATATCATTTCTGAACCACCTTCCAGGGGAATCTGCAGATACATGCCCTAAGTTCCTTACCTGCAGTACTCTCCGGGGTCCTTTCAGTCATCGTAACCCCTTGCCTTAACCACCCTTCCCAGGTCCATAACCTAACTTCTGTAATTAGCAAATTCTTAAGCCATTCTTGCATTGTAACACTGAGATTCATGTCAGATGCCCAACATGCTCTGCACTATTCCAAACCCTATGTTCTCTTTAGAAACCCGCTTTGTATTGTGAGCAAGATTAATTCTATATACAGTATAATTTTCCAGTATCATAGAACCAAAATTCATTACCCCCTCAGGGTGTGTTTCTATTCCATAAAATAAGATGTTCAACAAACATAAAGAGTTTTAGCAACTTCTAACCATTGGCTTATCCCATATAGTCTCCTAACTTTAATAATGCCCTCCATTTTGGGACTCTGCCTTATACAAATGGTCTGTAAATATTCAGCAAATACCATTGTTTTGAGCTATTCTATATGTATCATTTTTAGTATGGACTTGGTGCAAGACTTTTATTCCATTACCTGCATGAGGTTCTATCAGCTTACAAAATGATGTTCCTGCAAGCAGGTTTCCTCTTATTACATAATTGTCTAACAGTAATTAACATTGAAAAAAAACCTAACATTTCTAACACTGGCAACTATGAGGACTATTCAGTCACAACTGTTACACATCATCAGATTTAACATTTGGGCAAATTGTTCTATGTCACATTGCTTCCTCCATCATTCAAATGAAATTGACCCAATGTAAAAAGTTACCATCGCTCAGGGTGGCAGGTTACTTTACTAGACATCCTTAATCACACAGAATTACTCAAGTGATATTATTGTCTGAACTAAATTACAGCTTCTGGCATTTAGGGTAGGTCATTCAATGCCTCACGTCTGTTCCAGTTCTTTGATTGAACAGTACAAATTAGGCCACTTGTCTGTTCTCTCCAAATCTTTGAATCACTAATATTATAAAAATGACACTGACCACTGGAAAATCATACACTGAACAGAAGAAAGAAGTTGGAACTGGAGTCAGCCTTTTGCGGTAGGGATAGTCCATGTAATTACAGACCAGTTAGCCTGATGTCAGTGATAGGGAAATTATTGGAAAAATATTCCGAAGGACAGGATTAATTAAAAATGGGAAAGACAGGGATTGATCAGGGATAGTCAGCACAGATTTGTAGAAGGCGATTCTGTCTGACTAAATAAATTGAGTTTTTTGAAAAGGTGACAAAATATATTGACTTGGGTAATGCAGTTGATGTGTTTTATATGGACTTTAGTAAGGCCTTTGAAGGCTGGTCCAAAAAGTTAAGAGCCCATGGGATCTAGGATAAGGTGGCAAATTGGCTCCAAAATAGGAGGCAAAGGGTGATGGAGTGTTGGTTTTGTAATTGAAGCCCATAACCAGGTAATGCACCATAGGGATTGATACTGAGACCCTTGCTGTGCTGCTTCTATACATTAATGACCTGGATGTAAACAGAGAAGGTTTAATTAGTCAGTTTGCCACCAATTTCTGTCATCTGCATTGTTGACAGCAATGAGGATGATTTCAGGCTACAGTCTGATGTTGATCAGCTGGTATATTGGATAAAGTAATGGAACATGGAATTTAAGCCTAATAAGGAGAGATGAGGCATTTTGGGAGATATAATAATGGAAAGCTATGCTCTTTGAATAGCAGATCCTAGAGAGTACTGAGGAACAAAGAGAGCTCGATTTACAAATCCACAGATTCCTGAAGTTGTCAACACAGGGTGGTGAAGGCAGCATATGGGTTGCTTGCCTTCATTAGCCAGGGTGTAGAATATAGCAGCAGGGAAGTCTTGTTTGCAATTTTAAAATGTTGATTAGGTCTCAGATGGAAAATCTCACATAGTTCTGGTTGCCACAATATCTGAAGGATGTGAGTGCATTGGAGAACATGTGGAGGAGTTTCAGCAGAGTGTTGTCTGGGATGGAAAGTCCTAGTTAAGAGGAGAGACTGTTTAGGCGGCCCCTGTTTCCCCTGAAGCAGAAGAGGCTGAGGTGGGACGAGAGAAAGGGAAAAGATATTTGACTGAGGTATACAAATTATGAGACACAGATAGGGCAGATCATGAGAATCTCTTCCTCTTGACAAATGTGTCTAATACCAGACAGCGTAAGTTGAAAGTGAGGAATAAGTGGTTTAAAGAAGGGAAATCAGAGGAAGGAAACCAAACTTTCTTTCACCCAGAGTTTGTTAAAAATATAGAACAGTCTAAGAGGGCAGAGGTAGGTATTCTCACAACATTTAAGAGGCATCTGAATGAGTACTTAAAGTGCTAGGGCATAGTAGGCTAAATGTGATTACTGAAATTGGAGATAGTGGGAACTGCCGATGCTGGAGTCTGAGATAACACAGTGTGAAGCTGGAGGAACACAGCAGGCCAGGCAGCATCAGAGGAGCAGAAAAGTGACGTTTCGGTTCGGCACCCTTCTTCAGAAATGGGGGAGGGGGAAGGGAGCTCTGAAATAAATAGAATTGGATGTTTGTTTGTCAGCATAGATGCAGTGGACAAAAGTGCCTGTTTCCGTGCTATGTAATCTTGTGCCCTTAGTAAGTTAATGGCAAACCTATACTGTATATTGCTACTGTTTTAGCGCTCACTTCAAAATTAGGGCAGCTAAAGCTGACTATGGTTCAACCAAATGGCAAAAATTATTCTATTTTAAATTTCCAGGCTCATTCTTCATTTAATAGAGATACATAAACTCAAAGAAAGTAAAATTGAGGGGCATGTGTGAAATGGATAATCAAAGTCTTTTACCACTGGGTAAACAATGTCAGTTACTAGGGGACACAGGTTTAAAGGTAAAATGGGGGTAAGGTTAAAGAAAATGGAATGAGAGAGGCAAGTAGTTTTTTCCTAAAAAAAGGAGTGATAAGTGCCTGAATGTGTTGCCAGAGTTAGTGGTGGTGCCAGACACAATAGCAACGTTTAAGAGGCATCTTGACAGATATGAGTAGACTGAGAATAGGGGATAAACACCGTGTCAAGGTAAAAAGGTTTTTATGTTTTAGAAAGTCATCATGTGTCAGTGCAGTCTTGGTCAGCCAAAGGGCCTGTCCTTGTGCTGTACTGTTCTTTGTTCTCGGGGAGAGGAATTTTACATAAAACAAATGATTACTCATGGTAACTTCCATATATCTTCAAACAATGTTAACTGTGGACTGACCATTTGACACAAAAGTAGTTTGCAACAATAATCATCTCATTGAACTAGTAAACCAGAAGCCCAAGGTGAGGCTCAGGGAACAGAAGTTCAAATCGCAGCATGGCAGATGATGGAATTTAAATTCAGTTAATATCTGACATAAAACAAAAATCTTACATGGTAAATCTTAAATGATCATTGGACATCCTAAAAACCCCTATTATATGTGCCTGCAGATGCACAGCAATATGGTTGACACTCAACTGTCCTCTGCTATGGCTGACCAAGCCGCTCAGTTGAAGTGCACTTGGCTAGAGGCTGTGACAATGCTGTCACTTTAAGTATTTTTGTCCTGGTATTTTGAAGAGAGGTTGTATGTCAGAGGTACCAAGCTAGCTACCAGAACGCCTGTGTAAACAAGTTGTGAGGCCTTGGGGTTATTTTTTTAGAGACAGCCTGAATGGGTATGCCAGATCTCACAGATCAGGATTTCTCAGTAGCATCAGAAGCCTTTGCCACCTCAAAAGAGTTAGAAGCTTCAGTGAATGTCTCCTAGCTGCTATCTCTGAATTTCCTCGAGATTTATTTTCCTCCTTGATTGGAGAACTGCATGTGAGAATCTATGTCTGATTTTGCCTTTTTGCCAAGGGGTATATTAATGGAATGTTACTACATTGGAACAGTTAATTAGTAATGGTTACTCTATCTATTATTCGATTAAGTTTTCCAATAGAGTTAAATTATTTTAAATTCCTTTCTCTTTTGTTTGTGTTTCAACTACAGTGTTTAAATAAGTTGTGTTTTGTTTAACGTTGAGTGGTTTGACCAATCGCATTGCATCTGGAATATGACACTTCACATATACCTTTAAATTAGGTAAAAAGTTATTGTCTAGGCTACCATCCTAAAATATTTTGTGGGTATCTGTTCTGGTCCATAACAAGGGCACAAATGTCAATGACATCCACATCCCAAATGATAGAATAAAGAAAATACACAACTTACAGAGCACCTGAAGATTTAGCTAACTAATTTCAGCAGTCTTGGACTGGAGTACACACAGCAGACAATTTATTGGTACATATATTGAGCCAAATCTCCAGCTGTCTATTTCATGTGTGACTGAACCTTCCTCTGAAAAGGATTAAATAACCCCTAATTACCAAAACAAGGAATTTAGTTATCATTTAAAGTCAATATCCACCACAATTGAATCTGATTGAAAGTTCAGGCTGATCAACCTCCAGTGTTTATCTTTACATCTAGAGATTCATGGAATTGGAGCAAATGGTCTTAAAGGATGCTTGAATTGAAGTTTAATTACCTCTGTTTATAAGTGTATAACTTAGAGTTAAAGATGCAAGCATTGTTCAGAACAAGAATGTTACAATGAAAGCAGATTGAAAACTTTGATTGAGCAGATCAGGTTTGTTCCTTCACTGTTACTGTTGCAGCAAATCACCACATCCAAAATATTGTTTTCACTCCTGGAATAAAAAGGTTTCAGCGTACACTTAATTTTTACAAAAAACTGGGAAACAGATTTCCCTGATGCCTTTTTAATGCTAACTTCAGTTGAACTCATTTTGATAAATGAAAGATATTGTGTTGTTTGGTTTCCATCATTGCAGAGTTTTTGGCGAAGAGGAGTAATGTTACAAGGACATAGGAATGATAGCCCTCAGTTATGCCAATGACTTCTTTGCCACTGTTTATGCCAGTTGGTGGTGCAAAGCCTGGATCAGATTTGTCAAGATCAGGCAACAAACTAAAATATTCAGATAACATTCACAATCCACATCAAATACAGAACTCGGTATATCCACCTCCCTTTCTCACTGTGGTCCTCCCCGTCTAAATATGCAGGTTGGGGAAAGAGAAAATTCATTTATACTATCAAACCAAGGGGTACATCTAGAATGTTCCACCTCAGATTACCAGACAGACTTCATTCCTGTACTGTTGTATGATTAGAAATTGACTCTATGAAGACAGAAATGTGTGAAATTAACAGAAGTTCTGCTAAGCAATATAAGAACGAGAGTTGTTCATTGGTGATTAATGTTTTCACTATGTAATGTGATGTTTGTGTTATGTTGCGATTTTACACTTAAAAACTAAATCTTTAATATTCACTTGCTGTAATTAGGAAAACCCAAAGCAAATTTCAAAAGGATGGCACTACCAACAGTATAATGCCAATAAAAGTAATGCAATGTCAGATATTATTGGGACAGGAGCTGTGACTAGGGAAATGTACTTCTCGAGCTCCAGCACTGTATTACATTATGATTATTAGCATGAAATTTTAATTAATGACTGTCTCCCAGTGAACCCATCATGGCCATGGGTAAATTTCATAACGTGGAATACAAAATAACAGCTCTTTGATAGAGGATCTAATGTTTTTTCATTCAATTATTTATAGGAAGGCGAGACTCGTGTCATCTCATTTCAGTTTTTAAATGCACGTCTTGATATATGTAAATCAGTTCCGGAGTTTGAAATTTAAACCTAAAATCCCAAAGAGTAATTTTGTATGACAGAACTTTAACTATTATGAAAAAATGCATTGTGGCAAATCTTTTCATCTGGTACTCACAGGACAATTTGCAAGAAATACCACTGCAAAAGAGAAAACTTCAAAAAAAAAGAGGCCTGTACTAGTTGGTTGGCAAGTGGACTGATTGATAGAAACATTGTCTTGGAAATTGCACCAGTTAGATGATGACTGACCAGTATTGGTTAAATTTTAAGCAAAGTAGTGTTGCTGATTGCCTTAATTGGAGAATAATAGTTACTTGTTGTGTTTAGTCGAAAACAGGCAGTGTACATGTTGTGTGTCAGTGCAAGGAGCAGGATCCTATATTCATAGGTGTAGCTTCCGTACACACAACTGCATCATACTGCGAGCTCAACTGAAAATCAAATTGGTTGTTGGTGTAATTCTCCACACTCCGTGTTTAGCAGATGTTATCTACTTATTGAATCACATCTAATGATTCCACTATGCTTTGAAGTTTAAGCATATTCTTGATACACTCAATACTTTCTTATTGCTAACAGCTGAAGGGATATGTTGATTAATACAAACCTCCTGATTTGGGACATACAACCTACATAACTAACACCAATGTAGAAATGCAGGATGGATGTCACACAGTACAAATTGGCATTTCTTGCTAATTCTTCCATTGAATGTTTTTCAAAGAGCTTTGACAGATTGGGTTGGATTTCCCAAGAGTGGTAATCTCATGCAGATGGTCACTCCAGCCCTTCATTTTAAAAAAGAAATGATGAAAGAAGGGAGCTCTGCATTTCCCAGAGAAGATTCCAAGCAGAGCTCCTTTAGAAATGCAAAGCTGTACTTCCATTCTGACAAATCTTTTGTAGCGCTGAACTGTTGGGGTAAAGCCCAATCATGGCTTCTTTTCACAGCAATCAGCTGCTGTATTCTGAAATTTAGAAAGTCCTGACAGCCACTTTGACAGCTACTGTTAAAGCTCAAGTACATAATGCAGAGGGAGGGTATAGTGCCGGAAGGACATAGGGTGGGGTGTCAGCAGCAGCAGGGTTTGGGTTGGGTCAGGGAGTTGAATTTGGGGATGTGAGAGAGGCAATTATGGGGTCTGTTGCACAGTTATCCAAGATTTGAATGTGCATTTAATAGTCTAAAAACTTTTCCTGAATATCTATTTTATAAATTGTATCACAACCCAACTAATTCTTGGATTTACTGTTGACTTTCAGGGTTCCAAGTGTAGAGGAATTGCCCAGCAGAAACTTTATACAATTTCCCTGGCAATTCCTTCAGAGCCTGCTACAATGTGGATTCCACAAGTCATCACTTGAAACTTCCATGAATAATGATTGGCAAATGGAAAATCCGGACTAATGTCTTTTCAGTAATCCAAATTTTAGTTTTGTTCATTTCCAGAAGATAACAGTATCATACTAAAAAGTAAATGTTTATTAAAATTCAGTCAGCTTCATGTAAAAAAGATATTTAATTGTCTGACTTAATTACACAGGGAGAAGTTTTACACAGGCGGTTGGAATGTAAATTGCAGGGTTGAAGATCTCTTGAGCTGAAGAGGGATTTGACTGGGTAGGTGATAGGCATTGAACCACTGCAGTGATCCCACATTTAAACTCCATCTTTCAGGCAAATACCAATCCTACACCTGGGGACTGTTTAAAAAAAAGGCCCATGAAAAGTGTTTCTGTTAGAAGTGGAGAGTATCAATATAGCTTATCCTTCAGGACAGTAAGACTGAAAGACATTAATAAATTGATCAGCCTTGGCAAGATGAGAAAAAGATCAGCCTTCGATACCATTTAAGTTGACATACAGTGTAGATGGTTAACCATTTTACATAGTGCTTAGTCAAAGTACAAAAGAATTATGGGAACTTTCCAACTGGGCCTGCAAATCCCCACCTCTCCCCTCACTTCTGTACATCCAAACCAGTCCCAATTCCAGATCTAGTCCGGTAAGGGAAAGAACGCTCAAATTCCTATCCAATCTGGTCAGGTGATGTAAACCAAAGTGCACAAGGACCAAGTGTTAATTTTAAAGACACTTGCCCTCTGTATTATGTAACTTATATGTAGAGGATCAGCATCACTGCAAGAGCCAAAGTCCTCGGCATGCTGCAATGCTCCAGGGAATCACAGTGCAAACTGGAGGAGCAACATCTCATCTTCAAACTAGGCAGTTTACCAGCTTCTGGGCTCAATACTGAGTTCAACACCTTCAAATTGTGAACCCATTCCTTCCCTTACTTTTAGCTTTGCTTGTCGATTATAAAGCTGATTGATAAGCTAAAGTTGATTAACTTTGTTTCGATTATAAAAATCTTACCTCGCCTGACTGCGGCCTTTCAGTTGTTTCAGCGGCGGGAGCCCGGGAAGAAGCGCGAGGGCACCCTGGGAAGGTAAGCTTTTCGATTATAAAGAGATCACAAAGAGATCTTGATCAATTGGATCAATGGGCTGAGGAGTAGCAGGTGGAGTTTAATTTGGATAAATGCAAAGTGTTGTATTTTGGTCAAACAAAGGGGCAGGACTTGTACAATTAAAAGTAAGGCCTTGGGCAGTGTTGTATAACAGAGAGACCTAAGGCTTTAGATACATAATTCTTTGAAATTTGTGACACAGGCAGTGTGTTTAAGAAGGCATTTAACACGCTTGCCTTCCTCGCCCAAACCTATAAGAGTTGGCACTTCATGTTAAGGTTGTACAGGATGTGGGTAAGGCTTTTTCTGTGTCCAGTTCTAGTTGTCCTTTTATAGGAAGGATACTATTACATTGGAGAGTGTTCAGAAAATATTTACCAGGATGTTGCTGGAAATGGAGGTTTGAGTAATAAAAATAGGCAGGGACCTTTTTCACTGGTGTGTAGGAGGTTGAGTAGTTACCTTATGGAAGATTATATCAATGCCCCTCATGATTTTAAGGTGAATAGCAATGCTCTTTTCCCTAAGTTGGGGGCGTTCAAAACTAGGGGGCATATTTTTAAGGTGAGAGGAAAAAGTTTTTGAAGACATGAAGGGCAACTTTCTTTTTAAAAATGCAGTGAATGGTTAGTGCATGAAATGAACTGTCAGAGGAAGTGGTGGATGCAGGTACAGTTAGAACTGTTAAGACATTTGGATAAGTATATGAATAGGAAAGGTTGAGGGACATAGACCAAATGCAGGCAGGTCAGACCAGTTTAGGAACATTGTCAACGTGGAATAATTAGTCCAATGGGTCTGTTTCTATGTTGTATGACTAACAGTCCTTCTATTGTTCTAGTAACCACTTGTCATGATGGATCTACATGTAGAGAGCTTGTTTTGGCTGCCTACATTGTCTGCATGTTTAACATGAAACAATGTAGTCAAAACAATGCAACTAATTGACCACAGCCAATAACTTGATACTGGTGATGTGGTCTGAGAAAGTAAACTGTATTGAGCTCCTATCCTTCTAGTGGATTGGTAGGATTTTGCAGAGGCATCACTGATACCTCAAATCCTTAAGGTGTCTCTTGTACATGGTCAATGTTTCTGACACGTACAGAAGGGCAAGTAACACTGCTGGCCTGTAAATCATGAGTTTGATATGGGACTTTAGGCTTTTGTCCATTTTGTAGACTAGTGTTGGATCACGATGATTGCGTTGGTACACTAAAGTTGATATTGAATTTCATAATTGATCTTTTCCATCACTGAAAAAGGAGGATCCCTAGGTGTGAGAATGTATTCACATTGTTCAAAAATTCACCATGAATTTTCTAGTTTTTCATGGCAGAGGCAGCCTGGCTAAAAACTTTTGTCTTCCAACTCCCATACACCTCCACGAATGTGTCAGTGGTGGCTTGGAGTTCTGCCTCTATACTGCAGCCCAATGACAGAGATTGGGGTGAGGTTGGTTGATCTTTTCTAAAAGACACAGCCGGGATCTGTTCAATTCATTGCTTCCAGTCCAGAATCAAGAGTTTTGGTCCAACATGCATGCACTTTAAAAGTGTGAGGTGATTCATGTTGGAAGGACAAACTTGAAAGCAGAATACAGGATTAAGGGAAAGATTTTTGGCAGTGTGGCTGAGCAGTGGGATCTTGGGGCACATGTCCACAGTTCCCTGAAAGCTGCCACCCAGGAGGATAGAGTTGTTAAGAAGATGTATGGTGCGTTAGCTTTCATTAATAGAGGGATTGAGTTCAAGAGCCATGAAGTTATGCTCCAGCTATAAAAAAGCTTGGTTCAGTCACATCTGGAGTATTGTGTCCAGTTCTGGTCACCTTATTACAGGAAAGATGTGGAAGCATTGGAAAAGGTGCAGTGGAGATTTACTGGGATGTTTCCTGGAATGGAGGGAAGGAAAGATTGAGAGAGCTAGGACTTTTCTCTTTAGAACGACAAAGTATGAGAGGTGACTTGATAAAGGTGTACAAAATGATCAGAGGTATAGATAGAGTGGACTTTTTCCTAGGGTGGAGGTGGCTATTACGAGGGGGCATAGTTTTAAAGTGAGTGGAGGTAGATATAGCGGAGACGTCAGAGGTGGGTTCTTTACTCAGAGAGTGGTCGGGGTGTGGAATGCATTGCCGGAGAGGGTAGTGGAGTCAGCCTCATTAGGGGCATTTAAGCGGCTATTAGATAGGCATATGGATGATAGTATAAGGTCGGGGTGGAGGTTAGATAGACCTTAGGTTTCGGGTAAAAGTTCGGCACAACATCATGGGCCAAAGGGCATGTACTGTGCTGTACTGTTCTATATTCTTTGTTCTATGTTCTACACATGATACTCAGTTAAGTGCCACTGGTCAATGTGTTACCCAATTAAATGGAATTTCTAAAATGTTTTCCAATTTTATTGCCTTTATTAATGAATCTATGATTAATCTATGATGATTCTTTGATTTTATTGCATCTGTCTGTTGCAAATCATGTACAGATTTTGGTGTTATTTGTAAACTTACTTGCCAGACTCCAATGACTATTGCCCAGATCATTAATAAAGGAGCTAGCTGTGGCCCCAAATAAACTTGGTCTTCAATCCATGGAAAGGATGGTGGAGATAGCTTGTCCCAACTCACAGGAGTGCCGGAAGTAGGAAAGAGCTCCAATCCCTGATCTGACTGATGTGGAGATGCTGGTGTTGGATTGAGGTAGACAATGTCAGACATCGCACATCACCAGGTTATAGTCCAACAGGTTTATTTGAAAACACAAGCTTTCGGAGAGAGGGAGACACCGAAAGCTTATGTTTTCAAATAAACCTGTTGGACTATAACCCGATGTTGTGTGATTTTTGACCTGATCTGAATAGGAAGAGGCCTGAAGCTCTGTGAAATGAAGGGATGGTTTAAAAAAAACATTCACAGTATGAGGATATTGCTGGCAAAGTCAGCATTTATTGTCCCTTCTCAATTGCGCAGAGCACAGTTAAGAGTCAACCACATTGCTGTGGATCTGGAGTCACATGTAGGCCAGACAGGTAAGAATGGCAGTTTCCTTCCCTAAAGGACATTTGTGAACCAGGTGGGTTTTTCCAGACTATCAGCAATGGCTTCATGGTCATTAGACTCCTAATTCCAGATTTTTATTGAATTCAAGTTTCACCATTTGCCATGGCAGGATTTGAACCCAGGTCCCCAGGACATTACCTTAGTCTCTGGATTAACAGTCCAGCAATTATTCCATTAGGCCTTAAATGCAGAATGCATATTAACTTTACATTCAACACCATTGGCAATAAATCATCCCAGTCCAAGATGACGAAAGTACAACAAAATCTCTTTCCAATGATCCAGAGCTACATGATCCTTTACTTATTCCACAGGAAGTCATTGGCACAAATCAACACCAGGTTTCCGAGGTTCACAGATTAAATGTTGTCATCCTTGCAATCCTATAGTGGCCTATCTGATGATCATTTCAAGTGTGATATAAAAAATCCATTATTTTGGATGGTTTCTTGTGTCCTCCAGTTAATTTCCCTCTCCTTCCTTGTAAAATATTTACTCATTCCATTTTAGAAAGTTACTATTGAATCTATTGTTTCCACTACCTATTCAAACAATATAGTCCAGATTTTAACAGCTTACTGGAAAAAAAAATTCCTCTTATTTCACCTCTGATTCTTTTGTCTATTACCTTAAATAGGTGTCTTCTGGTTACTACTAACCTTCTGCTATGGAAAGGAATTTTATTATCTACTGTATTAAAAGCTGTCATTTTGAACATTTAGATTTAACTTTTTCCTAACATTAGACTGCATTAAGATTGCTGATCTGGAAGAAAACTGTTTACAAACATCTAGCAAAGTGTGTGGTCGATATTCCCCTTTTCCAACATAATTGGGTTTCTGCTGCTCAAGGAATCTCCAGGCATCCACCTGTGGCAGCATAAGCCACAAATCATCTTGAAGTATTCACACAAATGGCAAACCAGGATGTTAAATCTCTTCTGTTATTCCTTTAACAGATGGCAAAACAACTCAGTAGTGTATGTCTAGGCTTAAAATATAGGCAGAAGATACAGAAGCTTGAACACGCGCACCAATGGGTTCGTGAACAGCTTCTTCCTTGCCATTATTAGACTGTTGAATGGACTCTCTAACTTCAAATAATGTTGATCTTGTTCATGTTGATCTTGCTTCACCCACCCCCTGTGCAGTGTACCTGAATGCCTCACGCTGGCCAAGCACCCTATGATATGTATGTCCTTGTTTACTATGATCTGCGTGTACTGCTACCAAGCAAAGCTTTTCTCTGTACTTAGGTACACATGGCAATAAGTCAAATCAAATAAAAATGTGCATTTGATCACAGATAAATTTGACAAGTAAATACAAAATTGATCATTTGGACTCTCAGTGAAGTCAGAAGTAATTATGAAATTGGCACCTAGTTGCATCTCATCCAAAGTGTATCTTTTTCAAGGATTTTTGTAGTGAGACTAAAAGCTTAAAGAATAATGGTTCATGCCAGTTCAATTATTTCAAAAGAATTGAAGATATGAGGTCACTTCAACAGTACACCTAGTTGAAGCAATATCAACAGCAACCTCTGAATTTTTACTGACCTTCATAACTCTTGGAAGAACCTGGGCCTTCTCAGTTTGAAGGACAGCCATGATTCCTCAGCTGATTAATACAAGTTCCTTGCTTTCTAACTGCGGGTGAAACTTTATGCCCTCCACCAAGGCAAAGTTAGAGGAAGGGCATTGAGTAGCGCTTTGCTGCATTCCAGCCTCTACCTGTTTAAATGCAGCGAGGAAAGCTCAATGATAGCCTATCTGATCACCAATTTAGGCCTTAAGTGGGCAATTAATGCATATTTCAGTGTCTCACCCTGCCTTATTCAATGGTAGTTGCCATGCAGGAAGCCTGATGGGCAAAACCCAACTAAGGCTTCTGGTGGGCTTCCAGAAGGTAGTGCTGCTCATTCAAAAAAACACTTTGAGGGACTCTAGCATTGGGAAAAGGAGTGATGCCTGGATGACAGCCACTCCACCGTCCTTGCTAAGACTTCCCTCTGCCACCCCTCTCCTGTGACCTCCCACCCCAAAGCCCTCACTCACCTGTGGTCTAGTTTCACAGCTGATCCTTGGTTTCCCATCTGTATACCAGCAGCTGTTGTGGCTCTAATGGGCACTGCCTGCAATGACAAGCAAACAGCTCTTGATTCAGAGAAGTTGCAGCTTTCCACTGCCTTCTCCACTGGATCCCTGGCCTAGAGAAAGTCCACTTCTCACCAGAAGTCTGAGAGACACTTTATAGTGGCAGATCTTTCCCTAAAGACAGTGACATGGGCACTTGCTAGCTTACCTGCTGGTGAGTAGCATCCCATCACCAGCATTAAATATTACCCTGCCAGTCTAGTCGTAAAGCCAAGGATCCAGTATACTTTTTAAACAAACTTAACTTGGCCTGTTACCTTCCAAAAGCAATGTTTTGCATCTGGTGCATCTCCAGATCGTTCCCCATCTGACCCCTCTTAAAATTTGTGCAGTTTAATTCATTTTGCTTCTCTCATTCATTCTAGCAAACATATCACTTTATACTCCTCTACATTAAAAAAATACAACTGCAAGAATTCAGGGAGTTGCATCAACACAAAAGGCCAACAGTATTTGAGCCAGTATGCAGATGGACTCCCTCCACAGGAATGCTTTTGGTCACGGCTATTCCATTTCAGCTATACATCTCTGAGGCAGTGACATGGACAGCAGGCTCTGACCTTCCTCTGACCTGCTGGCGTGAGACCACCTTTACCGTGCTGTTGATCCCTGACAACAGCACATGGATTGTAGTGCTCTGCACAATTAAAGGCTAATTGCCCTTTTAAATACATTGATTAGCTACTGTCAGTCACAATAAATAATTACTACTGCAGAGAGCTTGCCTCAAGAAAAATCTCCTAAGGTGCCTACATGTTGGAAACAGACTTGACATTGTGCAATCCATTGTTTTCACTTCCCACCTGCTACTGCCTCCAAAAATACCAAAGGCCAGGCAAATTCCACCCCTGACATTTGCTAAAACCAGTAAACCAGATACATTGTACAAGCAATGCAGAGGCAAGTTACCAGTTGTGTTCTTATATCTGACTGCATTTCAAAGTTTAACAACATTGACAAACTTTGAAATTGTCTCCTGCATCATTAGGTCCCAATCATTAACATGTTAAAAATGAGCAGTGGTCATATCCCTGTTGTATACTTCTTTATATTGTCGTCCAGTCTGAATACAACTGGTAAATTTCTATTCTCTGCATTGGTTGTACAATGTATCTAGTTTACTGCCTTTTGCAAATGTACTGGACACCAACTAATGCTCATTGAAGTTAGCAAATCTGGACAAAAACATGGCCCTAATTTGAAGCTGTCCAATCTCCTTGGGTGCAATTCTTTACTCCCAGATGAATGGAGAACAAGGCCAGGCATGAGAACGAAGGTCTCATGGTCAGATTCTTGACAGTGATAAACTTCAACAATCAAGTTCTCCCTTCTCTAAAGAGGAGCCAATGGTCTTGCCAGATGTCATGACCTCAACTGTGCATATTCACATCTCTTAATTACACAACTCATTGGAATTAAACTCAGCCTTTCCAATTAATTTATGCCCAACTAGAATATTTGATGCTTCAATTACTCAATAGCATACAAGAGGCAGACTATTTGCCATTTGTCCTTCAGATGAAATATTGTAAGTATTCATTGTCTTTACTTTCACCACAAACTCCATAGCTGCATTTCTTTCAAGGGGACCAATGTAGGATGTCTCCCTGGGCCAAAGAACCTAAATGAACAATAGCAACACAGTAACTTGTGGTTCAGAGATGGCAATAGAGTTCAGAAGGAAAGACAGCAGTATCTAGTCCAGAGTGGACAACTTAGTGCTGAAGGTTTCACAAGAGCTTGTGTCCGAGGGGCAGCTTAGTGCAGTAGCATGGCACCTGTAGGAAACAGTTGGGAATCTACATGAAAAGGGAGGCATGTGTTTACCCAAGGCTCACTTACATGATATTGCATCAACATTCAAAGTGATATATGTGACAAGCCCAAGAAATGTGAATAATAGGAGATATCAATTTGTAACTGAGAAAGGGGAGGAATGGTGGATGAGGTAAGGATGGGCTCCTAAAGACGTCAATCTGAGCATTCCCCAACTGGAAACCTTGGATAAATCAAGAACTCCACTCCCTGCTGAAGACCAGACATGTAGCATTCAAGTCAGATGACCCCGAACTGTACAGGAGATCCATCAGGGATGCCAAAAGGTAGTACGTGACCAAGTTAGAGACCCAAACCTACCAAACAGATTCCTGCTGCCTATGGCAAGGCCTAAACAGCATTACGGGATACAAAATGAAGCAGAGCAAGATAGCAGACAAAGACACATCCCTCTCTGATGCAGTTCGAGCAGAATGCCAGCAGCGCAGAGACACCTGCCCTGACAGCTCCAGACACACCTGTGCCCACTGTCACCACTGCAGACATCAGATCGGTCTTCCTGAGAGTCAACCAAAGGAAAGCAGCAGGCCTGAACAGTGTCCCTGGTTGAACACTCAGATCCTGTGCAGACCAAATGGCAGAGTTATTCACCAACATCTTCAGCTCTCTCTCCTCCAAGCTGAAGTCCCCACCTACTTCAAGGAGACCACCATCATTCCAATACCTAAGGAAGCACATGCAATGTACCTCAATGAATACCGCTCAGTGACTCTGACCTCCGTAATCATGGAATGCTTCAAGAGGCTTGTCATGATCCACATTGACTGTAGTCTCCCAACCTGCCTTGTCCCCTACAATTTGCCTACAGACGAAACAGGCCCATACCAGATGTTGTATCCCTGGCCCTGCATTCATCCCTGGAACATCAGAACAGCAAGGCACTTATGTCCAATTCCTGCTCATTGACTACTGCTCTGCCTTTAACACCGTTGTGCCCTTGAAACTGATCGCAAAACTCCAAGACTTTGGTCTTGTCACTTCTCTCTGCAACTGGATCCTCAGCTTTGTAACCCACAGACCGCAATCACTGAAGATAGGTAACTGTACCTCCTCCACAGTAAATACTCAATGCTAGAGCCCTCCAAGAATGTGTCCTCAGCCCTGTACTGTATTCCCTGTGCATCCACAACTGTGTTGCCAAATTCCAACTGAATGCCATCTACAATTTCGCTGATGACATCACCATAGTAGATCTGATGATTTTGAGTCAAAATACAGAAGGGAGATAGAGGGCTTGGTAATGTGGTGCAATAAAAACAACCTTTCTCTCAATGCTGGCAAAACTAAAGAATTGATCAGGAAGAAAGGAGGAGAAAATGTCCCCATCTATATCAATGGAACTGAGATTGAGCATCAAGTTCCTTGGAGTGATGATAACCGACAACTGTCCTGAACTTCCCACATAGATGCGACAGTCAAAAAGGCACAACAATGCCTCTTCTTCCTCAGGCAGCTCAGGAAATGTGGCATGTCCATAGGGACCCTCACCAACTTCTATAGATGCACCATAGAAAGTATACAGTCCAGGTAATAATGGCCTGGTATGGCAACTGCTCTGCCCAGGACCTTGAGAAACTACAGAAGGTTGTGCGCATAGCCCAGGCCATTACGGAAGACAACCTTCCATCCCTGGACTCTATTTACATGGCTCATTGCCACAGAAAGGTGATCAACATCAAAAACCCATCGCATCCTGGTAATGATCTCCTACAACCTCTTCTGTCAAGCAGAAGATACAGAAGCCTGAACACATGCATGAGCGGGTTCAAGAACAGCTTCTTCCCAGCTGTTATTAGATTGATGAATGGACTCTCTAGCCCCAAATAATACTGTCCTTGCTAACATTGATCTTGCCTAGCGTTCACCTTGTGCAATGTAATCTCTGCCTCTGTCTAAGATTTTTTCAAACAACTTTTGGTCCTCGCTTACTATGATCTGCCTGTACTGCTCGTAAACAAAGCTTTTCACTGTGCTTTGGTACACATGACAATAAATCAAATCAATCAAGTCCCATCTGTTTGGTGCTGTATAAGTAAACAAATTAGTGCTACTTACACCAGAGTTCTGGATTGGAGCAGCAAGGAATTCAATGGAGGAAGGAGTGGTGGTTGGTTGCTTTTGTTGAAATAAAGTAATTGATGGGGCAGTATTTCTAGTCTGTAATGTGAAAGTAAATTCTTCAGTTTCCTTAAGTGTCCAGTTAATTTTTCCTCTTTCTTACAAACAGCTTGATTGGTTTAAAGTGTTTGGGGTGGGAATTCCTCAAATGTAAAGAGTGGTACAGAGTAATTCAATTGATAACTCAAATTTAAAATGATAAAGATGGCAGATCAAGTGATGTTTTGCAGCTGCAGCAAATGGGAACTGCTGGACATCAAGGTGAACCACAGCAAACACGTCTGAAACAAATGCCTGCCTTTAGAGCAACTTAGGATCTAAATGGAGCAGTTATATATGCTGCATCAGGAAGGGAATAATTATTTAGAAACTTTGCTCCACAAGACAATAAAGAAATAGAAACAGGAGTAGGCTGTTTGGCCCCTTGAGACAGCTCGGCCATTCAACAGGATCATGGCTGATTGGACATTCCTCATCCCATGTCCTTGCCCTGTCCCCATAACCCTTGATTTTCCTTCCCTGAAATATACACAAAGATTCCACCCCTAAAGCTGTGTCAATGAGTTCCAAAAATACTCAACCATCAGAAGAAATTCCTCCTCATCAGTCTTAAATTGGCATTCACACCTTTATTCTAAGACGACACCTACGAGGGGAAGCATCCTGGCAGCATTTACTCATCAAACTGCTTAAGAATTCTGTATATTTCAAAGAATTTGGTATATTTCATCTCATTCTTCTGAACTCCAGTGAATAGAGTCCCAATCTGCTTAGCCTTTGTTCATACGACAATCCCTCCATACTAGGGATCATCCTAGTGAAGTTTCTGAACTGTCTCCAATGAAATGATGTCTTTCCTTAAATAAAATCTAGTAAACTATCCCTAATGCACTATGAATTTGTTTTCATAGCTACCTTTTGCAATTTGATTAACCTAATCGATATGAAGATCAAGATCACACATAATTATTGCTGTAGCCTTTTTACATTCTCTTACTTGTTGATTTATAGCATTTCCCACAGAGTGGCCATGTGGGGGTCTGTACACGATCCCTCCCAAAGTCTTCTTTACCTTATATTTTTTAACATCTGCCAAAATTGTTATTGAATTGTCCAGGCCTAGATCATCTCTCAACTGTCCTCATTTCATTTCTTATTGCTAACCACAACAGTGTGACCCCACCATCTTTTCTATCCTTCCTGTCTCTCAAAAAGGTCAGATATCCCTGAATGTTAAGTTCTTGGCTTTGATCTCTTTGTAATCATGTTTCCATAATGGCTATGAGATCATATTCATTTACTGCAATTTGTGCAATCAGTTTGTTTACCTTTTTCAATATACTTCGCTCATTAAAATGTGAATCCTTCAAGTTTATTCTATTAAGTAGAATTTCCTTCCATTTATGGTTCCTTGGTACAATATAACATTCACATTTAGTCACTTCCTTTTCTTTATATTCTGGTAACGTTCAGCCTCCTCACTAACCGGTAGTCCTACCTTGTCCTTTAACTTTGATTTTTATAACATTTTCCATGAAACTGAACCCAATCCCTCCTTATTTATTCCAGTGCTCTATCTTCAGCCCTAGTCATGTAATTTGTCAGGACTCTGGTCCCAGGAGGCAGATACACCCTTTATATTAAGGGATTCAAAGCTGTTCTGTGATCAAGGACAACTAGGTATGATTGTGGGTGAAAAGAATCATAAACAAAATCATAAACAAAAACAGAAATTGCTGGAAAAGCTCAGCAGGTCCGGTAGCATCTGTGGGGAGAAATCTATCAACATTTCGGGTTGAGTGACCCTTCCAAGGAACAGTCATTTGACCCAAAGTGTTAATTGATTTTTTTCCATAGAAGCTGCCAGACCTGCTGAACTTTTCCAGCAATTTCTATGATTGTAGGTAAAGCACATATGGGGATCTGAGAGATTCGAGGAGCCTTGGTCCCTGAAATTGTCCACCAGGTTAGGTTCTTGCAACCTGTGAGGACAAGAGTGGGAATGGAAGGGAAGCTGATTGAATTGGCCATGACACTGTGGTATAGGGAGCTATTAACATTGGGGAGGAAATGGGAAGATGTAATAGAGTTAGGGACAGTACAATTAGGGTATTAATTAGATATGCTCATGGCTACAGAGAGCTCAGAATCCCAAAGGGCATCTCTCTACCTGGAAATAGATCGAAGGACATCTCAGGCCTGGACAGAGAGGAATTGAGTGAGAGGGAGGGATCCAGCCATCCATGCTGAAACTGGTGACAGTGACAGGACTGGAAACAAGGCTCTACTGAAAGAATATGAACAATTAGGAACTAAACTAGAGATACAACTCCCAAGGTAATCAGCTCAGGTTTAATTATAATTTGATATGATGAGGCAGAAAAGTAGAGTTGAGGATTATCAGATCAGCGGTGGTGTAATTGAATGGCAGAGAAGACTCAACAGGCAAAACAGCCTACTTCTGCTCCCACATTTTCCAGCATTAATTTTAAAATATGAACACAGCCTTCTGTTTGTCATTCTTCTCTCACATCTTTGGGTTCTGTCATAGAATCATAGAATGGCTGTCATATCATAGAATGTCTTGTAAAGGTTGCTTCCAGTGCAGCCAATCCATCTTCAACTATTCTTGTTAGTACCCTACTGATCATTTAACTCTTTCCGCTTGTTAGCAGTAATCTGTTTGCCTCTTTCTTCTGAGCCATCACACGTACTATCTTGGCTCTCCCCGCCCCATCATCAGCATAGATAATGACCCTTTCTCAACTATTTTCGGTTCTGACAATGGGTCACTGGACTTGAAATGTTAACTGTTCTTTTCTCCTCAGATCCTGACAGACTTGCTGAGTTTCTCCAGCATTTCCTATTTGTGCTGCAGGTTGGGTTTCTTGACACAGCATGCTGGTTGGGGCTTTGTATTGTCATTTGGGGATCCGATCATGACTCAGATTCTTTTGTTTCTTTAAAAAGATCATGAGGGAGAATTTCCACAAGCACTTTACTCATCTGCCAGAATGGTGGTTGCAGATCAGTAGAAATCCCAGAGAAATGATGGCAATGGCCACACCTCAGTCAGATCACTGCTCAGTCTTCTCTGCTCCAAGAAAAAAAACACCCAAGCCTATCCAACATTTCCTCAACTTAAAAATTTCCAACCTGGCCAATATCCTGTTGAACATCCTTTGCACCCCCTCCAGTGCAATCACATCCTTCCTATAACGTAATGACCTGAACTGTACACAGTTATGATCTCACTGAAGTTCTATACAACTCCAACAACACTTCCCTGCTCTTGTAATCTATAGCTTGACTGATAAAGGCAAGGGTCCCATGTACCTTTTTCACCACCCTACTAACAAGCCCTTCTGCCTTCAGCGATCTATGGACAAACACTCCAACATCCCTTTGTTCCACGGAATGTCCTAGTGTCTCACCTCACCTTTCAGTGTTAAATTCCATCTGCTACTTATCTGCCCATTTGACCATTCTATTTATATCTTCTTTTAGCTCAAGACACTCAAACTCATTGTTAGCCAATTGAGTAATCTATGAGTCACCTGCACATTTACTAATCCATCGCCCCACACAGTCTTCTATGTCATTTATCTCAAGATGATGAAGAATAGGGGACCCAGCACAGACCCATGGTACACCAAGGGACACTGGCTTCCAGCCATTAAAGCAGGCTCTGTCTTCACCCTCCCTCCCTCCTACAACTGAGCCAATTTTGAAACTACTTTGCCAAATTATCCTGTATCCAATGGCACTTGCCTTCTTGGTAAGTCTCCTATGTGGGACATTGTCAAAAGGCTTTGCAGAAATCTATATAAATTACATCAACTGCACTAACCTCATCTATACGGGCCTGGTCACCTCAAAAAATTTAATCAAATTTGTTAGGCATGACCTCCCTCTGATGAAGCTATGCTGACTATCTCTGATCAAGACTTGCCTCTCCAAGAGATAGATGTACTCCTTCAGAATTTTCTCCCATAGTTTCCCTACCACTGATATGCGTCAATTGAACATGTTTCTAGCTTAGTTATGGCTCAGTGGTGGCATTCTCAATTTAAGACGAGGACCCTTTGGATAGCACAATTTTCACATGTGACAAAGGACGATCGGTTAAATACAAACTGGCCAAAGTACAAAGCCTATGGATAATTGAAAATTACACACTCAACCATCTCAAACTCGTTGGCACAAAGAGCATAAAAAAAAAACTACATGAAGAACCCACCAGTCTTCTTTGCTGAGAGGTACAGGCACTTTAACCTTGGGCTTCACCATATTTCAAAATCAGACTCTTGTATTGACCTGACAGGATTGGTGTAATGGCTTTAAGAGAGAATGCAAAATTACATGACAGCTGATTGTCGCTAGGGACTGGAGGAACAGATTCTCAGCAAGATACATAATGGGCCATATTGTTAGGCCCACTCAATTGCAATGACAGGGAGAAAAAAAGACCTGCAGAAGTGACGCCAAGAGTTTTCTATCGGGCTCTTTTTCCCCAAACAAATGAGAAAGTCCATGAAATACAACTTATCTGGCTCCTAATTCAATTTAGAGTAGTTTTCCCCAAGTTAATGTTCAGCATAATCTGGGGTTAAATCACATTGCTGTTCAAATCATAAATTAGACCTTAAATATTTGACCACATAGAACTCTTACCTGCTTATGTAAAGGCCTCAATTGGCTTGTAGTATGACAATATAAATGCAAAGCTAAAAAGGAAGGTCAAGACCACGTTATAACTTCCATCAGGCATAAGCGGCTAAAAATCACAGCTTTTGATTTTTATTTGGTGCACTTTATTAGTATGCTGTGAAACATGTCAAAAGCAGCATTTGACTAAGGCATTCTTTCAAAAGCCATTTAATCCACACTTACTTTCTACAATTCCATGTTGACGAGATTGGTATCTAATGGCCATTCGCAAAATAAATATCTCTTACTTCAATGTGTTATTTGTTTGTAAAAATTGAAATTATACAAAATCTGTTTGCACAATACGCTACAAGGAAGTAAGTAACTAGCTCACCTTTTCACATTCAGGAGGTAGCTTCCATCTCAGAACTAGCTCCATGAACTTAGAACCACAAAGAAAATCAACAGGCATTGTGGCCATTATATGGTAATTTCGATAGAAACTAGTGTTTATTTGACCAGAAACTCAGTTTTTTCTTCACTATTGATGACTCCCCCTCCTTTTCTGATCTTAATAGCTACAATCCTTCCAAAGTATGGACACTTGGACGTGTGCCTACTTCAATTTGCAATGCCACAGCTGCATTTGGTTTGTATATTATACCTCAAATTATATGTTTCTTGCAATGAGGAAAATACTAAAGGCAATCTATATAATTATTTCCAAATAAACATGCTTTAATTGTCATTCATACACATAAACAGAAATTCTTGAATATTTTGTTAAATTGCTATTAAAAAGCCTATTTTATTTCAGTCAATTTAACTAAGGCTTTAATGAGGCTCAGCTTAAAGTGGTAAAGTTTGCACAGGTCACAAACTAATGTGCAAGATCAGGTGTAATTTGCACACATTTGTTTTTTATTCCAAATAAAAACTATAGTTTTAATCTCTGAGTTCTATTTTATTGCTGACGTGAAGAGTCTGGATTTTCCAAACGTTTATTGGATCAAGTGCATCAAAATCAAGAAAAACATAATTAAAATCTATTTTTATTTGTAATATTGTGAAAACTCAACACACAAAGAATTCATAAAAACAAACCATAAAAGTTAACAGCAAAGTGTAATTGTTGAACAGCAAATGAAAATATGAAGGCAAAGCAACAAAAAATTAGAGGCATAAATTTCTGTCGGTGTAGGTGCTATGAGATATATTTGGCCCTGCTAGTTTGTGCTTTACAGAACAAATAACGTTATTTGTGGTGGGTTGGTAGAGAAGAGATTTTCAATCACCCTTAACTCAGAAGACCATTTGAGGTCATTGCTGCATGGCTCTGGGAATTCTGCCTCTTGTACTTTCCCCAGGCCCAGTGCAAGGTCCATCACCTTAGACCTTGCACACCCATTGTGAGCCCAATAAATGTCAAGACTATTTAAATAAATCTGATCATGTAATCTAGTCGTGGGTGATTTTAATTTCTCTAATATTCATTTGGATTCCCTTAATGCCAGGGGCTTAGATGGGGCTGAATTTTTTAGGTATATCCAGGATAGCTTCTTGAAACAATATGTAAATAGTTCAACAACGGAAGGGGCTGTATGAGACTGAAATAAAGTCAAGGAGGCAGGTATCCCATCACTATGTCACACTTTTTTACATGTGCACAGTACATGGATTCTGACTAGCTTGCTTAGAGCCAATCTCTAGAATGGAGAGATGCTCTGACTCTCCTGTTTATATCTGTCAGCCAGGGCTCTCTGATTGGCCCAAGTTAACAAGCCCAATCAAGGATTTCATAGTCAATGAGATCCACCTGACCCTGCATTCTGTTCACTACATAGACCTTGCATTGGGGAATACTGGGGAATCACTGGTGACTGAAGTTTCAGTGAGGGGAGCAGTCAGCAGGTTAGAGAGCAATGTAGAATAAAGAGGGAAGGAAGAGAAAGGATAGCCCATTGTCCACCCAGTCCTATGTGATTAGGTCAGGATTGAGGAAGTCTGATGACAACTGAGGCCCCTAAGTTCATTCATTTTCATCTCAATAAATCCACTGGCATCATTTGCTTCTCACAGTTATCTTCATGTTTCACATCTTAATGTTATACGGCAAAGTAAGATGATGTCTGTACTCTTGTAAATGATCATTAACAATATTACCAAGGTAAAGATAAAGCATCTCCCACACACCTAGTTAGTTGAGACATGATGGCTTGAAGGGCCTGTACCTGAATACTGAGGAATCGCTGGTGACTGAAGTTTCAGTGGGGGGAGCATTCTGGAAACAGTGATCATAATTCCTTAAGTTTTAAAATAATTATGGAAAAGATAAAACTGTTCCTCAGATCCAGTGCTAAATTGGAGGAAAGGTAATTACAACAGTATTAGGCAGCAACTGGAAAAATTGGATTGGGGACAGCTATTTGAAGGTAAATCCACATCTGACAAATGGGAGTCTTTTGATAGCCAGTTGACCAGAGTTCAGGACCAACATGCTCCTGTGTGGATGAAAGATAAGGATGGCAAGTTTGAGAACCTTGGATGATGAGAAATGCTGAAAGTTTAGTTAATAAGAAAAAGGAAGTATATGTAAGTTTAAAGAAGCAAAAAAAAAATCAAATAAGGCCCTTGAGGAGTATAAAGGAAGTAGAAAAGAAAATAAAAACAAGAAATCAGGAGGGCTAGAAGGGCCATGAAATGTCCTTGGCAAGTGGGATTGAAGAGAGTCCCAAGGGCATTTTATATGTATATTAGGAGCAAGAAGATAAATAGGGAATGGATAGGTCCACTCAAGGACAAAGGAGGGAATTTGTGTGTGGAAGCAGAGGAAGTAGCTGAGATTCTTAGTGAGTATTTTGCATTGGTATTCACCAAGAAGAAAGACATGGATGACGTTAAGTTTAGAGAGAGGTTTGTTGATTCTTTAAGGCATGTTGATATTAAGAAGGAGGGGGTTTTGGGTGTCTGGAAAAATATTAAAGTGGTTAAGTCCCTAAGGCCCGATGAAATCTATCCCAGGATACTGAAGAAGGCAAGGGAGGAGTTGCTGGGACCATTGTAGCTTCTTTAGCCACAGGCAAAGTCCCAGAAGACTGGAGAATAGCCAATGTTGTTCCTTTGTCTAAGAAGGACTCAATGGTCTTTTAGGAAATTGTAGGCAAGTGAGCACTGCATGAGAGGAAGGGAAATTATTGTAGAAAATTCTTCAGGACAAGAGTTACTTGCATTTGGAAAAGAATGGACTTATTAGGATGGTCAGGATGGCTTTATGCATGGGAGGTCTTGTCTCACAATTTGCTTGAGTTTTTTTTCTGAGGAAGTGTTGAAGATAATTGAGGGTTAGGCAATGGATGTTGTCTAAATGGACTTTACTAAAGCATTTGAAAAGTTTGCTCGTGGTAGACTGGCTAAGAAGATCAAATCACATGGAATCATTAGTCAGTTGCCAAGTTAGACACAAAACTGGCTTGGCTATATAAGAAGATGGAGGGTAATTGTGATGGGGTGTTTACTGACTGGAGGTCTGTGACCAATGGTATTCTGCAAAGATCAGTGCTGGGACCACTACTGTTTATAATTCATAGAAGTGATTTGGATGAAAATGTAGGTCGCCTGAGTGGTAAGTTTGCAGATGAGATGAAAATTGATGCAGTTGTGGATAGTGAAGAAGGATATCAAAGGATGCAGCAGGGTAAAGATCAGTTGGAAAGTTGGGCACAGAAATGGCAGATGGAGGTTATCCTGAGAAGAGTGTTGTGATGCATTTTGGAAGGTTAAAAACAAGAGGAAATAATATAGTAAATGGCAGGGACCCTTAGGAGCATTGATATTCAGAGCATCTTGGGGTCCAAGTCCATAGCTCTCTAAAAATAGCAACACAAATGGATAAGGTGATGAAGAAGGCATATGGCATGCTTGCCTTCATTGGTTATGGCATGGAATATAAATGTTGGCAAGTTTTGAAGTACACATTTGGAGTATTGTGTGCAGTTCTGAGCACCACACTATAAGACGGAATTGGAAGCTTTAGAAAGTGTGCAAAAGAGATTTAGTAGGACATTGCCTGGATTGGAGTGTATTCACTATTCGGAGACGTTGGACAAGCTTGGATTGTTTTCATTAGAGTCACAGGCTAGGGGTGACCAGATAGAAGTATATAAAATTATGAGAGGCATTGAAAGGGTGGATAGGTAGAGTCTTTTTCCAGGTGTGCAAATGTCAAGTACTAGGAGGCATAATTTTAAGGCGAATGGGAAAGTTTAGAGGAGACATGTGAGGAAACGTTTTTATACAGAGGGTGACCAGTGCCTGGAATGCATTGCCAGTGAAGGTAGTAGAAGCAGATATATTAGTAAAGTTTAAGAGGCATTTAGACAGACAAATGAGCAGGTAGTCAATAGAGGAATACAGACCATGTGCAGCAGATGGAATTAGTTTAGACATGATGGCCTGAAGGGCCTGTACCTGAGCTGTAGTGTTCTATGTTCTATGATCATGGAACAGCCTCACTACACCATTTTCTCTCCGTGGTCCTGGTGTCTTTGTGATCACAGTTTGAGTGCAGTGTAAGGGGGGTTCAAGGGGAAAGGTGGGCAGAAAGGTATCATTTTGAGAAACCAGTAAAGGTTTGATGTGACTATGCTTTGGTGGCTTCTGGGATGACTCGACCCATTTGAGCTTCAAGGTCATCTCTCCTTACTATATGCAAGGCAAGCAGTCAGCAGGTTAGAGAACAATGTAAAATAAAGAGGGAAGGAAGAGAAAAGATAACCCATTGCCCACCCAGTCCTATGTGATTAGGTCAGGATTGGGGAAGTCTGATGACAACTGAGGCCCCTAAGTTCATTTATTTTCATCTCAATGAATCCACTGGCATCATTTGCTTCTTATAATTATCTTCATGTTTCACATCTTTATGTTATACGGCAAAGTAAGATGATGTCTGTACTCTTGTAAATGATCATTAACAATATTACCAAGGTAAAGATAAAGCATCTCCCACACACCTACAATCTCAGGCTCCAGTTCCATGTGATCTGATGTCACTACTAAGTAATACCTTACCACATGTTCAGTAGCTATTCCTAGATTAAAGTTGTCATTAACTCTTTACTCTACAACTCTCCCTATGTTCTTTTATTACCCTTTTAAGCATAAACTTTCACTCTTACTTCCCTACTTCACTTCTCCTTGTCATTCAAATGCAAGCAATGAGACTAGTTTAATTGTGAAAACGGGGCAGCATGGGCAAGTTGGGCCGAAGAGTCTATTTCCATGCCGTAGACATCTCTGGCTCTACGACTCTAAGTCTCTATCATAATTTGTATTAACTGCTAAGAGCACTTTCAGCTTTCTTGGAGGATGTATAGGTTGTACGTGTTCCCTTATCTCTGAGGATAGGAAATTTCCAGATTGGATTAGAATAGTAGCTTCTCTACAGACAGAAACATTTCCCAATCTCCATTGGATAATTGATGCCAGGCATTCATGAAATCCTTGGACATTAGGCTGTTTATGGACAAGTGGAACTGTGCATTTTGCTTGAATTCCAAGTGTCACTAGTTAATGAAAACAGTTCAGCAGACTTTGAGACATATTTACATATTCCTTACAGACTGGGATTCTTTTCTCAGAAAATTCAACAACTTGATAACTGGGGAGAAACTAGAGAGAGAGCAAAACCAAGCATCATCAATTTTGGCAGTCTCCAAAAATCACACTGACCTCCCCCAACCCAAGCAGAACCAGTTGTCTCTTTATTTATTTCTCTTTTCAATCAGCATTCTATGTGCTCTGTTGGTTAGAATTGGTCATCCGTTAATTGACTAATTCAACATCCAACCAGCTGCCAGCCCTGAACATAGACCAGCTCAATCCCTATTCGTCTATGGTGTTCTTTGATCAGTAATTGAGTTGCATTAGCTTTCCAGGCCATTTCCGAAAACATCTGTCTCTTCTCTTTGTTTAGAACAAGTTGATATTCAAAGTTCAATTCTTAACTTCAACTCACAGTTCCAAAGAAAAAATGAGAAAAATTAACAAAAAAAAAACTAATGGTCTCGAATGCTGAACATTTCTGTGAAGGAGAGACTTTTTCTTTTGTCAGTGTATTGCTTTGTTGTGTCAAGTGTGTAAGGATATTACCTGTCTCCACTCAGGAATTTTGGATACCTTCTGTAAGCTTTCCTTTTTCAGTCTTGATTGCACTGTCCGACTGCTAATAACTTGGCTTTTAGATCAGCTGTCTCTTTAAGGTAATTTGATTGTTCCAATTGTTTTTGAACTTCAATATGTTTGAGTTCCTTTCAATGCTGAACTTTAAGCTTAGCCAAGGCATTTTGCATCTCTAGAAGCTCTATAGTTTCATCCTTTTTCTCCTTGGTCATAGAAGCTATGAATTCTTCCTGAAAGGACTCAGTAACAAACTTTAGTTGGCTTTTCTGCATATTAACAATTTTTGCATATTGAATATTGGTGTGATTCAATTTTCTTTTATCTTTTTTTTATCCTTTTAACAGTATCCTTTATTCTGGGTAGATTTTTAACCAGCTACTTGCTGTTATTGAATTACCACATCTTTCAAGCAGAATATCTGGATTCTCAGTAGCATCTAATCTTGGAGAATTGCAAACAATGGTCATATATTTTGAATTTTCTTTGCTGCAGTTTAAAATCATCTCACGCTGTCTCAACAAATGACCTGAATGTGGATTGTTTTATGGCATAGTATTTAGAATTGCTGGTTAGGCATTATTTTCCATCTCAAGCTATCTTACGGCAATGTGAGCAAGAAACAATGACAGAGTGGTCCCCTCTTACACTGTGGTTTCTGTCTTCCTGATGTGCCAGTAGCCCTTTGATTAACAAAATGAACTGAGTCAGAAGGCTTGTCCCAAGAAAATACTCAGTTTCTCTGATAAGAGATAGTAGGAACTGCAGATGCTGGAGAATCCGAGACAACAAGGTGCAGGGCTGGATGAACACAGCAGGCCAAGCAGCATCATAG
>NC_063332.1:43918078-43974612 GCF_021869965.1 Rhincodon typus | reverse complement strand
TCCAGCCCTGCACCTTCTCTGATAAGAAGTTGGTTTAGTTTGCAACATATAGCCTGTCTGGTGCACTGCATTGCATCTGATGATGTGAGGTCCCTTTTAGACTGGAAAATATCTGCTTGCATTTCATCCTGTATCCCTTTACAATACGGTCCCACATGCATTCTTCTTTTGAGGTTTCATGTTGACAATTATTTGCAAAATGTTGATAAAAGAATCAACGGCCTGCCCTCACTCCTGTGTCTTTAATAATTGGCATAAATTATAATAATGGCATAAATTGGGGTTTTGCTGTGAACTGAAATTGGAATGGAAGGAAGTAACTATATCATTTTATTTATATTGTACTTTCTTCTATTGGGCTGTGCCTTGTCTGCTGAGAATGACCTTGACACTATCGCTGATTCCATGAACAATAATTTAGTCTTTTTCTGACATTTCAATGGGCCTGAAAGAATGCATTAGTTGGGAAAACATCAGTGTCATTGTTCTTAAAGCACAGCTTGATCAAAACCCTGCTTATTCTTCAGAGACAGTAGTAAGGGCAAAGTTTGCTCCATCATTAGTATATTTACCACATTGTTATGGAACCAAATTAGTTATTTTCTTCTCTAGCCCTGTAAAGGTATCTGAATCACACTTATATTGTACTTACTATGGGCAATTAATTGTCTTGATTATGCATACGGTACTGTGGGTGCTTTTCCCCATGTTTTTTAACTTGGGTGCAGGCATTCTTCCCTTTTTACTTCTCAATGGGCCTTGAAATCCATTGTTTGCTTCTTCCTATCACTTCCACCTTTTCCAGGGTCAGATCACTCAACTGGCCTCACTTCTAACCTGTAGCACTGTGCTGAAACTGGGCTTCAATTCAGGCACTTCTTGTCACCTTTTCCTCCTCCTGATCTTCTTCTTGAGTTCTCTTCCTGAAGAGAGGTCTGACTTACAGCACTACGATCTCCAACATTGGCAGGGCAAGGGGACTTAGTCCCACATCCACCCCAGTTAGAACAAAGATCAGACTTTGAGCTGATAAAACCAATGTAATGATATGACCAGTACTTTGTCCATTCAACCAACTGAGACAGCTGCCCAAGAATAACTACATCAAATGCTTTAAACTCTTTGACTTTAAACAGGTCCTCTACATCTTGTGTAAAATGGCTGTGTGTACTTGTTAGGCAGGAGCCAAAATTTGTGGTACCTGGGCAGAAAGAGTGGTAAAATGATGTTAACACCTTAATAATGACACTTGATCCCTTTTTACATTTTTGTTTGTCAGGTCCTTGCCTGTTTGGACTGATATATTTAGCTACCACCAACAGTATGTGCCAGAAAGTTATAGCAGCAAATGCAACAGTAAGTGAACAGGACAAAAACAGTCACTTTATTTCCCATCTGTTAGCATTCCATCTGAGCACAATCCATCAGCAGAGAGACAGAAATAATACACAAAAATGTGTAAAACATGGAACTACATAGAATATTTCAGCGCCGAAATGGAATATTCAGCCCAATAAATCTATCCCAATGTTTCTGCTTGACTCAAACCTCAATCTGCAATATTTCATTCCAATAGAGTCAAATATTATACTCATTTCCTCCTCATACGTTTATATATGCACCCAACTCCATCAAAGCTAATTGACTTTATCACTCCAGGTGGTAGAAAATTAAGACAATATTATTGCAGCATGGACAGTGTCGTGGGGTAAATCTGAGCAGAGTATCTCTGGATCAACTGTCATAGCTTCATCAGAAGCTCCATGGAAATGTCAGTGAAATCGTAAATATTTTTCAAACTTTTAACTTAAACTTACTTGGAGGCGAATGGAGGAGAGTGAAGATTGTCATTGGAGAGTCCCAGAAGTGAGTCCCAGACTAGGCCGGCGCACGGGTGGAGGATCCAAGGCCATGTCAGCGCCGGGGTGGAGAGTCCCTGGCCAGGCCAGCATGAGGGTGAAGAGTCCCAGGCCAGGCCAACGTGGGGGTGGAGAATTCCTGGCCAGGTCAGCGTGGGGATGGAGAGTCACTGGCCAGGTCGGCATGAGGGTGGAGAGTCCCAGGCCAGGTCAGCACGGGGGTGGAGAATCCCAGGCCAGGTCGGCACGGGGGTGGAGAATCCCTGGCCAGGTTGATGCAGGGGCAGCGAGTCCCAGAGGCGAGTCCCAGACCAGGACAGGCCAGCATGGGGATGGAGAATCCTGAGTGGAGGACAGTGGGGGTTGGCGAGTCCAGGAGCGGAGGCGAGTCCCTTGGGGGCTGGAAGCAAGGCCTCAAAGCTTGAAGCCCAGCGTGTTCTAGGGACTTGGCCTGGGCAGTCTGAAGGTTTGCTACCGGCACAGACTTGCTGAAAAGACAAAAATTTGAGTACTTTTGAAAAAGCAAACTTTATTGTTTATTCTTATGCTGAACTTTTATTCATGATTCTTTCAAGTCTGTAACACATACTAAAGAATTCTGTAACTAGATACCCTGTACCTAATATGGCGCCACAGTGGCGATATTGCAAAATTTTCACTGCACTCATTTGAGTGCACGTGACAATAAAGGCTAGTTCAATTCAATATTCAATAAACACACCCCTTCTGAATGCTTAGAAAATAGCATGGTTGTAGCTTCCAGATTGTGAGAGATAGAAATTCACCCTGAATTTTTAAGAACTCCCCCAATAAAATCATTGGAGTCTCAGGACATGCCCCACTGCAACCCCAAACAATGCCATCCACAGCTTGAAGGCAGTCTTCCTGATTCCAGAAAATTATAGCCAGAGGTGTGCATGGATTGGGAATGACATCAGTCTGGCTTTTACATCATGACAAATGTACTGATGTCAAGCTAATAGCTGTGTGCAACCTGATTTTGAATGTTTTTTGAGGGAGTTCTCAATTTTATTAGTTTAATATAGGGGAACATTTGGAAATTGTGCATAATAATATTTAATGATCTTACTTTGACGATAGAATGCATAATCTCCATAAATAACTGAAAATTGTATTAAAATTCAAAAATTCAAATGAATTTGCATTATTGGATTGGTTAAAATACTTGAGTAAAATTTGGATCACTGCTGGAGTGGACTGTATGATTAAAAATAGTGGCAGAATCATCTGGATTGCAGTAATGTGCTGACATCCCTTTCCACTTCCCGTACTCTGATTATTTGGTTGTAATTACTGTACATTCGGGTTGAATTAAACACAGTTTAATGGATTAACACAATAACAAAAATGCCAATTAATTCAATTACCAAAAATTAGGCTAGATTAAACAGAATCATGACTATTGAATACTCTATCATGTTGTGATGCTGTTTGCCCAAGAGAATGACAAAATTCAGGCACAAATATTTTGCTGTTTTTATAATTTTTGAGACAATCCTATGCACAGATCTTGCAGCAATTGTTGGCTTTTGAAGTCAAATTTTTTTGAAAATGTAAAACTATGTTCATTGTGATAGTTGAGTAAAAATTTTAATATAGTTCATTTCTTGTAGAATAGTTATATTTAAAGAAAGATGAGAAAGAACCAAAAAATAGCAGGAAACTGGAACTAGAAGAGATAACATAGCATCACAGGCATAATAGATTAAAGTGTCCTTTTTATGGGATTAAATTTCAACGATATACTATGTCAGCTGTGGCTCAATGGTAGCACTTCCACTTCTAAGACAAAATGTTATAGATCCAAACCCTTTTCCAGCACATGATTTTGCCTGCGCTATATTACTGTGTTCAAGATGCTGACTTGTGGATGAGAAGATAAACCAAGGCCCTATCTGTACCCTATCTAAGTTCTTGGGTGTGAAAGATCTATGACATTACTTTGAAGAAGATGAAGAAAGTCCTGGAGCCTGACCAGTATTTACTCATGGACCAATATCATCAAAAGAGATTATCAGGTGACTGTCACATCACTGTTTGTGAAACATTGCTCATAGAAATATTATGGCCATTCAGTCTATTGAGTCCATCCCTGCTTTCTGTGGAGGAATGTTTTCAGTCCCAATTCCTCTGCTCTAACTCCATAGTCCTGAAACTTTATTTGCCTTCAATGTCCTTGTGCATGAATCATAACAAGTAGAGCAAGCAATTAGGAAAGCAAATAATGTTATCATTTATTTGAGTACAAATTAGGGAGATTATGCTTCAGTAATAAATGCACTACATCTGGAATACTGCATACAATAGTAGTCACCATAGTTACAATGTAAATGTGTTGGAAACAATTCAAAGAAGGTTTACTTGACTAGTACCTGAATAAAAACCAACATTTTCCTAGCTACCATCAGTTCTGAGGAAGGGTCACCGGACCTGAAATGTTAACTCAGATTTCTCTCCACAGATGCTGCCAGATCTGCTGAGCTTTTCCAAATATTTCTGTTTTTGTCAGCCATGATACTGTTGAATGGCAGATCAGGCTGGAGGGGTCAAAACTTACCCCCTGTTCCTATGGTATAACTGTCATAGGGAGAAGGTAACAAAGGTTCATTCAGCCAATAACTGGGATGGCAGGACAGTTCTATGAGGAAATATTGGTTTGGCTGGACTTGTATTGACCTGAGTTTAGAAGGATGAACGTGAATCTGATTGAATCATATAAAATTCTAATGTGGCTGGACTGTCTAGATATAAGGAGGATGTTTTCCCTAACCGCGGAGTCTAGAACCAGAGAACACAGTCTCTCGCTATGAGGTAGACTATTTAGGACTGAGATGAGAAATGTTCTTCACTCAAAGAGTAGTGAACCTATAGAATTCTCTACCACAGTAGGATGTGGAGGTCAAGTCGCTGAATACGTTCAAGAGCAGATAGTACTTTTTTTTAATTTTAAAGGCATTAAGATGTTGAGATAGAGGATAGCAAGTGGCAAAATCCATGTTTCAGAATGTGATGAGGATTGCACTTGGCCCAACCCATAAAGCCTTTGCTACTGCCCGGCAACATGAACTAATCACTGATAAGGCAGCTGTAGTGGAAAGTCAATGTGAGTACCTTACTGAACTCCTCAACAGAAACTCACACATTTCAGAAGATTCTTTGTTTCAACTTCAGCAATTAGCTCAAAAGGAAAAAAAGAAACAAAAACAGAAGTTTCTGGAAAAGCTCAGCAGGTCTGGCTGCATCTGTGAAGAGAAATCAGAGTCTGATTTAGGTCTGATGACCCTTCCTCAGTCCCAGGCACCGATGATATTCCAGCAGAGATTTGGGAGCTAAATGGCACAGAGCTTGTTAACAAACTTACAACCACGTTCAGACATATCTGGGTTTGGGATCAAATTCCATACAATGTTGGAGGATGTCCATAGGGACATAGAGGGACATAGATAAGCTGCAGAGTTGGGCTGAGAGGTGGCAAATGGAGTTTAATGCGAAAAAGTGTGAGGTGATTCACTTTGGAAGGAGTAACAGGAATACAGAGTACTGGGCTAATGGTAAGATTCTTGGTAGTGTGGATGAGCAGAGAGATCTCGGTGTCCATGTGCATAGATCACTGAAAGTTGCCACCCAGGTTGATAGCGTTGTTAAGAAGGCGTACAGTATGTTAGGTTTTATTGGTAGAGGGATTGAGTTTCGGAGCCATGAGGTCATGTTGCAGCTGTACAAAACTCTGGTGCGGCCGCACTTGGAGTATTGCATACAGTTCTGGTCACCGCATTATAGGAAGGATCTGGAAGCATTGGAAAGGGTGCAGAGGAGATTTACCAGGATGTTGCCTGGTATGGAGGGAAGGTCTTATGAGGAAAGGCTGAGGGTCTTGAGGCTGTTTTCGTTAGAGAGAAGAAGGTTAAGAGGTGACTTGATAGAGACATACAAGATGATCAGAGGATTAGATAGGGTGGACAGTGGGAGCCTTTTTCCTCGGATGGTGATGGCTAGCATGAGGGGACATAGCTTTAAATTGAGGGGTGATAGATATAGGACAGATGTCAGAGGTAGGTTCTTTACTTAGAGAGTAGTAAGGGCGTGGAATGCCCTGCCTGCAAAAATAGTAGACTCGCCCAATTTAAGGACATTTAAATGGTCATTGGATAAACATATGGATGATAATGGAATAGTTTAGGTTAGATGGGCTTCAGATTGGTTTCACAGGTCGGCGCAACATCGAGGGCCGAAGGGCCTGTACTGCGCTGTAATGTTTTATGTTCTATGTTCTATATGGTCAGCAGAAAGAATCCAAAAGTGTCTGCAACAACTAATGAGGCATAAATCTTCTCTAAATCATGGAAAGATCCTGATTAGTTGAGGTTCTTAAATCTTCTACTAGTTATCTTCATATAAAATATCCAGAATCATTGTATGGTTTTAGAGATTATTATGGGGCAGCCAAATTGGTGTTTGTACCAAAACATCTATAAGAAATATGAAGACATAAACATCAGGATGGGAATATACTGCTTTTTAGATTTAGCTAAACCTTTTGACAGTCTGAGTCAACTTGGTCTACAGCTCTTACTTTCCAAGATACTGTATATGATGATGCCTAGCTGAGATATCTGATGTCTTAATTATGGTAATAAGCAAGCTAAAGTCAGGGTCCCAAGCTCTTCAATCTTTTCTTTGCTGTAATTTCTAAAGACGTCACCTGAGAAATGTCTGCCAAGATTGTCATTAGGTTCACCTTGAGGAAACTCTCTTCAATTCTCCAGGCTGTGTGCTTCCAATAACATCACAGAGGCAGTATTCTGTGAGCGCCTGGGTACAGTGTGTCAAGTTGCCCACACCAGAAATACATCTAGACTATGGACAAACTAATTCTCAAGTGATTCTCAACATAAACATTGATGACATATGTCTTGTGGCTGCAGAAAAAAAAACATACCTTGGTAGTGTCCTCCCTAGAAATGATGAAAATATTCCTGTGCACACCTAGGAAGGAATTTGGAAGCTCCATGCTTCCTTATGGCAATAGCATGGCGTTAAACTGAAGACTAAAAACAAACTACCCGACCATTGGCCGTAACATACTGCTAAATAACACAGGGTTGTGAGTCTGCTATAGGTGCCACATCCTGCCCTTGGAACTCTTCTACCAAAGGCATGTGAGGTTCATCATAAGAATTGAATGGCAACACAAAATCACAAATAATGAGGCTTAACAGCTTAGCTCAACAGCATCTTGAAAATTCTAGTCAGTTCGGCAGGCCTTGTCTCCTGTGTGGCTGACTACTGAAACCCCAAGCAGATCTTCTATGTGAAATTGTCTCAGAGCAAATAAAATCAATGTGGTCAACATAAACGATACAAGGATACTTTAAAAATGAGCCTGACAAACTTCTGCAATGCAGGCCTGTCTTGGGAAAACACTGCAGCGAAATGGAATGAAGCTCTGAAATTTAGGTCAGTGTACATCAAGACCATCGACTCTAAACTCTCAACTTCTGATGTGCCCATAGGAAAGTGGTACAAGTGCAAAAGACCCTCTGGCAGCAACAACAATAGCAATGAACTGCTAGTTCTGTGGACATCAATGTCGATCTTGATTCAGATTCTCCGTTTACAAGAGAACCTACAGAAGCTGATGAAATCATTTGCAGCTTGGACATATTCAAACTACAAGGAGCCTATTATGAACCCTAGATAAACAGAATAGTTCAATTTTCAGGGTTTTCATTTCCTGAAACTATTTCTGTCGTAAATTATCCAGAATAGATAAAGTTCCTTAATAACATAAGAGCACAAAGTGTTGAATGGCAATCAATCAAAATTTGTCATTTCAACAGACCACAAACAATTGTTACTGTCAATGTATCAAAGCCCCTGGGCAAAATGATGAACAAATATGATTTCTAGAAAATAAGCTCGACAAAATGTCTCACAGCTAAGAGTATATTCACCTGACATTATCATTCCCATTGGCTTGACAAGACTAATACCAGATTGCTCTAAGTATTTGATCATCAATGTCAATAGAACATTAAATCCTCTCTTAGCCAAATATCTGTCTATCTCTTATTTAAGGTAATTAACTAATAGAGCATGAGCAATGTTTGTTGAGAGAATTTTCAACATTTGAAGTTAAAGATTTTAGTTCTCAGATTTGAATAATGTCTCTAACGCTATCATTTTAACATCAGTGATAACAACAATCAAAATCTAGGCAACTAACTGCACACAGAAAATTTTCTTCGAATCACCAGTGCCACTGTTAATCTCTTACTCTCTAGCTTCACACTTCCTAGTTCAATTTGAATAAATTAAACCATAAAATTCTCAACAAACGATATAGACTGACACTTTAACTCAGTAATGAAGTAGTGTTGCACTGCCTGGTGTGCTGTCTTCTCAGATGGATGTAAAAGATTCTATGGGACTATTCAAGAATTTGTAAGGGATTCACCTCATTGTCCTGGCCAAATATATCCCTCAACTAACATCATTAAAACAGAAAATGAGAGGTATAGACAGGGTGGATAGCAAGAAGCTTTTTCCCAGGGTGGGGGACTCAATTACTAGGGGTCACGATTTCAAGGTGAGAGGGGAAAAGTTTAAGGGAGATATGCGTGGAAAATTCTTTACGCAGAGGGTGGTGGGTGCCTGGAATGCATTGCCAGTGGAGGTGGTAGAGACAGTACGATAGCGTCATCTAAGATGTATCTAGACAGATACATGAATGGACAGGGAGCAGAGGGATACAGATCCTTGGAAAATAGGTGACAGGTTTAGATAGAGGATCTGGATCGGTGCAAGCTTGGAGGGCCGAAGGACCTGCTCCTGTGCTGTAATTTCCTTTGTTCTTTGTAAAACAGAACTGTTTGCTAGATTTTCAAATTACAACAGTACTGAAGTTCTAAAAAATAAATGTATATTAATGGCTGTCCAATGTTTCAAAGGTCCTGAGATGTTGAAAGTTATGAAATTTTCTAAATAATTCAGGTTTTATTTTTGTTTGCATTCAAGTTGTCAACAGTTTTCAACACTTTGAAAATTTGAAGCAAGTTCCTCCTAATATTTCAATCTCAATTGAAAACGAGGAAGAAATACTATTAGATTATACGGTACTATACTAGACGATGGGTTCGAGTTCTGATTCCTAGATAGACGCACAATCTATTCCAAAACATAAAAACATATTTCAAAGTTTCAAACTAAAAGAGCACACATGCTTCTGCTCTGTATAAAGTTAAAGAAAAAGTATTAACAGTTATCATTATAAAGTTCAATAGCACAGTACTTTATATTTGGGGAAAATTCCCTTCACTCCCAAAGTATTCAGCTAATGACTTAAAGAAATTTAAATAACCTATTAAGAATTATGATCATGTTCTTAAGATATCTCACAGCACTTCACTACAGTTCTTGACAATAGTTTTGAATTAATTGGCTATTTTCTATGAATGGTAGATAACAATTTTCAAATGATTTTGCTTTTCATCTTTGCTAACAGGAATCTTTCTGCATTTTGAACTTTACCAATTTATATTATCAGCCATTCATTCAAATGAATTCCCTCAAGAAATCTTCATCTTACCTATTGAATTTTCTCGATTCTTTTGTTTCTTGTCAGTTTTTCCTTTGCTAATGATGCCATTATCAGACTGATTTGTCTGAAATACCCTTTTCAGATCCAGACCATGATGAATGTAGTAAATTTAACTTTGCAACGTTGACTCTCACACATCAGTTCAATTACTTGCTATTTTAAACAATGTGGTCAATTCATTTTGTATATCGCAGAATGCTAGTACCATACTGTGGACCCCTCACACTAATCAAGTTGGTGAATTGGATCTTCATTTTGTCTCAGACAAAAACTTGCCTACTTGTCATAACCTGCTGATTATTCAGTCAGACAGCGGTTGATCTGCACCTTGACTTAATTTATGCACCTTTCTCTATATCCCTTGTCATTCAAAATGAATGAGAATTTATCACAAAGATTTGAAGTATTCCTTTTGAGAAAAAAAAAGATTTTTATCTTTCCAATACCTTTTCTGAGGATATACAGTGGGTTTCTGATTTTACTACTGGGCTTCATAGTTGTATGTTTATGATCAGGACTTCTTGTACTGGACTTACATATCAAAAGATATAGCTTCCTCGGGTTTATTCTGCTGAATTGTTTTATCAAATCAACTGCCTCAAGTACATCATCCTTCAGCCTTCTACATTCAACGTAAGATCAGCTAATTCATATAAATGAGTTCTCATAATTTAATACTTCCAAGATGGTAGAATTCTGTTAAATTTCCCCTTTATCCCCTCCAATATATGCAGTTTGAAGTGTGAAGTCTAACGTTTAATGTCGTGTTTCGGATGGAATCTGATCAAGATTCTGTTCAATTGAAATGTTTAGGTTCCAACATTTTTCCAAAGTGGGAACTGTTCATCTACCAGAATTTGCCCACTCACCTAATACATCAACTTGATTGCCCATAAGAGAGAAAGTCATGGTTTCAAGACTAAATCCAGAGATTAGAGCACAACATCCAGGCTGACACTATAGTGTAGTACTGAGGGAGTGCTGTACTGTCAGCAATGCAGTCTTTTGAATGAGGTGTTAAGCAAAACCTCCATATGCCTGCTCAAGTGGATGTAAATGATTCTATAGCACTGTTTTCTTTGAGACTGTAGGATTCATCCCTGGTGTCCTGGCCAACATCAATCTCTAAACCAATGCCTCTAAAACAAGCAATATCATCATAATTACAATTTTTTTAATGTGGGAATTCTGCAGTGTACAAATTGGCTGCTGTATTTCTAACAGTATAAACAGTGACTGATTTTAAAGATACTCAATTTGCATCAAAGCATTTTACAATGCCTTGAGATTCTGAAATCACAATATAAATGCAAATCTGCAACTTCTTGTTCCCATTTTCACAACTTACAGTGCCTCCTATTTTAATTTCATTTGCAATATACATATGTATACATAGTATATAATATATTCATATACATAGTTCACTATCCCATACTCAAGTAATGTGTGTATGTGTAATGGAAAGGTAAGTCCCCAGTATATCCGAACAATAAGAGAACATTTTCTTCATCCTTATACTTTGTCAGTGATCTCCCAACTAGGTTTGTTAGTGTTTACAGATGGATAAAGGGTATTCAGGACTCTACTGCTCTCAACATCAACATATTATTAATGTCAGTACTCAGGGGACAGTACTTCCCAATGATATCTGCTCAGTTATCCTCATTAATGTCATTGAGGAAGCCCAAGCAGGCACTAGGGGTGATTCAAGTAACACAGACTGCCCAGTGGGTGTTGATGTAGTCTATCTCAGAGCAGCATTACATTTATGTCCTTTTAGCCAAGGGTTTTTCATTTCCATTTAAGCTCACTGGTTTATCAAAGGACTGCGTCCTCAGTATTGAACTAAGTAAGTTCCTTGGAGTGATAATAACCGACGACCTGTCCTGAAATTCCCACATAAATGTGACAGTCAAGAAGGCACAACAACTCCTCTTCTTCCTCAGATGGCTCAGGAAATTTGGCATGTCCATGAGGTCCCTCACCAACTTCTACAGATGCACCATTGAAAGCATACTGTACGGGTGCATAATGGCCTGGTATGGCAATTGCTCTGCCCAGGACTGGAAGAAATTACAGAAGGTGGTGTGCACAGCCCAGACCATCATGTTTGCCAACCTTCCATCCATGGACTTTATTTACATGGCTCGCTGCCGTGGAAAGGTGGCTAAAATCACCAAAGACCCATCGCACCCTGCTAATGATCTCCTACAACTTCTTCCGTCAGGCAGAAAATGCAGAAGCCTGAACACACGCACAAGCGGATTCAAGAACAGCTTCTTTCTAGTTGTTATCAGACTGTTGAATGGACTCTAGCCTTGAATAATGCATCGTTTAATGTAACCTGTGTGCCTCTAAGTCTTTTTGATCTGTACATCCTTTGCTTGCTGTGATCTGCCTGTATCACTTATAAACAAAGCTTTTTACTGTACTTCAGTACATGTGACAATAAACCAATCAATCAATAAAAATTACTGTTTTGGATTGCATACTGAAGTTTACAGAGCAGGGTTTAGATCCAATGGCCACCAATTCATTGATGAGAATGTTGCTATTAAGCTTTATTGGGTTTCTTGCCAAGTTGTAGGTTTTCCTCCTCAGAATCTCCTCTGCAATCTGTTCGTTTCTTTCCTTGAAATATCTCAAATTATAAGTCACTTTCTTAAAAATGCCATTTTACTGCACAAATCATTTGCAAGAATTAAGTCCTCAGTTTCTAACCGGTTAAGCTACTAAACATAATGACTGAAAATATATTTTTAGTTAGCAATTTAGTTTACCATTTGAAGGAAATTTTGTTTTTGTTCATTCACAGAATTTACTGCCCGTCCTTAATTGCTTAGAGAGTTGTTTAGCAATCAACCATATGGCTGTGGGTCTGGAGTCACATGTAGTTTAGACCAGGTAAGGATGACAGCTTCCTTTCCTAAAGATCATGGGTGAACCAGATGGGTTTTTCCCCAACAAGCGAAATGGATTTGTGGTAATCATTAGACTCTTAATTCCGGATATTTTAAAAAAAAATTTGAATTCAAATTTCACCATCTGGACGGACATTACCCAGGACTCTGGGTTAACAGTCAAATTATTGCCTCCCCTCAATGCAGGACAATGTAGCTTACAAACTATTTAGCAATAATTAAGTATGACTGCAGTGTAGATTTCACAGAAAAAAATTATTGTCACAATTACAAAAAGCACAGTTACGGTGTAAAACTTTACACTTACTATGGGAATTTTAACTCTCTCTGATAAATTGTTATTTCATTTATTCATTTGTGGGATGAAGGCATTGCTTGCCCAGGGGGCAGTCAAGAGTCAACCACATCGCTGTAGGTGTGGAATCACATGTAGGCCAGACCAGTTAAGGATGGTTGTTTGCTTCCCTACAGGAATTAGTGAACCAGATGATTTGATTCTGAGGAGGGTCACCCGACCTGAAATGTTAACTCTGATTTTTTTCTTCACAGATGCTGCCAGACCTGCTGAGCTTTTCCAGTAACTTTGTTTTTGTTTCTGATTTACAGTATCCGCAGCTCTTTCGGTTTGGTGTGATTTTGTTTGATTTATTATTGTTACATGTACTGATATGCAGTGAAAAATATTGTTTTGTGTGCTAACCAGACAAATCATATATTATATAAGTACAACACGGTAATAGAACAGATTGCAGAACATAGTGTTACAGCTACAGACAAGGTGCACAGAAAGGTCGAATCTAATACATGAGGGGTCCATTCATAAGTTTGATAACAGAGGGGAACAAGTTTTTAAATCTGTTGGTACTTGTTTTTAAACTTTTCTACTTTCTGTCCGATTGAAGAGGGTGGAAGAGTATATAACTGGGTTGGCAGGAATCTTTGATTATTTTGGCTGCTTCCCTGAGGCAGCAGGAAGTATAGATAGAGTCAATGGAAGGAAGGGAGGTTTGCGTGATGGACTAGGACGTGTTCACAACTGTCTGTAGTTTCTTGTGGTCTTGGGAAGAGCAGTTTCCATACTGAGCTGTGATACATCCAGATAGGATGCTTTCTATGGTGCATCTATCAGAATTGGTCAGAATCTTTGTGGACATGCTGAATTTCCTTCACCTTCTGAGCAAGTAGAGACATTGGTGTGCTTTGTTGACTGTAGCATTGATGTGGATTGACCAGGATGGATTGTTGGTATTATTTATTCCTAGGAACTTGAAGCTCTCAACCACCTCAACTTCAACATCATTGATATAGACAGAGCGTGTCCTCCACGGCGCTTCCTGATAGTGCTGAATTTGGTCACACAGTAGTAAGTGCATAACAAGTATAGTAAGGGTCTGAGTATGCAGCCTTAAGCTGGAGGAACACAGCAAGCCAGGCAGCATTGGAAGAGCAGGAATGTTGACGTTTCAGGTCAGGACCCATCTTCCGAAATTTTGAAGAAGGGTCTTGAACCGAAACATCAACTTTCCATTCCTCTGATGCTGCCTGGCCTGCTGTGTTCCTCCAACTGCATACTGTTTTGTCTCTGACTCCAGCAATGGCACTTCTTGGTATCTCTGAGTATGCAGCCTTGTGGGGCACGGTGTTGAGGATTATTGGGGAGGAGGTGTTGTCATCTATCCTTACTGATGGATCTTTCAACAATCAACAACAGATTCGTGGTCATCATTAGTCTTTTAATTCCAGATTTTATTGAATTCAAATTCCACCATCTTTCTTGGCAGGATTATGAGTCTGGGTCCCCAGAATATTACCTGGGTCTCTAAGTCCAGTGATAATGCCACTAGGCCATTGCCTTCCCCAAGCTGAAAAGGAGGAAGGCAAGCAGAATGGTTGATGCTCCCAACAATTCCACATTTTCATGCTACTGGTTTGACAATGGATAAGTTTTCCTCTGGACTCCCAGAAGAACCTCATTAATAAATACAAAATAGAGTCCCAGGATAGCATAAAAGCAGCAAGTGTGAGTGTGAGTACAGCTCCTAATTCTGTCACCTGTTTCAACAACTGCACTTCTTCCACTACCTCAACACTGTCAACAATTCCCTCCCTTCATCAAACCCTTCAGCTTTTGATCAGAATGCACACTGTCATGTTTCGCTTTCTCCTTCCAAAAACCAGAATCAAAGATTGGTACCTTTGGCTCCTGTTATGGGGAACTACTACCTGGACATAATCACAATCTCCATCATAGAAAATGTAGCCATGTGAGATGACACCACAAAAGCATCATGTGGACTCCTGCATATCTGCTGCCACTGTACTAAAACTCCTTGGCTGACATATCAAAAAAGTAGCCTTGGGAATGGTCCTGTAGTTGCTGGGGAGCAGTACCTTCCTCCATACCCTGACTTCCTGCACCAGGACAGCCAGTAAGAAATAAGTAATCTAGGGACTGCCCTCAGACTGTGTAGTGAGAATGGGCGAGTGTCTCCACTGCAAGTGAGTGGTCAGCTCGTTGTCCAAAATGAGATCCCACGAGTCTCACATTGGAAATGTCATCAGGTTTTCCACTGACCTCAACTCTGTGCTCCACCCATAAAAACCCTTGCCAGTCTATTCCCACTATAACTAAAATCAGGCCCTGACTGCCCATTAACTGCAGCTGTCTGAGCAAAATCATAAGCAATTAACCAGAATCATCCAATTGAAATGCAACAATTAAAACCTTCTAGGCATTCAATGATTACTCCTGGGTTGATTGTTGCCTGCTTCTGCCAGTTGTCCATGAGGAGTTAAAGTTACCTTTATATTTTTCAAACAAATTGAGGTACAAAAATGTTTGAAGAGGACCAAAGCTCAAAGGTGGCAATTATGAATATTTAAATATTTAGAGGTGTGAATAAATAAATCCCAATCATTTAGATTTCTTTTACAAATGCTAAAGCTGTGCTGAATTTATATAAATTGTAATAATATGAATATAGATTAATATTATTCCAGCTAATTATTCAATGTATCTTTGAGGGCATTTGAGTTAATATATTACAAATGCAGAAATAATGATCAGATTTATGTCAAACATCTGTGAATAAAATTTCAGAAACCATTAATGGAGTTAACATTCTAAGCAAGCCAGTCCATTTGAGAACTAGTGACAATCCATCAGGACAGTCATGTTTCTTTTATACAATTCCGCTATTGGCAGGATGTGACTAATTATGTCCCACAAGGATCTGTGTTGGGACCTCAAATATTCGCCGGATTCATTAATGACTTAGATAATAGGATATAAAGCTACGTCTGAGTTTGCCAATGCAAAGATAGGGATTGTAAGCAAGAGAGTTGGAAGTGTAGAATTGAGCAAATAAATGCGCAAAACTTTGGCAAATGAACTTCAACATGGGCAAATATGAGGCCAACCAGTTTAGGCCTATCTATAGAACACTTTCTAAATAGTGAAATGCTAGAGACAGTAGCAACCCTAAAAAGACTTGTGTTCCAGCTATAGAGATTACTAAAATGCTATGAACGATAGGAACAAAAGAAAACAAATAGGCCAATAGAATTCTGACATTTAAAGGGAGGACTAAAATGTAAGAGAGTGGAAGTTGTTTTGTTACACCTTTACCGAACTGAAAGAGTTAACTGGCAGCATGAGATAATCTCCGCTCATTGGGATATAAAGGACTATTCCTCAGAGGAGCTAACTAGTTTCTTACCAATTAAATTGTTTTTGTGGTATTGAGTTCAATGTATTTAAACAGTAACATACATTTACTCTTACGTCTAACTTTTAGTGAGAGACTATCATGCAACTCAGATGTAATGTAACTAGTCATTAAGTACTATGTAATAAATGTTCAACAAGACCAAGTCCTTCTTCTGAGATTGAATGGGCATATGCTGTACTTACTTGAGTAACTTAGACTAACACAAATGAAGAAGACTTTTGGCTGTGAATCCAACCCAAGTACATCAGATAATTCCATTTTTTCTTTATTAATTCATATGGGCTTCTCTGGCTGGGCCAGCATTTATTACCCATCCACAGGTCTCCTTGAGAAAGTGGTGGCGAGCTGCCTTCTTAAATCTTGGTGTCCATTTGGTGGAGGTACATCCACAGTGATGTTAGCAAGGAGTTCAAAGATTTGATCCAGTGATACTGAAGGAATGATAATATATTTTTGAGTCAGGATGGTGAGTAGCTTGGAGAGGAACTTGTAGAGTTAGTGACCCTTTGTATCTGCCTCCTTTGTTCTTCTAGACAGTAGTTGCCAAGTGTCAGAGAGAAATCTTTAGAAGGGTAAGATATTGACATAGGTAGAAGATTGGCTTCATAGCAGGAAGCAGAAAGTAGTAATAAGTTGGTCTTTTTCAGGCTGGAAGAGTATCATGAGTGGTGCGCCTCAGGAGTTAATGCTGGGGCCTTAATATTTTACAATACAAATATATTATTTGGGTGAAGAGTTTGAAGTCAGCAGATGTTGCAACAATCCTGACCTTTGACCTGCACTTGTAGCCACAGTATTTATCGAGGGTTATGGAGTCATGGAGATTTACAGCACAGAAACAGACCCTTTGGTCCAACGTGTCCATGACAAACAGATTTCCTATATAAATCTAGTCCTTATTTTTATTCATTAACAGGATGAGGGGGTCGCTGGCTAGGCAGCATTTATTGCCCATTCCTAATTGCCTGGAGGGCAGTTCAGAGTCAACCACATTTTGCCAGCATTTTGCCCATATCCTTCTAAACCCTTCTTATTCATATACCCATCCAGATGCCATTTAAATGTTGTAATCGTACCAGCCTCCACCACTTCTTCTGGCAGCTCATTCCACATATGCACCCACCCTTTGCGTGAAAAAGTTGCCCCTTAAGTCCTTTTAATATCTTTCCCCTCTCACCTTAAACCTATGCACTCCACTTTTGGACTCCCCCACCCTGGGGAAAAGACCTTGCCTATTTACCCTATCCATGCCCATCATGATCTTATAAGGTCACCTCTCAGCCTCCAACGCTCCAGAGAAAATAGCTCCAGCCTATTTAGTCTCTCCCTGTAGCTCAAACCCTCTAATCCTGGCAACATTCTTGCAGATCTTTTCTGAACTCTTTGTAGTTTCACAACATTCTTCCTATAGCAGAGAGACAAGAATTGCACGCAATACTCCAAAAGTGGTGAACCAATGTCCTGTACAGCCACAACATGACCTCTCAACTCTTATACTCAATGCACTGACCAATAAAGGCAAGCATACCAAATGCCTTCTTCACTATCCTAAGTGCCTGTGACTCTACTTTCAAGAAACTATAAACCTGCACTTCCAATGTCTCTATGACTGATTGAGTTCAGTTTCTGCTCAATGGTAAAAGAGGAATTAACGATGGCAACACCATTGAAAGTCAAGGGCTGATTGTGATATCCTTTTTTGTTGGAGGTGGTCATAGCCTGATAATTGACTTGTATGAATGCTATTTGCCACTTGTCAGCCCAAGTCTGATTATTGTTGTCAGGTTCTTGCTGCGTTTGGACATGGACTGCTTCAGTCTCTGAGGAGTCATGTGTATTGCTGTACAATGTTCAATCATCTGCAGATATGCCCACTTCTGACTGGACATTGGATGGAAAGCCACTAATGAAGCAGCTGAAAATTGTTGAGTATAGTGCACTTCTGTGAGGAGCTTATGCTGTGTTTCCGAAAGCCGAGATGACTGATTTCCACCAACTCCAGCTATCTTCTTTTGTGCTAGATTTGACTCCAATGAGAAGAGAAGCTTCTCACTGAGTCTACTTTCCACTGAGTCTAATTTTGTTCAGGCTCATTGATGGTACACTCAGTCAAATGCAGCCTTGATGTTGAGGGCAGTCACTGTCACCTCAGCTCTGGAGATCAACTAGTTTGTCCATGCTTGATCCAAGGTTCAATGGAGTCAGGAACTGAGTGGCCCTGGTCGAATATAAGCTGAGTGTCAGTGAAGAGGTTTCTACAAAAGAGTGGTGCTTGATAGCACTATTAATGTCCTTTTCCATCACTTTACTGACAGTCCAGCATAAAATGTTGGGTGGTACTTGACAGGGATGGATTTGTCCTGTTTTTTGAGTACGGGACATGCTTGGGTAATTTCTGACATTTTCAGGTAAACTCCAGTGTGGTAGCTGTACTGGAAATGTTTGGTATGGCAGAAGCGCTTCAGAGTTCACCTACTGAGCTTTTCCAGCATCTTCTGTTTTTGTTCTGGATTTGAAGGGTTGAATTACAGGAAGAGATTAAACAAGCTGCAGATATATTCCCCAGAACCTAAAAGGTTAATCAGTGACTTTTTTTAAAGTTCACAAAATATTACAATCTAATATATAGAGAGAAACTGTTTCCAGTATCTGGGGAATCTATGACAAGTCAATATAATGAAACATTAGAGCTGGACCTTTAAAAAGTGAAATTAAGAAGCATGTTTTCAGATAAGGTGTTGTTCACAATTGGTGTTGACCCATTTGTTAATTTAAAAACTGAAGTTGATTGAGTTTCATTAGTTAAAGCTGGACAGGGAATAAAGCACAGTAGGCTTGTGAAAGAGTGTTTTGTTAATAAAGTGCTAAAGTGGGTGATTTGATGCAGGTGGAAGTTCAGTATGGGGGGATGGAAATGCTGCTTTTAATTTTTTCACATCCAGTAACTGGTGAGTGTTTTTCTTTTGTCTTTAAATTATCAAACTATAATGAGTTAGTGCTAAATTAATAATAACTTGATGAATTAATTAATAAAACTAAATAATCCCAGGATATTTGCTATCCCACGGTCAGGAGAGATAAACCAGAGTTGACAGCACAGTGCTATGCAATCATGAGAGACAGAATTGCCCAGGGAATTTTCAACATCGACTCCAGATCCCATGAGGCCTCATGACATTAGCCCAAACATGGGCAAGGAAATCTCCTATGATTACCATCTATCTCCAACCCTCAGGTGATAATCAGTAATTCTCCATGGCGTAAGTCACTTTGAAGATACACTGTAAGTAATGGCATGGAATGTCCTCTGGGCGAGGAACTTTAATGACGAGCATCAAAAGTGGATGAGTAACCTCACTACTGACCAAGTTGGCCAGGTCCTCATGATTGAGTAGATCACTGCTAGACTGAGCCTATGGAAGATGGTGAGGAAATCGAAAAGATGGAAAAGCTTCCTAGATGTTGTCATCAGCAATCGTCCATTGCAAACATATCTGTTCACTGCAATATTGATAAGAGAAATGACTGCACAGTCATTGTGGAGCTGAAGTCCTGTCTTCACACTGCAGACACTCTCCATTGTGCTGTGAACTGCTACCACTATGCATCTCCAAAAGCTTTCCGCCTAAAGACAAATCCAATCCACAGAACCATGACCTCCACAGCTGGTATAGCAAAGAGATATGTCCCAAATTCACCCCAACTGGATTAGAGATAAAGCCCCATGTTGTTGCCACCAATCTCATCCACACGGGCCATCCAACCAACTGAACCAACCTGTCCCCATAGAATTTGAGTTGCTGTGGCAACATGCACTTTTACATATTATTGTCTGGCATTGGCATATGTCAAAAGGATTTGAAGTCAATATTCAATCTATTTATTATGTCATGAATATACCTTCTTGGTCATCAAGCGCTGGAGTTAGCCTTGAACCCAGAGGTTCTGGTTCATAGATGTCAATGCTACCATTTCAATTCTTGACCCCCACACTGCAGTCCTAAAAGTGACAGATTCAGAATAGATCTAGCAAATCAAAACTGGGCATTCTTGGGGAGCTGTGACCATCAGCAAAAGCAGGAACGTATTCAAACATAATCTGTAACTCAATGACCTGGGAGACCGATGCAGAGTGCAGAAGGGCACACAAAAGCAACACTAGGCACACCTAAAAATGAGGTGTCAACCTCGTGAAGCTACTATAGAGGACTATATTTATGTCAAACTGTAGTAGCAGCATTTGGTAAAAGGAGCTAGGTTATCTTAAAGCCAATGGATCAACTCAAAGTCTGCAGCCCTGCCACAGCCAATACAGGTACAGTACTTAGATCTGGCACTCTTATAACCTTACTTATTTTGAAATTTCAAGTCACGGTTCAGGCCGTGGGCAGTTGGAGTCAATCAAGGTCAGATAGGATCAAGAAACACTTGGAGGGTTGGACAGACCAGCTCAGCAATGCATCATCTAACCAAACTGTCCAGCTAATTTTGTTTTTCTTTAATCTTTACTCAATAACAATTGATATACAGGAATTTGAAATAAGTCCAGTTTCCAGATACTGCTCATTTTGGTATAGATCGATTTGAGGCATTCTACCTGTAATGAAGGAGAGGTTCCTTATAAAAATTCCTATTCTCACTGCTGGTTGAGACCAGACATCTGTGCAAAAGACAAGGTTGAGCATTTGCAACCATTTTCAACATCCCAAATTCACCAAAGCTAGTCTTCAGCCAATTTGATTCACTTCATGTAATGTCAAAAATGGCTGAAGGCACTAGATACAGCAAAAGTTATGGGCTCTGATATGTTTGACAATACTACTGAAGGCTTCAGACTGGCAGCATCCCAAGCTAAGATACAACATTAACAGTCACCCAACAATGTCAAAAATGACCCATTTTCCACAAAAAAAGCTGCACAAATCTAGTTCAGAAATAGCGTTCCATCAGTATCCTCTTGAACATCAGCAAATGATGGAAACTGTCACTGACAATGCTATGAAGAAGTGCTTGCACAGTTATAATCCGTTTGTGCTGCTCAGTTTGGTTTCTGCTTCAGTCAATTGGCTCCTAACATTATTGTGGCCTTTGTCTGAACATGAATAAGGAGCTAACTGAAGCAAAGAGTTATGTTATTTAACAGAGTGTGGCAACAATGTGCCTTGGCAAGATTGAAGTCAATGGGAATCAGGGGAAGCTCTTCATTGGCAGAAGTTATACTTAATACAAATTGGAGGCCAATCATCTCAGTTCCAGAACAATACTATGGGTATTCCTCAGGGTTGCATCTTGAGCCAACATCTTCAGCTGCTTCATCAATATCTTTCCCTCCATTGTAAGGTTAGAAGTGGGAATTTCATTAATGATTGCACATCATCCAGCATTATTTGTGATCCCTCTATTACTAAAGCAGTCTAATTTCACACGGAAGAAATGGACAACATGCCTTGATAATTGACCAGTAACATTGTGCCACTTGAGTGCCAGACAACGAAAAGGCTTAACAAGAGAGAATTTAACCATTTCTCTTGTACCTTCAATGATATTGTCATTGCTCAATCCCCCACTATCAACATCCTGGTTGTTGCTATTGGCCAGAAATTGAATTAAGTTAGCCATCCAAAAACTTGTCTCCAAGCACAGGTCGGAGGCTAGAAATTCTGTGGTGAGCAATTCACTTCCTGCCTTCCCAAATACTGTCCATCATGCATAAGAAACATGTTTGGTGTGTGGTGGAATATGTACATTCTCCACTTTCTGAATCAGTACAGCTCCAAGAACAGTCAGGCAGCTTGACACAATTCAAGAGAAAGCAGCCCACTTGATCGTTGCCCCATCTACTCACTTGAACATGCACTCCCTATACTACTGGTACATAGTGGCAGTAGTGTATGCTGTGGTCAAAATGCACTGCAGTAACTTCTCAAGCTTCCTTTGGCAGCACTTACCAAATCCTTGGGCACTTTGAAAGACAAAGGCAGCAAATGCATGGAAACAAAAGCACCTGCAAGTTCCCCTTGAAATCGCATTCCATCCTGACTTTGTACTACATGACCATTTCTTCACTGTAACAGGATTAAAATCCTGGAACTCCCTTCCCAGCAGCATTGTGTGTACCTTTACCAGATGAATGGCAGCGAGAAAAAGTCAGTTTGCCACCACTCTCTGGGGGCAACTAGTAATATGCAACACATCTAAGTAAATAAAATTAAAATAATGCTACTTAGCTTCCTTCAGTGGATCAATGGCAGTCAATGAACCTGACAGCCCTCACCTCACTCCATCATTTTCTCTAACAATCCAAACGCCTTCGTCAAATTTGTTGATGGCCTCTAATAATAGGGGAGCAGCCCAAAATTGATGTCTATCTTTGGGTGAGCTAATTGTGAGGGTGTAACTATTACATGCCAAACAGCCATCCATTATACCTATCAAGCCAGAACAGTAATATCAGCCTCTCTGTTTCGGCACTGCATTCTTCCTCTTGGACCTTTTCCATGTATTTTTTCCTTTATTCTAGGTAGTACATTGATAAATATTTTCCAGCATGAGATCTCAGGGATAACTATGTGAGGCAGAATTGTGTTCCTCTAGTTTGAATGCAAATATGAACAATGCTGAGTTCAAGAGCAAGACACAATAAAAAGTGAGTCAGCTTCCATGTATGGGGGAGTTGATAAATCTATTTTTGTTTCAAGCAGTCAGTGCTGTCATTAAATGATTGACAAGGCAACAGCCATCCTATGGTAGATTATCGTTGCAATTCCTTCTTCTACATTTCTAACACATTACGAAAAATCCTTCTGCATTTCTGCCATCAGGTTGTGCATTTCCTTTTTTTCTCTTGGATGGCTTTAATCTGAAAGTTTACATTTATACACCAATAATGTTTAATTTCTTCGCTATTCTTTTGAATAGGGGCCTTTCCATAGAACCTCTTCATTCTGATCTTACTCATAAGTACAAACAGTTTCACAACATCTGCCCTGTCAATCCCTATCATAATTTTACCACATTTTATTAGATCTCATCTTAGTTTAACCTTTTGAAGAGAAAAGAGGCACAGCCTGGTTAAATTTCCCCAGTTAGCTGTATCATGTCATATTGCCAGAAATTAGATGAAATAAACAATTTGCAGACAGATGTTGACACAAATGTGCAGAATGTGGTTTTAATGAAGCTAACTTAGTTGAAAGACTCCTGGCACAGGTCATTGTTCATAGAATAGAATCCCTACAGTGTGGAAACAGGCCCTTCAGCCCAACAAAGCCACACTGAACCTCAGAGCATCCCACCCAGACCCATCCCCCTATAACACCTAATCTACACATCCCTGAACACTATGGGCAATTTAGCATGGCCAATCCACCTAAGCTGCACATCTTCAGACTGTGGGAGGAAACCAGAGCACATCCACGCAGACACAGGGAGAATGTGCAAACACCACACAGACAGTCACCTGAGGCTGGAATCAAACCCAGGTCCCTGGTGCTGTGAGGCAGCAGTACTAACCACTGTGCCACCGTGCCGCCAAGCCTACTGCACCTGGTATTCCCAGGCAGTCTCCCATCCAAGTACTAACCAGGCCTGAGGCTGCTTAACTTCAGAGAACAGACATTTTCAGACTAGCATGGCCTTAGGTAATGTATGCCTATCAAATCTATACCTATCAAATCCTTCAGAAAAGGACATCTGGACAAACTGAAAGAATATGGCGTTGACTGTGTACTAGAAGGAGGAAAGTTTTAAAAAATTGGAACAGGCCAGCAACATCTGCAAAAATTTGACTTCAGAATAATTATAGCAGTCATTAATAGGTTCAGTGGGAGAGCCATATGTTATATGAAATATGGTTTGTCTCACTCAGTAAAACAGTGTGCAGCATTGCATAACATATGGAAGTTATGTTCTACTCGAGGATATTGGGCTAAGATGTGTAAGGGGTTGACCAAAGAAAAACAAAGTACAGCACAATGGCCATGCTGCGAAGTTGGGTAGAGTACCTGTGGATTGTAAGGCAGGACATTAGAATTTGGTGTTTGTAAAATCTTGATGTTTATAAAATGATAGGGAGGGAAAGCAGTGTGTGGTCCTTTTAAAAGATGATGTGCTTTTGATGTGCTTAAAAAATGTCTGTGGGAAGCTTGTGGATTTGCAGGGATACAGAGCATCTGAATTGTAACATTTGTATCAAAAGGCTGGATGGTTAGCAGGCAAAGCTGCAGTTTTGTTTTGTATTCAACACAACAAGTTTTGAATTAGCCAATTAATTTAAACTAGGTGATAAGATACAAAAAAAAATAAATTTAAGTCTGATGGTTTTGACAACTTAGGACCAAACCTATTGGAAGAAATTGATATGTCATCAAGGGTATAAAAGACAAGGACGTTGCAGTTTGCTCTCTGCTATGAGATCAGCTCTCTCAGCTCTTAGAGAAAACATCATCCAAATAAAGGTACTGTGGCACTCTGAGTTAATATTCCTGACAGAAGATCAATGGAGAAGACACAGGACATTCCGGAAGACATAACCTGGCTGTAATTTCAACAGACTAAGTTTTTTTTTATTATTTTGGTTTATATAAGTGGGTCTGTATTTATTGGAACAGCATACCATTAGAATTTTGTTTTATTTGGGAGTAGTTAGTAGTTAGAGGGGAATTGTTCAGTTTGTTAGCAGTTCAGTTAATTTGTTCACTGTTAGAGTTAGATAAATGAATTGTTACTTGTTGATTATCAAGTGAGTGTCAGGAGTTTATTTCATTTAACCACTCCTTTACAACAGACTGTGGGTGAGAGGCAGGTTATATCACTTTTCACACTTCTTTAACTGATTATAGGGTGAGGCGAACCTCTCTGGGTCTCTCGGTTTTAGTTATCAGAGTGGTGTTGACCTACGCAACAGCATGTGAGGAAGAATCAACTAAGGAACAATGTCAAAATTCTGCCCATGGCACACAGGCATATTAACTAAATCGTGGATACATTTACAACATTATGGCTTACCCACTTCATTCCAGCCAGACAATACATACTTGATAAACATCCACTATGTGGATGACATCGGAAAAGCTGAAGCTTTGATTTTAAGTCAAGTCAAAATGGACAACTTGCATTTTATGCAACATTCACACAAGTACCAGTTATGCAGCTCACATGAGATTTACTCAGGAAACAGGTACAACAAAATGAAGTCCACACAAGGTAAACTAGCTGTTTACAGTGTATTTGATATTGTACATATTGTTAAAGAACTGTACAGCACAGGAACAGGCCCATCAGGCCTGCATTGACATATAACACCTTTCTAAACTAAAATCCTTTTGCCTCCACATGGTCTATATCCCTCTGTTCCCTGCCTATTCATGTATCTGTCAAGATGCTACTTAAACGTTGCTGTTGTTTCTGTTTCTATTACCTCCTCTGGCAGTGCATTCCAGGCACTTACTACCTCTATGTAAGAAAATATGTATCTCCTTTAAACTTTCTCCCTTTTACCTTAAATCTATGTCCCATATTAATTGACATTTCCGCCCTGGGTAAAAAACTCTATCCATTCTATTCATTACTCTCATAATTTTGTAAATGTCTGTCAGGTTGACCTTAGCCTCTGATGTTCAAGGGAAAACAAACCAAATTTGTCTAGTTGCTCCTCATAGCTAATAACCTCCAAACTGGGCAAGATCCTTAAATCCTTTGTGTACCCTCTCCAAAGGCTTCACAACCAGAACTGAATGCAATATTCCATCTGTGACCTAACAGAATTTTCATACAGCTGCAACATGACTTGCCAAATTTATTCTCTATGCCTGACCAATGAAGGCAAGCATGCCATATAACTTCTTGACTATCTTATCCACTTGTGTTGCCACTTTCAGGGAACTGTGGACTTGTATGCTTAGATCCCTCTGTATGTTTATGTTTCTAAGAGTTCTTCCATTTACTGTATACTTCCCTCCTGCATTAGATTTTCTAAAATGCAACACCTTGCATTTGGCTGGATTAAACCCCATCTTCCGTTTCTATATCCTGCTGTATCCTCTGGCAATTCTCCTCACTACCCTCAGCTCCCCCAATCTTTCTGATTTCTCCAAACTTAGGAACCATGCCACCTATATTCCTGGAGAGGCTGAACAGGCTGGGATTATATTCATTGGAGTTTAGAAGAATGAGGGGGGATCTTACAAAAACATAAAAAATTATGAAGGGAATAGATAAGATAGAAGCAGGGAGGATGTTTCCACTGTCACATGAAAGTAGAACCAGAGGATATAACCTCAAAATTAGGAGGGCCAGATTTAGGACTGAATTAAGGAGGAACTTCTATACCCAAATGGTTGTGAATCTGTGGAATTCTCTGCCCAGTGAACTAGTTGGGACTTCCTCATGGAATGTATTTTAAAGATAAAATTGATAATTTTTTGATTCATAAAGGAATTAAGGGTTATGGTGAGAGGGTGAGTAAGTGAAACAGAGGCCATTAAAAGATCAGTCATGATCTAATTGAATAGAGGAGCAGGCTTGAAAGGCCAGATGGCCTACTCCTGCTCCTGGTTCTTTAGTTCGAATTTGTGACCTCTGTGCCCTCATCAATCATCTTTGTCATTTTCTCAATAAACTCAATCAAGTTTGTGAGACTTAAACTTCCCTGTACGAAGCCATGCTGCCTATCATTAATATGTCCACATTTGTCCAAATGTGAGTAAATCTTGTCCCGAAGAATCTTCTCCATTGATTTCCCTACCACTGCCACATGGCCCACTGGCCTGTAATATCCCAGATTATCCCTGTTGCCCTTCTTAAATAATAGAACAACATTGGTTATTGTCCAATACCCTGGGACCTCTCCTGTCACTAAACATTGTCACACTTAACCATCTTAACCATCATTGACCACCCTAGCTATCAATGTGCATTCTTTGGATCTTTCACATAATTGAAATAAATGAACCATCTATAATCGGTCTGCCATCATGCGTGGATCTCCACACTCTCATAAAATACCAAAGTTTCTAAACTGCAATATTATGGTTACAGCTAAGCACAGCAAATCTAGAAAGCTATGCCTGATGATGATTATCTGCAAAGCTCAAAAATATCTCACAAGTGGGTGAACTGAACACATCCAGCACTGTATGACCAAGTACATATGAGCAAGGAAACAATAGATTGACATCCTCAAAGTCCTCGCTTCTTCTATCAATCTGCTCAAGAACTTCACAGTCTATCTCTTTGAATTCAGTACTTGCATCGTCCTTCTCCTGAGTAAAAACAGATGTGAAGTATTCAATTAGAACGCGAACAATGTCCTCTGGCTTCATCCACAGATTGCCCCCTCTGTCCTTAATAGGCTTTGCTCTTTTCTTATTCTCTTTCCATTGATAGACATGTAAGATACACTTCAAAAAGGAGTCAGATGTAGTTCTTAGGGCTAAAGTGATCAAAGGGTATGAGGACAAAACAGGAACAGGGTACAGAGTTAAGTGATCAGCCATGATCATATTGAATGGTGGAGCAGGCTCGAAGGGCTAATTGGCCCACTGCTTTTCCTATTTTCTGTTTCTGTATTTCACTTACTGCTGCATCATTGATCTTGACACATACAAATTTGAGAAGAAGCATTTGTCTCATGTTCTTAAGCTTCTGTGTAAGTTGCTATCTGCCAGCCAAGGGGTACAATGACTTTCTGGAGGCATCCCTCACAGTTGCTCTGGAAACTTCCTTCAGTGCTGCCCGTGCCTGTGGGTTGATATCTTAGTCTGAAAATCATTTGGCTAAGAATGTCTATGCTTCCTTGCTGCTGGCTTGATGTGGCTTAGGAATGGATGAAGAAGAATTGCCAGTATTTGTCTTCCCCTTCAGTGGGATTCACTTTTAGTTTGGAATATTGTCAGAATAGTGAGGGGCTGATGAGTTCTGTTTTGAATACAGTGAAGAATTTGCCACGTGTTAGCTGGGTAGCCTCATTACTGGTATGTGAATGGCAACATGGCACAGTTTGTTATTGTGCAGCAATGTCTGAGGGGCAAGGTTCCTTCAGGGGCAAGCTTGCACTAGGTTGCATGTGTTCTCCCTTGTTAAAACATACAAAGATAAGACTGTATGGAAAAAAAACTATTGAAAATGTGTCTGATTGCAGTTTCACTGACCTGCATACTTGGGCATTCCTTAAGGATGGGATTTGTAAACCTTTGCAAAGTCACTTGTAAGAACCAGAGCAGGAACAGGGAAGAAAGATGAGAGAGGAGCCCCTTTCTGCATTTCTTAAGTACTCCTCCATCGAATTGGCCAGTGATGCATTTTGCATATTTTTGTTTGGAGACAATGTCATAAATTGTACAATTTATGCAATTTATAGGATCCAATTTCCCAATATATGGGTGTTAATGTGCTTTAGGGAGTATCATGGCAATTAATGCTTTAATAGATTGGAATCTATCACCAATGATAATGTAAAACACCCAAATAAAATTTAGCTTGAATCATTCAACTTTACTTCTGCAAGCACCAATAAAATGAGTCACTTATCCTGATGTATCCCAGGGAGTGTTAACAAAAGTGACATCCTACCTTGGGTGACAGCATAGTCTGGAAGATGGAGGTAAAATGCAAAATCAAAGGGTAAGTCTCTTATAGAAGGCAACTGCTTACTTTTGTCAAAGAATTTCTGAAATCATTCTACTTTCTTCAGCATACAGTTGATGAGAATAACACAGAAAGGAAAGTATATGCCTGCTGCATGAGAGTTCAGAAAGCCAACACACCTTCCAAAGTCTCACTGCACAATAGAATTGCGAATCTAAATTAAGACTTCAAATTGTTGAAGTGGTTGAGAAGGCTAAAGAGTTCTAAATATTAGACATTGGGAAGTTATCAGAAGATCATGAAGGGTGGCAATGAAATTGAAAATAGAGCAAAATTAACGGCAAGAAAATAATGAACAAATGAAGAGCATTGTAGCTGGACTATTCTACTTAGTGCTGTGCCACCTTGATGCAAGATTAGAAGAAGTGTAATCTGTGCAATGGGGTAAAGGGATCATCGAATAATTGAAAACTGACTTAAATAGGAATTAAACAATGGGATTAAGTGAAATCTAAACAATTGACTAGTGAAAAGGATGTAGAGGAGAATATTTGCAGACAAAATGCAAAGACATGAGCTGCAGATTTTAATGATATGAGTGACTGCATTAATTGGAATGCAGACTGGGATTCTAATAGTATAAATGACGGAGCGTGGGAAGGGTTTCTGCAGTGTGTTCAGGATAATTTTCTAGACCAGTATGTCACAAGCCACCCAAGGAAGAAGGCATGGCTGAATCTGATTCTGCAGAATGTGATGGGTTATATGGCTCATGATGTGTCATGTGAAGAACTTTGAAGAAATGTAACTTTTGCATCATAAGTTTTAGGTTCGCTGTCGAAAAGTTGCAAAGAAATGTATAACAAAAATAACTGGAGGAGATGCAATATTGATATGATAGATTGGCAGGCAAATCTGCCATGGAAAAGTGGTGGAGGGGACTTTGAAGGGAAAGTGGTTGGGTAGAGTTAAAGTGCATTTCCATGAGGATAAATAGTGAGGAAATGAAATCCTTTTGGAATCCCTGGATGATAAAGGAAATAGAAAGTAAGATGCAGTAAATAAAATATGACTAGAAGAGACGTCAAATTGATCATACGAGTGAAAAACAGTCTGTATATAAAGAGTTCTGAGGGAGACCAGGCTAAATATAGAGACTTCAGAGAGAAAATGATAAGGTAAATAAGAAAGTCAAAGGGAGATTATGATGACGCATTTGCTTTGAGAAACACGTATTTTCTTTTTGTGCCATGCTCAGTTTCGAACAAAGTGGGCTGAGGTGTGTTCTGAAAATTGTTTCCCTGACAATGAGAGAATTAGGTTTAAGAAATGCCATGCGACCTGTGGTTGCAATGGAGATGAACAGGAAGAAGGAAAGACTAAATGGAAAGTTAATTGCAGTGTGGTTGAGTCAACCAGTATATTCTATTTGGTAGTTAAGGATACACTAAGAATGAATGTAAACAGAAAACAAGCCAGGGTCTTTCTACACTGAACAATTTTCTGTTTGGCAGTTTTTGAACATATCCTGGAACAGAGGCAAGTCTCTGAGGATACAGCACAGATTGTTCTGCTATGTGTATTGTGCTATTGGAAAGAGTTAAGAGTGGAAGACTGAAAGATTTTATGGATTGGACAAGACACATTGCTGCAGTTTCATAGAAATATAGGAAATTAGAGTTGGCCATTTGGCCTTTTGAGCCTATTGTTTTCATTATTGTCAGAGCCTCCTAATTCATTTGAAGAAGGGAATCTCTGAGCTTTATTTGTCTTCAAAACTTTTGTGGCCTGAGTAAGAAAGGGTTCAGAAATGTGCATCTTGTCAGTGATAACTATCTCTAGAGAATTGAGATTGAATTTGGTTGCTGGTAAATGTGAGTCATGGACTGAAATAAATGGATGGAAAATGGAAAGTTCTACAAAATGGAGGCTGTGTTGGATAGCACATGGCCCGTATTTGTACAGGAAGTAATGTGTCTGCTGGTAAAGTATATATTTCTGTATAAAATATCTTTGTTTAAAGTAAAATATAACAATATTTGAAACAGCCTTCAGCTGCTACTCAGTGTTTGAGGTATGTTGACATTAATTGGTTTGTTACGGTAAGTTTATTATTTTAAGTGAAAACTTCTCTAACAATACTATTTACCCCAGTATGTTGGGGTTACCTTTTTTTCTAATGAAGTTATTTTAGAAGTCTCTTTGGATATCATATCAAAATTATGAGATGAGACAGGAAGTTAACATGAAGAAGAATCCAAAAGTCTTCAATTGTCATATAATTAGTGAAAATTTTGGCAGATGATAGCTGGTGCTAGTTAAGAATCAGAAAGGGGATATAGATATAGAAGCCCTGGGCACAGTTGAGTTTCTAAATGAATACTCTACATCTGTCTTTAGCAATGACCTGAGAATTGCTTACATTGCAACCTTGTTTAACCCAATAACTACAAGCCAGTCAGATAAATCTCACTGATGGAAAACTGTCAGTTATGATAATCAAGGATAAGGTTAACATTCATGTTCAGAAATGTAGATTAATTGAAGAAAGTCAGCAAATATTTTTTGAAAGACAAGTCGTGCCTAAGTAGATGGAATTTTTTGCTGAGGTAATATGATAGTTTGGTAGTGATTTTCTGGCACAGTTCACTTCAAGATTCACTAAAGCAGGTAACAAATTCAAGGAAGCTATTTTAATTGTAATCAAAAACCGTAAAAACTTGAAACATCTTAGATATGGTGTTAGAAAGTATAGTTTCAGCCAAAAGAAATATTTCTAATTCTTTTAGCAGCTAACAAAACAACATGAATTTCCAAATTCTGGCCAAATGTTAGACCTATTATTCACAAATTAATTAAAATTGTATCACTAGAAATGTAAAATTTGGATAAGGATAAGTGTAGACCTTGGGTGACAGTACTAAACTGAGGGAAGGCTAACTATGACAATATTAAGCAGGAACTGGGGAATATAGATTGAGGCAACCGTTTGAGGGTAAATCCACATCTGTCATGCAGGCATCTTTTAAAGGCCAGTTGACTAGAGATCAGCACCAGCATGTTCTTAGAAAAATGAGGGTTAAGGATGACAAGATTAGGGAACCTTGGATGACAAGAGAAATTGTGAGCTTAGCCAAAAAGAAAAAGGAAGCATATGTAAGGTTTAGGAAACTGAAGACAGATGGAACCCTCAAAGTATATAAAGAAAGCACGAAAGAACTTTAACAAAGAGTTAGGAGGGCTAAAAGGAGCCATGAAATGTTCTTGGCAAACAGGATTAAGGAAAATCCCAAGGCATTTTATTATTATATATTGAGCAAGAAGGTAGCTACGGAAAGGGTAGATTCACTTAAGGACAAAGATGGGAATTTATGTGAGGAGCTGGAGGAAGTGGGTGAGATCCTTAATGAATACTTTGCATTGGTATTCACAAAAGGAGGTAGATGGTGAGCCTCGAGAATGATATGTTAATCTTCCAGGGCATCTGGATATAAAAAAGGGAGAGGTGTTGCATGTTTTTAAAACATTAAGTTAGATAAGTCCCCAGGACCTATATGGGATCTATCAGAGAACACTGAGGGAGGCAAGGGAGGAATTTGCTGGTACCTTGTATGAAATCTTTTCATCCTCTTTAGTCATGGGGGAAGTCCTGGAAGACTGCAAAATAGCCATTGTTGTTCTTTTGTTTAAGAACAGCAACAGGGATTGTCCAGGAAATTACAGACAGTGATCCTTAGATAAGTGGTAGGGAAATTATTGGAGAGGATTCTTAGGGACAAGATTTACTTACATTTGGAAGAATATGCAATTATTAGCGATAGGCAGCATGACTTTTTGTATGCCATCTCTGACAAACCTGATTGAGTTTTTTGAGGAAGTGACAAAGATGACTGATGAGGGCAGGGTGGTGCCTTTATCAGGTCCCTCATGCCAGGCTGGAGGAGGTACAGGAAAGGTTTATGAGGATGTTGCCTGGTTTGGAGGGTATTAGCTATGAGGAGAGACTGGACAAACTTGGTTTGTTTTCACTTGAATGTCAGAGGTTGAAGGTTTGACCTGAAAGAAGTTTAAAAAAAGAGGAGAGACATAGATAGCTGGAGTCTTTTTCCCCGGGTAGAAATGTCAATTACTAGAGGAAATAGGTTGAAGGCAAAGGGGGAAAGTTTAAATGAGATGTGAGAGGCAAGAGATTGTGGTAAGTGCCTGGAATGCGCTGCCAGAGGAGGTGGTGGAAGCAGATACAGTAACAATATTTAAGAGGCATTTTGACAGATACATGAATAAGCAGGGAATAGAGAGATATAGATCATGTAGAGGCTTAAAGTTTTTATTTTGAAAAGGTATCATGTGTTGGCACAGGCTTGGTGGGCTGAAGGGCCAGTTCGTGTGCTGTACTGATCTTTGCTGTTTGCTGTTCTTTGTAATAGGCAACCAGTTGAATTAACCTAATAAATCCCAGAAGCAATAAATGATCTAACAATTAAAAGTTTAACATTGTATGGTGTTCACTAAAGACAATAAATTGGGTTCTAGCTGCATTCTAGTCAAAGAATATCTCTTGACAAAGAAGAAGATTCAAGAAGGTTACATTTTTGTAACTTATTCACCAATCCAAGTCTGTTTCCAGATTTGGTAAATTTATTTATTTTCCTTCTTGTATTAAGTAGTGTTGTGTGGCACTACACCATGGAAAATGGAATAGATTTTGAACAAACCTAGCAACTCAAAATTGGGTGATTGTATGCCCCTGGGTGGCATCAGCAGCAACAGGATTGTATTCAACCACAATATGTAATGTTATAGTCCAGAATATCTACAACTCTATCATTATACCAATCCAGGTAATCAATCCTCTTTAAACGATTGTAGAGGTGTATCCCAGAAACAGCACTGGACATACCTAAAAATGAGGTGTCAGCTTGGTGAAGCTGCAACACAGGACTCCATGTGTGCCAAACAGCAGAAGCAACATCCAATAGACAGAGCTATGTGATCCCAAATCAATGTAATAGACTTAAGCTCTAGAGTCCTTCCATACCCAGTTAGAAATGGTGCTGGACAACAAAAATAAAACTGAAGAGAGGAGGAAGCTCGAGAAATATTCCCATCCTCAATAAAATAAAAACCCAAAAGAACTGAGGATGCTGGAAATCAGAAACAAAAGCAGAAATTGCTGGAAAAACTCAGGAGATCTGGAATCATCTGTGGAGAGAAATCAGAGTTAATGTTTTGGGTCCGATGACCCTTCCTCAGAACCTCTCAGAACCTTTTTCATTAAGTGAAAGGTTATGTATAGAAACATAGAAGATAGGAGCAGGAGGAGGCCATTTGGCCCTTCGAGCCTGCTCTGCCACTCATCATGATCATGGTTGATCATCCAACTCTACAGCCTAATCCTGCTTTCTTCCCATAACCTTTTGATCCCGTTCGCCCCAAGTGCTATATCTAGTTGCCTCTTGAATACATTCAATGTTTTGGCATCAACTACTTCCTGTGGTAATGAATTCCACAGGCTCACCACTCTTTGGGTGAAGAAATGTCTCCTCATCTCTGTCCTAAATGGTCCACCCTGAATCCTCAGACTGTGACCCCTGGTTCTGGACACACCCACCATTGGAACCGTCTTCCCTGCAACTACCCTGTCTAGTCCTGTTAGAATTTTACAAGTTTCTATGAGATCCCCTCTTATTAGTCTGAACTCCAGCGAAAACAATCCTAACTGAGTCAATCTATTCTCATACATCAGCCCCGCCATCCCCTGAATCAGCCTGGTACGTGCCACACAAATGAAAGCGAGAATCCACCTCCAACAAAAAAAAATCTAATCATCTCCCCTGATATTCTATGGCATTACCATCACTGAATCCTCCACTGCCAACATCCTGGGAATTATCAGTGAATTTGGCTGGCTATGTAAATATTATGGCTTTAAGAGAAGGTCAGAGGCTAGGATTTCTGTGGCAGGTAACTCATCTCCTTTTCAAATTCTGTCCAAAATCTGTAAGTTATAAGTCAGGAGTATGATATAATACTGTCTATATGCCTAGTCGAGTGGAGCTCCAACAATATTCAGGAAGCTCAACATCATTCAGGACAAATCATCCCACTTGATTGATAGATGATCACAATCTTCAACATTCAGTCCCTCTTCTGCTGATGCATGGTGGCAGCAGATTGTGCCATGTACAAGATGCTCTGTAGCAATATATCCTTCAACAGCACCCGATCTAAACTCGTGATCTCTACCATCAAGAAATTCAAGGGCAGTTGATGCATACGAGCACCACCACTTGCAACTTCTCTGCCAAACGAGATATCATCTGGCTTGGAACTATATAGCTGCTCTTTCAGTGTCACTAGGTCAAAATCCTGGAATGCCACCCATACAACATCATAGGTCTATGCATACCTTATGGACTAAGCTGTTCAAGGCAACAGCTTGCCCCCACTTCCTCAGGGGCAATTATGGATGGGCATAAGTGCTGATCTAGACAGCAATGCCAAGTCCTGTGAATGAAGAATTTTTTTTTAAAAATGTTGTTTACAGTTAAAATTCTTCCCATACAGAAAGAAGGTTGGGAACTGTTCAAAACTATAGATGTTAACTCTGTTGTCATTAAATTAGGAGACCTTATCTGTACAATGAACAAATCCCCATACCTTTGGATTTAAGTAATTCTATATTTCTACTCTGGGTTAATAAAAAAATCAATGTTAAATAAATTCCTTTTCATTTACACTGCAAAATGCCTATCCTAGCTTATTCTAAACTGTCTGAGTTAAAACTAACTTCTGGTGAACTTTATTTAGATTGGGTTTGCTGGCAACCAGGAACATGTGCACAAGCAGTGATGTCTCCCATCAATATCTTTAAAATCAGAGTGACTAACACCTAACGATGACAAAAATTAAATGAAAGATTATATCTGGTAATAAAATTAAAGTTTCAAAGAGAGGAGAATTTTTGTTTTAAGTTTTCAAAAATCAGCTTAATATTCCGATTGTGCACTGTCAAATATAATTGGAGATGAGCATACATGGACAGCAATTTTCAAAGGATCTTTGCTGTCAGCGAACACATTGTTTGGTTCATTAGAATTGGACACTAATCCAAATGCTGACAGCATTAGAGAGGGTTGACGAGGGCAATAGGGTTGATGTAATGTATGTGGACTTCCAAGAGATTTTGATTACTTGCAGCATAAATTGCAGCAAATTTGAAGCCCATAACATGAAAGCGACAATGGCAGCATGGATAAAATGTTGGATGAGTGACAGTAAATTGAGAACAATAATGAATGGTTGTTTTCTTTTGACTTGGAGAAAGGTAGACAGTGAGATTTGCCAGTTGTTGGCACTAGGACATAAAAACAAAATGTTGCAGATGCGCAGTAGGTCTGCCAGCAGCATGACGAGAAACAGATTTGACAGCTAGGATTTAGTGTTCTCCGTTTTTCTTTGGGTTTTTAAAGAGCTGCACCCACAAGAAGAGATTTTTTTTTCCCAGGGAGGGTGATGAATGACAAGGTTTGCTGTGGGGTTGTAGGGTTTGTGTTGGTAGAGCTGGTGTTGGGAGGTTGAAAGCAAGAGCTGGAGATGGCTTTCCGAAGTCACACCCTGTCGCTATCCATGCTTCTAGTTGCCCCAGCTTGGAGCAAAGTTTCAATGAAGAAAATAATTGAAACTGGAATTAAATTAGACCAAGCCTGATGAGGCAATGGAGGTAGAAAAAGGAATGACTAGAAAACATTAAATAACTTAATTAGATACTGAGGACAAATTAATTTATTATGTGACATAAGTTATCGGATTGTGTTAACTTATAAATTGGAGTCAGAGATGAATTTAATTTTGTTGTTGCTTTTATCTTCAATAAAACACTAATTTGTCAGTTGTAATAGTAAGTTGGTACAGAAGGCATAAGGAAATGACTGACAGGTGTTGGGGTGAAGTTCTGAGGAAAATTATTGAATAAAGTCAATTAATGGGAAACTACTCAACTTGGACAATTGTATTAGCTACCAAGGTAAGTTTATTCATGTTCTGTATCTCATTAAGGGTAAACAGCAATCTAATATGTTTGTGCTAAATATTTCTACTGGATGAACAGGTGTAAAAACCCAACCATTAGAGAGTTTTAGTGAAAAGGTTGTGAGTAATGAAAGACAGAGATGAAAACAATAGAAAGTACTCTGTCTGATGATTCGGATATCAAAGTTGTGTGTGCAGTTCCCAATCAAACAATTCCAGTTGTTTCTACCCCCTGATAATTTATAGAAGCACATTTTATTGTCATAAGTTCCATATCCTTACTTCTCTAATGAGTCCAGTGGCTGTACTATTCACATTTATCTTTTGGGGAAAGGTGCGTACAATGTAACATTTAAGGCTGAAGTTAAATACTAAACTGGTTAGTATCAAGAAATGGATTTCGGAACTTTCTCTTCCATTTTTCCCGATTATATAGCTCCTTGTAACCTTCATCAGATTGCGATGGTTAGCCAAAAGGCAATTGACAGAGATTAAATTATCAATAATAATAATAAAAGAAAGATAAATTGCTGCAAAATCAAATGCATTTGTTTTAATAAGCCAGTTATTAAGTCATCAATAATTATTTACCTCTGAGTAGTCAGTGATTTATGTTGCCTATACCCTTCTGAATTGATCAAATTAAATTGCCATGAATGTTTGAAAATGACCTTCGATAGTTCAGGTCAATGGAAGGTGGAGGGATAGTGCTCACATTGCAAAATCTGTTTCTTTATACTCTTTTACATTTTCAAACTCTCACATATCAAAGAGCTTTGCTTTGTGTTCAGCTCCTGGATGTTCAGTTACATTGCAATGTGAATTCCACAGCACCCATATATCCCAGTTGTGTTTTTGGCCTAATTAGGCAGTTTTAGCAATGACCCATTGGCATCTAAAAAGAAAAGGCCACAGCAGTTCACAAAAATTATGGTATAGACAAATTTAATTTTTGTTGATCATTAGAAGTAAAATAATTATTCATGATTTATCATTAGAGAGCAAGGATAATCCTTAAGGTGGTACCCCTAGCTAGAAGAGGCAACAGCACGCATAATCTATACTCAAGCCAAGTTATTGAAGTCAATGTTGCATAAAGTGATGAAAGAAGCTTAAGATCCAATCTAGAATTTCAATGCTTGGAATAAAGAACATGATGCCCAAGTCTCTGCTCTGAGGTGAGAGCTGAAATTTCATAGATCCACAATTGATTATATTTTCTATAAACTAGTTTGCTACTTGTTGGAATGTGTGGAAGGAGAACGGTTTGAAAAAATGCCATTCACCAAAAGATAAATAAAGGACTTGAATTTTAATCCTGTATTTTCCACCTATTCAAATTCAGCAAAGAAATTCTGCAACACAAACATGAACACTCACTCTCATACCATGTCATAGTTAAAATATCTTCATGGCTATCATAATGATTTTCAATAAAACCTTTTTGTGCCCAATATCCCAAAACCAATAGGATGCTGTTCAGAATTGCTCGTTTGAGATTCAAAGCAAAAGACACGTCAAATCCTCATCAGAGAGTTATTCTACACTGACAATGCCAGGGATTCAGCAAATCTGGGTGATTCAGTGTTCTTCAGTGGTTAAACGCCATTGGCTAACTCAGTGTTCCTAGGGGACAAAGTGTGCAGAGGCTGCCCAGTCCCTGAAAGACATGGGCGTTAGTGAGTCTGTTGTGAAATAGTGTGAGATCAGCAGAAGTGAGATTGTCAAGGTCAAGAGCAAAGATGCAATTCTCCAACCAAGTTTTGAATGTCAGGCTTAGAATTTTGCGAGCGAGCAGTGAGAGGCTTACTTGTGTCCATTGGCATGTGATAGCATGTCATTATTGACCAATCTCACCGCATTGATAATGTAGTTTCCCATTCTCTCATCTGCCAGATAGAATCTAGACAGAGACAATTCCTGATATGAAAGTCAAAGTGGGTGCTAGTGACTCTAGCTGAGTGTTTGCTCCTCCAGACCTCCATCTTGGAAAGTAGTCACCAACATCATAGGGTGCGCTCCATGGGCAGCAACTGAATGCACCCCCTATTCACAGACATTGGCAATGGACTCTTGATTAGACACATCATCTTCACCACACCCTCAATGCACATCTCTGATCTACTCACAACGTGGCTCTGTACTTCATTGCTGCACATTGGAGCACATTGGCACTTTTTATTAGAATGCTGTAGTCAGAAGAATTTGCATGCAGGGTCAGGCACCCACTCACAGATTGAATGTGCTGCATCTAAGGTCTCTTTGCTTGCTCTCTCACTTTGTGCCTATTTTAGTGCCTAGAAGATTTCTACCGTTCCTTGGCTTTTTTGTGTTTTACCCCCTTAGCCAGAGCTTAAAGGCTCACAGTATTTCTGCGTTGCCTTGCAGACATAAAGCCTGTCATGGTTGTCAACAATCAGCCATCAAGCAGGGGGCGGGGTGGGGGGGGGGGGGGGGGGGGGGGGGGGGGGGGGTGGGGGGGGGGGGGGTAGTGGGGGTGGACATATTGCTGTCTGAGATTGTGCTCTCTGCTGTGTACACAAACACATTACCTGTGCTTTAGCTAAATGTCCATGCCTCAGAGTCTAGGGCAAATAATCTTCAGTCAGGTCAAGGGAGAATGTCTTCAGTCAGGGGGTCTCAGCACAATATGTCATAGGCAGCATCCAATTTCAATCCAGGGGCTTGAGCAAGGTTAGTTGGCTGCATGGGACGGTTGTGGCCAGTGGGTCTGTATCATCACAGTCTGGGCCATAGTCAACCATTTAGGTCCAATGTAACCAATCTGGATTTTGAGTTAGTCAGTCAGGGACCTATACAGAGATCACTCAGGGCTCTGGTCAGTTATCATTCGGGTGTGAGGAATGAATAACAGGCACTCCAGTAGCAGGTGTCCTGGCTTCTTCCGTCTTATTGTGGGCCATTGCCTCATTCCTGGAAAAATCAAAGGAAGAATTGAGTGTGATGAAAGTAACTGGCACCACTGTGCTGATGTAGGTTGGGGGGGAAAGTGTTGAGGTGACCTGAGTGAGAGAGAAGGCAGGGCAGAGGCCATGCAGGGTTAGTGGTCTGGAGAGTTGGGATTGAGACCAAATGAGGAAGCTTTCTATATACAGTCGTGAGCGTGGTGGATGAACAGCCTTGCTGGGAGTTGGGTGTAGTGGCAGATTTACTGTGGGTGTAAGGTAGCAGAGATAAGATAGTGGCGCCAACCCTTGCAGTGAGCTGAAGGTGGTTCACCATCTTACAGCATTGTGGGGTGTACTGTGAACCATGGTCATAGCACTGAGCTGGGTGGTACCTTTAGGTAGGCTGGCAAGATCTGGTGGCCTGGTCTCCTCTGCCAATCCACACTGCACCACCCCATCCACAAGGATATCCAAGTTCCTATTGGAAAATTGGGGTACCAACTTGTCTCTGTCCACCATTTCTGGGGCAATTCTTCAGGTGAATGAACCATGTAGGACAGCTTCAGGTGGACAGCGCTCGTCCAGTGTGAGGAATCATGGAGGGACCTGGAGTACCTCTACCTCTGTCAAGAGGGAAGATAGGATGAGCAGGCACTAAGAGAGTGTAATTGCATAGGTAATGATGGAAGTTTGGAAGAACAGCATGAGAAATCTTGCTACAGCTCAGGGAGAAAAACCCTCCATAAAATGAAAAAAAAGGCACTTTACCAATTTCTGGTAAATTTGCAGCCAGTATATACAGATGATTTAGTTTTGTAGGTAACTGGTAACTTTTAATGGGGAATACTTTTAACTGGTGTCTTACTGTTCCTGAAATAACAGTACAGAGGCCGGTATCCCATCACCAAGTCACCCTTTACTTACTTATGCACATTACAATGGCTGTGGCCAACCAGCTCAGAGTCCCACGGACTGAGGAGATTCTAAATCACTGTTTATATTGATCAGCCAGGTCTTCCTTATTGGCCTAGGTTAACAAACCTAATCAAGGGTCTCATAATCAACAAGATCCACCTGGTTCCAATCACTACATAATTCCCTGGTGTTTCACAGTTCCCTGTCGATTCACTGCAAGCTGGTCATTCTCTGTTTTCTGATAATTCATTGTTCACTCATCTCAGCCTGGCCCTCTCCCTGCAGCTGCCAGATGGCCAATGTTGGCTGCATATACATTTGGCTTTCCATTAGAAATGAAAATCTCCTTTTAATGTTTCTGCTTTACAACCTATTGGTTCTGTAGTTTAAGTGAACTATTAAGCCATTTATGTTAAATGTGTTTTCTTTGCCACTGAAACAGTAAATCAAGGAATTGACATGAAATAAGATAAATTAATCGGTCTGTATAAAAACTTCAAGACCCAGTGTTTTGGGTTTTCTTGCTTCAGATAGCAGGGCCTTTCAGCCTCATCAGTTTATTCAGAATTATACAAGTTCTATACTTCTCTGCATACCAAACAGGAAGCAAGCAAGGTTAGAAAATTCAGCATCAATTGGGCATCGCTGACTACTGTAAAAGTGATCAAATTTTTAACGTTACTTCAAAAAGAGAAGTATTTTGTATTCAACCTAAGCTTAACTGCACCTCCATTTGTCCTTTGTTTCCATTTCAGTACAACACTAAATCTAAATATACAGCCAATCTACATTTCCATTTACATGTCCAGAAATGACTTGAATTGCATAACTTCACTGCATGTGAGAGAGACACCGTGGCCTAAATTTTCCTCATTCCCCTGATATCGCAGAAATTGGATCCATGAGTCTCCAGCTTGAGGTTTATGACCCTGAACCACCCATTGGGTGGAAAAGAAATGGTAAATTCATTATCCAATCAACTCAGTTTCTGGAGATCTGCGGGAATTAAGACCCTCCTATTCATTCTTTGTATATCAATTTCTCAGCAATGCATTTTAAAGTCTAAAATAATGAAAATATGAAACGTGATTATTTTTGACTTTATTTCCACTAATACATGGATTGCTACCATCAAACACAGTTTTATTGACAATACTCCCCATGTACTTCCCAGCTATTTAATCGTATCTCTCCAGAATTTCATCCTGATCATTTTCCTACCTGACCTGTGTCTCAGAAGATTGGGTTTCCTGGGCTTAGTGTTCTGTAGGCTGATCTTTTCCAGCATTTATAAGTCCTTCATTGAATAAATTTGGGAATTTCTTGTTGATGTTGATTAGGAAGCATAAATTCCTAGAAGGCTTATCCCACTTCAACTATGCTGAAATAATTGCACAAATACTGAAAAAGTGACATAAATGCCAAGTGTATAGGAAAGAAGACCTGTAGAAATAAATCACCCATTTGGTATGTTAATCCAATGTTCCTGTGTTAGTTGAACTGGATCCATGTCGTTATTGATGTCACCTTTGTATTCATCTACAGCTATGAACATAACAAAAAGGTCCTGTCTCATTTGTTTTGTTTTTCTAAAAAGATACTTTTTGAATTTTGCAAAGGGCCTTACAAACCTTGAGAAACCAGGTTCAAAATCCTAGATATCTTAGATATAAAATGAAGTTAGAGTTAGTTTGGATCAAGCCTGATGGCCTGCTGTCTTCTTACTGTATTGCAATATCTGAGATGCCTAAACAATAATATACAGATTCTTGAAAAAATAGCTGATGTAAATTTCTCTTTACCTAATTTGCAAATGATTGTAACAACCGTGTTATTTCTTTGTTAAGAAGGTCAGGCCATTATTTTCCACTCAGATGGATTTTCAATATTTGGCACAATGCAGCAAATTGTTGAACAAATTGTTCATCATTGGTTATATTCTTCCTTCCAGCGGAAGAAATCTATCAGTTTGGCTTCTGGTATTTACAATTCCATTTGAAACGCTTAAATCTCACTGAATGCTTCTTACTTAGTTATGAATTAGCACCAGTGTGCTAATGCTGTGTTTCTAAAGCTTGCCTGCTTCTGGCTATAAAATTTGCAACTGTGAACATCATAATATAATGACAGGCTTGTTTTCTTGATAGCTATCCAATTTATGTTGAAAATGTGCATAGATTGCAGGGTGATGATTCTGACCTACACTTTATATCTGCTGCCATCTCTTAAGTCTTTGTCCTTGGCCCGTTTCTATCTTGTATTATACATAAACTATATCCATAATATTTCTGCAAAAGGAAAAAAAATACTTTATGTATGCAGACAATGTTGTCTCACTAGATAGTAACCCATCTGTATCTGTTGTGCCTGATGTTCTTTCCACTGAAAAGTCCTCAATTTCTCAGTAGCTATCTTAGCAGCTCCTTTCTGTTAACCTTGAGAAAGGAACACAACAGATTCCTTTATAAAATGATCATTGTAAATAGTCTGTTTTAGTTGATGGTTACTGCTCAACTATTTATCTTCCACAAAATACCTACAAGAGCAATTGCATTTTCTCTAGGAGTTTATGCACATGACTAAAGCATCGTGTAAGTGTTCTAAACAAATATCACATGTTTTTCTGAGTGTTCAGTTATGTTTCAGTGCTAGAATTATAATAGTAATCTTCAACTCAGTTATATAACCTGGTTCAGCATATTGTGATGAAGAATGTGGCCCTGAACCAAACTGTTCTTTAATTTTTAGTTCTGTGACATGAAAGAAATCAGAGGTACTTGAACAGCATGTCAAAAGGCTAAAGTCTTCAATTATCCCAGCAGCAGCATGTTTGGGGAGCAGATTCAGAATCCCAAAACTGAAAAATGCAATAAAGCTTGAAGAGACATCAGTCCCAGCACTCCAAAGGACCATAGAATAATTACTATCACTTCCAGAGCTGTTCCTGAATGTTTAAGATTCACATGCTCACTGGGAGGACTGGTGAAAACATTTTGCAAAGGGTTGAATAAAGAGTGTCAGTGTATTTTGGTCAGCACTCTAGTCTATGCTACCAGAAGCATCCCTGGCAATATTTGACCAAACAAGGGGTGAATGAGACTTCATCCTTTCACTACTGAGTCCTGAAAGTCTTCAACGGATATTTTAGTATCCAAAAGATTGACTATTACAGTCATAGAGACATAGAGGTTTACAGCATGAAAAGAGGCTCTTTGACCCAACAGGTCCATGATGCTCTGTTTTCACAATGAGTCTAGTCCTATTTGCCTTTATTTGGTCCATGTCTCTCCATACACATCCCATCCGTGTACCTGCCCCAATGTTTCTTAAATGACAAAACTGTTCTCACCTCCCCTACTACCTCTGGCAGCCTATGCTAGACACTCATTACCCTCTGTGTGAAAAGGTTGCCCCCTTGGATCCTTCTGTATCTCTCTCTTCTCACCTTAACTTTATGCCTTGTAGTTTTAGACTCTCCTATGATGGGGAAAAGCTGTTGGCTAACCACCTTAACTATCCCTCTCATGATTTTATAAACCTTTATAAGGTCACCCCTCAGTTCCTATTCCAGAGAAGAGTCCCAGTATATCCAACCTCTCCTTATAACTCAAACCTTCCAGTTCAGGTAGCATTCAAGTAAATCTTTACAGCACTCTTTCTAGTTTTATTATATCCTTGCTGTAATAGGGTGATCAGAACTGCACACAGTACACCAGATGTGACGTTACCAATGTCTTGTACAGCTGCAACAAGATGTCCCAACTCGTATACTCAATGTTGTGATCAATGAAAGCAAGCATGCCAAAAGCTTTCTTCACCACATATTGACTATTGACAAGCTAAGTTTAACCATCTGAGGCAGTGACGAGGAAATTGGTTTCTTGACAAAGCAGCAAGAAATTATGTGTATGGTGATCTAAATAATGAATTATTCTGGGATCTCATAGTCATTGGGAGGCATCGTCTGATTTTTTTGCAATCAAAGGAGGATCTAATACTCACAAAGTGTTACAGCTCATGAGACAGTCCAAGAAGCCACACTGGGGATAATTCACAGAAAAGCTGAGGGTCGGTAGAAGAAGCAAGGGAGTTTGTTCAATTTGTAGGCCTGAATGCAAAAAGAAAGTGCCAAAGTAAAACTACACCAATAATAATGAAAGAATGCGATCTGCCATTTTGAATAACTTCAGATCCAATGGAAACAAGGCATGAGCAAGACAACTGCCCAGCAAGGGGAGCCGAATACAAGACAACTGCCCAGCAGGGGGAGCCGAATACTACAATTATGTCAAATGTGCTCATTTTAAAATATGTTTACATTCTACAACTGCAAGTAATGAATGCAAACTACAACAAAATGCAACTAGATCCAGGAAATAGGAGAATCACACCCACAGAAGCTAAACATCCCAGTAGCAACCAAAGACCCAGACTGTAAATACTGGTCATGAAATCTTGAGGTAGGGGGACATCTACTGAGTTTAAACAAGACCCTGGATCAATTGTTACTATACTGCTTGGTTTATTACAATGGTTAAAACAGATCAAGTTCAACTTTCTTCAATCTAACTGCAAGGTCCAGGAAGAACAAGCATGAATATAGAAATTCACATCATGACAAAATTAAAATATAAAGACATTGAAATAAGACATGATGGCTGGAATTTTATAGGGGTCTCAGCAACATGGGCCATGGTGAGGTTTGTGGCAGAATCCTGTGAGAGAAGCCCAGCAAGACATATCTTGATGTCTAAAGTATCTCATTGTATTTTATGCTTTTGCTGAGTGGAGAGGTGGGTTTCTCATTAGGCAGGGGTGAGTTGCCAATTAGATGGGGTTGTGTCTTGCCTTATTAGGACAGCAACTCACTAGTTTCCTATCTACTAAACATGCTGATCAAGTTAGACATTGAGAACCCTCTGCACGGAGATCAGAGTAGGCACCTGGATTGGTCCAGGCTACATCTCAGCACTGTTCACTTGGTCTCTTGGTGCTCCTATTGGTCAGTCACTTAGCGCCTATCTGCATGTTTCCAGCTTACCATGCCTTGCCTAGTGGTGCATTTGCATTTCAGGCAGAACCAAAAGCTAATGCTGTATTGACGTGCTACTTAGCTTAAACATATAGCCAGGCTGCTTTTGTGAGGCTTGTCTGTAGGGATCTGTCCAGTGGGATGTTGAGGTTGCCTTTATGAACATCACATTGATGTCATCCATACCAGTTATGTGCCATGACCAGCATGGTTTAGAGGCTGCTGTGTCATTATTTTAGTGATAAGAGGCAATGTCAGATTGCCAGTGCTGCTCTGAGTGGACAGTGGCCTCTTAAAGAGTGTTCGATTGGAAGGAATGCCAGTCTTTTGGTTGATATATCATAATTAGTTCCAGGAATGATGTGTGATAAGATGGCATTAGTGTCAGAAGGTGAGGAATGCCAAAAGGGTTGGAGTGGATGGTTAATGAGACACATTTGGTAAGAAATAGCAAGAATTCCTCTGAATGCTCAATGCATTTTAAACAATTTATCTTTTTACTTCAAGAATGGTGTTACACACTCTAATGAATAAAGTGAAGCCAGAGATTGAAAGAATGCAACAACTTTGGATAATTTGTTTGAAGAAGATACCCAATAATGTGCTCAGGCATGGTCACTGTTCCTAAATCCAAGGGAAGATATTGGGATCTGCATTTACCTGACCCAACTCAATAAACCAGTACAACAGGGAAATGTATCTTTGTCATCAGTTGATGATTGCCTAACTAAAGAGGCTAACATTACTTTGTTCACAAAATTCTGGTAAATATCTTTGGATCAGAAATCAAGATTGCTACACATTTTACGAGACCTTTAGAATTGTATTGCTTCAATAGACTACCCTTTGGAGTAAGATCAGTGTCTGAAATATTTAAGTCAAAATCACAAGCAGAATTGCCCCAGCAATCGAACTAATTGAAAATAGACTTCCAGTCACAGAAACATTTCTCTATCATTGCCATCTGCTTCTTGCCTCTCAGCCAGTTTTGGATCTAGTGCACCATTTTGCTTTGGATTCCGTGGGTTCTTACTTGCTTGGCCAGTCTGCTATCTACTTTATCAAGTCTTCCCAAAGGCAATATTATCAACATATCCCTCAAAACATTCAATCAAATTTGGAAAACATGACCTTTCCTTAACAAATCCATGCTGTCTGGTCCTGATTAATCTATGTCTCTCCAACAATATATATATTCGATCCATCACATATCCCATCTCAGAGGCTAGATTGACTGGTCTGTAATTTCCTGCACTATTCCTTTTTCCCATGAACATTAGCTTGTTCCAGTTCTAACAATTCCTACAGTGTGGAAACAGTCTACTTAGCCCAACAAGTCAACACCAACTCTCCGAAGAGCATCCCATCTGGAACCACCCCCTATCCCTGTAACCCTGCATTTCCATGGCTAACACACCCAACCCACATATCCCTGAACGCTATGGCCAATTTAGTATGGCCAAATCACATAATATGCACATCTATGGACTGTGGGAGGAAACCGGAGGACCAGGTGGAAAACCAAACACACACACGGGGAGAATGTGCAAACTCCACACAGACAGTTACCCGAGGGTAGAATTGAACCCAGATCCCTGGTGCTGTGAGGCAGTACTGGTAGCCACCATGCCATCCTCTGGCACCTCGCCTGTGATCAGACAATTTAAAAATCCAGGGCCCTGGCCCCTATTTCCTCCCTTTACAGCCTGGCTAACATCTCATCTGGATCAGCAAATTTAAACACTTTTAAAGTTTCCTAACCTGGTAGTACCACCTCTTTCCCTATGTTAATTTCTTCTAATACTTCACAGTCCATCACCATGATGTCATGCTTTTCTCCTGTTAAGACTGACCAGTGTGAGATATTCATTGAGGACTGTGAATATGTTGTCCAGATGAACAATGAAAACGTGAGGTTGTAGACTTGCTTGCTGAGCCGATGGGTTTGGTTGCAAATGATTCATCCCCCTTCGAGATAACATCGTCAGTGTGCCTTCGATGAAGCGTTAGTGTTCTGTCCCGCTTGTTATTTATATGCCTCATTTTTTTGGGGGTCTTTGGTGCCACTTCTGGTTCTGTTTCTCAGTGGTTTGTACACAGGGTCTAATTCAATGAGTTTGTTAATGGAATTCCAGTTTGAATACCATACCTCCCGGAATTCCCTGGGGTGTCTCTGTTTGGCTTGTGCGATTATGGACGTGTTGCACGAGTTGAATTTGTGTCTCTCGTTGTCCGTGTGTAATGAGACAAGTGAGAATTGGTCGTGTCTCTTGGTGGCTAGTTGGTGTTCGTGTATCTGCATTGTCAGTTTTCTTCTGGTTTCGCCTATGTAGTGTTTCTCATAGTCTTTGCATGGTATTTTGTACATCGGTTTTGCTGGTTGTGAGTACGGGATCCTTTACGTTCATCAGTAGCTGTCGTGGGGTGGTTGTTGGTTTGTGGTCTACCCTGATACCTAGGAGTCTGAGGAGTCTTGTGGTCATCTCTGAAATATCCTTGATGTACAGTAAGGTGATTAGTGAGTCTGGTCGTGCTGTGTCTTCCTGTTGTGGTCTGTAATGGTGAATTGTGTGACGAAGTAATGGTGAATTGTGCTTTTCAGGTATCCATTCCTTTTGAAGAATCCTCAAAGCAGAACAGGGACACCTGTACGGAGCCTTCAAAAGGAATGGATACCTGAAAAGGACAATCCACTGTTATCGCCGAGACAGACCACAACAGGAAGACACAACACGACCAGACTCACTAATTATTTGAGTTTAAAGGCAATTTTTAATATTATTATCAATTACTATTCAATGCATATAGCATAAATTGTCTACATAATAGCACAGTGGACAATGTGATAAAAGTACTAAAACAATTCTATTCAACTCACTGTATTCCTGATATGATTGTAATGAACCATAGTTCACAAATTTATTTTTTTAGATAATTTGCCAAGAAGTGTGGCTTCATTCATGTGAGGATTACTCCTGCTTACTGACAGGCAGATGATAAAGCAGAAAAAAAGAGTTTGGATTTCTAGAGAACTTCTGACAAAATAATGACATCCATTTGGCTCTAATGAGATATAGCTGATCAGCATTGCAAAATAGATTAACTCCAATAGAATTATTGATGAGAAGAAGGCTGTGAATATGATTTCCATAGTCGTCCGAAAAATTGAAACCCCATATTACCATGGAAGACCATGATGTAGTAATAAAAGGTGAGGAAATCCAAAAAGAAAAACAAAGGAAGATTACACCAGCATCAAACAAGAGGCTGACCAGTCCTTCAATCAGGAAAGGAGTCTGGATCCAAGACCAAGAACAAGATGGAAGTATTATAGGGAAAACAGAGGAACCAAGATCATATTCAGAAAATATATCATAAAGTATTATGTGGGAAATCAGACAGCTTTAGTATCTTTGAAAGGAAAACCAATACATACGCGGATATACTATTCTGATTTTGAAGGGAGTCGAGACCTGCCAGAAACGACAACTTCCCAAGAAATGCATAGTCAAGTTAAAAGAAAGGAGTACACAAAGGATAATTAATCTTGGAAAAACTTTTTAACAAGCTCGGAGGGAGTTTAAGACTGCTTCAGAGAATAAGCCTGTAACATTTGAGACGACGGGAGTTGGAGATACGGGAAAATCTAAATCATGGTGACAGAGACTTTGGGGAAATGATTAAAAATGGGTTAATAGCATGAATTTAACAAATGATGATGTAATGAATATGTAAATTCATGTAACCAGTAGAAGAGATTCTGAAAGAAGCTCTCATGGAGGAGACATTCTGAGCTGATTTATAATTCTTACTGTGTTAATAGTAAGTCTGTAAATAAAAGGTTCTTGTTGAAATGAATACAGACTGCAGTTTGAAAGGCAATTAGACCCCCTGTCACACCAATTAAAAGGCAAAACAACTGCTTCAGCTTCTACTTCTCTAAGTGAAACAGGTTCAGTTGGGCAGGGTGGTATAAATTTTAATTTTTAATTTTCATTATCAAGTGTTTCACTACCTTGTAGCAGAATACCTTTATGAATACTCTCTCTGGGCTCATCTAGTTTTTACTCCAAAAATCAGATCTAGTGCCAGTTTTAATTGCCTGTTTCCCAAAGTGCATGATAATTACAATGTTCGCCTCTGCATTTTCTGCTCCAATATACGCAATCTACTATCCACTGGTATCAGCCAGATCTCATCAGTATTCAAATGGTTACTGTATAGTCACTTACGGTTGAACCATTCCTCTAATCATGACAACTTTATTTGCACTCGTTATAATCATCATACTGTTTACTTTGCTGTACTTTTTTCTTCTCATATTTGTTTTCAATTTTTCATTCTCACTGTGCAATGTTTTATTTATACTTCTCTTACAGTGTTACTATCACATCTGTAAGATCTTATTGTGCGCTATCAGCTGTCAACTAAATATGCTCTGCCATATAAATAAGTAACTATGAAGACATATAGCATATTCATAATAACAAGATATAGAATACTATTCTTAAAATGCTGGTTCATTTCTCAAGCTTTGGTCTTCAACATGACTTTCAGTCCTTGTTGACCCCCTTCAGCTGAGGAGGGAGAGAGATAGTAATACGTTGACAAGAGATTTTGTATGTTTCTTTTCTTGTCCTTGCAGCTAAATAATCCAAACGGAGCTCTGTCTGCCAACCTGATCAAGGCACTGGTAATTTTCAGGAAAGACAGGAGAAGTTGGGAGTTTAAGCATGTTCATGACATAGGCCATTTGAGACAGAGTTGAAGAAGATTTGTCTCTTTGGAATCTCATACCCCAGAGACCTGCAGAGACCCATTCATTGAATATATTGTAGACAAATGATTGATAGAATTCCAGACATTAAACTCATTAAAATAAATAAGGACATTAAGGTTGACGTTTAGACGAGATCAAGTTGAATGATGGAGCAGAATTGAGAGGCTGAATGGGTTCATCCAGTCCTTATTTCTTATGTTTCTCTGTTCTGAAGACTATTGTCAATTCCCAAGTTATGCATAACGTTGAAAGGTCTGCCCTTAATCTTTGAAATATGTCTATGGCTTTCTTTGGCATTGCCATCTCACTTTCCATTTTCCATTCCTGTAATCTCTAAACTCTGGAACTTTGTTCCTGAATATTATTCATTCGTCTGTAAATCAGAGTCAGGCACCTTTCTCTGGCCTCAAAAAGAAATAATATTCATGACTAATGTTTGTCTTCTCAAATCCTTCTACTCCACTGTGCTGATGTTTATGGATGACACTCTGATGATTTTTCAGTTGATCCATTATTCTTCAAGCCCCTCCTGTCTTGCTCATTTTGTTTCTTCACACTGAGGATGTAATTCATGTTTCACTGAACCTATTCAACCTTTGGCTGATGATTCTATTCTGTTTTAACTAATGTCTTTCAGATCACACAACATCAAGCACACGACTACAGCTTTCCTTTTAAAGTGCCGGCTGTCTCTTGGAAATGAATGTCACTTAACTGTTAGGGAATTGAATAGTGAATGCTTTAGAGAGGTCCATTCCATTTTAAGGCTATGTGTGGTCTGCGATTGAGAACCAGGGCTGTATTGGGTAGCAATTCTTACTATTCTGTTGATGAGAAGACATTTTTGTTCTTGTGATCACACAAAAATAACTTTAATACTTGCCTATTCAGCCTCTGTCACCATACTGCAAGATTTTATTAAGCTGAGCGTCCATTGAACTTGACTTAGCCAGGGATAGATAAAGTGACATCAGGCTTCTAGGCATGTTAAGGATTCTGGTGTACATTGAGTAGTGAAGATGTGTAGCTTTGCTGCCCAATGGATAACCATGGGAAATAAGGCAGCATGTTCTATTTTGCAAGGCATCAGTGAATCAGGTACATTTTTTTTCATGATATTCTGGCAGTTTTGTGGTCTTTTTGCAGCTGCCAATATATAAATAACCAAAATGTTAAAATAGTTTCACTTTCTTATTTTGTCATGGGTGTATTTGCTCACAATGAGCCATTCAGTGAAATTTCCACAGGCTAAGCAAACAGCATTAGTGCTTAGTCCTGGGTGATGCTAAACTCTTATGGACCCAACTTCCCGAGTTGAGAGCAGAAGGCTCTCTACTAATCTGAAAGTGAGATACATTGAGACACTTTGCTGTTAGTGACTAATGAAATGGCTACCCTTAAGATTGTGCTCCTGTTTAGTCACAATTCAATTACTCTCAACATTTCCCTCCCCCCCACCCCTTGAACAATTGCCACACCTCTGTCACCCTGTCACCTCTGTCACTCTGTCATATCGGGAAAGTAGGACCAATCTGAAACGAGGAATTAAGAGGGCTAAAAGGGGTCATGAATATCTTTAGCAAACAGGGTTAAGGAAAATCCCAAAGCCTTTTATTCATACATAAGGAGCAAGAGGGTAACTAGATAAAGGGTTGGCCCACTCAAGGACAAAGGAGGGAAGTTATGTAAGGAGTCAGAGAAAATGAGTGAGATTCTTAATGAGTACTTTGCGTCGGTATTAACTAAGGAGATGGACATGACGGATGTTGAGTTTAGAGATAGATGTTTGATTACTCTAGGTCAAGTCAGCATAAGGAGGGGGGAAGTGTTGGGTATTCTAAAAGGCATTAGGGCGGACAAGTCCCCAGGTCCAGATGGGATCTATCCCAGGTTACTGAGAGAAGCAAGAGAGGAAATAGCTGAGGCCTTAACAGATATCTTTGCAGTATCCTTGAGCACGGGTGAGGTCCCGGAGGACTGGAGAATTGCTAATGTTGTCCACTTGTTTAAGAAGGGTAGCAAGGATAATCCAGGTAATTATAGACCGGTGAGCCTGACGTCAGTGGTGGGGAAGCTGCTGGAGAAGATACTGAGGGATAAGATTTATTTACGTTTGGAAGAAAATGGGCTTATTAGTGATAGGCAACATAGTTTTGTGCAAGGAGGGTCATGTCATACCAACTTGATAGAATTCTTTGAGGAAGTGACAAAGTTGATAGATGAGGGAAGGGCTATAGATGTCATATACATGGACTTCAGTAAGGCGTTTGATAAGGTTCCTCATGGTAGGCTGATGGAGAAAGTGAAGTCGCATGGGGTCCAGGGTGTACTAGCTAGATGGATAGAGAACAGGCTGGGCAACAGGAGAAAGAGAGTTGTAGTGGAAGGGAGTTTCTCAAAATGGAGAACTGTGGCTAGTGGTGTTCCACAGGGATCCGTGTTGGGATCACTGTTGTTTATGATATACATAAATGATCTGGAGGAAGGTATAGATGGTCTGATTAGCAAGTTTGCAGATGACACTAAGATTGGTGGAGTAGCAGATAGTGAAGGGGATTGTCGGAGAATGCAGCAGAATATAGATGGATTGGAGAGTTGGGCAGAGAAATGGCAGATGGAGTTCAATCCATGCAAATGCGAGGTGATGCATTTTGGAAGATCCAATTCAAGACCGAACTATACGGTAAATGGAAAAGTCCTGGGGAAAATTGATGCACAGAGAGATCTGGGTGTTCAGGTCCATTGTACCCTGAAGGTGGCAACGCAGGTCGATAGAGTGGTCAAGAAGACATACGGCATGCTTTCATTCATCGGACGGGGTATTGAGTACAAGAGTTGGCAGGCCATGTTACAGTTGTATAAGACTTTGGTTCAACCTCATTTGGATTGCTGCTTACAGTTCCGGTTGCCACATTACCAAAAGGATGTGGATGCTTTGGAGAGGGTGCAGAGGAGGTTCACCAGGATGTTGCCTGGTATGGAGGGCGCTAGCTATGAAGAGATGTTGAGTAGATTAGGATTATTTACATTAGAAAGACAGAGGTTGAGGGGGGAAATGATTGAGGTCTACAAAATCATGAGAGATATAGACAGAATGGATAGCAAGAAGCTTTTTCCCAGAGTGGGGGACTCAATTACTAGGGGTCATGATTTCAAGGTGAGAGGGGAAAAGTTTAAGGGAGATATGCGTGGAAAGTTTTTTACGCAGAGGGTGATGGGTGCCTGGAACGCGTTGCCAGCGGAGGTGGTAGAGGCGGGCACGATAGCATCATTTAAGATGTATCTAGACAGATACATGAATGGGCAGGGAGAAGAGGGATTCAGATCCTTGGAAAATAGGCAACAGGTTTAGATAGAGGATCTGGATTGGCGCAAGTTTGGAGGGCCGAAGGGCCTGTTCCTGTGCTGTAATTTTCTTTGTTTTTTGTACCCCTGTGTCTACCCCAACTCATCTCCTCAAAGTGATCGTAATCCAGTCAAAAGGGCTGGCAGCTCAGCAGCATCACAAATACCAATGGCTACTGATGAGGCAGCAGATGTGAGGAAAGGATATAACCATGACCAAGGCATCTTGAAGAGGCAGCAATAGAGTTGGGGATAGCTGGGACCTGGCTAGAAAACCCTTGCAAACAAGGCAAGTTGATTGATCTGTTGAGAACATCCTATTTCTATTTTCAAATTTCTATTAGAAGTTAAAGCCTTTCTCAGTTCAGTGTAATGGGTTTTTAACAGTGATCTACTGCTGACCAGCTGATCTGACCCTGTAAAAGAATTTACTATTGTGGTTGTTGTTAAATTGACTTCATTATGACTATTTACAGACTTTAAAAAATATTTAAACTAACATTGGAAAATTTGCAGATAATATTTCAGTTTCTTCCTTAACCTCATGTGATGACTTTAATATTTATTTAACTCTCTGTAAAATTTCTGAAAAGAGATTTGATTAGTTGCACTTTTCATTTCCTGGTTTTTGTTTTGTTGTCACTCTATGGCCCAGGAAAGCATCTTTTCTTTATGGTCATTTTCGAAACGTAAAGCAAGAAAGACTTTTTAAAAAATTTAGTCATGGGATGTGGGTATTGCTGGCTAGACCAGCATTTATTGCCCATCCATAATTGCTCTGGAGATTGTGGTCAGCTACATTCTTGAACTGCTGCAGCCCTTGGGGTGTAGGGCTTACCTACTGTTGGGAAAGGAGATCAATATAGGGCATGCATTTTTTTCTGTAAGGATGATTGGGCAATATTTGTAAGTTGGTATGCAGACTGATTTCCCATTCTTCTTTCCCTCCCAGAACCAGGGAGCTTATTTGCATCACTCAAGCCAGCCTCCCAACTGAGATTAGTTAACACACCATGTATCAGGGATCAAATTTGGAAACACTTCATTTCATAGCTCTGCACTACACTAGGTGGTCCATTCATATAAAGGGTAATTTTCCATAACATGTTTAAAATTATTTGTAACTTGAACTAAGACACACCAGGAAGTGCAGAGTTTGCAGTACTACTGTTACTATCCAATTTCAGTGCATTCAGAACCAGCAGTTTGATGTAATGGTGAAAACAATGCACCACGTTCTGTTTGTACTGAATCTTCCTCCTGAAAAAAATCAAATGATTTAACAAGTGTAATTACAGGGGTACAGGGAAAAACTGAAAAAGCAAAGGAGCTCCTCCAAGCTGTTATTCATCAGTATTCATTCTCTTGAAATGCATTCTGCAAACATAAGAGGAAATTGACATCTCCTGCAGACAAATGAATTGTATGGCTTTGCATGTGACTAGAGGTTACCAATACAGCCAGGGTATAGCATGTGGCAGCAAACAGCATCATTGTGATTATGGTCTATGAAACCATTTATGGCTTTAACAGACAATAGAGGAGATTGGGTAATCTAACTGCTTAGACAAAGTGAATTGGACATGTAAGTATTATCATGAGACTCCCAGGCTTTCATTCATTCTTATGTCTTAATTTTTAGAGTCATTCAATTTTAAAGTAATTAACATAATGCTGGGAGAGGCTGTTCTTCAGTCTTTGAGGCTTGGCTGATGCTCCAGGATCTGCCGTCATCGATTTGGGCTTTGCCTCTCACCTCAGGATGGATCTGGTCTTCGTGTTGTCTCACCGAGGTGGTCTCCCTGGGTCTGGACAGTTTGATGATGCTCGTCATGAGGTACCAGGAGCTGGAGAAGCTGTGCAGCTTGGCTGCCATTTGAAGGTGCTCAATGGAGATGCTGTTGAAGAAGGTGCAAAAGCAAAGAGAGCTGGGTCTCCAGGTTCACCCTTTGATCTCCCTCTTTGCACTCTTGAAGATTCTGTGGCTTGTGTCCAATTCTAGCACCAGGCAGGGGCAGGGAGACCCGATGAGGTGACTATTTTCCATATTTGGAGATCTTAGAACATGGTTTTGAACTTTCAACTGTCAAGTGCTGGTCTTGTCACACTGTGCCTCTGGCCGCCTTCTGACCTGGGCGCCACCATGTCTGTGTAGCTTTCTTCTAACAAAGCAGGCTTATTGGGATGTAAGCAATGGTTCATTCTGAAACAATGTGTCCATAAGTGCCTGGCCAGGCCTGTCTAGTTTCGATGGGAAGTTTGTTATCTCAGACCTTGCTGCCTGAATACTATCTCTTTCAGCTCTGCAGTTTCCAAAGTGCAGAGACCAACTAGGTTTAAACTTGGCTTCCACATTTTGAGTTTTTTTATCCATGCTCATGAAAAAACAAAGTCAATATTTCTGTGACAAACTTGGAGTTCATGGGTCACCTGATGACACAGAGTCTTTGGAGATGTATATCCAGCTGATCTGGCTCTGAGCTTCCACTACTCCATTCCCTTCATGTATCTTCAGATGAAGCTTTTCCTGCCAGTTAGGATATGTTTATTCTGGATCTAGTTAGCAAAACACCATCTTGGGCTGCGATGACATCAGTGATAGACTGATCCTACCATATAGCTAGCTGTGATAACAAGGTGTAGAGCTGGATGAACACAGCAGGCCAAGCAGCATCAGAGGAGCAGGAAAGCTGATGTTTCGGGTCTAGACCCTTCTTCAGACCCTTCCATTTTCTGAAGAAGGGTCTAGACCGGAAATGTCAGCTTTCCTGCTCCTCTGATGCTGCTTGGCCTGTTGTGTTCATC